>NC_091439.1:139297228-139952693 GCF_964237555.1 Oryctolagus cuniculus | reverse complement strand
TCCACTGCTTTCCCAGGCTGTAACAGAGGGATGGATCAGGCGAGGAGCAGTCAGGACTAGAACTGGTGCCCATATGGGATGCTGGTACTCCAGGCAGAGGATTAACCTATTGTGCCAAAGTACTAGTTCCTAACATTGTATCTTAAAACCAAAGTTACTTACTACATTCAGGTTTTCAAATATGCAGTGATATTTCATATTGCCAAGTAAATAACCAAATAATTTTAAGCATATATATGTAATAGCTTCTATAATTCTTTTGGGAAATAGATGTAATCATTTGTTATATATTTCAAGTAAATAGCAAACATATCTTGAATAAAATTCATGCAACGCATAAATAAGTGTACAAAATTTTTTTTACCATAATGAAAAGCAAGTACAAATTTTCTAACATTAATTTTCCACATGTGGGCCGGCGCTGCGGCTCACTAGGCTAATCCTCCGCCTAGCGGCGCCGGCACACCGGGTTCTAGTCCCGGTTGGGGCGCTGGATTCTGTCCCAGTTGCCCCTCTTCCAGGCCAGCTCTCTGCTGTGGCCAGGGAGTGCAGTGGAGGATGGCCCAGGTGCTTGGGCCCTGCACCCCATGGGAGGCCAGGAAAAGCACCTGGCTCCTGGCTCCTGCCATCGGATCAGCACGGTGCGCCAGCCGCAGCGCGCTGGCCGTGGCGGCCATTGGAGGGTGAACCAACGGCAAAGGAAGACCTTTCTCTCTGTCTCTCTCTCTCACTGTCCACTCTGCCTGTCAAAAAATAAAAAAAAATAATAAAAAAATAAAAAAATAAAAAATTTTCCACATGTTAGAATCTTAAACTCTGGAAGCAGTAGTATATTGATAGAACAATGGCCTATGTTTCAGGATATCGAATTATTTATAGAATTTTCACTGCAACAAATTACCTGCATGGCCTTGAACAACTCAGTTTACTTCTCTGGTCCTTAGCACTTAGCATTCTCATGTGCAAAATGAGGTTTCCGTAAGATTATTTGTACTCAACATAGACTTCAAGGATCTCCAAAGAGGGACTTTAATGTATCAGTGAAAACTTAAATCAAAGATTACATTTTTATATATCTATATATTTTGAACTGTTGCTAGAACTAATACAAAAGAACTCACACACTCAAATTTGTACCATATCACTTTTCAACATTTAGGGATAATTAATGCATTAACATATATGCTAAGTTGATTTTGGGGCAGCCTGCTTTTCTTACCAAGTCCAATAATTTATACTTCTTGCAAATATATACCTAACATTGGTTAGGTTTGTACACATCTTTGTTTTAATGCAAGTAATGCTTGTGTTTGCATGTAAGAGTTGAAACATGATGCGAGCAGGTGCTATCTTAATGACTCAACTGACAAACTTGCCAAAACCTAATAGTTATGGCTTTGATTTGCATTTCCCTGATGGCTAGCGACCCTGAGCATTTTTTCATGAGTCTGTTGGGCATTTGAATTTCCTCTCTTAAAATATGTCTGTTAAGGTCCTTTGCCCGTTTCTTGACTAGATTGTACGTTTTGTGGTTGTTTAGTTTCTTGAGCTCTTTATAGATTCTGGAAGTTAATCCTTTGTCCGATTCATAGTTTGCAAATAATTTCTCCCATTCTGTTGGTAGCCTCTTCACTTTGCTGAGTGTTTCTTTTGCAGTGGGGAAGCTTCTCAGTTTGGTGTAATCCCTTTTTAATTTTAGCTCTGATTGCCTGTGCTTCTGGGGTCTTTTTCAAGAGTCTTTCCCTATGCCAATGTCTTATAGGGTTTCTCCAGTGTTCATCAGGGAAATGCAAACAAAATCACAATGAAGTCTTGCCTTACCCCCATTAGACTGGCCCTCATCCAGAAATCAACAAATTCTGGCTAGGATGTGGGGAGGTGGGTACCTTAATCCACTGTTGGTGGGAATGTAAACTGGTATAGCCACCGTGGAAGACAATATGGAGATATTTCAGAAAGTTGAATATAGACCTACTATATGACCCAGCCATCCCACTCCGAGAATTTATCCAAAGGAAATGAAATCGCCATATGAAAGAGTGCTCTTTCCTTCCATGTTCATCTCAACTCAGTTTAAAATAGCTAAAATAGGGAATCAACCCAGATATCCATCAACTGAGGACTGGACAAAGAAATTATGGTATATATACACCATGGAATGCTACACAGTGGTAAAAACTGAAATCCTTTCATTTGCAAGAAAATGGATAGAGCTGGATACCATTCTACTTAGTGAAATAAGCCAGTCACAAAAGGACAAATACCGTATGGTCTCTCTGATCTGTGGTAACTAAGAGAGTACCTAAAATGTAATCTATAGATATAGAGTAAAACTGACACTTAAGATGCAATGATTTTGAATAGCTTTTGCCTTGACAGTCAAGGAACAATTTTTTTTTTTCCTTTTTTCATACTGATGGATGAACTCTCTTAGTGTAGGGTTAATTTTCATACTAATGGATGAACTCTACTTAGTGTAGGTTTAATTTTATGAGTATATAAAAATATCTGAAAACCTGACCTCTGTAAAAAATAAGAATGGGAAAAGAAGAGGGTGGAGAAAAAAGGGAGGGAGTATATATGGAAGGGGTTGGGGAAGAATCCTCATGTTCCCAAATCTATATATATTAAATGCATGAAGTTGCATTCCTTAAACAAAATAAAATAATGCAAAAACCCTAATAGTTAGACAATGGTACTATGACATTTTCCAATATTATCATTTAGATAGAGTTGATGCTGCTTTTAATTTGTGGTTAATTCCTCTCTGGCAAGTTGAATGAATTTAACATTTCAGTAGATTAGAATTACTAAAGTAATATTAGTAATGAAGTCTACTTTAGCAGAGTTTGCTACGAAGATATCAGGTCATTTTTAAAATGGCATTTTTCAATATCTCATCATATAAATTTGCATTTAATTATGTTTTTCATGTGCCTGTTGGCATTTGAATTTCCTATAGAAAAATGCCTGTTTAAGTCTTTTGCCCATTTCTGACTGGACTATTTATTTATTTATTGACAGGCAGAGTTAGACAGTGAGAGAGAGAGACAGAAAGAAAGGTCTTCCTTCTGTTGGTTCACCCCCAAATGGCCGCTATTGCTGGCGCACTGTAGCCAGTGCACCACGCCGATCTGAAGCCAGGAGCCAGGTGCTTCCTCCTGGTCTCCCATGTGGGTTCAGGGCCCAAGCACTTGGGCCATCCTCCACTGCACTCCAGGGCCACAGAAGAGAGCTGGACTGGAAGAGGAGCAACTGGGACAGAATCTGGTGCCCCAACCGGGACTAGAACCTGGAGTGCCCATGCCACAGGCAGAAGATTAGCCTAGTGAGCCATGGCACTGACCTGGACTTTTATTTTGTTGTTGCATTTCTTTTTTTAAAGATTTATTCATTTATTTGAAATGCAGAATTATAGAGAGGCAAAGGCTGGGGGGGTCTTCCATCCACTGTTTCATTCCCCAAATGGCTGCAATAGCCAGACCTAGGCCAATGTGAAGTCAGGAGCCAGGAGCTTCTTCTGAGTCTCCCATGTGGGCAGGGCCTAAGCACTTGGGCCATCTTCCACTGCCTCCTCAAGCTGCTATCAAAGAGCTGGATTGGAATTGGAGCATCCGGGACTTGAACTAGTGCCTATATGGGATGCTGGTACTCAGGCAATGACTTTATCTGCTATACCACAGCACTGGCCCCTGTTGTTGAGTTTCTTGAGCACTTTCTAGGTTCTGGATATTAATTCTTTATCAGATGCATCATTTTCAAATATTTTCCCCCATTCTCTCAGTTGTCTCTTAACTTCGCTGAGTATTTCCTTTGCATTTGTGTAATCCAATTTGTCTGTTTTTTCTTTGATCGCCTATGCTTCTAGGGTCTTTCCCAAGAAGTCTTTGCCTATCCCAATGACTTGCAGTCTTCCCCACTGTTCTCTTCTAGTAATTTGATGGTGCCAGGTCACAGATTTTGATCCTTGATTCAATTTGAGTAGATTTTTGTGTAAGGTATAACAGAGAGGCATTATTTTATACTTTTGCACAGAAAATATCTAACTTTCCCAGTACCATTTGTTGAAGAGACTGTCCTTGATGAATCAGTTTTGACAGCTGAAAGCATTTGATTGTAAATAACAGTCCAATTAATGAAATCTTTACTTAATATATACTAAATCGATCTTCTGTATATAAAGATAATTGAAAATGAATCTTGATGTGAATGGAATGGGAGAGGGAGCGGGAGATGGGAGGGTTCAGGTGGGAGGGAAGTTATGGTGGGCAAAAAGCCATTGTAATCCATAAACTGTACTTCGGAAAATTATATTTACTTAATAAAAGTTTTATAAATAATAACAGTCCAATTAACTGAAACAACAGAGAAAATTTTGAGAGGAAGAAACATGGATTGTTAAGATACAACAAGAGTCACTGTGCACTACCTTCCTGTACAGGACCTCTGTCCCCAAAGAGTTGTATCGTGAAACTTAATAGTAAAACTTGCTCTCAAGAATAACTTTCATTTAGTGTATTAAATGAAGGTATTACTGTGTCTCATAAGTTAAAGTTATGTCTAAGAGCTCACAAGAGATGTACCATACTTGGATTCTTCTTTAAAGACTCCTACATTTCTTTTTCCTTTTTTTTTTTTTTGACAGGCAGAGTGGCCAGTGAGAGAGAGAGAGAGACAGAGAGAAAGGTCTTCCTTTGCCATTGGTTCACCCTCCAATGGCTGCCACAGCCGGCGCACTGCGCTGATCCGAAGGCAGGAGCCAGTCTCCCATGGGGTGCAGGGCCCAAGCACTTGGGCCATCCTCCACTGCACTCCCGGGCCATAGCAGAGAGCTGGCCTGGAAGAGGGGCAACTGGGACAGAATCAGGCGCCCTGAACGGGACTAGAACCTGGTGTGCCAGCGCCGCTAGGTGGAGGATTAGCCTGTTGAGCCACGGCACTGGCCATAAAGACACCTACATTTCTAAAAGGAAAGAAGCGGGAGGAAGGAAGGGCAAAGAGGAATGAGGACAAAAAAGTGAAATCACCTTTGAGAAGCAATAACATAAAATAGCTCTTGTCTATTCTGTTGAGGAACAAATCTCTTATTTTTATTTCATTTATTCTTTCCTTTCTGTTACTTTTTCTTTCTCAGACTAAACAGGAGAGGGAGGAGGAAAGGGAGACTGGATGGGAGGTTGGGTATGTTAGGAAAAATTACTATTTTCTTAATGTTGTATTCATGAGATACATACAAATAAAAAAGATATATTAATGGAATAATTACATATAAACTACAGCCAACAATAGAAAATGTGTAATTAAAACCATAATTATAGCCAAGGCCAGAGCACAGGTAATACAATTCTTTCATACACTCACTTGAAAATCTCATAAATTTGATACCATTATTACTATTTAATGTTTCATGGCATTTCAATATGACTTGATATTTTTCTAGTCTAAGCTGTAGATATTGTCACATAATTATGAGATCAGGATGGTCAGAAACCATAAGAAAAATATTTTCCTAGCTTTTTGACATTCTTAAAAAGCATTAAATAATGAAAACAAGCATTATCATATTACTTTTTAACAGTATTCCTAGGAAAAAAAGCTCAAAATAATGATGACATTCTGAAGAGATGATTGCTTTCTAAATGTTGCAATAGCACTGAATCTATAAGTAGTAACTACAACAACATACATCTAACTTTTAGGTAAAAAACTAAAAAAGAATTCACTGAAATGCCTTGGCTCACTGAAACCATCAAATCCCCAACATAAGGAGATCATGTTAGTCAGAAGCCTACTAGAATGCCTTGTTATTATTATTATTATTATTATTATTTTACAGTTTCCTATTGAGAAACATGTCTCAAACTCAGAAGTAGAGGTAAAAGTCAAATCACAGTCTCTCTCTCTGGCTTTTTTATTAAAATAGAATTTATTATCTAAGAGTACATTTTAAAAAGCTTTATAAGTTTGTTAATTTAAAATTAACCTTCTTGTCCACATGTTACTAATGTCCTTAAAGAATGTCCCTTAGTCAAACCAAACATAACATAAATAAAAAGGAAAAGAAAAAAAGAGTTTGACAAATGACAAAGAAAGGAAGGGTATTTTTTTAGATGAAACAAAAAAAGTAGAAAATTATTTTTTAAGAAATTAGGAAGAGATCAAAACACTAGGAATGACAAGCCAAACAGGTCTAAAAAATTCTTTCCAATAAAATTAATGAGAACACTTTCAAAAATTATGGAGATCCACTCTCCAGGAATCTGAAAATTACTTAAATGATTATAATAACCAGGGGACTGTTTACTCAAGAAAACTGGCTTAAGTTTTTTTTTTTTTTTAATAGTGAGATTTGGGACATCATATACTTTTCTGTTCATATATTCCACTCCTCTCTTACTTGGTAGTATAAAATTGGCCTTCTATAAATGAAACACACAAAAGCACAAAGCTAAAAAGTGCAAAATTTGCTTAATGTTCATCAGAAAATGAAAATACCATACCTGATCTCTTGTGAGTTGTTATGGTCAAAATTGAGTCACATTAAAAATATTGTTTAAAATTGGGGAGGAGGCAAGATGGCGGAATAGGAAGGAAGCACACTGATAGTCCGGGGAGAGACAGTTTAATAAAAGTGGAGATACTGCAGGCTCAAGGAAGAGTAGGGGAGGAAACAGCAGAAGAAACTCTTCCAGAACGCGTGATTCACAGTGGACCTGTGTGGAGAGCGTGGGAGCCCACAGTTCGGGACACCAGCGGCAGACTCAACACACCAGCGCTGGAACGTGAGGTGAGCCAAACATCAATAGCCCGAGACACCGGCAGGCAAGCGGAGAGAGGAGACTAGAGGGAACGACCCCTGGGGGGGGGAGTTCACCAGGCTAACTGGAAGAGAGAGAGAGAGAAAAAAAAAATGTGACTGGTACGGACACGGGTTTCTCTCTCTCTGCTCACCTCTCAAGGGCGAGCAAGACAAAGAGCAGGCGCCATCTTGGACATACGTCATAAGCAGAGCAACCTCAGGTCTGCATCAGCACTGAGCCTAGCAGAAAAACCTGACTCTGGGTGGGGCGAATTAACAGGAGATTAGGACCTAGTAAATTTGTGGTGCTACTGAACTGAGACTGTGAAAAAAGAGACGGTGGGGGAGAGAACTCACGGAATTCATGTGAGTACTCTCCAGAGACGCTACAATTCCGTAACTTTGGCAAGCCAGTGGGAGACTGAAGGAGAATCTGAGCCCACTATGAGGGCAGAACAGATTCCCTGTGTGGTCCTTGGGAAAGAGCTTCTGATCTCTGGCTCCTGTGGATATATCATTTGCCTGCTAACTACCTCCAACTTTGCTCAGGTGTGCGGAATTACTTCCCTTTTGAATCAAGAAAAGAAAGAGAGAGAGAGAGATCTACCACGCCTAACCTGGGAGTGTCACTTTTGGCACACCAAACAGAGCTCTCAGGCCACACCCATCTCAAGCCTCTAAGGCTCCATCAAAAACAGACAGTCCACTTAATCTAGAGTCATAGTATAACAAGAAAAAGCACCACAGTGAAGAAACCAAATATCTCCAATATGCCAAATAACAAATGCAAAAACCAAGGTAATAAAAACAAGGAAGTCACTATGATGCCCCCAAATGAAAAAGACACCCCAATTCAAGATTATGAAGATGATGAGCTAGAAAAAATGCAAGAAGCAGATCTCAAAAAATTGATAAGAACATTAAGAAGTTCTCAAAAACAAATTCTTGAACTACAGAAATCCTTAATGGACAAGGTAGAAAATCTCTCTCGTGAAAATGAAATATTAAGGAGGAATCAAAATGAAACAAAACAACTAGTACAACAGGAAACTGTGATAGTGATGAGAAATCATAATGAAGTGAAGAATTCAATAGATCAAATGAAAAACACAACAGAGAGCCTTACAAACAGAATGGGTGCAGCAGAAGAGAGAATATCGGACTTAGAAGACAGAGAACAGGAAAGGATACAGTCAGACCAAAGAAAAGAAGAGGAAATCAGAAATCTAAAACATATTGTCAGGAATCTTCAGGATACTGTTAAAAAACCCAACATTCGGGTTCTAGGAGTTCCTGAAGGCATGGAAAGAGAGAAAGGATTAGAAGGCCTTTTTAGTGAGATATTAGCAGAAAATTTCCCAGGTTTGGAGAAGGACAGAGAAATCCTAGTACAGGAAGCTCACAGAACCCCTAATAAACACGACCAAAAGAGATCCTCACCACGACATGTTGTAATTAAACTCACCACAGTGAAACATAAAGAAAAGATCCTAAAATGTGCAAGAGAGAAACGTCAAATTACTCTCAGAGGATCTCCAATCAGACTCACAGCTGACTTCTCATCAGAAACCCTACAAGCTAGGAGGGAATGGCGAGATATAGCCCAGGTACTAAGAGAGAAAAACTGCCAACCCAGAATATTATATCCTGCAAAGCTATCATTTGTGAATGAAGGTGAAATAAAGACTTTTCATAGCAAACAGAAATTGAAAGAATTTGTTGCCACTTGTCCAGCCCTGCAAAAGATGCTTAAAGATGTGTCACACACAGAAACACAGAAACACGGTCATCAATATGAAAGAAGGTAAAGGAAGGAAACCTCACAGCAAAAGATCACAGGGAATTCAAAGCATATATTAGAACTTATCTTTGGCAAATGGCAGGGCAAAGTTATCACTTATCATTAGTCACATTGAATGTGAATGGCCTGAACTGTCCAGTTAAAAGACACAGATTGGCTGATTGGGTAAAGGAACAAAACCCATCTATTTGCTGCTTACAAGAAACACATCTTTCAAACAAAGATCCATACAGACTGAAAGTGAAAGGCTGGAAAAAGATATACCATGCCAGCAGAAATGGAAAAAGAGTGGGCGTAGCCATCTTAATATTGGACAACATAAACTTTACCACAAAAACTGTTAAGAGTGACAAAGAGGGACAGTATATAATGATTAAGGGATCAATACAACAAGAAGATATAACAATTATCAATGTATATGCACCTAACTACAGGGCACCACTTTATCTAGAAGATTTGTTAACAGACTAGAAGGGAGACTTAGACCCCAATACAATAGTACTGGGGGACTTCAATACTCCACTCTCAGAAATAGACAGATCAACAGGACAGAAGATCAACAAGGATACAGTAGATAAACGACACTATAGCCCAAATGGATCTAACAGATATATACAGAACTTTCAATCCTACAGCTAAAGGTTTTACATTCTTCTCAGCAGTACATGGAACCTTCTCTAGGATTGACCACATACTATGCCATAGAGCAAGTCTCAGCAAATTCAAAAGAATTAGAATCATACGATGCAGCTTCTCAGACCATAAAGGTATGAAGTTGGAAATTAGCAACTCAGGAATCCCTAGAGTATACACAAACACATGGAGATTGAACAACATGTTCCTGAGTGAACAATGGGTCATAGAAGAAATTAAAAGAGAAATCAAAAATTGTCTGGAAGTAAATGAAGATAACAGCACAACATACCAAAACTTATGGGATGCAGCAAAAGCAGTGTTAAGAGGAAAGTTTGTATCAATAGGTGCCTACATCAAGAAATTGGAAAGACACCAAATAGTTGAGCTTTCAATTCACCTCAAGGATCTAGAAAACCTACAGCAAACCAGACCCAAATCTAGTAGGAGAAGAGAAATAATTAAAATCAGAGAAGAAATCAACAGGATTGAATCAAGAAAAACATTCCAAAAAATCAGCCAAACGAGGAGCTGGTTTTTTGAAAAAATAAACACAATTGACACCCATTGGCCCAACTAACTAAAAAAAGAAAAGACCCAAATCAATAAAATCAGAGATGAAAAAGGAAATGTAACAACAGACACCACAGAAATAAAAAGAATCATCAGAAATTACTACAAGGATTTGTATGTCAGCAAACAGGGAAACCTATCAGAAATGGATAGATTCCTAGACACATGCAACCTACCTAAATTGAACCAGGAAGACATCGAAAACCTAAACAGACCCATAACTGAGACAGAAATTGAAACAGTAATAAAGGCCCTCCCAACAAAGAAAAGCCCAGGACCAGATGGATTCACTGCTGAATTCTACCAGACATTGAAAGAAGAACTGACTCCAATTCTTCTCAAACTATTCAGAACAATCAAAGAAGAGGGAGTCCTCCCAAATTCTTTCTATGAAGCCAGCATCACCTTAATTCCTAAGCCAGAAAAAGATGCAGCACTGAAAGAGAATTACAGACCAATATCCCTGATGAACATAGATGCAAAAATCCTCAATAAAATTCTCGCCAATAGAATGCAACAACACATCAGAAAGATCATCCACCCAGACCAAGTGGGATTTATCCCTGGTATGCAGGGATGGTTTAATGTGCACAAAACAATCAATGTGATACACCACATTAACAGACTGCAGAAGAAAAACCATATGGTTATCTCAATAGATGCTGAGAAAGCATTTGATAAAATACAACACCCTTTCATGATGAAAACTCTAAGCAAACTGGGTTTGGAAGGAACATTCCTCAATACAATCAAAGCAATCTATGAAAACACCACAGCCAACATCCTATTGAATGGGGAAAAGTTGGAAGCATTTCCACTGAGATCTGGTACCAGACAGGGATGTCCACTCTCACCACTGCTATTCAATATAGTTTTGGAAGTTCTAGCCAGAGCTATTAGGCAAGAAAATGAAATAAAAGGGATACAAATTGGGAAGGAAGAACTCAAACGATCCTTCTTTGCAGATGACATGATTCTGTATTTAGGGGACCCAAAGAACTCTACTAAGAGACTATTGGAATTCATAGAAGAGTTTGGCAAAATAGCAGGGTATAAAATCAATGCACAAAAATCAACAGCCTTTGTATACACAGACAATGCCATGGCTGAGGAAGAACTGCTACGATAAATCCCATTCACAATAGCTACAAAAACAATCAAATACCTTGGAATAAACTTAACCAAGGACGTTAAAGATCTCTACGATGAAAATTACAAAACCCTAAAGAAAGAAATAGAAGAGGATACCAAGAAATGGAAAAATCTTCCATGCTCATGGATTGGAAGAATCAATATCATCAAAATGTCCATTCTCCCAAAAGCAATTTATAGATTCAATGCAATACCAATCAAGATACTGAAGACCTTCTTCTCAGATCTGGAAAAAATGGTGCTGGAATTCATATGGAGGCACAAGAGATCTCGAATAGCTAAAGCAATCTTGTACAACAAAAACAAAGCCGGAGGCATCACAATACCAGATTTCAGGACATACTACAGGGCAGTTGTAATCAAAACAGCATGGTACTGGTACAGAAACAGATGGATAGACCAATGGAACAGAATTGAAACCCCAGAAATCAATCCAAACTTCTACAGCCAACTCATATTTGATCAAGGA
This sequence comes from Oryctolagus cuniculus, assembly GCF_964237555.1. Taxonomy (NCBI): domain Eukaryota; kingdom Metazoa; phylum Chordata; class Mammalia; order Lagomorpha; family Leporidae; genus Oryctolagus; species Oryctolagus cuniculus. The sequence continues at coordinate 139,941,266 of NC_091439.1, read as the reverse complement.
TCCAAAACCAATCCCTGGAGTAAGGACAGTCTATTCAATAAATGGTGCTGGGAAAACTGGATTTCCACATGCAGAATCATGAAGCAATACCCCTACCTTACACCTTACACAAAAATCCACTCAACATGGATTAAAGACCTAAATCTACAACCTGACACCATCAAGTTATCAGAGAACATTGGAGAAACCCTTCAAGATATTGGCACAGGAAAAGAGTTTCTGGAAAAGACCCAGGAGGCACAGGCAGTCAAAGCCAAAATCAACTAGTGGGATTGCATCAAATTGAGAAGTTTCTGTACTGCAAAAGAAACAGTCAGGAGAGTGAAGAGACAACCGACAGAATGGGAAAAAATATTTGCAAACTATGCAACAGATAAAGGGTTAATAACCAGAATCTACAAAGAGACCAAGAAACTCCACAAAAACAAAACCAACAACCCACTTAAGAGATGGGCCAAGGACTTCAATAGACATTTTTCAAAAGAGGAAATCCAAATGGCCAACAGGCACATGAAAAAATGTTCAAGGTCACTAGCAATCAGGGAAATGCAAATCAAAACCACAATGAGGTTTCACCTCACCCCGGTTAGAATGGCTCACATACAGAAATCTACCAACAACAGATGCTGGCGAGGATGTGGGGAAAAAGGGACACTAACCCACTGTTGGTGGGAATGCAAACTGGTCAAGCCACTATGGAAATCAGTCTGGAGATTCCTCAGAAACCTGAAGATAACCCTACCATTAGACCCAGCCATCCCACTCCTTGGAATTTACCCAAAGGAGTTTAAATTGGCAAACAAAAAAGCAGTCTACACCCTAATGTTTATTGCAGCACAATTCACAATAGCGAAGAACTGGAACCAACCTAAATGCCCATCAATGGTAGACTGGATAAAGAAATTATGGGATATGTACTCTTTAGAATACTATACCGCAGTAAGAAACAACGAAATCCAGTCATTTGCAGCAAAATAGAGGAATCTGGAACACATCATGCTGAGTGAAATAAGCCAGTCCCAAAGGCACAAATACCATATGTTCTCCCTGATCGGTGACAACTGACTGAACACCAAAAAGGAAACCTGTTGAAGTGAAATCGACACTATGAGAAATGGTGACTTGATCAGCATAGCCCTGACTGTTAATGAACAACTTAATACATTATCCCTCTTAGTAGTTTTTTTTTTGGCTGTTCTACTTAATATGACTGGTTTAATTTTGTAATTAATACACAGTTATTCTTAAGTGTTGAAATTTAACTGAAATGTGATACCTGTTAAACATAAGAGTGGGGATAAGAGAGGGAAGAGATGTACAATTTGGGACATGCTCAGGCTGACTTGCCCCAAATGGTAGAGTTAGAAACATACCAGGGGATTCCAATTCAATCCCTTCAAGGTGGCATGTACCAATGCCATCTCACTAGTCCTAATTATCAATTTCAGTTCACAATTGATCATAATGAAAGGACTAACAGTCAAAGGGAGCACATAAACAAGTCTAGTACCTGCTAATACTAACCGATAGAATAAATAAAGGGGAGAGTGATCCAACCGGGAAGCGAGATACTCAGCAGACTCATAGAATGGTGGATGTCCTAAACAGCACTCTGGCCTCAGAATCAGCCCTAAAGGCATTCGGATCTGGCTGAAAAGCCCATGAGAGTAATTCAGGCATGGAAAGCCAAGACACTCTGGCAAAAAAAAAAAAAGAAACCCTAAATGAAAGATCTCTGTGAGTGAGATCCCACTGGAAAGAACAAGTCTTCAAAGAAGGAGGTACCTTTCTGTGAAGGGAGGAGAGAACCTCCACTTTGACTATGACCTTGTCTAAACAAGATAAGAATCAGAGAACTCAAGGGGCTTCCATAGCCTTGGAAACTCATGACTGGTGCATAGGGAGATTACTGATGCCATAAACAGGAGTGTCAATTGGTAAAGTCAACAACAGGAGTCACTGTGCACTTACTCCTCATGTAGGATCTCTGTCCTTATTGTGCTGTACATTGAGGCTTAATGCTATAACGAGTACTCAAACAGTATATTTCACTTTGTGTTTCTATGGGGGTGCAAACTGTTGAAATCTACTTAATGTATACTAAACTGATCTTCTGTTAAAAAAAAAGAATAAATTAGCAGTTCCCAATTTGACTCTCGCTGGGATTAAACATGACAATAGGTCTGATCTGATTTCATCATCATTTAAAAAATCATCTATTATTTTTCACTTTATGTTTCTGTGTGGGAGCAAACTGTTGAAATCTTTACTTAATGTATGCTAAACTGATCTTCCGTATATAAAGAGAATTGAAAATGAATCCTCATGTGAATGGAAGGGGAGAGGAAATGGGAAAGGGGAGGGTTGCGGGTGGGAGGGATGTTATGGGGGGGGAAGCCATTGTAATGCATAAGCTGTACTTTGGAAATTTATATTCATTAAATAAAAGTTAAAAAAAAACTTCTATCTAAAAAAAATTGTTTAAAATTACCTTCAGTTTATGTATAAATGTGTTTCATGTTTATCTGTGTTCTGTCTCAAGATTTGTCAGTATGAATCTATAAATATTATAAAATCCAAAAATTTCAAAATCCAAAATTACTCATTTCCAAGGCTTTCACCTTTGAACAGCTTTGAACAGACTTTAAAACAGACTTTGAACAGCTGCTAAAACCAGAATGTACATAATCACAATGAAATTAGCAGCTGAGCAGCCACCAGAGGAAATGGAACAGTTGCACAAAAACCTCAACAATAGCTATGATCCCAGTAGGATGATCTGGCTTTATTTGACCTAACTCAAATCTAGCTTGATAACAGTTTTTATTTTTCCTGAGAGAATTTATTGAAAATATGAATTAGCAATATGTAAATAGTAAGGATATATGAAACGATAACATTTGGTGAAAACATGTAATAGATAGGAAACAAAATTAAAAAGAAAAGCTAGGGAATGTGATGTTTTTAGGCACTGTATTTTTGTGTCCACCTCAAAACTCAAATGTTGAAGTCCTAATTCTAAATTTGGCTGTGTTTAGAGATGGTACCTCTAATGAAGTGATTGAGGTTAAATGGTACATGAGAGGCCATAGTCCTATAGGCAAGGGCTACTCAATTCACTATTTCAAATTCTTAATGGAATTTTTGTCTAATTATTAGCTGACCACTAAGCTAACCAAGAAGAAACTTTAATTGTTACAATTAACAAAGGCTACAGAATTAGTTTGGGAAAGCCATTAACCAAAGAGCAACCAAAAAAGAAACAAAACCAAAGCAAAGCAAAACTAATGAGAAACCAATTGGACTTACCCCTAATGGTAGAGTTAGAAACGTGCCAGGGGATTCCAATTCAATCCCATCAAGGTGGCATGTACCTATGCCATATCACTAGTCAAAGTGATCAGTTTCAGTTCATAATTGATCATAATGATAGGACTGAGAGTCAGAGGGATCACATAAACAAGACTAGTGTCTGCTAATACTAACTGATAGAATAAAAAAGGGAGAGAACTATTCAACATGGGAAGCGGGATACATTGCAGACTCAGAATAGCAGATGTCCTAAACAGCACTCTGGCCTCAGAATCAGCCTTTAAGGCAATCGGATCCAGCTAAAAAGCCCATGAGAGTATCTTAGGCATGGAAACCCAAGACACTCTGGCAAAAAAAAAAAAAAAAAACTAAATGAAAGATCTCTGTGAGTGAAATCCTAACAGAAAGAAAAGGCCATCAAAGAAGGAGGTACCTTTCTCTGAAGGGAGGAGAGAACTTCCACTTTGACTATGACCTTGTTTAAATAAGATCGGAGTTGGCGAACTCAAGAGGCTTCCATAGCCTTGGCAACCCATGATAAGAGCCTCGGGTGATTACTGATGTCATAAATAAGAGTGTCAATTGTTAAATGAACAACAGGAGTCACTGTGCACTTACTCCTCATGTAGAATCTCTGTCCTTAATGTGTTGTACTGTTGAATTAATGGTGTAACTAGTACTCAAACAATACTTTATATTTCGTGTTTCTGTGTGGCTGCAAACTGTTGAAATCTTTACTTAGTATATACTAAATTGATCTGTATATAATGATAATTGAAAATGAATCTTGATGTGAAAGGGATGGGAGAGGGAGCAGGTGATGGGAGGGTTGTGGGTGGGAGGGAGGTTGTGGGGGGGGAGCCCCTGTAATCCAAAAGTTGTACTTTGGAAATTTATATTTATTAAATAAAAGTTATAAAAAAACTAATGAGCAACAAGATCCAAACAAAACAAAATAAAACATAAAACTAGGGTGTGAGAGAATCTGATTTCTTATTTTTGCATTGAATCAACCAATGTCCAGTTTTGAATAGAAACATTAAAAAGATGCACAAAAGGGGCCGGTGCTGTGATGCAGCAGGTGAATGCCCTGGCCTGAAGTACCGGCATCCCATATGGGTGCTGGTTCAAGACCCAGCTGCTCTGCTTCCCGTCCAGCTCTCTGCTATGGCATGGGAGGGTGATGGAGGATGGCCCAAGTCCTTGGGCCCCTGCACCTGTGTAGGAGACCTGAAAGAAGCTCTTGATTCCTGGTTTCAGATTGGTGCAGCTCCGGCTGTTGTGTCCAATTGGGGAGTGAACCATCAAATGGAAGACTTCTCTGTCTCTCTGTGCCTCTCCTCTCTCTGTGTAACTCTGACTTTCAAATCAATAAATAAATCTTTAAAAAAATAAAAAGATGCATAAAAATAAAAAAGAAGCAAGTATGGCCACTGCACATGAAAAAGACAACATAATCTGTCCCTGAGGAAGTCAAGACTCACTACAAAAATAGATTAAATCAGTTATTCTAAATATTTACCAAGAACTAAAGAAAATGAAGCCTTAAAATAATAATGAAATATAACATTAATGTCTCCATGCTACCCAGAATATCAATGAAAAAATAGAAACTAAAGGGAATTCCAAATTACCCAACATAAGGAACAGGAGAAAGGGTAAAGAAAAATGTAGACAGCATAATGACCTGTGGAACATGATGAAGCACACCGAGATACACGTGCCCCAGCAAGGAAAAGGGAGAAAGAAATAAAATATCTGAAGGAATAATGGCCAAAAACTTCCCAAATTCGAAAAAAAGAAATGTAAACACTCAAGAAACAAAAACTCAATTGAGACAAAGGCAAAGAGATCCACATCTATGCACATTATAATCAAACCACTAAAAATTAGAGAAAAGCAGATTATTAAAAGCACAAATAAGTACTAGTCAAATAAAAATTATCCCATCTGGCTACAAAGCCCATGAGAGTGTTTCAGGCATGGAAAGCTGTCGCTCCCCCTCTTCGTGGAGGAACGACACAGGACCCTGCGCTGTTCTTTTGTCTGCTCGGCCCTCCCCGGGTTTGCTGCTGGTTCTTCCCGGGTTGGCTACCGACCCTTCCACCTCTGTGGAAGGGCGGTTCCCCCTAGCCACTTTCCCCACTTCCGCGGGGGAGCAGCACACCGCCGGCCGGCTCTCTCGGGGGCTGCACAGGTGTTCCTTCAGATAGATGTTCCCCTTAGATGTTCCTGGTGCATGTTGTCTCTCTCCTCCTTTATAGTCCTCTTCCTCCAATCCCAACTCAGCTGCCCACACGCCGAGTACACTGCTCTCCTCCAATCAGGAGCAGGTCCTGCTGTTTATTGGTTGAACTGGAGGCAGCTGTGTAGAAGCTGTTTTCTCCTCTCCCAGGGCCATATTGTGGGAGAGCAGATGCACAGAACAAGTCCTAATTCCAGTAACTTAGTCTGCTCCGAGTTGCTCCCAGTTGCTCCCCACAGAAAGCCAAGACACTGTGGCAAAAAATGACCTACATGAAAGATTTCTGTGAGTGAGATCCTGGTGGAAATAAGGGGGCATCAAAGAGGGAGGTACTTTTCTCTGAAGGGAGGAGAGAACTTCCACTTTGACTATGGCCTTATCTAAATAAGGTGGAAGTTTGTGAACACAAGAGGCTTCCATAGACTTGGCAGCTCATGACAAGAGCCTCGGGTGATCACTGACATCATAAATAAGAGTGTCAATTGTTAAATCAGCAGCAGGAGTCACTGTGCACTTGCTCCCATGTAGGACCTCTGTCCTTAATGTGTTTTACTATGAGAATTAATGGTAAAACTATTCTTCAAACAGTACTTTATACTTTGTGTGCATGTGGGTACAAACTGTTGAAATGTTTACTCAGTACAGAGTTGATCTTCTGTATATAAAGATAATTAAAAATGAATCTTAATGAAGAATGGGATGGGGGAGGGAGTAGGAGATGGAATGGTTTGCAGGTGGGAGGGCGGGTATGGGGGAAGAAGTGTTGTAATCCAAAAGTTGTACTTATGAAATTTACATTCATTAAATAAAAGGATCAGCAATTTAATATAAAAATAGAAAAATGAACAAAAAGATATAATCATCTCAGAAGATATAAAAAACTGTGTGACAAAACCCCACACTCCTTCATGATAAGAGCACTTAAAACTAGGTCAATCTGGTGCACAGTGGTAACAGTGTCTACTTTCTAGAGGAATACTCTGCTGAACTACATCTCTTTATGTTTGTTTCTCCACCAGATTGTAAGTTTCTTGAAAACAGATGAAGTCGTTTATTTTTTTGATCCCTAATATACAGCTGGAGCTAAAATAACAAATGATAAGTAAATATGACAAAAAATGCAGTAGCACACCAATGACTCAAGGTAGCCCATAACTAAACATTGCATTTTTGACTGATAAAGTATACAAATGCATTTTTCATGAAGTTTGGTATAATTCTTACTATATTTTTTTCACTTCTGGTATGTTGTCACAAAGAGGGAAACAGGCAAAAAAGAACTTTTTCCCCCAGAAACCTTTTATTTAAGGAATACAAACTTCATGGATTTCATAAGTACAACTTTAGGAACATAGTGATTCTTCTCACCATACCCACCCTCTGACGTACAGCCCCACCCCTCTTCTGCCTCCCTCCCCTATTCTCATCTTTCTTTGTTACTAAGATCTATTTTCAATTAAATTTATGTGGTAGGTCTATATTCATATTTCTGGGGTATTTCCATACTGTTTTTCACAGCAGCTGTACCAATTTACATTTTCACCAACAGCAGACTAGGGACCTAACTGATATCTACAGAAGTTTTCATCCTACAGTTGCAGAATACACATTCTTCTCACAGTAAAGGCAATTATGACAATCCCATGGCCAGAATCTTATTGAATGGGGAAATTATGGAAGCATTCCCATAAAGATCCAGAACCAGACAAAGATGCCCACTCTCACCACTGTTATTCAATATATTCCTGGAAGTGTTAGCCAGAGCCATTAGAAAAGAAAAGCTAATCAAAGGGATATAAATTGGGAAGGAGGAAGCCAAACTATCCCTATTTGCAGGTGACATGACTCTATATATAGAGGATCCAAAAGACTCCATCAAGAGACTATTGGAACTCACAGAAGAGTTTGGTAAAATATTAGGATATAAAATCAACACACAAAAATCAATAGCCTTTGTATACACAGACAATGCCATGGCTGAGAAAGACCTTCTAAGATCAATCCCATTCACAGTATCTACAAAAAAATCAAATCCCTTGGGATAAATTTAACCAAGGATGTCAAAGATCTCTAACCATGAAAATTACAAAACATTAAAGAAAGAAGATACAAAAAATGAAAAAAATCTTCCATGTTCATAGATTGGAAGAATCAATATCATCAAAATGTCCACACTACTGAAAGCAATTTACAGATTCAATGTGATACCATTAAAATTACCAAGAATATTCTTCTCATATAGAAAAATGTATGCTGAAATTCATATGGAAACAGAGGAGACCCCAAATAGCTTAAGACATTTATACAACAAAAACAAAGCTGGGGGCATCACAATACCAGATTTTAAGATATACTACAAGGCAGTTATAATCAAAAAAGCCTGGTACTAGTGAAAAACAGATGGATAGGCCAATGAAACATAATAGAAATGCCAGAAATCATTCCAAGCATCTACAACCAACTTCTGTGACAAAAGAGTTAAAATATCAATCTGTGGAGCATGAATAGTCTCGTCAATAAATGGAAAACTGGATGTCCAGACGCAGAAGTGTCAAGCAAGACCCCTACCTTGAACCTTACCCAAATATCCACTCCAAATGGATTAAAGACCTAAATCTATGGCCTGATACCATCAAATTATTAGAGAAAATTGAGGAAACCCTGAAATAAATGGGCATAGTCAGAGTTCTTTGAAAAGACCCCAGATGCACAGGCAAAGCCAAAATTGACAAATGGGATTACATGCAATTGAGAAGCTTCTCTACTGCAAAAGAATAAATCAGGAAAGTGAGAGGCACGTTAAAGGAAAGCAAAATTATTTGCAAACTATACAAAGATTAATAACCAGAATATATAAAGATATCAAGAAACTAAACAACAACACAAACTACCCAGTTATTAAATGGGCAAAGGACTACATTTTGCCAGCATTTGTTGTTAGTTGATTTCTGTATGTAAGCCATTTTAATTGGAGTGAGGCGAAACCTCATTGTGGTTTTGATCTGCATTTCCATGATGGCTAGAGCTGTACATCTTCCACTGCTTTCCAAGGCCATAGCAGAGAACTGGATCAGAAATGGAGCAGCCAGGACTTGAACTGGCACCCATATGGGATGCCAGCTCTGCTAGGTGGTGGCTTTACCCACTATGCCACAGCATCGGCCCTGAATTCTCCTTAAGTTGTAATCGTGAAATGTGTGAAGTTTGCAACTGCAGGTCCGACAGACTTACCTCTAAGGGTACAGCTTTAGAAACTTGCCATGAGACCCCAAATCCTCTTGAGCTGGGTAGTAATAATAGCATTTTAAGTGTTAAAGGGTGCATCTGGATGGAATTAAGTGTTTAAGTAATCATATAGATAGGATTAAGTGTAAAAGTGATCATATAAATAGGACTGTTTGAAATAATAATAGATAGTATTTTTTTTCAAACTTTTATTTAATGAATATAAATTTCCAAAGTACAGCTTATGGATTACAATGGCTTCCCCCCATAACGTCCCTCCCACCCGCAACCCTCCCCTTTCCCACTCCCTCTCCCCTTCCATTCACATCAAGATTCATTTTCAATTCTCTTTATGTACAGAAGATCAGTTTAGCATACATTAAGTAAAGATTTGAACAGTTTGCTCCCACACAGAAACATCAAGTGAAAAATACTGTTTGAGTTCTAGTTATAGCATTAAATCTCAATGTACAGCACACTAAGGACAAAGATCCTACATGAGGAGTAAGTGCACAGTGACTCCTGTTGTTGACTTAACAAATTGACACTCTTGTTTATGGCATCAGTAATCACCCTAGGCTCTTGTCATGAGCTGCCAAGGCTATGGAAGCCCCCTGAGTTCACTGACTCTGATCATATTTAGACAAGGCCATGGTCAAAGTGGAAGTTCTCTCCTCCCTTCAGAGAAAGGTACCTCCTTCTTTGATGACCCATTCTTTCCACTGGGATCTCACTCATGGAGATATTTCATTTAGGTTTTTTTTTTTCTTTTTCCCCAGAGTGTTTTGGCTTTCCATGCCTGAAATACTCTCATGGGCATTTCAGCTGGATCCGCATGCCTTAAGGGCTGATTGTGAGGCCAGAGTGCTGTTTAGGACATCTGCCATTCTATGGGTCTGCTGTGTATCTCACTTCCCATGTTGGATAATTCTCTCCCTTTTTTATTCTATCAGCTAGTATTTGCAGACACTATTTTTGTTTCTGTGATCCCTTTGGTTCTTAGTCCTATCATTATGATCAATTGTGAACAGAAATTGATCACTGGGACTAGTGAGATGGCATTGGTACATGCCACCTTGAAGGGATTGAATTGGAATCCCCTTGTATGTTTCTAACTCTACCGTTTGAGGTAAGTCAGCTTGAGCATGTCCCGAATTGCACATCTCTTCCCTCTCTTATTCCCACTCCTTTATTTAACAGTGATCACTTTGCAGTTAAGTTGAGCACTTAAGAAGAATTGTGTATTGATTACAGTATTCAAACAAAAGTATTAAGTAGAACAAACAAAAAAAAATACTAAGAGGCATAACATATCAAGTTGCTCATCAACAGTCAGGGTGAGGGCTGATCAAGTCACCGTTTCTCATAGTGTTCATTTCACTTTAACAGGTTTCCTTTTTGGTGCTCAGTTAGTTGTCACCTATCAAGGAGAACAAGTGGTATTTGTCCCTTTGGGATTGGCTTATTTTACTCAGCATAATGTTTTCCAAATTCCTAACAGGGATCACTTTTCAGTTAAAATTTAAACACCTAAAAATAATTGTGTGTTAATTACAGAGTTCAACCAATGGTACTAGAAGCAAAAAAAAATTCTAAAATGGATAAAATATTACATTGTACATCAACAGTCAAGACAAGAGCTGATCAAGTCACTGTTTCTCATAGTGTCCATTTCATTTCAACAAGTTTCCCCCTTGGTGCTCAGTTAGTAGTCGCCGATCAGGGAGAACATATGGTATTTGTCCCTTTGGGACTGGCTCAATTTACTGAGCAAGAGGTTTTCCAAATTCCTCCATCTTGTTGCAAATGACCGGGTTTCATTGTTTTTGACTGCTGTATAGTATTCAATAGAGTACATGTCCCATAATTTCTTTATCCAGTCTACTGTTGATGGGCATTTGGGTTGGTTCCAGGTCTTAGCTATTGTGAATTGTGCTGCAATAAACATTAATGTGCAGACAGCTTGTATGTTTGCCGATTTCATTTCCTTTGGGTAAATTCCAAGGAGTTGGATGGCTGGGTTGAATGGTAGGGTTATATTCAGGTTTCTGAGGAATCTCCAGACTGACTTCCATAGTGGCTTAGCCAATTTGCATTCCCACCAACAGTGGGTTCGTGTCCCTTTTCCCCCACATCCTCTCCTGCATCTGTTGTTGGTAGATTTCTGTATGTGAGCCATTCTAACCGGGGTGAGGTGAAACCTCATTGTGCTTTTGATTTGCATTTCCCTTATTGCTAGTGATCTTGAACATTTTTTCATGTGCCTGTAGGCCATTTGGATTTCCTCTTTTGAAAAATGTCTATTGAGGTCCTTGCCCATCTCTTAAGTGGGTTGTTTGTTTTGTTTTTATGGAGTTTCTTGATCTCTTTGTAGATTCTGGTTATTAACCCTTTATCTGTTGCATAGTTTGCAAATATTTTTTCCCATTCTGTCAGTTGTCTCTTCACTCTCCTGACTGTTTCTTTTGCAGTACAGAAACTTCTCAATTTGATGCAATCCCAATAGTTGATTTTGGCTTTGACTGCCTGTGCTTCTGGCGTGTTTTCCAAGAAGTCATTGCCAGTACCTATATCTTGCAGGGTTTTTCCAATGCTCTCTAATAATTTGATTGTGTCAGGTTGTAGATTTAAGTCTTTAATCCATGTTGAGTGAATTTTTGTGTAAGGTGAAAGGTAGGGGTCTTGCTTCATGATTCTGCATGTGGAAATCCAATTTTCCCAGCACCATTTATTGAATAGACTGTCCTTACTCCAGGGATTGGTTTTGGATCCTTGATCAAATATGAGTTGGCTGTAGAAGTTTGGATTGATTTCTGGGGTTTCAATTCTGTTCCATTGGTCTATCCATCTGTTTCTGTACCAGTACCATGCTGTTTTGATTACAACTGCCCTGTAGTATGTCCTGAAATCTGGTATTGTGATGCCTCCGGCTTTGTTTTTGTTGTACAAGATTGCTTTAGCTATTCGAGGTCTTCTGTGTCTCCATATGAATTTCAGCACCATTTTTTCCAGATCTGAGAAGAAGGTCTTTGGTATCTTGATTGGTATTGCATTGAATCTATAAATTGCTTTTGGGAGAATGGACATTTTGATGATATTGATTCTTCCAATCCATGAGCATGGAAGATTTTTCCATTTCTTGGTATCCTCTTCTATTTCTTTCTTTAAGGTTTTGTAATTTTCATCGTAGAGATCTTTAACGTCCTTGTTTAAGTTTATTCCAAGGTATTTGATTGTTTTTGTAGCTATTGTGAACGGGATTGATCTTAGAAGTTCTTCCTCAGCCATGGCATTGCCTGTGTATACAAAGGCTGTTGATTTTTGTGCATTTAATTTATACCTTGCTACTTTGCCAAAATCTTCTGATTCTTTATTTAGCAGACCCAAAAACTCTACTAAGAGATTATTGGAACTCATAGAAATAATAATAGTATTAAAGAGGAATGAATGCTTCCAGTGAATGCTTCCAGTCCAGCTCTCTGCTGTGGCCCAGGAGTGCAGTGGAGAATGGCCCAAGTGCTTGGGCCCTGCACCCACATGGGAAACCAGGAGAAGCACCTGGCTCCTGGCTTCAGAACAGCATGTTGCACCGGCCACAGGGGGCATTGGGGGGTGAACCAACGGAAAAGGAAGACCTTTCTCTCTGTCTCTCTCTCTCACTGTCCACTCTGCCTGTCAAAAAATATAAATAAAAAATTAAAAAAGGAGTGAATGCTCCAACAAGAGAACCATCCATATGGATGACTCATAGAATGACAATCACTTTAATTATCATTCTGACCTCAGAATCAGTTCTTAAAACATTTTCATCTGGCTGAAAAGCCCATGAGAACACTTTAGACATGGAAAGCCAAGACACTGTGGCAAAAAGTATCCTACATAAAGGACCTCTGTGGGTGAGGACACAGTGGAAAGAAATGGTCATCAAAGAAGAATGTACTTTTCTCTTTAGGTAGGAGAGAAATTCCACTGGGATTATGGCCTTGTCTAAATACTAAAGGAGGTTGTGGATTCAAAAGGCTTCCACAGCATAGGCAGCTCATGTCATGAGCCTTGTGTACAAAGAGTGGTAAAGAGTGTTAATTGTTAAATTAACAACAGGAGTCACTGTGCATTAACTTCCATTCAGGACCTTTGTTTTCAACAAGTTGGATTATGAGAGTTGGACAAAGAAACTTGTTCTCAATTATTTACTTCATTATCATGTATTAAGTGGAGGATATCCTTATGTCTCGTAAGCTATAGTTAAGTCTATGGGCTTGCAAAAGATATATCATTCTCAGGCTCTTCAAAGCTAATTAAGTTTCTCAAAAAATGCTTAAAAATAAAAAAATTTAAAAATTAAAAAGTTGTAAATTAAACCTTAGAAAGGTTTGCTTTTATTGTATGTCAATAAAAACTAATAATCTAATAAAAAGAAAATGATAAACATTTGAAGACAGTTATGTTTACCCTCATTTTAATATTTTTCAATGTATAATCCACATGGTATCACATAAATATATACAGTTTTCATGTTTCATTTAACCATTTTAAAATATATTAACTTCATTGTAATTTATGTTAATAATTTACTAGTACTAATGAAAATAAATAGGTATATATGTTTACATTGTTGTAAATATATGTGTATATAAACATATGTATCCATAGAAAATAAATACATATATATGTAAGTATATGTTTCAACTTAATATCCAAAATGAGGAAATACTTATATAATTGCAGCACATGTCTCTGGAGAAATGCCTAGTATTCATAATTCTTACATTCTGTAGAGTCTGTATTGTCTTTGTCTTCAGAAAGCTTCTGTATTGATCATGGCTCTTTTCCTGATAAAATAACCCAAAATTTTCAGAATTGAACACTTTTTGATAGAGAACCTCCAAATGACCACACTAACTATAAAGACCAATGGAAGACTATCATAGTTGTTTTGAAGTCAATCAGAGATCAGGTATTATCATTCTGTTGGTCTCACCCACAGAGGTCCTTTATGTAGGATACTTTTTGCCACAGTGTCTTGGCTTTCCATGTCTCCATGTCTAAAGTGTTCTCATGGGCTTTTCAGCCAGATGAGAATGTTTTAAGAACTGATTCTGAGGTCAGAATGATAATACCAGGTAGCCTAATCACCCCAAGTGTACCAATGCCACTACTATCCCCAATGACTAGGCCAGTCATATTGAAAGATATTTAAAATTTTCTTAAGGTATAAAATTGGAAATATAGAATGCCAAACTCTGTGAAGGCAGTCCAAGATGGAAGTTGATAGCAATAAACATCCACACCAATACAAAGATTACAAAAAACTAGAGTTATACCTCTTATGATGCTTCTGAAAATATTCTTTGACTTATAAGAAGCAAAATATTTGTTAACAGGTAAAGGAACTTATTAGAAACATGAAAAAACAAATAATTTGAGAGGGCTTCATTTTAGATTCAATGAATGTCAATAATTTTTATGGTAGAGCAAAGGAAATACAGGATACATTTGATGAAGAGAAAGATGCCTTAAGGACAAGAAAAATTAAATGTTAAAAAATATAAATGAGTTGTAAGAAATAATTACCGGGGCCGGCACCATGGCATAGTAGGTTAATCCTCCGTCTGCAGTGCCAGCATCCCATATGGGTGCCCATTCTAGTCCTGGCTGCTCCTCTTCTGATCCAGCTCTCTGCTATGGCCTGGGAAAGCAGCAGAAAATGGTCCAAGCCCTTGGGCCCCTGAACCCACGTGGGAGACCAGGAAGAAGCACTTGGCTTCTGGCTTTGGATTGGTGTAGCTCCGACTGTTGTGGTCATTTGGGGAGTGAACCAGTGGATGGGGGACCTCTTTCTCTATCTTTCCCTCTCACTGTCTGTTGCTCTACCTCTCAAATAAATAAAATCTTTTAAAAAAATAATTACCAATGTAAAGTAAAAATTATGACATTTGTATTAAAGCATATCATTCTTGAGCTTAGAATTGGGTAAGTGTGCAAAATATGACACTACCATATTTTGTTTCTAATAACCAAGTAAATGAATATAATATTTAAAAACAGAATTATAGTTTGGAAAAAAGACTAGAGAAACAAACCAAAAATACAAAGAGAAAACAGGAGAGAAATCTATGTCATCAAATGAAATATAGGGGGACAAAAAGGAATTCAAATAAAGTAATATATAGGAAGAAATAAGCTAATAGCCCTGAATAAATTAGGTTGTGCATTAAGAATAAGAGATCCTCATAGAACTGGCATGATGATGCAGTGTGTTAAGCTAGTGCTTGGGACACCAGCCTCTTACATCAGAGTGCCTGGTTTGAGACCCAGACAAGACATTTCTCTGATACAGTTTCCTGCAAATGAACATGAAAGGCAGCAGACAATATTCAAATTCTTGGGTTTCTCTTGCCAATTCAGGAGACCTGAATGGAGCCTTTTGCTCCTGGCTTCAACCTGGCACAGCCCTGGCTGTTGCAGGTATTTCAGCATATATAATATATGTCTTTCCTTTTGTCTCCATCACTGTGCCTTTTAAGTAAATAAATCATTAAAAGACAAGTGATCTTCAGATATTATGAAAACCATATATAGTTATACAAATTCTAAAAGGGATCCCACAAAAATCACATTACAAGTAAGTGCACATACAGACATTTTGTTATGATTCATTTGTTGAAAATATACGATCAAAATTCCTGCTATCATTCAGTGACATAAAATTTGTTACAAGAAATCTGTAACTAATTCTTGTGTAATTAATTGTGATGTCATAATGGTGAATTGTAAAAACCATTGTGATATTATAAACCTACCACTGTGATGTAATAATTATGATGTCATGAACAACTATTATGGTGTCCTATTGATTATCATATTATAAAACTACCACTATGATTTCATAATCAATTGTGAAGCCATTGAACCAATATGTCATAATAAACCTACCATTGTGACATCATCATCAATTGTGATATGAACCTCCATGCAATATCAGAACCAAATATGAGACCATAAAATATTTACATCATAAAACAATATTGTAGTGTTATGAACATTCTGATGTCATAAATATTTTCATGTCACTAACTACCCTCATCATTTATAGTTAATTTTGATGTCATAGAAATTATTATTCTTTTTTAAAAAATACAGTGAACTTTTTTCCAAAATAAAAACAAATTTGAATTATGTCAGGGCCATATAATACAAGGCATTTGTTGGCATATGTCATCTTTAAACTGCATTGCACAGTCTATAGTTTTTTTGGAACATACAATAGAGTAACAAAGTCTTTTCTCTCTTTTTTATAAAAAGGGGTGAGTTTCCAAAGATCAGTGTGGAGTGTTACAGAAATAATTAAAGAAAAGGAAATCATAATCACAGAAGTTATAATGCTTGTTTGAGGCTCCATAATAATAATTTAAAAATAAAAAGCACTTGTTCCATGCTTATGGGTACACACCTTGGTGTGTTCTGTGAACACGTTTCAATATCAAACACAGAGTAAAACATTTAGTGCAGTCCGCATTATTCCTTTCATGACTTTCAACTTTTTTAGCATTCCTTTTTTTTAACTTTTAATAAATACAAATTTCTAAAGTACAACTTTGGGATTATAGCGGCTTTTCCCCCTCATAGCTTCCCTCCCACCCGCAACCATCCTATCTCCCACTTTGTGCAGGCTTCTGAAGATTGATTGGCCAAACAATGAACAACAAAGATTTTTTGAGAGAATGCAAGGTGGACTTTTCATCTTGTAAGTAAATACCAGTGGTATTGTTGGATGAAAATAATACTGTTATCTCAGTCTTTTAAATCAGCACTAATGTCTGTTTCCTTCCACTGACAGCTCTTCTAGTTTCACTGAAAAAAAGATGTTAGCATTTGCATCTTGGACACTCTTCTAGATCCTTAACCAGCTCCTTTTCTTTATATTCTGCCACATCCACCTCTAAACAGGAGTTGTCTTCCATTTGCCATGGTGCTTGAGATAATATCACCGGTTGTGAAAGAACTTGATGATGGTGTACTAGGGAAGGTCAAGTTGGGCAGACAGAGTCTGGATGACCTCTTATCAGGGTATAGGCTTACATCTTGGATGCACTGGAGGATTCCCAGGGCTTGTTTGTGGTTTTCCTGCTCTGACTCAGCAGACGAGGCTACTGTGGGCTGCCGTGCTGGGAGTGGGGGCCTGCCTGTGGCTGCTGCTGTGGTTGTGGGGGTGGCAGTGCTAGGCTACTGAATCCGCTCTGGTGGAGCATTGCTGAAGTGGGAGGGCCTGTCGCCATGGTGATGCACCCCATTGCTCTCCTGTTTATAAGCGGCATTCCATTCTGGCTGAGGAAGACTGAGGAACCTTCGGATCATGGAGAGGTTCTCCCACAAGGTCCTATTTTCTGGAGAAGCATCTTCTTTCCAGCATAACAGCTTACACACCATCCCTGGCTTTTGGTTGCCACAACCCTTGCAAACATTGCTTGGGGCACTGTGGCGCTTTCATTTCCTGGTGAATCTCATCATAAATGAAAGCATTAATGTTCATGGTATTGTTCTCTGGCTTCCCAATCCCCCTCCTCTCTCTTAAGATTTATTTATGGGGCCAGTGCTGTTGTGCAGTTGGTTAAAGCCCTGGCCTGCAACACCATCATCCCATATGGATGCTAGTTCGAGTCCTGGCTGCTCCACTTCACATCCAGCCCCCTGCTAATGTGCCTGGGAAAGCAGTAGAGGATGGCCTAAGCCCTTGAGCCCCTGTACCCATGTGGGAGACTTGGAAGAAGCTCCTTGCTTCAGATCAGCTCATGTCCAGCCCCACCCATTCATCTGGGGAGTGAACCAGCAGATGGAAGATCTCTCTGTCTATGTCTCTATTTCTCTGTAACTCTGACTTTCAAATAAATAAAATAAACCTTTTTTAAGATTTAATAAGATAAAAGATAAAAGACAAGATAAAAATAATAAATAAAATAAAATTTCATATATTTAATAAATAAAAATAAATCTTAAATCTTTTTTAAGATTTATTTGAAAGAGTTACACAAAGAGAGAGGGAGAGGGAGAGGGAGAGGGAGAGGGAGAGAGAGAGAGAGAGAGAGAGAAGTCTTCCATCCACTGGTTTACTCACCAATTGGCTGCATGGGCTGGAGCTGTGCTGATCCAAAGCCAGGAGCCAGGAGCCTCCTCCCAGTCTCCCACGTGGTTGCAGGGGCTCAAGGACTTGGGCCATCCTCTACTGCTTTCCTAGGCCAGAGCAGGGAGTTGGATCAGAAGTGGAGCAGCCTGGATTTGAACCAGTGTCCCTATGGGATGCTGGCACTGCAGGAGGCAGCTTTACCTTTCATGCCACAGTGCCCCCTTCCATTCCTCTCAGTAGCAATGGTATCTGTTTTCACCCAGAGAGGATGGCTGGGTGCTTATCAGGGGGCAGGACCCATGGCTGAGGCAGCATTCAAACGCCTTTCCCTCTCATCTTGGTGTATTTGGTTGCTTTCAGCTTCTGGTAACTGTAAGAAGTTCTGCATAGCCCCAGGGTTTACCAGCAAAGACTGGGATGCAATCTTGGGGTCCTCTTCCTTTTGGAGGATTTCTGAAAGCCAGCCCTGAGTTCTGTTAAAAGCCATACATGCAAATACTGCCTGGGAGTGTCCTGCACCTTCCAGTTCATCATGAACCCACTGGTAGATTTCAGAAAACACCTCTGTGTTGGTTGAAGCCTGTTGCTCCAAAGTCTTATTCATAGCTCTACTGACACGGAGGATGGTTCAAGTATTGTTGATTTAAGGACTGCTGGACTAACAGTCTAGTCACTGCATACTGCTGTTCAACAGTTGTGCCATCACCAGCTGATTGTTGATCAACTGAGGACTGATAGGTATTGATACAAGTCCTGGATGCAGGTTTGGAAGAGGGGTCTGGACAGAGGGTTGGCTGTCATTGGAAAGCTGTGTGGGGGACGCAGGCTGCTGGGCTGTGTTCCCTGACTGGCCACAGGCCAGAGTTCACATGGTTGGCACTTCCCTGGGATAGTTCAGAAAGACTATCCATGTTGACCATTTTATCTTTTGCTTGCTTGAAATGTTTGTACCACCTTCTAAATTCTTGACATTTGCTGCTGTTGAGACATTTGAACACAATGGAAGAAATCATACTCTATGAAAGGGGGCACGCCTTGGCCAATGAACTCTGATTCATGACTTTTAGCAAGCCCTTCAGACCATTCCTTATTGTGGTGTGTGACCATTGTTTGGGAGGCAAATCTAGTTTGGGGCGACTGAATTTTCAGTGTGACTACATGATACATGCCTTGAAGCGTATCTGCTACTGTGGTATCAGGGGCATCTGTCACATAAGAGAGTGGCCCTGATTCTACTTTCCAACCTGGGTGAGCCCTTTGGCCTGGGCATCAGAGCTTGGTAATGGCCTAGCGACAGCAATGCCAAAACAAAACAAAACGAAACAAAAACAGCCAGCAACAGACCTGAAGGTGACTTCCTCTGAAATTGTATTAGTTTCTCTTCCCCTACCCCCGCCCCCCTAAGCAGGGAAAGGACAGAAAAAAAATGTCTTAAAAGAGTAGTCATGGAGGGCAATTCGAAAAGCAACATACATGTCTTGTAAAATGTCTAATGTCAGGAGTCAGGGAGAGTGGGAAGGAGGGAGGAGGGAAGAAGATAAAATTGATCTGACAAATGATTCGTTGGGGGAAAATCTTAACAACAAACCAAAATCCGTTTTGAGCCAAACACGTTGGCGGTGCTGGGGAGGTGAGGTGGTGACTGAGGATTCTCTTCAAAAGTCGGGGGTGAGGGGGACAAGGACTGTGGACAAGGTCTCCAGGAAGGGACAAGGTCCCCTGGAGTCCATGCCTCTGTCCTGTGGGCCTGGGCAGCAGGCCGGAGAGAATGTCTACTAGGGGCTGTCAGTCGCAGCATTGTTCCCCCCAGCCTGGGGAACGCAGAGGGAAGCCCCGCGACCCCTCGCCGCTGCCCTCTCCCCCAACAACTGTGACTGCTATTAACAAGCCCCCAATTTCTCCCCACAGACTTGCACCCCTGACCACTGCATCTACCAGGGGATGGCGAGAGGGCCGGGCAGGGGGTCGCGAGCGCAGCCCCGGGAAGGCATGGAAATGCCACTTTTGATTCCACCTTCGCCAACCACAGCCTCACGGACCTTGTCCCTGCCCAAAGACGCGGGGCTGGAGCGTCCGGGTATCCTGGAGTGAGCACGGGGGAGGGAGGAGATAGAGGGCGGGAGGGTGTGTGAAGGCACCCCCAAACACCTTGCCTTCTTGGCAGCCCCCTCCCCGAAAGTCGCTCAGCCAGAGCCTGGGTCAACAAGGAGCAGCACAGTGGACTAGCACTTGGAGGGAGCGCAGCCCAGGAGAAGTTTCCCGAGCGGCTCTGTGGTGGGGTCGCCTGGCTCCGCCACGGCCCTGCGCCCAGGGCAATCGCTGTGCTGCTGAGTGGCGGCTGCTTGGCGGGCGGCCCAGGGCAGGTGTGCGCGCGTGTGTGTGTGCCTGTGAGCGGAGCCTCCGGACAGGGCCGCTGCTCGCTCGCTCGCGTGCCCCCTCGCTGCCACCTCTGCCCCCACTGAAGGGTCAGTGACTCATCCTGGCCGCCGGCGCCGCTGGCGCGCCCCAGGCCCCTCGCGTCCACCAGGGCTACAGTCCTCCGGGCCACTGCTGCCGCCCTTCCTCCTCCTCATTTTAATACTGGGAACACACTCCCAACCCCAGCCCAAACACACAGCCCCCTCCTGGCTGCCCGATGCTGCTTCCCGCAGCTTTCCCGCGGGCAGCTCCTCTGCTGCGCCCAGGAGTGGGAGTGAGCATGCGTGGTGGCAGTGGCAAGGTGGAAGGAGAAGGCAGCAGGGCAGGGTGCACCCTAAAAATTATTGTGATTACATGTAAAATCTGTGATTTTATAAAATTACCATTGTTATGGAATCAACCATATTATCATCAAAACCCTGTTGATGTCATAATCATTCAGGATTTCATAAGCCACCAGGGTGACATCATAAACCAACCACTATGATGTCAAATTATAAAAGTCATTGTGATGCCACAAATCCAATGTCGTTACATCATAATCAATTAAGATGTCCTAAACCACCATTGTGATACTATAATGAGTAATGATGTCATAAAACAATATGATGTCATAAATCAGGATTTTGTTGGCATAAAATATTGTACTGCAATAAAACTGCCTTTGATATGTCATAATTAATTGTGATGTCCCAAAAATACTTATAATGAAATAAACCAACCATTCTGGTATCATAAAACTACCATTGTGACATTATGGTCAATTGTAATTTCATAAACAACCCTAGTGATGTCATAGTGACCATTGTGATCTCATAAAACTACCACTGTGTTGTCAAAATCAGTTGTGAGGTCACTGAAATAATTGGGACACCCTAACCTTACCATTATGACATCATAATATCATTCAATTGTTAAATCATAAAAACCATTGTGATGTCATAAACCTATGATTATGATCTCTTAGTCAATTACTGTATCATAAATCATCACTGTTATGGCATTATCAACTGTGATGTCATAAAACACAAGATTGACATTATAATCAATTCTGATATTATGAAAAAACATTTTGATGTTATATAAAAATATTGTGCTGCCATAAATATGTAGTTCTAATATCATAGGTCAAACATTGTGTAGTCATGATGACAAATTAAAGCCATGAAAATCATTGTGATGTCCTAAATCTGCCATTGTGAGATAATAATCAATTGGATGTCATAAATAAGCACTGTGTGGACATGAATTTCCATTGTGATTCATCATTTGTGAAGTCATGAACCAATATTTTGATATTATAAGCCTCTATGTGATGTCATAAAACTGCCAATATGTTATAAAACATTGAGGTAATTAAAATAATTTTGAAGTCAAAAGCTGTTATGATATGAAAGACCATGTTATATATGACATAAAGCTATCAGTTAGTCATAATCAATTGTGATTTCATAAAAATCCTTGTAATTTCCTAATCAATAATATGTGATGATTATATACTTACCATTATGATGTCATAATCATCAATTAACATAAAAACCATTGTGATGTCATATCTACCAATATGAAGTCATAATCAGTTTGTGATGCCATAAACCACCATTGTGATAACATAATTAATTATAAACCATTTTGATGTCATCTCAATTGTGATGTTATAAACCATCATTATCATGGTGTAACTGTGATGTTGTAAAATCTATTGTGATGCCATAAGCCAATATTGTGATGGCATAACATACCGTTGTGTTGCCATAACATGACACTGTTATGTCATGATCAATTGTGATGTCACAAAATGCCATAAAAATCATTGTAATGTCATAAACCAACCATTTGATGTCATCAATATTGCAGGCTTAAAAGCCACTGTGATGTTATGAACCTATCATTGTGACATTATAATCAATTCTGATGTGAATAAAACAATATGATGTTATAAAGCTACCATTGTGATATCATAGTTGTGAACACATAAAAACCATTTGTGATGTCACAAATCTAACTTTAGGGAGTCATAATTGTGATGTGGTAAAATGCCATTGTGGTATGATAATCAGTTGTGACATCATGAAAACCATTGTTTGGCCACCAATATTATGATACAATGAACCAACAATTGTCGTGTCACAAACCAACCACTATGATGTCATAATTAACTGTGAAGCCATACATACTATTGTGACATTATAAACCTTGCATTGTGATGTCACATTCTGATTCCCTTGACCATCATTGTGATGTCATAATAAATTGTGATGTCATGAAAACCACTGTGATGACATAAACCAGTATTGTGATAAATACAAAATTGTGATCTCATAAACTAGCTACTATGTTGTCATTATTAATTGAACTTTGAAGCCATAAAAGCCATTGTGGCATAACAAACGTACCATTGTGATATAAAAATCAATTGTGATATCATAAACAATCATTGTGATGTTTTAAACTTCCATCGTGATGCCATAAAACCATTGTTGTGGTATTATAATCAATTACGATATCATAGAAATCATTGTGAAATCAAAATCTATTGTGATGCTGCAAAAGATTTTCATGCCCTAACCTACCATTGTTGGCTCATACTCAATTATGATGATATAAAAACCCTGGTGACATAATAATTAATTGAATGTAATAAACCACCATTGTTATATAATATTTTTTAATAAGTTACCAGGGGAGTGATGTTACATTTTTGGGCAATTTACATATGTGTGTGAATTTTAAGAAACATGACAACAGCAATGTTCCAGAAAACTTGAGTGTAAACCATATTTTAAATAACATCCAATTTTGAAGACTATGAGGGGTTTTTGGATCTTTTAATAAACACCTGTACCAAATTTTTCCTAAAATGAACATCTGTTTGTAAAATAAGTAATATCATCTGATTTGTCTCCTGAATAAGCTTCTTTTAACTTAAAGTTATCCTAAATCAAGATATCCTTGTAGATACCTTAGAATATTCTAAGGAGGAATGTGTCTATGTGATCCCCTAAACAGGCAATATGTTTCTGGGTCCCCAAACAGTGTACCTGAGTTATAAGATTCAAGCTGACCAGCAAGTATATTTCTGGACTTCATGTTTCTATCATTAAGAATGCTTGGGGTGAGGTTCTGAAATCTACCTATTGGATAATTTCTGTGTGTGAATCCTAAGCACACTAAAGTTTGGGAATCACTATCCTTAAAGATTTTGACACCCTGTCTTACTTCAATTCCAATACAGTTCCCTGGTAAGACATCTGCAAAAGTGGTGGAGGATGCATCAAACATTTGAGTCCAAGTCACCCACAAGGAGACCCAGATGGAGTTCCAGGCTTTGGCCTGGCCCAACCCTCCTGGCTGATGTCATCATTTGGGGAATGGATCTCTCTCTCTCTCTCTCTCTCTCTCTCTCTCTCTGTGTGTGTGTGTGTGTGTGTGTGTGTGTGAATCTCCTTCCCTGTATGTAACTCTGCCTATCAAATAAATAAATAAATCTTAAAATATAAAAATATAAAAAGCTATTATTTATTAATTGGAGAGGCAGAAAATGTATGAGTACCATAAGCTGTGACTCAAACCAAGTGGAGACAGAAGTATTTCTCCATAGCCGAGCAAATTGGTCTTTTGTAGCAAAGCTTAAATATTCATATAAAGTGTGAATAACAGAAGTACATCAATCCTCATATTAGGTCAATTTCACCACGAAGAGTTATTTGAAAAACTAGATTTCCTGGGCTTTAAACATTTATTTATTTTCATTTTTATTTTATTATTTATTTATTTAGAGAGAAATCTAGAGAGGTATTCCATCTTCTTTTTCACTCCCCAACTGCCCATGGCAGCTGTGAATGGGCTTATCCCCTAATGTACACTACAGCTAAGTTATGCTACAAGAAAGATCATCTGCTTCCATCAATGAGGTGTACCCAAAGTTCTTCAAATTCTGGAGGGTGGAGCCCAGATTACACTCTCTCTAGCCTGAGACTTATCTCTCTTCATTCCAGAATTCTTTCTCATGGATAATTTTTAGCATCTCAATGGCAGCATTTTAAAATCCTTATTTATTTATTTGACAAGCAGCATGGAAGAGAGAGACAGAGAAAGAGATAACTTCTATCTGCTAATCCAATCCCCAAGTGGCCACAACAGCAGAGACTTGGCCACACAGAGGTCAGGAAACTAGAACTTCATCTGGATCTTCCACATGAGTGACAGAGACCCAAGTACCCGAGGTATCATCCACTGCTTCCTGGGCACATCCACTGGAACCTGGACTGTAGCCAGAATTTGAATGACACTCCATTATGGGATTCATGCATCTCAAGCAGCACTTAAATCTGCTGCATCCTGATGCCTGTTCCCTGGGAGCAACTTTTTAAAGGTTCTGTTTATTTATTTATTTGAGTGGAAGAGTTATAGACAGAGAGGGAGAGACAGAAAGATCTTCCATTCGCTCATTCACTCCCAAAATGGCTGCATTGGCCACCGGAGCTGGGCTGATCCAAGCCAGGAGCCAGGAGCTTCCTCTGGGTCTTCCACACGGGTGCAGGGGCCCTAGCACTTGGGCCATCCTTCACTGCTTTTGCAGGCCATTAGCAGACAGCTGGATCAGAAGAGGAGCAGCTGAAACATGAACTGGCCCCCATATGGGACACTGGCACCCTAGGCAGAGGCCCAGCTAACTACGCTACAGCACCAGATCCTGGGGGAATCTTTTAATAGGTACACAGACATGGCAGCATTTCACCAAGGTCAAACTACACATCTTGCTGCCCTGATACCAGGTCATATGAATATGAATACTTTCACACAGAACTGATCATCACAGTCTCTGTAATTTAAATATAAAGACCCTAATAGGTGCTTGTATTTGGCTCTCATTAGCCAGAAGTCCCCAATGGTTAGAGTCAGCAGTCAGCTCTGGGACACAGCAACTCAGGTGGACAGCCTTCCTGTGACTTTGCATTAATGAAAAGGAGAGTGGCTCTTTCTCTCTGTCTCCTGATCTTTCTGTCTCTCTGTCTATCTCTCTCTTGATCTCTCTCTTATGCTCTCCTCTCTCTCTTTATCCTTATTTGCCCCTTCCCTGCAGTCTGTTGGATTTCCCCCAATAAACTCTTTCCCTTACAAAAAAAAAAAAAATAGAAAAGGAGAGTGGCTGCTAATTCCTCAAGGGGGTCTAGAAGAAAGGTGTCCCACTGAGAAGTTTTCTTTTTCTGGAATCCACAGTTCAGGAAAATGACAAGACAGGCACTCAAAATGCAACCACAAAAATTGGGCAACTTAGGTAGAGACAGAGAATAAGGGTGGAGTACAAAGACTTAGAGCCAGATTACGAGAAACTGAAAGTTTACCACGGCCCATCAGGGTGTACTGGGTAAGAAACATAAAGGAAGTATTTGACCTGGCCTTAGAGGCCAGCCTGACCAAATAAAAAAGAAGAGAAAAGCTAGGCATCCCTGACAACTTCCTGAACCACAGATGATAACAAGAATCTCAGTGCCTTGGAGGGATCCAAACCTTTGCTTTCTCATGGGATAAAACCGCCAAGGGGACTTAAACTTGCTAGTGCAGCCCTCCTCAGATTGGCTAATCAAACTAAATGCCAGGGCATTGCTTTATCTAGCTGGTGGGGGTCTTTAGATTCCAGAGGCCTGGGATGAGATGACTATTTCTAGACCACTCTGAGATATAACTAATAGCCACCGAATGGAGGTCAGTGGCTCTTACCTCTGCTGAGATTTCTTACAAGCAAAAATGCTCAGCGCAGCCACTAGGTATCTTTTTATAAAATTCTTACTTATTTATTTGAGAGGTAGAGTTACAGACATACAGAGGAATACACAGAGAGAAAGGTCTTCCACCCTCTGGTTGACTCCCCAAATGGCCGCAATGGCCGGAGCTGGGCTGATCCAAAGCCAGGAACCAGGAGCTTCTTCTGGGTCTCCTGGGTGGGTACAGGGACCCAAGCACTTGAGCATCTTCCACTGCTTTTGCAACTGGGTATCTTGAAGGGTACAGATACAGCACCAGTGGCAACAGCACCAAGGCAGGAGCTACCTCAGTGAGGCCTGAAACCCAACTCTGAGTAGCGTGAATGAGTTAGAATAGGCTCTCTGCTGCTGTCTTCTGGAGAATTAGAAGACTAGGACCTCTGAGGGAAGAGGTCCCATCTAGGCCACCAAATGTTACCTCGTCAAAATTTCAGTCCCAGTTTCCAATGTGTTCTAAGGACGGCACCAAGAGTTGTGAAGCAAAGTAATGTGTTGCAAATAAGACAGCCATGACAAATAATTTTTGAAGCCGCAATCTCCTGCGCAGGGGACACTGACATCTTTCAGGGAGAAATGAACATGTCAGGGAGGACATTCTTGTCATCACATATAAGGGTGTGTGCAAGCGCTGTGCAGCATCATGCCCCTGCATAGGCTGTGTGTTAGAGCATGGAGGCAGAATCGCTCCCTCAAAGGCAGAGCTCAACATTATCATGAAGAGGGATCACTGACATCATTGTGACCCATCTTCTCAGACTTTTCTTTTTCAGTGGGCTCTGGACCATTCCACAGTGGCTGCTGATTTCATGTCTTACTGCAATGTGATAGAAAAACTGAAGACAAGCTTGGAGATCATCAGGTGCTTTCACTGTTTAAACACTGAAAATAATCAAAATAAAAGATTTTGATCTGCTCAGAGCATTAGCCAGAGAAAGCACCCTGGTGCTATCTGCTTTTCTGTATTATAAGTCTGCAGGGGAACCTGAAACCTCAGAATTAGTGAAACTTTTCTTTAAGATACAGTCTCAACCTCACGCAAGGTATTGTGAGGCCAAATTCCAAATTCCATTTGTTGAAACTGTATGGATTCTTATGCTGGTGGAAATAAGCATAAGCAAGCCAGCATCTCATTAAGAACGCTGTGACTTTGTGCCTGGTTAGAGAGTCAGGCTCTAGATGTTCCTGGCAGTTGAGGGCAGTTGCAACTGTCAGGGAATGGCTTCCCTGGAAGCGTTTGCCCTACTGGCCGTGAGTAAAGAATGCATAATCAGGTTAAGTCACCACTTGCAATGCCAGCATTCCATAGGAGCATTGGTTCACATCCCAGCTGCTCCATTGCTGAGCTAACTCCCCACTAATGTACCTGGGACAGCAGCAGAAGAGGGCCTAAGTACTAAGCCCTTGTACCCATGTGAGTTTCACCCATTTGGGGAGTGAAACAGCAAATGGAAAATCTCTCTCTCCTCTTTCTCTTTCTCTGTCACTTTCTCCTCTTTCCCTCTCTAATTCTGCCTTTCAAATAATTAAAATGGTACTCAGAGGTCCTCCATCCACTGGTTTACTCTACAAATAGCTACAATGGCTGGAGCTAGGCCAGGCCAAAGTCAGGAGCCAGAAGCTTCCTCCAGGTCTCCCACATGGGTACAGGGGCACACACACTTGGGTTATCCTCTATTGCTTTCCCAGGGACATTAACAAAGAGATTAATCAGAAATAGAGCATCTGGGACTCAAACCAGTGCCCACATGACCTATCAGCATTGCAGGCAGCTGTTTAACCCACTATGCTACCACACTGGCTCTAATAAAACAAAATTTACGATAAAAGAACAAGAGACCCTGCTTGTCCTTCTCATGAATGAATGAATGTGTAAGTTTCTTATTTCATAGGTTTTCTTAGGCAATGATTATGCTGCATATTTACTGCATTGTGTGCATGGATTTAATATAGTAACATATCTACATCTCATTGGAAAATATGTATGCATATATAAATATACAATGGACATTCTTGTACCTATGGAATTAAAATTCCTGAATCTGAGGTGCCTCACCATATAAAATAAAGGAAGGTAATAAATACAGATTTATATGTAAATTTGTACCTACATAAAGACATATATTCCTTTGAAATAAATTATATTCATATAAAGAAATTATTATACTTTCCAGATATAAGCATAGAAAGAAAATATACAGTCTACAAAATGTACAATCACTATAACATAAAAAATAGAAACAAAAGCTAGCACAAAAAGTAAACTAAATTTGAAATAAACATGTTTGTTCATTTTGGAGAGGTGCCAGTGAGTTCTCTTGTCCTCTACTCATAGCCACCCTGTCAGGGAATATCCAGGAAGACTTTGCAGCTGACCTCTGATTGACAGAAACATCTAGGGACTGGACCTTTAACCAGGGCTACTAAAGGTACAACATTTCTAGTGGGTTTCTGGTCTCCTCTACACAGAGCTGCACCAGGATAATCACTCATCTTTTGAATAAGTACTAAGATTTGGAGTGTGGCCTTGTGATGCTGAGGGTGGAGCTCAGGCTTCACCCTGAGGAGAACTTGAGCTAAGTAGATGTTGCCAGGGTGCCCTAGAGATGGTAGGAAAACACAGGGGAGAAACTGTGGGAAAACACAGGAGCTTTAGCACGGAGGCAATCTTGCCAGGGTTTGTAGCATCTATGGCCTTTTGGAAACATCCTAGAGCCAGACTACAGGCCCCTAACTCTGGTGACTCTTCATCCTTGCTCTGATAGTTTCTGTCCATGTCCACAAGGATGCAATCATTCCTTGCTGAATGAGTGGTTGACCTGCTCATTATCTAGACTCCACAAAGCTGAGGATCAAGGGGCCTTAAAGGCTCTTTTTCAGGTGCCTTGCAGACCTGAGGATGGACTAGATGTCTTTGTGTTTAGCAACACTTTGATGGATCAAAATCAGTGGTTAAATTCAGAGTGTCAACACCACACCCCATCCCAAGGTAAATGAATGAATAGTATGTTTAATGAGGGCTTCCACATTTCTGCCCATGAGTTTCAGTCTCATGCATTTGAGGTGTGGTGAGGGGATGTTGCTGTGCATGCTCAAAGCAGTGGACATGTTGTGCATGCTCAAGGTTGTATAGTTTATAGCTAAAATTTAAATCATATGATTTGGTGGTCTGACTTCAATTTTTTAAATTAATTAATTAATTAATTTGACAGGTAGAGTTATATACAGTGAGAGAGAGAGAGAAAGGTCTTCCTTCTGTTGGTTTACTCCCCAAATGGCCACTAAGGCCGGCACTGTGCCGATCCAAAGCCAGGAGCCAGGTGCTTCTCCTGGTCTCCCATGCGGGTATAGGGCCCAAGCACTTGGGACATCCTCCACTGCCTTCCTGGGCCACAGAAGAGAGCCGGACTGGAAGAGGAGTAACAGGAACAGAATCCGGCATCCATATGGGATACCAGTGCTGCAGGTGGAGGATTAACCAAGTGAGCCATGGCGCCGGCCCCCCCGGGCTTCAGATTTGTGAAAGTGCATCAGTGGCCTGTGGTCCTCACTTTATTGTGAAGAATATCACAAATTCTTTCTGCTCCAATTAAAAATGAAACAAAACATAAAAACATAACAAAACAAAAACATGGTTCTTAGATTTCCAAGTTCTCTTTTGGTGGTCTTCCATTTTCATCTGTTTTCTCCATATATCCATCTTTGGACTTGAGAGTTGTATAGTATTCCACAGCATTTAGGAAATGCACTTGATGTGATTCCAATATTTTTCTCTTTTTTTAAAGGTTTATTTATTTTACTTGAAAGTCAGTTTGGGGCCAGCACTGTGGCACAGGGAGTTAACACCCAGGCCTGAAGCGCCGGCATCCCATATGAGCGCCGGTTCAAGACCTGGCTGTTCCACTTCCAATCCAGCTCTCTGCTGTGGCCTGGGAAAGCAGTAGAGGATGGCCCAAGTGCTTGAGCCCCTGCACCCATGTGGGAGACCCAGAAGAAGCTCCTGGCTCCTGGCTTCGGATCAGCACAGCTCTGGCTGTTGCACCCAATTTGGGAGTGAACCATTGGATGGAAGACCTCTCTCTCTCTGCCTCTCCTTCTCTGTGTAACTCTGACTTTCAAATGAATAAATAAATCTTATAAAAAGGTCAGTTTACAGAGAGGGAGGAAGGGAAGAAGGGAGAGAGGGAGGGAGGGAGAGAGAGAGGGAGGGAGAGAGAGAGAGAGAAAGAAAGTCTTCTATCTGCTGGTTCACTCCCCAAATGGCTGCAACAGCGGGCACTGCACTGATCTGAAGCCAGGAACCAGAAGCTTCTTCAAGGTATTCCATGTGGGTTCAGGGGCCCAAGGACTTGGTCCATCTTCTACTGCTTTCCCAGGCCATAGCAGAGAGCTGGACTGGAAGTGGAACAGCTGGGACTAGACCAGCTCCCATATGGGATGCCAGCACTGCTGGCTATGTCTTTACCTGCTATGCCACAGCGCTGGCCCTGATGATCCCAATTTTCTAAATCTGGTTGATAGTTATTTTCTGAACTAACAGATGATTCTACCTGAAAAACAGCAGTTAAGAATATGTATTCTGGGATTGGTGTGAAGTGGGTTAAGCCACCATCACTTCTGTTACAGTTCCCTTCTAATGCACCAGGGAAAGTAGCAGAATATGGCCCAAGTCTTTGGCCCCTGTATCCATGTGGTAGAACCAGGAGAAGCTCCTGGATCCTGGCCTCAGCTTGGTAAAGGTCTGGCTGTTGTGGTCATTTGGGGAGTGAACCAGCAGACAGAAGATCTCTGTCTCTGTAACTCTTCCTTTCAAATAAATTACTAAATAAAACTTTCTTTTAAAAAAGAACGTGTGTTTTGATGCTTTCGGATGAAAAGCTCTTTATATGACTGTCAAAGAAGTTGATCTACGGTGTTGATCAAATCTGCTGTTCCTTATTGATTTTCTTTCTAGATGTTTTCTCTTTTCTTGGAAGTCAAGTTTTGACACCGCCTTCACGTATTGCATTGCCGTCTGATTTCCCTTCTGATGTGTCAATATTTTTGCTGAGTATTATTCATCATAGCATAATTCACTACAGCCAAGATTTGGAAGGATGTCCACTCTAAAGATGAATTTGTGAGGAAAATGTGGTGCATGCATATTTTATGCATGTGATTTTATGCAGCTACTTTACTGTCATTCCTTGACAAGGATGAATTTTGAGGAGATTATGATACAGAAATAAGCCTATCAAAGAAAAATACTATACGATTCCACCCAAATAAAGTATTTAAAATAGCCAAAGTCCTAGAAAGTAGAAATGTGGTTATGGATTGCGTAAAGTGTTTACTTTTTAGCAAAATGAAGTTCTAGAGCTCTGTTATACAACAATGTGTTTTTGTTTATTTATTTATTATATATTATTTATTTATTTGAGAGGTAGAGTCACAGAAAGAAAGATCTTCCATCTGCTGGTTTACTCTCCAGATGGCCACAATGGCTGCAGCTGAGCTGATCCAAAGCCAGGAGACAGGAGCTTCTTCTGGGTCTCCCATGCAAGTGCAGGGACCCAAGTACTTGAGCCATCTTCTACTGCTTTCTCAGGCCATAGCAGAGAGCTAGATCAGAAGTGGAGCATCCAGGACTTGAACTAGTGTCCATATGGGATTCTGGCACCACAGATGGAGGCTCAGCCCACTATGCCACAGTGCTGGCCCAACAATGTGTTTATATATGTGTATATGTCTGTGTATCACCACTGACCTGTACATATAGTTGTTAAAGATGGTAAATTTAATATTATATACTTTTAGCATAATTGTAAATGAGGGATTATTTTCCTTGTGAGATGCAGCATCTATGTCCTCTTCTACCTTACCCTAAAAAGATGAGTCCCCTTGTGGTCTTAAGTCACTCTGAGATTGCAGGTGGGCAGGGCTGGTGGCAGGTCACTCCCAGGTGATCTATGAATGGTGTGTCCAGAAATGTTGAGAAGCACTGCAATCCAATGTCTGCTTTATCTTCCCCTTATCATGTCTACTTAATGATCAGAATGTCTTTGCATGAGATTACAAGAAGCCCCAGAGCTCTCTGCTGAGTTCATGACAACACACTGCAATGGAGCAGGAACTTGCTCTGTTTTAGGAATTGGCCCTCATTTGTCAGTAAATGGGCAGTTTCTTTATCTTGTTCTAGGACTTCTAATTGCACCCTGAAAATATTAATTCCATTTTTACTTCACTAGGACTCTGGTAGATGTATATAGCAGTGTAGAAAATAATCAATAATGTTAGGCTTCCCCAGATTTACATTAACAATTTATTATTAAGTAAGTTCTTGCATAGAAGGAACAGAAAGACTGAGATTTTTCTCTTCTAGCCTGGCCTTGGCAAAGATATCATCCACTCATTAACCATGGCAATGACTGCAGTGAGCTTAGTGTTTGATAAGCACAGGAGACAGGCTGAGTAAGATAGAAGTACATAGTACCCTTCAGAGGCAGAGGCTTCCTCTGTGAGTTCATTAAGTACAGTAGCAAAAAGGTGCTTGAAGAGGGCCATGCAATATTGATGGAGGATAAAGGAGAAAAGTTAAACCAGGTAAAAGGAAAAATCATAAGTTTATGTTTACCAATTTTATATTTGTAAAAACTTTTATGGGATTTAATGGAAAATTTTTGTAATTCTTAAAAACACAAATTGATCTTCCCTTATTTCCAACAAACCAGTTTCTCTCTTAACTAGCTTGGGTTACAATTAAAATATGGTTTTTAATATTTATTTATTCTATTTGAAAGGCAGAGTTACAGAGAGACAGAGTCAGAAGCAGAGAGAGAGAGAGAGAGAGAGAGAGAGAGGTATCTTCCATCCACTGGTTCACTCTCCAAATGGCTGCAATGGCTGGAGTTGGGCTGATCCAAAGCTAGGAGCCAGCAGCCTCTTCTAGATAATGCCACACAAGTGCAGGGGCCCAAGTACTTGGGCCATCTTCTATTGCTTTCCCAGGCCACAGCAGAGAGCTGAATGGATAATGGAGCAGCTGGGACTCAAATTGGCACCCATATGGGATGTGGCAATCAGTGGTTTACCCACTTTGCCACAGTGACATGGCCCAAGTTCTTGGGCCCCTGCAACTGCATGAGAGACCTTGAAGAAGCTCCTTATTCCTGGCTTCAGATTGGCTCAGCTCTGGCCATTGTAGCCATCGAGGAGTCAACCAGTGGATGGAACACCACTCTGTCTCTCCCTCTCTGTTTGTAACACTAACTCTCAAATAAATAAATAAATAAATGTTTTTAAG
Source organism: Oryctolagus cuniculus (assembly GCF_964237555.1). Classification (NCBI taxonomy): domain Eukaryota; kingdom Metazoa; phylum Chordata; class Mammalia; order Lagomorpha; family Leporidae; genus Oryctolagus; species Oryctolagus cuniculus. The sequence continues at coordinate 139,907,895 of NC_091439.1, read as the reverse complement.
TGTTCATCTGGGGAGTCAGGATCAGTCCTTTTTCTTTTTTATAGCGCCACTGTTTTATTAATAGATAATTTTTATTTAATAACTATAAATTTCAAAAATGCAACTTTTGGATTATAGCAGTTCTTCCCCCCATAACCACCCTCCCACCCACAAACCATCCCACCTCCTACTCCCTCTCCCGTCCCATTCTAAATTAAGATTCATTTTTAATTATCTTTATATACAGAAGATCAACTCTATACTAAGTTTCAAACAGTACTTTTTACTTAGTGTGTCTGTGTGGGTGCAAACAGTTGAAATCTTTACTTATTCTTTTTTCTACAGATTTATTTACTTACTCGAAAGGCAGTTACAGAGAGGCAGAGACAGAGAAGAGACAGACAGACAGCCATCTTCCATTCACTGGTTCACTCCACAAAGGACCACAATAGCAGGAGCTGGGCCAATCCGAAGCCAGGATCCTTGAGCTTCTTCTGGGTTTTCCATTCTGGTGCAGGGATCCAAGGACTTGGGCCATCTTCTATGGCTTTCCCAGGCCACAACAAAGAGCCAAATCAGAGGTGGAGCAGCTGGAACTTGAACCAGCACCCATATGGGATGCTGGCACTGCAGGTGGTGGCTTTACCTGCTACACCATAGCAATGGCCCCTAAATAAATATTTTTTGAACAGATAAAAAAGGCAGAATGAAAACTGATGTTTGGAAGCTCCTAAGAAGAGAACAGGAGGGAAGAGTCATGTTAGGACCACCCTTTCTATAGAGTCTCAGGGATCCAGGCCTTTTTCTGGACTGTGCCTTGTTCATTACAGTGAACACATGGCTGGTGTAGAGATGAAGGAAGCTGCACCCAATGATCCCCATATTCTATATTTAGACCATTTAACCTTCAGGATGCTATACAATGCTTCCTCATCCTTTGCCACCTTAACAAAAATAGACAATGGTTGGGATGTCAAAATCCCGTATGGGAGTGCCAATTTGAGTCCCAGGCACTCTGCTTCTGATCTGAATTTCTGATAATATGTTTTGGAGGACACCAAATAATGGCCCAAGTGCTTGTGTCTCTGCTACCCACATGGGAGACCCAAATGGAGTCCTTGGCTTCTGATTTTGGCCTCGCCTACCCTCAACTTTTGCAAGTTTTGTAGAGTGAAGCAGCAGACGGGAGATATCTCTCTTTCTCTCTCTCCATTTCAGGTAGATGAAAAATAAACATAAAACCAAAGGCAATGCTTTAAAAATATATAATTTTATTCTGGGGGCCAACATTGGAAAGGTGTTACTTCATGCCTGGCGTATGTGCCAGGCCCTGGGCCTCTTGTTAGTCCCTAAACACTGGAACAGACAGTGACAAGACTCTGGTTATTTTTCCACTGGCCCTGTTTGAACAACTGTGTTTTTGCCAGGTGTTGCATTTCTATTGATAATACTTGTATGCATATGCTGTATAGTGATATATACATTGATTTGTATACTCCTGTTTGGGAGATCTGAAAGTTATGTATGTCTATATAACTCATTTGAAAGTAAGGTATTTCAGTATATATGAAAGTGTAACCATATGTTTGAAGTGAACTTATGGATGTCTTACAGAGTATAGTGAATCATCCATTGAGAAATATGTGTTTGAATAAACATGTATTTCATAGGCTTGTCATGTACATGTATTTTCATTGTAATGTGTATATTTGTTACATCCATCAATAATACTAAGAAAAATGCATGTACATGTTTGTATCTTTGCTTCTTACTAATTTACAATTGATTGTGGGTGAGTTATTTACCCAAGAAGACCACTATCACTGAAGTCCTGAGTGATGTCTAAAACCCTCCTAGGGCTGAGAGCCCAAGGGTCTCTGATGGGCTTGGAATTTGTTCATTCAACAAATGTTCATTGCTTGTCAGACACTGTTCTCAGTGTAAAGGATGGGGCACTGAGAGACACATGGTCTCTCAAAGACCAGGTCAAAACCAGATCTGAGTAGCTGAATGAAAATTCATCCTGAGGCAATTGTAACTGCTATAAAAATATGAGTCTGGATACAGAAAGGGCATATATAGAGAAGGTACTGTGGGTACTATTTGAACAGATCATTCCATGCTGACAGGCTCATCCACAGGTATCAAGTGACTGACACTGTCCAGCATCACATCTGTGTGCACACCTTCCCCTGGGATATATCTATCAGGGTCCATTCTTCCTAGAAGTCTGTAGCCACATCATAAATGTCACTGGTTTCTAAATCATCATTCTGTTTTGGACAGAAGCAAATACACAGAAAGTTTCAGTAGACATGCTAGTGCTGGAGAAGGGGGAGTTTGTACGTTAATCTGTCCCTGTGTCATAGATTCCAGGCACAGAGCCTGTCTTCCGTGCATATTCACAGTGAGGCACATATTCTGAACACAAAATAATTCCAATTGTATAGGGAATCACATTAGGGCTGGCTTAAACTTACTTTGTCACTATCATTATCAGCTACTGCTGATTTCCTGAGACATGACTTTAAAATTTGTACTTGGGGTATATTTCATAACTAACACCCCAGGCAATTTCCAGTTGCTTTAGAGACTCATTAACAGGCAGGTAATATCCTAACAAGCAATTTATATCATCTTCTGCTTACCAAGTGTGAAAATGAACAAAATACTCATTTGCTTCAACCTCAGGTTTCTAATCTGTAAAATAATTGTTATAGTTTTTTGAATATTACAGCCTTGAGTAAACACAATTGATGGACCTATTCTTCATAAAATGTCAGATCACCATGAAGCAATGTCTAGCTTCATCCAGGACTGAACAGGTTTCACACAGAGTTGGTAGAGCAGATGAAGACCAATGGGGTCACAATCTAACCCAGTGGCTCCAGAACTGCTATAATGAGAGAAGGTGATGACTGCATTCTTCTTTTGCTATTGGGCTGCCATTTCCTCTTGTTTTCTTTGGGACCTCATAATACCATTTTTTTGTCATCTCTTCAAGCTCTTAATCCTATGTCTCTGCTCACAAAATAACAGAGACCCTTGATGGGTTCAGATTTTTATTATTTACACATGATGTCTGTGCACCCTACAGTTTACTGTAACTACTATTGTATTTCTCCTAAAGACATACTCAATTTTTTTGGTTTCTAATTTGAATAAGTATTTAATACAAAGGGCCTTGATTGTCTTTTTTTATTAAATGAACACAAAGAATGAATACATGAATGCTAAGGATAATTTATCTTGTTTGGTGTTTTTAAAATATTAAGTATATTGTATCACAACTTTAATGCAGTTAAATTATAGAAAATAAAGTGTGAAAATAGTTGCATCACTCTGGTTGGCACTAACTCACAGAAGTACAAGTGTTCTTTGCTCCTCTCAAGTCTACAGATGTGCTTTCTTAAGCCCATTGCAGTCACTAACTGGATTACTTAAGTTCTTGTGCTTCCTAACAACATTGATCTAGTGTAAGACAAATTCTACATTCAAAATAACTTTATTAACTTAGAATGCATCAGTGTAAATGTTGGAATTTTGAGTGATTGTGAATCTATTTATGATCCACTGAGCAACAGGCATCTGTTGATAAGGGAAAGAGGAGTTTTTTCTTTCCTTCTGATTAATTCTATGATCTATTGTTCAACTAGGATTATGTTCAGTCTTAATGTATGCATATTTTCTATAATTTGCTAAGTTGTTAGTTTCAGCTTTATTCCATTGTGATAAGGAAAGACAGATGGCATGACTTTATTTATTTTTTTTAATTTATTGAGATTTGCTTTATGGCTTATTAGATGGCCTATACTACAGAAAGTTCTATGCACTGAGGCAAGGAATGTGTATTCTGCATCTGTGGAATGAAATGTTCTATGGATATCAATTGTTCAAAGTCTAGATTAGCTTTATTATTTCTTCATTGATTTGTCATCTAGTTGATCAGCCCATTGATGAAAGTGGGCTGCTGTAGTCCCCCATTATTATTGTACTGGAGTCCATGTTTTCCTTTAGATCTATTAACATTTGTTTTAAATAGCCACATAGTCTAGTATTGTGTGCATATACACATTATATATCACATCTTCATATTCCTATCATTTCAAATGCCCTTGCCTCTCTTAAATTTTTTTACTACTTTTCAGCCTTTTAGCTCAGATCAAGTATAAATTTTTTTGTGTGTGTGTTAAAGTCTATTTTCTCTAAAACTAGGATGGCTACTGATGCTTGTTTTTGCTTTCCCTTAGCATAGAATAGCTTTTTCCATACTTTCACTTTCAATCTGCATGTATCTGTTGGTGAGTTGCATTTCTTGTCAGCAGCAAATAAATGGGTACTTTTTATAGCTTCAGAAAGTCTGTATAATTAATTGGAGAATTTAGGCTATTTAAGTTCAAAATCACTGTTGATAAATAGCAACTTGGTCCCATTATTTTCCCATAAATATCCCTATAGTTTGTTTTGGATTTCCTTTGTACTTTTAGTGAGAGATTTTCTGCTTTAAAATTATTTCACAGATCAGGCAATCTTCTTCTGAGTCTATTTGTAGCACATTGCTAAATATCATTCATAAGTCTGAGTCAGTGAGTGGTGACAAATTCAATTTGTTTTGGAAGGTCTTTATTTCACTTTCATTTATAATTGAGAGGCCTCTTTTGTCCAGTATTATGAGATAACAGCTTTTTTTTTTCTTTTAGGATATGGCCTCTGTCTCTCCATTCTCTCCTACCTCATTGGATTTCTAATGAGAAATCAGCTCCCAGTTCAACTGGAGAACTTTTGAAGGTAACTGGCACTTCTCTTATGCACATTTTAGCATCTTTTCTTCATATTTATATTTGAAAGTTTGACTATAATGCATGGCAGTGAAGATATTTTCTGATCATTTCTATATAGACATTCTATGTGCTTGCTATACATTGATTGCTCTATCTCTCCAGATTAGTGAAATTTGCTGCTATTATTTCACATATGGTCATTACATAGTATCCCAAAAATCTCAAGCATTATTTTTAATTTTCCTATTTCTTCTCCTCCTTCTCCTTTCCTTTTTTTGTCTGACAGGTATTTTCAAAGATTTATGTCCTAGCTTGAATACGCTTTCTTTGCTCACTAGTTTGTTGTTAAGGTTTTCCATTGTATTTTTATCTGATATATTGAATTCTTCATTAATAATATTTCAGTTTGTGTTCTCTTCAATATCTCCATCTTCCAGTAGAATTTCTCATCCATTTCATGTATACATTTCTTTAACTCATGTATTTGCTTCTCTGTGTTTTTCTGTAATCTTATGATGGTTCTTTTGAATTCCTTTTCAGAAATTTAATACATCTGTTCGTCTTCACATTCTAATACTGAAGTGTTGTTTTGTTTCCATCAAGGAGTCATATTGTCTTCCACGTTCATGTTTCTTGTAATTATATTTTTATTTTAAGGCATTTATGAAAACACTGGTTGGTTTTTTCCTCTGATGGCTTTTAGTTTTGAAGTATGCCTCTATGGCTTAGTTAAGTGTCTGTTCATTCAGTAGATATCCAGAGATGTGTGTTGGGTGGAGCCAGGGAACTCTGCCCTGTGCTTGATAGATCTCCTTTATTGTCAGTAAAGGGGAGGGTATAACCACATCAACTGTCATGATCACCCCATGTCTGCCAAGGTGACCAACTCTGAGGGTGAGCCCACAGTGGCTCCACACCCCACCCATGCAGATACATCAACTGCACAAAGGAGCTGTGTGCATGGAGCCCCCTCTGATGACCCATCCCAGGCACTCAGGGAATTATGAGCCTCTCAAGCCAGACACAGTGATTACCCAGAGACCCAGCCACACCCCAGATCCTATCATACAGTCACAGGATTCTCATAGTTATAATGCACAGGTCTTCCATGGTCATAGGGAATTGGTATCCATGCTTAGTGTTGTGAGCCTCCCTGGCCATGGAGAGAGCTGAGGCATTCCCAGAGCCAGCTGCCTGCCTGAAAGAAATTTGTTGGTGCTCTGCCTTTGTAGATTGAGCCCAGGTGCCATGATAAAATGATAGTAGGAGAAAACTTCACAGGCCTAAGTTGGTGCCTTAAACCCACCAGTCCTCCAGACCACCCTCAAAAAGTCAGTGGGAACCATAGGTTTATCCCTATGGTAAAATACCCCAGTAATGTGCATGAGCCATAGTGATCTCCACTCATCTTAATAAAATGGTGTTTCCTCCCTGCTAGTCACCAGGTTATTCTGCTAATCTAGGTATAGATATCATTGTTTGTGTGAAAATGCTTATATATGAACATGAGTCATACAAACTATACTTGGTTCAAGTGTTTTCAGGATTCTTTCTCATGACCCCTGTTTTTTTTTTTTTTTTTTTTTGTAAAGAAAAAAACCCTCACAGACTTTATTTAGACAAACATAAATCTGTTTTTATACTTTCCATATTGGTTTTTAACTGCTCATAAAGCCACTGATAATTGAAGCTAATTTCATGTTTGGAATTTCTAACATGTAAAACTGTATCTTCGAAATATTTTTATACAACAATGAAAAAGCTCAACTGTGACGTCTGGTATAAATTCATACTACCACAAAGTTAAACAATTGATTGCCCATACTTCCCTCTTCAGCAACTGCTATACATATTTTTCTATATACTTTATAATTATTTTTATTAAAATCAATTTTCTAAATCACTTATGCAGGTTACAGAAAAAAAGATTTGTAGCAAGTGATCATTAAAATTACCTTCCACATAATTCTATACTACACTCAACCATCCCTGCCACCACCAAAAATACTACTAAAGTGAACAGTGATGCAATGTAGTATTACAGGAGGCTCAGAACAATCTGTAATCTTAACTTCCTAAATATTCAATGATTTCAACTTTTTGCCCATATAAACAAAGACTCAAGAATGCCACAGGCATGACCAAAATCAGCAAGAAGGATAAAAGGAGCTGTGAAGCAGGAACCTTCAAGGACCTGCAGGCCATCAAGGCCCCTAGGAGCAAGCAGAAGCAGAATCTGATTTCTGGGGAAGGTGGAGATTGTGTTGATTCCCAAGAAAATGCTTCTGTGACTTCCAAGGGGGAATCAAAGAGAGACAGTGAAAGTTGTAGTGGCAAAGAAAAAGTAAAAGGGTCACCTGACTTTCAAGTATCCAAGGGCAAGAAATTAAGGAATTGGGGATGGTGAAGATTGAGAATGGAGGTCAAAGCAACCTGTAAACAAAGAGAAGCAATGTAACAAGGAAAAACAAAATACAAGGTTAAAATGGAAAAAGAATAATAACCCTCATCTAAGGACCCCCAAGTCATCATTCAGAACAGGAGAATTAGTGATCATCCCCATGTCACTGACCTCTGTCCACCATGGGCTAGAACTACATTTTTTAGATGATTCATTCATTTGCCTATTTGAAAGGCAGAGTTAGAGAGAAAGATAGAGATGGAGATAGAGATAGAAGTGGAGAAATAGAGAGACAGAGAGAGATCTTTCATCTGCTGGCTCATTCCCCAAGTGGCTGCAATAGCCAGTGCTGGGCCAGGACAAAGTGAACAGCTTCTTCTGGACTTGGGCCACCTTTGCTCCTTTCACAGGCACATTAGCAGAAAGCTGGATAGGAAGTAGAGCAGCCAGGAGTCAAACCAGCGCTCATATGGGATTCTGGTGCTGTAGAAAATGGCTTAACCAACTGTGCCACAGTGCCAACCCCATGGAACTACATTTTTCACTTCCTCCCCTCATAGAAAATGTTTGTCAGCCCCAGGGGCTCCATGCTGGGGCAAGCTAGTGAGCTAATAGGGAAGCTGGTCCAATGAGGAAGTTGGCCCACATGCCCTGGGCTAACTCTACTTTTTCCTAACAAAGGACGCTTTGTATAGATATGTACAGTTTGTGTGTCTGTGTGCACATTTCAAAGCCAACATGCCCAAAGTCTTCAGGACTTTCTATCACCCTGCTCTGCAGAAACAGCAAAACCAGCCTGCAGCTCTTCCTGTTCTACTTGATCTCTGAGTGATCCTGAGATTCACTCTTTTTTCAGCTTTACTAGTTGTGTCTTATTTAAGAATTTGGAAATAAAGAATCAAAATAAAAATTTTCAATACACTTGTCTCACTGAACCTTAGAGCTCAACAACACAGCACACTGTAAAGGACCAGTTTTTTTGCACTTGTGAACATATAGCTGATCAAATCTGGGGCTTGCTGCCATTACCAAGCACTGTAAGAGAATATCGTGGCACAGAACGATATTCTAACAAAAGAACACAATTAAAGATGCAAGTATGGCTTCTATTGAATATGTATCACTTTTTCATCATCATAAAGTGGAAAAATCTTTAACCCTCTTAAAGTGAGAATTTTCTGAATTGCATTTATTTCTCTCTCCTTAAGCCTCATAGTCCTCCAAATCGAATGAGTGGAAGTATCATACCACTCATGGGGAAAATATTATTCCTATCTTATAAAGACTAATTCTGTGACCGTCATTTCAACCAAAGTCATTATTGTCCTATTCTACTTGATAATTCCTAGCTACCATATCCAAATTTTCTTTAAGTTTTCCTTCCTATAGTAATGTCAATAAAAATCATCTTTTAGCCCAATATCCAAACCTAGAAATCATATATCAGCATGGCATTTTCAGTAAGTTTTATGAGGTGTTTCTAATACATTGTGAGTGAAGTCAGGATCTCAATTTCTCTATTGTTACTTGCATGATTCAAGAGGTCATTACCCTCTCTTGCAAAACTTCTATTCTCTCTGTATCTTAGCATTTACTCATCACATCCTACTATCCAGTCTCAACAAGTGGTCCCTTCCAAACATACAGGAAAAAAAAAAACCTCCAAACTTAAAGCCTACCAATACAATAAGCTGGGGATATTTTAAAATTTCTTTTGGAAAGCCAGCATAACATTGATGATGATGCAAGCTGATCAGAACTTGAGCTAATTAAGTATAAGTATCTCTTTCAAAAACAGATACATATATTCTTAGTAAAGTATTACTATAATAAATGAAATCGCATATGAAACCATAATGAATAACAAGTGAGATACTAACAAAATGCAAGAGTGGTTAACTTTCACAGACAAACCATAGAACTTTTCCAGATAGGTGAAAATTCCAAGAGGAAAATCACATGATCATTTAGAATAAATGTTGAAATACAGTTTAAAAATTCAATATCTAGTTAAAAACTGCTAATAGTGTAGTAAAAAAGCAGTGGCTTTCTTATTCGGATCAAGGTTGCTTAAGAAGATCCTAGAACAAACAACACAATCAATACAAGATCATGGACAGCTTTTTCCTTGAAAGTAAACCTACACCAGGATGCCTCCAACTACTTACTGCAGGAGTAGTCAGGAGTGAAAAAGAGTTAAAAAAAAATAAGGTGTAAAGATAAATTTCTAAACAATAAATTAATATATTTAAGGTATTTTATATAGATAATCCATAATGTCTAAAAGCAAATGATGAATGAATTTAATTTGATTGCTGGAAAGATAAACATAAAATCCGGCTGGCACCACGGCTCAACAGGCTAATCCACTGCCTGTGGCGCTGGCACACCGGGTTCTAGTCCCGGTCGGGGCGCTGGATTCTGTCCTGGTTGCCCCTCTTCCAGGCCAGCTCTCTGCTGTGGCCCAGGAGTGCAGTGGAGGATGGCCCAAGTGCTTGGGCCCTGCACCCCATGGGAGACCAGGAAAAGCACCTGGCTCTTGGCTTCGGATCAGCGCGATGCGCCGGCCGCAGCACGCCAGCCGCGGCGGCCATTGGAGGGTGAACCAACGGCAAAAGGAAGACCTTTCTCTCTGTTTCTCTCTCTCTCACTGTCCACTCTGCCTGTCAAAACAAACAAACAAACAAACAAAAAAAACAAAAACCCATAAAATCCACTAGATTATCAAGTACCAGCATGAAACAAATAGAAAACATGAAAGGATAAAAGGCAGACTAGAAGAGAACTATCAACATGAGAAAAGAAAAGCAAAAGGATTAAATTATGTGACATTCTTCAAATCAATATTAAAAGTAACACAAAGAACCCAACAGAAAAATGACCAGAAATACGAGGAAAAAGAAATGCGCAGAAGCTGATAAATAGAACTGTACCTCACTAAGGCAGGTTACAGCGAGTTCCAGGGAGGACCCGCCAGGGAGAACTGGGGCTACACAGGGTGATACCAGCAGGTGGCAGCAGCACGGAGGGGAAAGGCCCTCCTGCTGTGGCGAGGTGGAGCCCAGGAGGAGGCAGTTTCTGACCTGAACCCAGGCCTGGCCTGCCGCTGTTCTCATCCAGCACCACCTGAACTGAGGGGTCCATGCTATGGAGAATGCTGATTGGCTGTGTCTTGTGTGACACTGGGTACGCTCACAGCCATGCAAATGGTCCAATCAGGAATGGTGATGCTCACACCAGGAAATCATGCAGGTTCTTGACGTCACAATCATCCTTCAGTTCCGCGGGGAAGAGAGGTCCTAGGAGACGCCTCTGCTGCCAGGAGGCTCCCAAGACAAGTCGGGCTCTGCTGTTCTCCATCCTTGCTCACCAGGGGATGCCGGGCACCTAGGAAGCCAAAAGCCACGACATGGTGAGTGTGTGGGCCCACGTGTGCAGAGAGGGGGAAGGTCGCCCTATGGAAGTCGCTGAAGGGCCCTGGAGCCATGGGCCTCCCATCTCTGGAATCTATGGGCACTATGTTGGAGCTGGCATAGGGCTTCCTGTGATCCCCTCAGACCCATGTGATGGGGACAGAACTGGCATCCGTGACCCCTGATGTCCTGCCGCTTCCCTGCTTGTAGCGACTTCTCGGCCCCATGGCCATCTCTGGGCAGCTGTGTGGCAGTGGCCCCGTGTTGCTCCCAATTGTGCAGTGGGGACTGGGTGGTCACTGGGGAGAATGCAGGCTTTGTTTATGGAGTTCACACTGGACAGGAGCTGTCAGTTCCTCCTCCCTTTCCCTGGGACCTGATTCCCCCAAGTTTTCTAAGTATGTGGGCTCCAGGGTCTTTTCCGGGACTCTGACCTCTTCACATTGCTGATTCTAGGGCGTCTTGCTCCACTTTCTGTTTCCAGTAACACAGTAACATAGATTGAGTAAAGTAAAACCAGAAGTTTTATTTGGCTCGGAGTTTTTATCCAGGTTTTAGAGGGGCAGGGGACCCCTGTAATTTGGTACTTGGGTATCATCGTACCCCTGACAATTTCTCCTGACAGGCTGCCATCTGTATTTGCACGTTCAAAATAGAATTTTGCCTACCAAATTTATGAGTGTTTTAAAAATTATTTCAGCTCCATGAAAGCCTTCCAGATCCTGAAGATACGTCTAGTTTACTCTTATTTTGAATTTATTTTTAATATAGGATCCTGTATCTTTTTGCTTGTTTTAATTTTTTCAAGATTGTTAGAATATGATAGAAAAAAATTGTGTATATTCAAGGTATATTCAAGGTATGTAACCTGGTGTTTTGATATTTGAGAGGACTTTGTTGTAGAAAAATTTTTTTCACATTATCTTTTTTTTTTTTTGACAGGCAGAGTGGACAGTGAGAGAGAGAGACAGAGAGAAAGGTCTTCCTTTGCCGTTGGTTCACCCTTCAATGGCCGCCGCGGTGATCTGATGGCAGGAGCCAGGTGCTTTTCCTGGTCTCCCATGGGGTGCAGGGCCCAAGCACCTGGGCCATCCTCCACTGCACTCCCTGGCCATAGCAGAGAGCTGGCCTGGAAGAGGGGCAACCGGGACAGAATCCGGGGCCCCAACAGGGACTAGAACCCAGTGTGCCGGCGCCGCTAGGTGGGGGATTAGCCTAGTGAGCCGTGGCGCCGGCTAACATTATCTTTTTTTAACATTTATTTTGAATATAAATTTCCAAAGTACGACTTACGGATTACAATGGCTTCCCCCCAATACCATCCCTCCCACCCACAACCCTCCCCTATCACACTCCCTCTCCCCTTCCATTCACATCAAGATTCATTTTCGATTATCTTAATATACAGATCAGCTTAGTATACATTCAGTAAGGATTTCAAGAGTTTGCTCCCACACAGAAACATAAAGTGAAAAATAATAGATGATTTTTTTAAATGATGATGAAATAAGATCAGACCTATTATCATGTTTAATCCAAGTGAGAGTCAATTTGGGAATTGATAATTTCTTTTTTCTTTTTCTTTTTTTTTTTGCAGATCAGTTTAGTATGCATTAAGTAAAGATTTCAACAGTTTGCACCCCCCATAGAAACACAAAGTGAATATACTGTTTGAGTACTCGTTATAGCATTAAGTCTCAATGTACAGCACATTAAGGACAGAGATCCTACATGAGGACTAAGTGTACAGTGACTCCTGTTGTTGACTTTACAAATTGGCACTCCTGTCTATGGCATCAGTAATCTCCCTATGCTCCAGTCATGAGTTTCCAAGGCTATGGAAGCTCCTTGAGTTCTCCGACTCTTATCTTGTTTAGACAAGGTCATAGTCAAAGTGGAGGTTCTCTCCTCCCTTCAGAGAATGGTACCTCCTTCTTTGAAGACCTATTCTTTCCACTGGGATCTCACTCACAGAGATCTTTTGCCAGAGTGTCTTGGCTTTCCATGCCTGAAATACTCTCATGGGCTTTTCAGTCAGATCCGAATGCCTTTAGGGCTGATTCTGAGGCCAGAGTGCTATTTAGGACATCTGCCATTCTATGAGTCTGCTGAGTATCTCGCTTCCCATGTTGGATCATTCCCCCCTTTATTTATTCTATCAGTTAGTGTTAGCAGGTACTAGACTTGTTTATGTGCTCCCTTTGACTCTTAGTCCTTTCATTATGATCAATTGTGAACTGAAATTGATCACTTGGAATAGTGAGATGGCATCGGTACATGCCACCTTGATGGGATTGAATTGGAATCCCCTGGTATGTTTCTAACTCTACCATTTGGGGCAAGTCAGCTTGAGCATGTCCCAAATTATACATCTCTTCCCTCTCTTATTCCCACTCTTATGTTTAACAGGGATCACATTTCAGTTAATTTTCAACATTTAAGAATAACTGTGTGATAATTACAGAATTAAACCAGTCATATTAAGTAGAACAGACAAAAAAAAACTACAAAGAGGGATAATGTATTAAGTTGTTCATTAACAGTCAGGGCTATGCTGATCAAGTCACCGTTTCCCATAGTGTCCATTTCACTTCAACAGGTTTCCTTTTTGGTGTTCAGTCAGTTGTCACCGATCAGGGAGAACATATGGTATTTGTCCCTTTGGGACTGGCTTACTTCACTCAGCATGATGTGTTCCAGATCCCTCCATTTTGTTGCAAATGACTGGATTTCATTGTTTCTTACTGAGGTATAGTATTCTAAAGAGTACAGATCCCATAATTTCTTTATCCAGTCTACCGTTGATGGGCATTTAGGTTGGTTCCAGGTCTTGGCTATTGTGAATTTTGCTGCGATAAACATTAGGGTGCAGACCGCTTTTTTGTTTGCCAATTGAAATTCCTTTGGATAAATTCCAAGGAGTGGGATGGCTGGGTCTAATGGTAGGGTTATCTTCAGGTTTCTGAGGAATCTCCAGACTGACTTCCATAGTGGCTTGACCAGTTTGCATTCCCACCAACAGTGGGTTAGTGTCCCTTTTTCCCCACATCCTCGCCAGCATCTGTTGTTGGTAGATTTCTGAATGTGAGCCATTCTAACCAGGGTGAGGTGAAACCTCATTGTGGTTTTGATTTGCATTTCCCTGATTGCTAATGACCTTGAACATTTTTTCATGTGCCTGTTGGCCATTTGGATTTCCTCTTTTGAAAAATGTCTATTGAAGTCCTTGGCCCATCTCTTAAGTGGGTTGTTGGTTTTGTTTTTGTGGAGTTTCTTGATTTCTTTGTAGATTCTGGTTATTAACCCTTTATCTGTTGCATAGTTTGCAAATATTTTTTCCCATTCTGTCGGTTGTCTCTTCACTCTCCTGACTGTTTCTTTTGCAGTACAGAAACTTCTCAATTTGATGCAATCCCAATAGTTGATTTAGGCTTTGACTGCCTGTGCCTCCCGGGTCTTTTCCAGAAACTCTTTTCCTGTGCCAATATCTTGAAGGGTTTCTCCAATGTTCTCTAATAACTTGGTGGTGTCAGGTCATAGATTTAGTTCTTTAATCCACGTTGAGTGGATTTTTGTGTAAGGTGTAAGGTAGGTGTCTTGCTTCCTGCTTCTGCATGTGGAAATCCAGTTTTCCCAGCACCATTTATTGAATAGTCTGTCCTTGCTCCAGGAATTGGTTTTAGATCCTTGGTCAAATATAAGTTGGCTGTAGATGTTTGGGTTGATTTCTGGTGTTTCAATTCTGTTCCATTGGTCTATCCATCTGTTTCTGTACAGTACCATGCTGTTTTGATTACAACTGCTCTGTAGTATGTCCTGAAATGTGGTATTGAGATGCCTCCGGATGCGCTGAAAGCTCATTTATTTGGTACCTTTCCAATTTCTTGATATAGGCACCTATTGCTATAAATTTGCCTCTCAATACTGCTTTTGCTGTATCCCATAAGTTTTGATATATTGTGTTGTTGTCTTCATTTACTTCCAGAAAGTTTTTCATTTCTCTTTTGATTTCTTGAATGACCCAGTGTTCATTCAGGAGCATGTTGTTCAGTCTCCATGTGTTTGCATACTTTCTGGGGTTTCCTGAGTTGCTAATTTCCAGCTTCATTCTGCTGTGGTCTGAGAAACTGCATGGTATGATTCTAATTCTTTTAAATTTGCTGAGACTTGCTTTATGGCCTAGTATGTGATCAATCCTAGAGAGGGTTCCATGCACTGCTGAGAAGAATGTGAAGTCTGTAGATGTAGGGTTGAAAGTTCTATAGATATCCGTTAGATACATTTGGGCAATAGTGTCAATTAAATCTTCTGTTTCCTTGTTGATCTTCTGTCCGGATGATCTGTCTATTTCTGAGAGTGGAGTATTGAAGTCCCCCAGTAATATTGTATTGGAATCTAAATCTCCCTTTAAGACCCTTAACATATCTTTTGAATATACTGGTGCCCTGTAATTAGGTGCATATACATTTATAACAGTTACATCTTCCTGTTGAATTGAACCGTTAATCATTATATAGTGTCCCTCTTTGTCTCTCTTAACAGTTTTTGTATTAAAGTTTATTTTGTCTGATATTAATATGGCTACACCTGCTTTTTTTTGGTTTCTGTTGGCATGGAATATCTTTTTCCAACCTTTCACTTTCAGTCTGCATGCCTCATTGTTAGAAAGATGTGTTTCTTGTAGGCAACAAATAGTTGGGTTGTGTTCTTTGAGCCAATCATCCAAACGGTGTCTTTTAACTGAAGAATTCAGACCATTAATGTTTAAAGTGATATTGAAACGTAGTGACTTTGCCCTGCCATTTTCCCAGAGATAATTTCTAGTATATGCTTTGAGCTTCCCATGCTCTTTTACTGGTAGGTGTTCTTCCTTTACCTTCTTTCATATTGATGGCCGTGTTTCTGTGTTTCTGAGTGTAGCACATCTTTAAGCATCTTTTGCAGGGCCAGACGAGTGGCCACAAAGTCTTTCAATTTCTGTTTGCTATGAAAGGTCTTTATTTCACCTTCATTCACAAATGAGAGCTTGGCAGGATATAATATTCTGGGTTGGCAATTTTTCTCTCTTAGCACCTGTGCTATGTCTCGCCATTCCCTCCTAGCCTGTAGTGTTTCTGATGAGAAGTCTGCTGTGAGTCTGATTGGAGATCCTCTGAGAGTAATCTGACGTTTCTCTCTTGCACATTTTAGGATCTTTTCTTTATGTTTCACTGTGGTAAGTTTAATTACCACGTGTCGTGGTGAGGATCTCCTTTGGTCATGTTTATTGGGGGTTCTATGAGCTTCCTGTACTAGGATGTCTCTGTCCTTCTCCAAACCCGGAAAGTTCTCTGCTAGTATCTCACTAAAAAGGCCTTCTAATCCTTTCTCTCTCTCCATGCCTTCATGAACTCCTAGAACTCGAATGTTGGTTTTTTTAATAGTATCCTGTAGATTCCCAACAATATTTTTTAGGTTTCTAATTGCCTCTTCTTTTCTTTGGTTTGACTGTATGTTTTCCTGTGCTCTATCTTCTAAGTCCGATATTCTCTCTTCTGCTTCACCCATTCTGTTTGTAAGGCTTTTAATGTGTTTGTCATTTGATCTATTGAGCTCTTCATTTCATTTTGATTTCTCTTTACTATCACACTTTCCTGTTCTACTAGTTTCTGCATTTCATATTGATTCTTCCTTAAAATTTCATTTTCACGAGAGAGATTTTCAATCCTGACCAATAAGGATTTCTGTAGTTCAAGGATTTGCTTTTGAAAACTTCTAAATGTTCTTATCATAAATTTTTTGAAATCTGTATCTTGCATTTCTTCTATCTCATCATCTTCATAATCTTGGCTTGGGGTGTTTTGTTTATTTGGAGGCATCATAGTGTCATCGTTGATCTTGTTCCCTCGATTTCTGTGTTTTTTGCTTGGCATAGTTAATTCTTCTTTCGTCACTGTGCGTTTTTTTTTTTTAATTTTTTTTTTTATTTTATACTATGTCCGTGTTAAGTGGACTGCCTGCTGTTGGAGGAGCCTTGGAGGCTTGAGATGAGTGCGGCCTGAGAGCTCTGCTTGGTTCTTCCTGGTTACGGGTGTGCAAAGTGACACCCTCAGGTTATGCGTGGTAAATCTCTCTTTATTTATTTATTTATTTATTTATTTATTTATTTATTTAATTTATTCTGGGGGTAAGTAATACCGCACAGCACAGCTGTGCAGAATTGATGGTAATTAGCTTCCAGTCTCTGGCTTCTACCCAAAGAGTCTTGTGTAGGCTTCATTTCTCCTCTGGACTCCCACTGGGTTGCCTAGGCTACTGAATTGTAGTGACTCAGTTCCTTAGCTCTCCCCTGTTGATATGTAAATCCAGAGAGGGGGCCAGCTCTTTGTCTCTTGGGAACTCTTCAAGCCTTGCAGCTTTGCAACCTTTGCAAGGTTGGTGGAGAGAGAAACCCCCAAGCTTTTTTTTTTCCTTCTTTCCAGTAGTGAGTCTGCTGCACTTTCCGGCTCCCTCTAGATTCTGACCCCCATTTCTCCGCCAATGTCTCGGGTTATTGAGCTCACCTCCCCTTCCAGCGCCGATGTGTGGACTCGTAGCCCTGGACGTCCCAACTCTCCCCGCTGGTGTCTGTGTGACATGCACTCCCCTTCCTGCACTGGCACGCAGACCCTGCAGCTCCCGCAGCCCCCGCAGCTCCCGCCGCTTGGCTTCCGCATGGTGGGCGACCTTGTTCTCCCAGTAGGTCCTCCGATTCACAGCCACTCAATCCAGAAGAGTTTCCTCTGCAATATTTTCCTCGTTCTTTTTTCTGAGGCTACCGTAACTCCCCTTTTATTAAACTAAATTTTCCCGGACTATCGGTGCGTGCCCTCACTATTCCGCCATCTTGGCTCCGCCTTCACATTATCTTTTAATGACACTTTTTCATAAATGTTTTGGAATGCTTGTACAATACACTATGCAATGGGGGGCAATTGGAAAAGAGAAGTAAGCACTCTGAAGTTAGCCAAACTCTATAATACTAAGTCCAAACTTCAAATATCGTTTTGATGTACCTGGTAGGGCTCTCATAACAAAATCCCACACACTGAGTGGCTTAAAACACAGAAATTATTGTCTTACAGTTCTGGAGCCCAAAGTCAGAGATGAAGGTATCAGCAGGGTGAGTTCCTTGGAGGGCTATGGGGGAACTGGATCCACATTTCTCCCTGGCAGCCTGTGGTTTTCTGGCACCTTGGGCTTGCTTTCACCTTCATATAGGTGTCTCACTATATGTATGTCTGCCTCCAGATTTTCCCTTTTTTATAAAGATGCCAGTCATACTGGCTCATGATCCCATCCTAATGAACTTGTTTTGTCTTGATTACCTCTGCAAAGATTTTATCTCAAATAACATCACATTATGGGGTCTTGGGATTGGGACTAGAACCTATGAATCTTTGGGGTGACACAATTTGAACTGTACAGTAGGATTACTTCTTCTGAACTCCTAAAGGTGAATTTTCCCCTTAAATGGCATCTTAAGAAACAAAATGTCATTAATTCATGAGACATTCTCAGGAAAGAAATTTCACCATTTCTAAAATGAAGTTCATTGTCACACCTCACACCGAGTACATTCCAACCTGACTGTGGATGTTATGGTAAATTACATTTGGGAACTAAATCCTGTCTACCAGATGAGCTCACAAGTTCTTAGGGGAATTTAGAAACCAGTCCATTTTTTAGATTATTTATTCGTGAGGCAGAACTGCAGACAAAGAGAGGGAGAGACAAGGAGAGAGATCTTCCATCTACTGGCTAACTCCCCAAATGGCTGTAATGGCAAGAGCTAAGCCTATCCAGAGCCAGGTACCAGGAGCTTTGTCTCAATCTCCCATGTATGTGCAGGAGCCCAAGCACTTGGACCATCATCCACTGCCTTCCTAGGTCAAAAGCAGAGAGCTGAATCAGAAGAGGAACTGCTAGGAACTCAGATCAGTGCCCATATGTGATGTTGGCAACCACAGGCTTAACCTGCTTTTCCATAGCACCGGCCCCAACCAGTCCAATTTTACATGTCAAAGAATTTTTTTTCAGACTAAATTCATTTGCATGAATGTCCTAAAATAATTCCAATTTCATTGGAGTTCAATGTTTAATATATTGGTAAATTTGTCAGCAGGGAGTGAGGTTCCCTCTAATTTTTTATCAGGAAGGAAGACCAAGTTGGGGGTGAAGGATGATTTCTTAGACAGCCAGGGCACTATTCAGTGATTAGAAGACATGTTTTCTATTTGGCTCACACCTTTGAATAGCCTGACATGAATTTGAAACTGCTTAGATGTTTATTGAATGAGTAGAAGTGCCCAAAGAAATTGGACGATATGGGAAAACCTAAAATCCTATACGTTTTCAGTAATTTGCAGTACACTCAGCTTTGGCTGGAGGCTGTGGGAGCCAGTGCTCTGTTTAAGAATACTGATAGCAGTAGCCATTTATTGTGCTTCCTATGAGCCTAGAATTCTGTACAAATTTGTTTTTCATTCTCTCTGCTACACTGTGGGTTGGGCACAGTGGTTTTATTTTATGTATAAGGAAACTGAGGCCAAATGAGATCAAGCAGCTTGACAACACAAAGTAAGGTGTACCCTTAAGCACTGTACTCTAATGACTATTTGGAAGAGAACATAATTAGGAAAATTTATAAACAGCATTTAAGAGGCTAATTGTATAGTATGTCTCATTTCCTATGTATTTCTGTTCTGGAAGCATTTCATAAAGGGTGGAGTTATGTCATGGTTAAATATGTATGCTCTGGAGTTACATGTTGGGATTGGATCCATTCCTATGTGCATAAACTTGGGCATGAACCTTTCACAGAAGAGAAAATAATCAGTGTTTTAATTTTATCTAAAAAAGTATAAAATATCAAAACATATATATCTAACAATAACATCTAACAATAATAATATCTAACAATAATACTATCTAACAATACTAGGAACATGCTGTCTGTATGTTAATTTTCTTGATCCGACCAGCCTATGAAGTATTAGTATAATAATTGTCTTCATTTTACAGATGAAGGAAACTGACATGTAGTTTTACATTTTGCCTAAGGTAACATAAATTGTAATTGGTAGAGCTAGAATTAGAAGCTCAAAACCTCTCGAGTTTGGCTTGCAGTATCTGATAGAATATACCACATGTTCTTCCACCTCAGAGCTTTTGGCCATACCCTTTGCAATAACACACTTACATCGCCCTCTTCCTTTGATAATTCTTGCCCTCTCCCTTTGATAATTCTTACTCATTTTGAAGTAGAGTATCACTGTCTGTTTTCCGGAGCCATTTTTATACTCTGTTGGTATAGGACAGCTTCTCACCATGCAGTGCCCTTGCACCTGACCTCTGCCTTTCAAAGCAGCCATTGCTTGTGCTTACACCATCATGTTCTTATTGATGGCCCACCTGCAGGCATAACAACAGCAATCTTATTCTTCATGCGTGACCAACACCATGCCTAGTATCTCATACTTACTGTTTACCCAGCACTATCTGATCTACACTTGCATCAAGCAGGAGTTAGTGAACAAGTAAGTTTAGTGCTGGTTGGTAAACGCCATCTGTGGATCCCTTATTTGTGCATTTCTACCAAAATCTTAAATGTCATTTTCTACAATCAAAATAAATTCAAATAGAAATATAACTTATAGCAGTTTTATTTGAGATCTGAGGTATAACTAAATTACTATCTTAATTTGAAATATGTCTATACATTCATGAATTATTAGAAAAGTGTATTCTCTTGCATACTTGGAAGAATGAAAAGCTGTAATCAGAAATTACTTCCTTTCCCACTATTTTACATACATATTTGTTTCCTCTTTTTTCATATACATGAGAGGTCTTCAAAAAGTTCGTGGAAGTGCATATTATTAAAAAGTTATGTATGAATTTAAAAATATTCATAGCAAAATAAACGTATCTTTGAAGTCCATTTTCCACAAACTTTTTGGAGTACCTTCATTTTTATGTGAGTCTCATTTACAATTATAAATTGTAGCACTCTTACATATCTTTGGTTAAATTTATCCCAGGTATATACGTTTTTTGAAGCTAGTATGAATGAGTCTGATCTTACTATTTATTTCTCAGCCATGAAATTATTTGTTTATATAAAGATTATTTGTTTTTGTTTGTTGATTTTATATCCTGCACCTTTTCAAAACTCTTCTATGAGTTCCAGTAATCTCTTAGTGGAGTCTTTTGTTCCCATATGTATAGGATCATATCATTTGCAAGCAAATATAATATGACTTTCTCCCATCCTCTTTGCATCCCTTTGATTTCTTTTTCTTGTGCAATTGTTCAGGTTAAAATTTCCAGAATTATATTGAGTGGTAATGGTAAGAATGAACATACTGGTTGGTTCCAGATTTTAGTGGAAGTGCTTCCAGCTTTCCCCTATTGAATGTGATACTGGTTGTGGGTTTGTGATATATTGCTTTGATGGTGTTAATGTGTAAATTCTATGCTCAATTTGCTTAAGTTTTTTAATCATGAAGGGATTTGTGTTTTATCAACTGCTTTGTTCACATCTTTTGAGATAATCATAAGCTTTTTAAGATTTATTTATTTATTTGAAAGTCAGAATTACACAAAGAGAGAAGGAGCAGCAGAGAGACAGAAAGGTCTTCCATCTGCAGTTTCACACCCTAATTGGCCTCAACAGCTGGAGCTGCACCAATATGAAGCCAGGAACCAGGAGCTTCTTTTTGGATATCCCCAGTGCATGCAGGGGTCCAAGGACTTGAGCCCTCTTTTACTGATTTCCCAGGCCACATAGCACAGAACTGGTTCAGAAGAGGAGTAGCCAGGACTGGTGCCCATATGGCATGCTAACACTGCAGGCAGTAGCTTTACCTGCTATGCCACAGTGCTGAGCCCAATCATGTTTTTGTATTCTTCAGTTTCTTAGTATGATATATAGCATTTGTTGATTTGTATATGTTAAACCATCCCTGCACACTCAGGCAGTAAATCCCACTTGGTCCAGGTGAATGATATTTCTGGTGTGCTGTTGAATTCAATTAGTTAGTTGGTAGAGCTAGAAACGTGCCATGGGACTCAAAATCCCATTAAGTAGGCATGTACCAATGCCATCTTACCAGTTAAAGTGATCAGCTTAAGTTCATAATTGATCATACAGATAGGATTGCATGTCAAAGGGATCACATAAATAAGACAAGTATCCACTAATAATACTTGATAAAATTAAAAAGGATAGACCAACCCAACATGGGAAGCGGGACACAGAGCAGACTCATAGAATCAAAAATGCCCGAAACAGCATTCTACCTCAGAATCAGCCTTTAAGGCATTCGGATCTGGCTAAAAAGCCCATGAGAGTTTCTCAGGCATGGAAAGCCAAGACACTGTGGCAAAAAAATGACCTAAGTGAAAGATCTCTGTGAGTGAGATCCTGTAGGAAAGAACAGGCCATCAAAGAAGGAGGTACCTTTCTCTGAAGGGAGGAGAGAACTTCCACTTTGATTATGGCCTTGTCTAAATAAGGTCGGAGTTTGTGAACTCAAGAGGCTTCCATAGCCTTGGCAGCTCATGACAAGAGCCTTGGGTGATTACTGACATCATAAATAAGAGTGTCAATTGTTAAATCAACAGGGGCTGGTTCCGTGGTGCAGTGGGTTAATCCTCCACCTGCTGTACTGGCATCCCAAATGAGCACTGGTTCTAGTCCTGGCTGCTCCTCTTCCAATCCAGATCTTTGTTATGGCCTGGGAAAGCAGTAAAAGATGGCCCAAGTGCTTAGGCCCCTGCACCTGCATGGGAGACTTGGAAGAAGCACCTGGCTCCTGGCTTCGAATCAGCTCTGGCTCTTGCAGTCATTTGGGGAGTGAAACAACAGAAGGAAGAGCTTTCTCTCTGTCTCTCCCTCTCACTGTAACTCTACCTCTCATATAAATAAATAAAAATCTTTTAAAAATTATTAAATCAGCTGGTGCCGTGGCTCACTAGGATAATCCTCCACCTGTGGTGCTGGCACCCTGGGTTCCAGTCCTGGTTGGGGCGTCGGATTCCGTCCCAGTTGCTCCTCTTACAGTCCAGTTCTCTGCTGTAGCCTAGGAGGGCAGTGGAGGATGTCCCAGGTCCTTGGGCCCTGCACCCACATGGGAGACCAGGAGGAAGCACCTGGCTCCTGGCTTCAGATCGCCGCAGGGTGCCGGCCGCAGCGCGCCAGCCCTAGTGGCCATTTGGGGGGTGAACCAACAGAATAAGGAAGACCTTTCTCTCTGTCTCTCTCTGTCTCACTGTCTAACTCTGCCTGGCAAATAATTAATTAATTAATTAAAAATTGTTAAATCAACAGCAGGAGTCACTATACACTTACTGCTCATGTAGGATCTCTGTCCTTAATGTGTTGTACTATGCAAATTAATGGTTAAACTCCTATTCAAGCAGTACTTTATACTTTGTGTGTCTGTGTGGGTGCAATCTGTTGAAATCTTTACTTAGTATAGAGTTGATCTTCTGTATATAAAGATAGTTAAAAATAAATCTTAATCAAGAATAGGGTGCAAGAGGGAGTAGAAGTGGGATGGTTTGCATTTGGGAGGGTGGTTATGGGGGGAAAAACCACCATAACCCCAAAGTTGTACTTCAGGTATTTATATTTATTGAATAAAAGTTTTGTAAAAAAAGAATTCACTTAGTATTTTGGTGATGATTTTTTCATCTATGTTCATCTGATCCCATCATCTGTAGTTCTCTCTTTTTTAAATCTGTTTCTGGTTTTGGAATTCAAGTGACATGGTCTTCATACAAGCAGTTTAGAGGATTCTCTCTTTTTCATACTTTTTAATAGTTTGAGAAGAATTAGAATTATTATTCTTTAAAAGTTTTGTAGAATTCAACAGTAAAGTAATTGGGTTCCAGGGTTTTCTTTGTTGGGAGAGTATATTTCTGATGAAATTTGAAATTTTTATGTTGGTTTTTGTCTGTTTACATTTTGTATAGCTTCATGAGCTGGCATTGCTGTGCAATGGATAGATCATTGGACCTCTATGTGCCTTCCTGACTCAATTATTGTAGGTTGTATGTGTCCAGGAATCTATCATTTTCTTCCAGATTTTCCAGTTTGTTGGCATATAGCTGTTTGTAGTATTGCCTGTTGATTTTTTTTATTTCTGTGATAAACATTGTAACATCACTTTTTGATTTCTGATTTACTAATTTGAGTCTTCTCCCCCTTTTTTGGTTAGTTGGGCCAATGATGTATCATTTTTTTAATAAAAAGCTCTTCCTTGATCTTTTGTATCTTTTTTGCTTCAATTTTGTTATTTATTCTCTAATTTTTTGTTATTGCTTTTCACCTACTAATTTTGTATTTGGTTTGTTCTTTTTTGGAGATGCTTGAGAGGCACTGTTAGATCATGTAGCTGACACATCTTCAATTTCTTGATGTAGGCACTAATTGCTATAAACTTTCCCCCTTAACACTGCTTTTACTGTATTCCATATTTTGAAATGCCATGCTGTCATCTTCATTTGTTTCTAGGAATTTTTTGATGTCTCTTGATTTCAGTCTCCATTTGTGTAATTTTTGGAGTTAAATTCCAGCTTCATTCCATTGAGTTCAGAAAAAAAAAACACATAATACGATTTCAGCTTTTTAAAAAAAAATGTTGAGACTTACTTTATGGCCTAGCACATGGTATATCCTAGAAAAATTCCATGCACTGATGAAAAGAATATGTATTCTGCATCTGTGGGATGAAATGTTCTGTAAATATTAATTAGGTCCTTTTGATCATAGTGTGGATTAGCTCTGTTGTTTCTCTGTTGGTTTTTTGTCTAGTTGATCTGTCCATTCATGAAAGTGGGGTGTTGAAGTACATCATTATTATTGCTTTGGAAACTATGTCTCCCTTTATGTACATTAACATTTACTTTAAATATCCAGTGCCCTAGCATTGGGTGCATATATCTTCACTATATTCACATCTTCCTATTGCATTGATTCCTTAATCATTGCATAATGCCATCCTTTGTCTCTTATAACAGTTTTTGTGTTAACCTTGTTTGTATTAGGATGGCTACTCCTTTTCTTTGGCTTTTTAATATGGAATAACTTTTTCCATCATTTCACTTTCAGTCTGTGTATATCTTTGTTGATGAGGTTTGTGTTTTTGTAGAGAGCCAACAGATAGGTCCTTTTTAAAATTGATTCAATCAGTTTGTGTGTTTAATTTTAGAATTTAGGCCATTTACATTCAAGATTATTATCAATAAGTATCAATTTGTTCTTGCCATTTCCCATAAATATTCCTATTATTTGATTTGGATTTCTATTATACTTTTACTAGATTTTCTGCCTTCACATTCTTGTTTGATGTGGCTATCTTTTTCTGTTTCTGTGTGTAGTACATCCTTAAGTATCATTTGTGAAGCTGTTTGAGTGCTGACAAATTCTGTTTGCTTTGAAAGGTCTTTACTTCACCTTCATTCATAAATGAGAGATTTGCAGTGTACAGTATTCTAGATTGACAGTTGACAGGTTTTTTTAAGTACTTGGACTATCTCTCCATGATCTCCTAGGCTATAGATTTTCTGAGGAGAAATCAGCTGTCAATCTAATTGTAGATCCTTTCAAGGTAATCTAGTGTTTTTCTTTTGTACACTTTAGGACATTTTCCTCATGTTTTACCTATGAAAATTTACAGTGTGTTAAAATATTTTCTGATAATTGCTTTTAGGAGTTTTTTGTGCTTCTTGTACTTGGATGTCCCTATCTTTCTCCAAATTAGGGGTTTTTTCTGCTACTATTTTACTGAATAGGCCTTCTAATCAATTCTCTCATTCCACACCTTCAGCAACTCCTCAGACATAGTTTGGTTGATTGAAGTCTCCCATAAGTCTCAGACATTATTTTCAGTTTTTATAATTTTTTTTCTTAACAAGCTAGCTAATTACATTCAACAACACATCAAAGAGATCTTTACCTAGACAAAGTAAGATTTATCACTTGGGATGCAGTGATGGCCCAACATATGAACATCAATAAACATGAAGCATATTAACAAATTGGAAACTGAAAAGCATAGTATGATCTGAATAGATGTAGAGAAAGCATTTTTTCATTTCATTTTTTTACCTGGAAAATATTTATTTAAGGTAAACTTCATGGGTTTCATAAACACAAATTTAAGAATATAATTTCTTTCCATCCTACCCTCCTCCCCTTCCACACTTACACCCTTCTTCTTCCTCCCTCTCCTATTCCCATTCTTATTTTTAGTAAGATCTATTTTCAGTTAACTTTATAAAATTTTTAACCCTATACTAATTAAAGAGTTGAACAAATAGTATGAAAAAAAAAACTGTTTCTCAACAGTTGAGACAAGGTTGTTCAAAGTGATCATATCCCGATGTGTCAATTTCACTTCTATAGATTACCTTTTAGATAGTGTGTTAAATTTATCTTTAGAAACCATGAATGAAAAGCCAGGAGGAGCGGGTGTGTGTGTGTGTGTGTGTGTGCATGCACACATGCATTCATGTGTATATGTTCTCATTTCCATGTAATTGCATATGCAAGTCCTAGGAGATCTATGCCTTCTTTTCAAGTATTAGGTCCTCCCTCTTAATCAGGTTTCCGTGTCAGTGTCCTGCCCTCATATCTCCCTGCCCCCATCCTATTTCAAAAATTAAGTCAGGAGGGCCGGCGCCGTGGCTCAATAGGCTAATCCTCCGCCTAGCGGCGCCGGCACACCGGGTTCTAGTCCCGGTCGGGGCGCCAGATTCTGTCCTGGTTGCCCCTCTTCCAGGCCAGCCCTCTGCTGTGGCCAGGGAGTGCAGTGGAGGATGGCCCTGTGCTTGGGCCCTGCACCCCATGGGAGACCAGGAAAAGCACCTGGCTCCTGGCTCCTGCCATCGGATCAGCGCGGTGCGCCGGCCGCAGCGTGCCAGCCGCGGCGGCCATTGGAGGGTGAACCAACGGCAAAAGAAGACCTTTCTCTCTGTCTCTCTCTCTCACTGTCCACTCTGCCTGTCAAAAAAAAAAATTAAGTCAGGCTTATCAAGACAGAAGAATGGTGAGCAGAGCATAAGGAAATCCTTGCTATAAATCAGTGATAGTCCTGGCCCTAGCCAGCTACGCTAGCAGTGGGGCAGGTCTACCATGATTTCATGGTCCTCACTATTCCTTTATTTTCTGAAATTGAGAAGATTTCAAGTTAAATTACTCTAGAAGCTGGGGGAACTAATATTCTGTAATTTCAAAGGTCTGGGACAAGTGTCTATGTCTGTTCTACTTCCATACAGGTGATTTCAGTAGAAACAGATGTGAGTTGTAATTATAAATTTTCTGGTAGTATTATTAAAAAAGTGAAAATAAAGAGATAAAGTTATTTAATGCCATTCTCTTCAGCTAAATATATAAAATATATTTCAACTTATTAAAAATTATTGGTGAAGAATTTTACATTCTTTTTTCAACACCAAGTCTTTGACTCTGTTGTGAGACTCACACTGACAGCATATCTTGGTTAATGGTAGCTACATTTCAGGCACTGTGTAGCAATAAACACACTGAACATTGCCACTCTAAATCATCCAAGACAGTTTTTGTCTGAGAGGAAATCCACATTGTATTTTCTTTTAGGATTTTGTAAGGACATTTATATAAGATACATACTTATCATTCTTATTGTTTCAAAACATTTTTATAAGTAGGTGCTCTCATTTTGTGTATATAATTTGCTTCTAGTGTGACTGCACTTTTTTCAAACTTGCTGTTCAGTCTCTAGCATACCACACACCTTTACCTTCTCATGGATAACCCTTACTAGGGTTTCCAGAGAACTTGAGCAAGGAATCATTTCTCAATCTGTAAATCTATATTTATGTATATCTGAGTGAATCTCTACTATAATGTAAATAAATCTATTGATATAAATGTATACATTTATAAGTGTATGTATTTCTCAGCACTCCCAAGGACTAATGAAATGTTATGTTCATTAAGCAGTGAAAGAGTCATTTTATATGATATTTGAGATGGTATCTCAAGGTAGATATGTACAGAAGCAGCAGAAAGTTGCTCCCAGGTGAGAACAGTGGAATTAATCAAGCATGACA
This sequence comes from Oryctolagus cuniculus, assembly GCF_964237555.1. NCBI lineage: Eukaryota > Metazoa > Chordata > Mammalia > Lagomorpha > Leporidae > Oryctolagus > Oryctolagus cuniculus. The sequence goes on along the minus strand of NC_091439.1, from coordinate 139,880,200 downwards.
TCTTAAATGGAAAATAAAGAACATTTTTATGAAGAGTGATGAGAGCAAAATGTTTGAAGTTAAATAAGAGAAATTAAGCATAAACTGAAATCCTTAAAAGAAGCCCCAATTGCTAGTGCATTTAGATTTTATGTTATAAATTCAGGGAATTCTCTTAATATTCTAAGCAAGGGAGAATCATAGTCAAAGCTGTTTGTTAGGGGAATTAAATTTATACCAGTGCAAAATAAATGAGGTTTTCATATTGAAGAGTTCTGAGAAGAAAAATTGTCTTACAGATTAGACATACTATCCAAAGTGTAATAATTAATTTTGCAGTTGATACAATGAAGGAAAACAAACACAAAAATAAAAGCAGAGATGTATATTTTCTGGGATAAACCAGGCCACAGTAAATAAAAGATTCAAATGTGTGATGGTTCAATGTAGTAGAAGTTTGTTTTTCACCCATACAAAATGGACCAGGAATATTCCAGGGAATTAGGTGGGGTGTTGGGCCCACTTTTAAATATTAAATCATCTATACTAATGTCTTTCTAGTAGGCTTCCAAAATCAGTGCAGGGGCTAACTTTCTAATCAGCCAGTACTGAAGAAATGCATGTGGAAATATTTAATGCCTCAGGTTTGGAACGTTTGTTGGTGTTCCTTGGTTAGAATTTCGTCTAACATCACAACAGTTAATTACAAGGGAGCCTGGGAAATAGGTCTAACTGTATCTCTGAAGAAGAGTAAAAATATTCTGGCAAATGTCTTAAAGTCTTGGCCGCATATATCATGGGGAGAAACTTGGACAATTCCAACTCTACGGATAAGAGGAAAGAAGGAAAACCAGTCAGAGAAACAGTCAGAAAAATCTATAATGAACACTGATTAATTTCTCATTCCATACATTGGGCTTTAAGCACTTTATATTTAAACATCAGTCATTCTCTGAGGGAGCTACACTATTTTTTGTTTTTATTGATGATTTTTAGGGGTGTGAGAGAGGCCCTAAGTCATATAACTAATGTAGTAAGTCATAGACTCTAAGGCTCATGTTAAACATCTGAGAAACCTAGGGGAAAAAACAAAATAGTTCATTTGTCTACTTCATTCTGCTAGTACCACCTGGGTTAGGTGACTTTATGTAGACTTCAGGAAGCTGAAGACTACTCTCACTTCTTTTTTTATTTGAAAGACAGAGTTACATAGAGAGGTAGAGATGGAGAGAGAGGTCGTCCATCTACTGGTTTACTCCCCAGATGGCCGCAACAGCTGAAGTTGCACCAATCCAAAGCCAGGAGCCAGGAGCTTCTTCCAGGTTTCCGACATGGTTTCAGGGACCCAAGCACTTGGGCCATCTTGTACTGCTTTCCCAGGCCATAGCAGAGATCTGGATAGGAAGTGGAGCATCTGGGTCTTGAACTGGCACCCACATGGGATGCTGGTGCTTCAGGTTAGGGCTTTAACTCACTGCCCCACAGTGCCAGCCTCAACTACCCTCACTTCTGGCATCAACTGCAAGTTCAGGAATATCCAGGATTCCATTCAGGTTCAATAATATACCAACAAGACTCATAGAACTTACTGAAAGTTGTTATACTCACATTTGTGATCTCTCACATTCCTCTCCCAGTGGAGTGGCAAGCAAACTAATTTCTCCAGAAACCATGTTTGACAATACACACGGTGTGTTGCCAAACAAGGAAGCTCATCTGAGCCTTAAGGTCCAGGATTTTAATTGGACGTTGGCTGTATCACAGAGTTGACCATGCGGTTGATCACAGCCTCTCACTTTTCTGGAGGTCAAGCTGATATCCTACAGCACAAGGCCACCAAGTAAGGAAAACATTCTTATCATGCAGGAAATTCCAACTACCTAGAAATTACTTTCTTGGAGCTCAAGGCAAAAGAGCTAGACCTCTCCATAGGTAACTTTCCTTCTTTACTTGACTTTGTTGAACATCAGAAAAGGCAGGCATGAAAGACAAGGGTGGGTCGGAGGTAAATGTAGTCTAGCAAAATGTTATGCTTCATCTTTTTATTGCATGCATCTTTAAAGACTGCTTCTTTTCCTAATTTAAAGGACTACCACATCTTTATTAGGCACCCATATTTCTCACAGTTTTTTCCTCTGTACTCATTGGAATAGGGCATATAGTGGTTTTTAGCCTTCTTTTTAGCTTCAAAAATTTATTAATTATCTACTGTTTGCCAGGCACTCTTTTAGGTAGGTGCTGGATATTCATTGTCTTAATGGATCTTAAAATCTAGTATAAAAATAAAATATTCATGCCAAGATATGAATAACTACCAACTTGGGTAAATTTGGGGAAATGTGTATTGTGTGGGAGAAACTAACAAATAAGTTGACTTAGATTTTGGGCTTAGTGTTACTTGAGGAAGTGTCACTTGATGAGATGAACAAAGTGTGAGTTAAAATTAACCATTTAGAGACAGATTGGAGAGTTATAAGCAATTTGGATAAAGAAATAATATTCAGTGAATCATCTTTGGCGTGGGGACATTTGAACAGGCCTGAATGAAGTTAGGATTGCAAAATTCTGGTATTCAGTGGAAGCAAGTTTTAGGCAAAGGGGTGGTAAATTCAGTGGAATTGAGGATTGAGGAAATAGCTTACTTAGACTGTTTGAGAAGTATCAAGGAGACCAGGGCAACTATAAGACAATTATTGAGTGTAAGTGTAACAGAAGGTGAGGTAAAGGAGATGGGAAATGATTTAGAAAAAGAACTTAGAGAAGGACCCAGAAACTAAATAAATAAAGCCTTAAGATTCTCCCAACAGCCGAAAAAGCCACTGAAGAATTTTTTTAAAGATTTTATTTTATTTATTTGAAAGTCAGAGTTACACAAAGAGGGAAGAGAGGCAGAGGGAGAGATAGAGATCTTGCATCCACTGGTTCATTCCCCAGATGGCCACAACAACCAGAGCTGTGCTGATCTGAAGCCAGGAGCCAGGAGCTTCCTCCAGGTCTCCCACATGCGTGAAGGGGTCCAAGGACTTGGGCCATCTTCTACTGCCTTCCCAGGCCATAGCAGGGGGCTGAAGCAGAAGAGGAACAGCAGGGACTAAAACGATGCCAATATGGGATGCTGGCATTTCAGGCCAGGGCTTTAACCCACTGTGTCACAGTGCTGGCCCCAAGGTTTTGATTTTAACAAGGTCTTACATTTGGCATGACTCTGTCTATCCCCAGCACTAAGATTCTTACACCTACACCTGTCATTTTGCTGCTGTGAACTCTATTCCCGTTCTCACGTCATGGTTGTGGTGGTGCTGCAACTGAGTGTGACAAGTCAAAGTAACTCCTAACGTTTCAAAGATGGTCTTACTGGTGGATCAGAAGCCTTGTTGTCTGTAATGGGGTATTATAACATGTGTTCCTGGTGGTGCTGGCTGTGTTCTTGGATTCTGGATGAAATACTTAAGAAACAGTAGCTCTCTGCCCTGTTTGAGGGAAACTTCCTGCTTTCAGCTTTGTGCTTTTAAAATAAAAATTACTCTAAACCTATTTCTACCCTGTCTGTTCATGTCAGGAAGGTTGGAGAAGAGGCAGCAGAATATATATAAACACTAGTCCATAAGAAACTGTGTGTTGTGGGTAGGAAGAGGATAAAATCAGAACCATGCATGCACTGCTGGGGACTTTCTGCCCATCTGTATGCTAGGGTCTGGCAGATGTATACCACAAAATACCAGCATTGGAATCAGAACACAAGATCTGTCTGTATATTGCTTCTGTTCTGTTAGCCTCAACTGCTTGTTGTCCAGAATAGCAAAATCAGCAACTGAGGGGCCAGTGCTATGACAGTGGGTTAAGCCACTGTCTGCAGTGCCAGTATCCCATATGTGTGCCAATTTAGTCCTTGATGCTTCACTTTTGATCCAACTTCCTGCTAATATGTCTGGGAAAATAGTGGAAGATAGCCAAGTGCTTCAGCCCGTGGACCTTCATGGGAGACCTGGAAAAAACTTATGGCACCTGCCTTTGGATCAACTGAGCTCAGGTTGTTGTGGCCATTTGGGGAGTGAGCCAGTTGATGGAAGATTCTCTCTCTATCTCTCTCTCTGTCTCTATCTCTCTTCCTGTCTCTGTGATCTCTGCCTTTCAAATAAATAAATTCTTTAAAAAATAGAAAAAAAATCAGCAACGGAAACTGTTTAGCTTCCTGTGAATGCCCTCACATGATACCTCAACAAATTGAAGGTCAACATCAGGAAACGTCTTGCACAGATGTTCCTTTGCCAGAAAGTCTAATTCTTTTTAGAACTTTAAAAATAAAACACAGATCACATTACTTATTAGATAATGCTTTTTTCAAGTTACTCATCTTACAAATAAACTCTTCTGTGTCAAAGTTAATGTTATTGGACTGAATGAAGGACATCTGTCACTCAGTTCTCTCTATAGTCCAACTTAGAGGCACTGAGGTAATGGCTATTGCTCCAAACCTCATCTCTCCCTCTAGTTCAGGGAAGGGCTTACCATAGGAACAGAAACAGAACCTGGGGGACATTCAGGAAGGCTTGAGTTTTGGGAAATGGCCTTGGTTCATCTCTGTTCTTGCTATGCACCTGTATAGCTTCAGATTGTTTGGCCTTGGGACCATCAATATCATGTATCTTTCCAATATGAGGTTACTTTTTAAAGAAACAGTAAAAAAAATTTGCATGTGGTTACTAATGGTAACAGAGTTGAGGAGATTGGTTTTGTTTTTGCAGGCAGGCATGCAAAAGGACCTGTAAGAGAAGAAATAGGTCTTTTTTCATTTTGAGGAACCTGCTAGAATATTACTTATTTTTTTACTTTTATTTAATGAATATAAATTTCCAAAGTATGGAATATTGATTACAATGGCTTTTCCCCCCCATAACTTCCCTCCCACCTGCAACCCTCCCCTCTCCCACTCCCTCTCCCCTTCCATTCACATCAAGATTCATTTTCAATTATCTTTATATACAGAAGATCAATTTAGCATATATTAAGTAAAGCTTTCAACAGTTTGCACCCACACAGAAACACAAAGTGTAAAATACTGCTTGAGTACTAGTTATAGCATTAAATCACAATGTACAGCACATTAAGGACGGAGACTAGTTTTACCATTAATTCTCATAGAACAACACATTAAGGACAGAGATCCTACATGGGGAGTACGTGCACAGTGACTCCCATTGTTGATTTACCAGTTGATACTCTTATTTATGATGTCAGTAATCACCCGAGGCTCTTGTCATGAGCTGCCAAGGCCATGGAAGCCTCTTGAGTTCACAAACTCTGACCTTATTTAGATAAGGCCATAATCAAAGTGGAAATTCTCTCCTCTCTTCAGAGAAAGGTACCTCCTTCTTTAATGGTTCCTTCTTTCCACTGGTATCTCCCTCAAAGATATCTTTCATTTAGGTTATCTTTTTGCTGCAATGACTTGGCTTTCCATGCCTGAAATGCTCTCATGGGCTTTTTAGCCGGATCCAAATGCCTTGAGGGCTGATTCTGAGGCCAGAGTGCTGTTTAGGGCATTTGTGAGTCTATGAATCTGCTGTGTGTCCAGTTCCCATGTTGAGGGATCCATCTCTCTCTCTCTTTTTTTTGACAGGCAGAGTGGACAGTGAGAGAGAGAGACAGAGAGAAAGATCTTCCTTTTGCCTTGGTTCACTTTTTCAATGGCTGCCATGGCTGGCGCACTGCAGCCGGTGCACCACGCTGATCCGATGGCAGGAGCCAGGTGCTTCTCCTGGTCTCCCATGGGGTGCAGGGCCCAAGCACTTGTACCACCCTCCAGTGCACTCCCTGACCATAGAAGAGAGCTGGCCTGGAAGAGGGGCGACTGGGTCAGAATCCGGCACCCTGACCAGGACGAGAACCCAGTGTGCCAGTGCTGCTAGGTGGAGGATTAGCCTAGTGAGCCGCGGCGCCAGTTGAGGGATCCATCTCTTTTAATTCTACTCTTAATGGAATGGCAGAAGCCACTTGTCCACTCAGCTTTGTGCTGCAACTTCCAAGTTAATTCAACTGAGGACACTTGGAGGAATCCTTTCCATTTCAGGCACTATTGTATTTGCAATAAACCCACAATGTATAGGTATGTGGATCTAAATTTTGTCTGATTCAGTTTATTAATGCCACTAACTTACATAATGTTCCCTTTCTAACATGGAAACACGAGATTCTGGCAGAAGCAGAATGGAATGCGTTCACATCTTTATCCCTGTTCCACAGGTGAAAGACTACAGAAACCTCTTTGTCTCTTCTCTTCTGATGTTCTCTTTATATCACATCTCTTATTAGAAAGGTCTTCCTTATGAATATTTAACACTGAAGATAAGGTTCCAGTATTTAGCATAAATTTAACTTTGTCTCTAACTAGATTACCTGGAGACCCTCATTGGAGATGAAGATGTGGTCAAGGACTAACTGGAGAATCTCATTGTGTTGTCATCTGTTTTAAGCCAAATGAAATTGGCATGACTCAGTTCTTTCTGATTCTTTACCTCTTTGTAGATATTTCAAGCATTTTGTTTCCACTGTTTTTCTTGTTTGCAATAACCATACTGATAAGCCCCAGTATTGTTGATGTCCTTTTTATGCCATTAGTGAAGGATATAGTTATTCATACATAGCATCTCTTCCTCTCCCCCAGTTATTTCCAGCAGAGTGGGGAGTCATGGCTCACAGAATTTTGTGATCTTTGTATCTTTTTGTCTTCTTTCCTCAGAACTCCTTAGTTGTTAAACACTGAATAGTATCTTGAATGAGTAAGGTTAGTATCAGGGCATATCATCAATTATTGAAGCTATCTCCAGATGTGTGGGGCACTCTGAGATATGAAGTACATATTTAGGACCACTTCCCTGGGGCCATATTTTTGGTACAATGTAAAGCTGTTGCAATGCCAGCATCCTAGATGGCAGTGCTGGTTCATGTCCTGGCTGTTTTAGTTCTTTCCTAGCTCCCTGTTAATGTGACTGGGAAAGCAGTGGTAAAAGGCCCAAGTATTAGGCTACTGACACTCATGTAGGAGACCTCAATTTAGTTTTGGGCTCCTGGTTTTGGCCTGGTTCAACTTTGGCCATTGTGGTCTGATAGTGCATCAGTTGATAGGAGATATTTCTCTCTCTTTCCCTCTTTCAGTCACTCTGCCTTTGAAATCAATAAATAAATCTCTAAAAACAACCACTGCACTGCTCAGGCCTCAGACCTCTACTTTTCAGATTTTCTGAGGCAGTCCTGCCACCTCTGCAAAAGGTGATGTGGTTTCTCCAGGGCCCTGCTGGACCTCTCTCAGATAAAGCAGTTGTTGGGAGGGTGATTAGTAGCCACATTGCCTTCAATAGGAGACTCCAAAATGTCCTAATTTCTCTTGTCCCTCAGGATCTTGTGGATCTTGTTTAGGGCAGATCCCTGGCAGATCCTCTTCACTGAGCCTCCTAACTCTTTACCCTAGCTTGTATTTATCATCTCCAGCAGAAAAGCCAACTTCTCCACAGGGAGGTGAGCAGGCACCAGAATTTGAATATTTATGCAAGTTGGACTGTGCATAGAGAAAATCCTTAGGTTTATAAATTTCTCTGACTCAATTTTGTGCCCTGTGATGTGTGCCTTTCTTTTTAAAAAAATTTATTTAACTTACATGAGTTTCATGTATTTCAGATACACAGATATAGGAAAGTTATGATACTTTCCACCCTACTCTCCCTCCTGCCCATACTCCAGACTTTCTTCCTCTTCCCTCTCCCATTCCCACTCTTAATTTTTTTTACAAAAATATATTTTCAATTTATTTAATCATCATAAAGTTAACTCTACACTAAGTAAAACTGTTCAACAAATAGCATGAAGAAAAAAAACAATTGCTGTTCCTCAATAGAAGAGACATGGACTATAAGGAATGATTGAATCTCAAAATGTCCATTTCACTCCACTACATTATTTTAGGTATTCTGTGAGTTATTTCAGATCAAGATAAGCATATGGTATCTGTCTTTTTGGACTGGCTTGTTTCATCAACTATAATGGTTTCTAGTTGCATCTATTTTGTAGCAAAAGACAGGATTTCTTTTTTTTTTACAGCTGAGTGTATATATATATATATATATATATATATTATAATTTCTTTATCCAGCTAACATCTGATGGACATCTGGGTTTATTCCATATCTTAGCTATTGTGAACTGCAATGAATATGAGTGGACCAATAACTGTTTCATATGCTGATTTGTTTTGGTTTGGGTAAATTCCCAGGAGGATGGCTGGATCACATGGTAGGTCTATATTCAGATTTCTGAAATATCTCTATACTGTATTCCATAGGGGCTGCACCAGTTTACATTCCCACCAACAGTGGATGAGGGTACTTTTCTCCTACATCCTTGCCAGCATTTATATTTTGTTGATTTCTTTATGGCAGCCATTCTAACTGGGGTGAAGCGAAACCTCACTGGGATTTTGATTTGCACTTCCCTGATGGCTAGTGATCCTGAGCATTTTCTCAAGCGTCAATTTGTATTTCCTCTGTTGAACAATGTGTGTTCAATTCCTTTGCCCATTCCTTAACTGGATTGCTGATTTTGTTGTTGAATTTCTTGAACAGTGTGTGCCTTTCAATTATGTAAATCAGCTCTGGATAAGGGGTCATGAGCATCAGAAAGTCTCCTCTTATCACCAGGCCCCTGCCTTTGCAGGGCCATTCTAGTCTTGTTGCTGATTCTTGATCTAGTGGAGCTCTGTGTGAGAGAATGGTAAATGATTTGGGGCTGTTGAGGAGACAAGCTCACAGAAGAGTGACAAACCCACTGGGGTTAGAGATTTTGGGCTCCTGATGCCCTGCTCTAGCAAGGGTATATTCTGGTCCTTGGGCCTCTCAGGGCTGACCAGCTGGCTCAGTGATGGGGTTAAGGCTGAAGTTGTGAGCGGGGCCTATCCTCATGTGCCCTTTTCATTACTTCCTAGCCTGGAGGAGCAATTCTTCCTCACCCACAAAACTTGTAGTATGAGGAAATATTTTCAAGTCTAAAGTTCAACATTTTCAGTCTATAAATTTTCCATTTTCTCCCCTGCACTCGCATGGGAGACTGGGAGGAAGCACCTGGCTACTGGCTTCAGATCAGAAGTTCTGGACATAGTAGCGATTTGGGGGGTGAATCAACAGAAGAAAGACCTTTCTCTCTGTCTCTCCTTCTCACTGTCTATAACTCTATCTGCCAAATAAATACAAAAAATAATTTCCATTTTCTGTGCAATCCCTCATTCTGACAGTCCACTGAACATGATGGGATTTGCTCCCAACTTCTAGGCATTTTATAGTGTAAGTCCAGTTATAATGTGGTGTTCAAATGTGGATCATCATTTCATATTTGCTAATGAACGCTGCAGTCAGGATGTGCTACAAGAAAGATCATCTGCTTCTAGATCAATGAGGTGTAACCAAAGGCCTTCAAACTCTGGGAGGTTGCAGCCCTGTCTACTCTCTCCGGCATGAGACTTGCCTCAATGCATTCTATAATTCTTTCTCAGAGTTTTTAACATCTCAAAGGCATTTCAAAAGATTTTTTTGATAGGCAGCATGACAGAGAGAGAGAGAGAGAGAGAAAGAGAGAGAGAGAGAGAGAGATCTTCTGCCTGTTGATTCAATACCCAAGTCACCACAACAGCTGGGATTGAGTCATGCAGAAGTCATGAAACTAGAGCCTCACATAGGTCTTCTACTTGAATGACAGAGACTCAAGTACCTGAGATATAATCCATTACTTCCTGGGCACATTCACTGGAACCTGGAATGTAGCCAGGATTTGAATGACACTCTAATATGAGGTGTGTGTGCCATAATCAGCACCTTAATCTGCTGTACCATAATACCTGCTCCCTGATCTTTTAACAGGTACACAGATACATCAAAATTTTGCCAAAATAAAACTATAAATCTTGCTGACCTGAAGCTAGGTCATATAAATATGACTACTTTCACATATTTGGTTATCCCAGTCTCTGTAATTTAAAAATAAAGATCCAATTGGGCACTTGTACTTGGCTTTCAGTAGGCAGGAACTGACAAAGGTTGAAGTCAGAAATAAGCTCTGAGATAGAACAACTCAAGAGGACAGCCTCCCTATGAGTTTGCCTTATTGAAAAGAGGAAGAGGGTGGTTTCTCATTCCTCATGGGGTTCGAGAAGATGAATGTCTCCATAAGGACTTTTTTCTGAATCCACTGTTTGGGAAAATGACAAACCAGATACACAAAATGCAATCACAAAAATTGGGCAACTTAAGTAGAGACAGAATAATGATGGAGGTCAAAAATTTAGAGCTGGGTTATGAGAAAGTCAAAGTTTACCATGGCCCATTAAGGTGTACTGGGAAAGGAACAGAGGAAAAGAGTTTCATCTAGCCTGAAATCCAGTCTGATCAAAAAAGAAAGAAGGAAAAAGTGCCAGACATCCCTGAAAACTTCCCAAACCACAGGCAGTAACAAGGATCTTGATGTCTTGGAGGGAGTCAAACCATTGATTTGTCATGGGCTAAATCTGCCAAAGGGATGCTAACCTACTTGTGCCGTACATCTCAGATTGGCTAGTCAAACTTCATGCTAGAGCATTGCTTGATCTAGGTGGTGGGGGTCTTCAGATTCCAGAAGCCAGGCATTATGTGGACATTTCTAGACCACTTATAGCCACACAATGAGGGTCAGTGGCACTTATTTCTACCAAGATATCATACAAGCAAATATACTCAGTGCAGCCACTGAGCATCTTGAGGGGCAAGGAGGACCAGTGGCAACATTTCCAAGGCTGGAGCCACCTCAGTGAGGCCAGAACCTCAAATTACAGTAGAATAAATGAGCTAGGCTAGCCTCTCTGCCACTGTCCTCTGCACTGTTCATGAGAAAATGGGGAGTTAGAAGACCAGGAACTCTGAAGGGTGAGGTTCAACTGGGCCACAAAATGTTACCCAGTCAAAATTTTGGTCTCATTTTCCAGTGTGTTCTAAGGAATGCACCAAAAATTGTGAAGTAAAGGAAGATGTTGCAAATAAGATAACCCGATCTGAACCAGGAGCCAGGAGCCTCTTCTAGGTCTCCCATTTGGGTGCAGGGGCCCAAGGACTTGGGCCACCTCCACTGCTTTCCCATACCATAGCATAGAGCTGGATACGAAGTGGAGCAGTCAGCACTAGAACTGGTGCCCATATGGGATGCCAATGCTCCAGGCCAGGGTGTTAACCCACTGCACCACAGTGCTGGCCCCAGTACTTTTTGATCCATCTACTCAGACTTTTCTTCTTCAGTAGGATGTGGGCCATTCCAAGGTGGTTGCTGGATTCATGTCTTCCTGCAATGTGACTGAAAAGCTGAAGACAAATTTGGAGATCATCAGGTCTAAACATTGAAGAGTCAGAATAAAAATTTTTGATCTGCCCAGAGTATCAGCCAGTGAAAGCACCCTGGTGTTATCTACTCTTCTGTATTGTAAGTTTGCAGGGGAACCTGAAACCTCAGAATTAGTGTAGCTTTGCTTTAAGATAGAGTCTCAACTCCACCCAAGGCACTGTGTGGCAAAATCCCAAATTCCGTTTTTTTGTCCACTAGATGAATTCTTATGCTGATGGAAATAATAATAAAGAAGCCAGTATCTCATTAAGAATGCTATACCTTTGGTTGTACCTGGCTAGAGGGCCAAGTTCTAGAAGTTCCTGGCAGACATGGGCAGCTGCAATTGGCTGGAAATGGCCTGCCTGGAAGTTTTTTTCTCTACTTGCTGTCAGTAAAGATTAAGCTACCCCGTGCAATGCCATAATCTCATATGGGCATCTGGTTCACATCCCAAACTATTCCACATCTGATGCAGCTCCCTGCTAATTTGCTCAGGAAAACTGTAGAAGATGGCCTAAGTACTTACGCCTTTGCACCCATGGGGGAAATGTGGATGAAGCTCTGGCTCCTGACTGCAGCCTGACTCAGCCCTGAATATTGCAGCCATTTGGGGAGTGAAATACTAGATGGAAAATCTCTCTCTCCTCCCGCCTCTTCACCTCTCTCTCTCTTTCCATCTCTCTGTAACTATGCCTTCAACACAAATGAATTGATACACACAGAGAGGTACTCCATTCATGGGTCCAATTCACAGATGGCTGCAATGGCTGGTGTAGGTGGGGCCAGGCCACAATCAGGAAGCAGGAGGTTCCTTTAGGTCTCCCGCATGGGTGCAGGGGTGCAAGCACTTGGGCCATCCTCTGCTACTTTCTCAGGCATATTACCAGGGAGCTGGATCAAAACTAAAGCAGCCAGGACCCAAACCAGGGCCCATATAGGATTCCAGCATTGCAGGTGGCTGTTGAAGGCACTATGCCACAATACTGGCGCTAATAAAATAAATATTTATGATGAAAAAACAACAGTCTATACTCATCCTTCTCATGAATGAATGAATGAATATATGAATTTCATATTTTATGAATTTCCTTAGGCAATGATTATGTTGTATATTTTATGCATGTGTGTGCATAGATTTAATATAGTAACATTTTACATCACATTGTGAAAAATCATATATGTAATGAACATTGCAGAACCTGTACAAGTAAAATTCATAAGTCTGAGGTGCTTCACCATAGAAAATAAAGAAAGGGCATGAATACAGATTTGTATATAAATTTGTACCTAAATAAACACATACATTCTTGTGAAATAAATTATATGAATATGGACCAATTAATGTATCTTCCAAATATAAGAATAGAAAGAAAATATACTCAAATCTACAAAATGCTTGACCACTATACAAAAAAAACCCCAAAACCTAGTATGAACAAACCAAATCTGAAACAAACATGTTTGTTTGGAGAGGGGCCAGAGAAGCCTCTCGTTCTCTGCTCAGAGCCACATTTCCAGAGAAAAGGAGCCTTTGCTGCCTATTGCAGGTGACTTATGACTGAGAGAAACCACTAGAGCCTGGCCTTTAACCAGGCCTACTACAGATACAAAATTCCCAGTGAGATACTGGCATCCTTTATATAGAGTTGCTCCAGGATAAGAACTCATGTTTTAAATAATAAGATTTGGAGTGTGCCTTGGCAATGCTGAGAGTAGGGTTCAGGCTCTGCCTTGAGGAGAACTATAGCCAACTCTGGGATCTCAGACAGCCCTGAGAACAGTAAGAAAATACAGAAAGGAAGAGAGCTTCAGAATGGGGGGAAATGTTGCCAGGGTTTAAAGCAGCACCTATGGCCTTCTGAAAATATCCTAAAGCCAGACTAAGGAACCCTGACTCTGGGACTTCACATTCTTGGTCTGATAATTTCTATCCATGTCCACAAGGAGGCAGACATTTCTCTTTTGGTGGTCTGTTGTCTGCTCATTATCTAGACTCCACAAAGCTGGGGATCAAGCATCCTTGAGGGCTCATTTTTTCAGGTGCCTTGCAGGTGGAGAATAGATCAGATATCTTTGTGTTTAGCAAGACTTGTGATGGAGCAACAATTGGTCAAAATTAGAGTATTAGCCCCACCCCCATTTCAAGGCAGTTGGATGAGGAGTATATTTAATGAGAGATCCCGTATTTCTGATCATGCATTTCATTCCTGTGTTTGAGGTGTAGTGTGAGGATGTTTCTGTGATGTTTAAAGCAAAGGACATGCTGCAATGCATGCTCAAGGCAGAGGACTCAAGCCCATCTGAGCACTTGGGCTTTTAGCCCTAGGAAGATTTCAGACAATATTCAGGAGTTTAGCAATAGTGAGTGATCTTTATGTGGTTTTCTTGGGTAATTAAACTCACAAATAATCAATTGTAAATTAAGAAGTAACAATGACACACATCTGTAGGTATATGTTTGTTAAAATGTATAAATAAAGATAACAAATGTACACACTACAATGAAAATACCTGGAGAGTCTATGAAATGCATGTTTATTCAAACATATTTCTCACTAGATGATTCACCATAACATGGAAGACACTCATAAGTTCACTCCATTATGTATGGATAGACTTACACATATACTGATATTTCTTACTTTCAAGTGAATTATATAGACATGAATAATTATTAAATCTCCCAAACAGGAGTATATAAACACATGTATATATAACTCTACAGCATATGCATATAAATATTATCAGTAAAAATGCAACACCTGACACAAATACAGTGGTTCATTCAGACAGGAGCTGCTGAGGTTCTAATGGAAAGCTTACCCTCTTCTGAAAACTTCCAGTGGAAAAGTGACCAGAGTCTTGTTGCTGTCTGTTTCATTCTTTAAGAACTAACAGTAGGCTCAAGTCCTGGCACAGCGCTAGGCACAAAGTAATACCTTTCCAATGCTAGTCCCCAGAATCAAAAACATACATTTTTAAAACACTGTTTTTATGTGTATTTATTTTTCATCTACTTGAAAGAGAGAGAAAGTGAGCGAGTGAGTGAGGAAGAGAGAGAGAGATCGTCCATCTGCTAGTTCACTCTACAAAACTTGCAACACCTGGGGGTAGACAAGTCCAAAATCAAAAGCCAGGGATGGGGCTGGTGCTGTGGCACAGTGGGTTAATGCCCTGGCCTGAAGCCCTGGCATCTTGTGTGGGCACCGGTTCAAGACCCAGCTGCTCCTCTTCCAATTCAGCTCTCTGCTATGGCCTGGGAAAGCTGTGGAGGATGGCCCAAGTCCTTGGGTCCCTGCACCCAAGTGGGAGACCCGGAAGAAGCTCCTGGCTCCTGGCTCCTGGCTTTAGATCAGCACAGCTCTGTCCGTTGCGGCCATCTGGGGAATGGACCAGGAGATGGAAGACCTCTCTCTCTCACTCTCACTCTCTGCCTCTCCTCTCTCTGTGTAACTCTGACTTTCAAATAAATAAATATTTTTTAAAAAGCCAGGGATTCCATTTGGGTCTTCTAGGTGGGCCGCAGGGGTCCAATCACTTAGGTCCATTATCTGGTGTCCTCCCAGGCATGTCAGTAGGAAGCTGGGTAAGAAGCAGATTGGCTGGTACTCAAAGTGGCACTCCAATACGGGATGCTGGCATCCTAATCATTGTCTTTTTTTCTTATTGTTGTTAAGGTGGCAAAGGATGATGAAACAGTGTTCAGCATTCTGCAGATTATATGGTCTAAACACAGCATGGACATCAGTGGGTACAGCTTCCCTCATCTCTACAGCCATGTGTTCACAGTAACAAATAAGGTACAGTCAGAAGATAGGCCTGGAACCCTAAGACTGCTGTAGAAAAGGATGGTCATAACCTGACTTCCTGTGGTCTCTCCAGGAGGTGAGACCTCCTGTTCTCTTCTCTGGAGCCTCCAAATACCAGTTGTCATTTTTTTTTGTATCTTAATGTATTTATCTGTTAAATGGATAGAAGAAAATTCAATTCAATGTGACTTCACTAGTCATTCAAAAATTTTCACATTATCCCACTTTTTTTTGTTATGTACTAACCACATGACCAAAAGTAAGGAAACGATATTTGTCATAAACTTCACGAATTTTAAAAATTTTGAGAATAAAGGGTATCCATTTTGCTTAATAGTTAAGATACTTCCATCCTAACCATAGTGATTGGGTTTGATATACCTGACTTCAGTTTCCTGCTAATGCACACCCAGGGAGGCAGCCATTATGGATTAAGTAATTGGGTTCTGGGCATCAATGTGTGTTCCAGGCTCCCAGCTTTGGTATTGGCTCAGTCCTAATGATTGCAGACATTTGGGGATTGATCTAGTGAATGGGAGCTCTTTTTCTCTCTGTGTAATTGTCTCTTTCTGTCACTCAAATAAGTTTAAACTATATTATAATTGTAATAAACACTAATTACCAAGGGGCAAACAGGTTTGCTGGAAACAGGAAGGAAAGTTAAATTATTTTAAGAATTTATCAAAATGTTCCATTAAATCCTAAATAAAACTTTTACTGATTTAAAACTTGAACACAAACACATGATTCCTTCTTGTTGCCTACTCTAACCCCTCTTTTCTCCTCCATCAATGCTATGCGGCCCTCTTCCAGCACTTTTACCACTGTGTTTATTGAGCCTGCTGAGGAAGGTGCTGCCTCCACAGGGCACTGAAGTTCTCTCACTCAGCTGTCTCCTGTGCTCACAGCACACAGCCCACTACAGTCACTGCCACAGTTAATAGAGGATGATTTCCTCACCAAGACGATGGGATAGAAAAGAAAAATGCCAGTCTCTCATGTTCCTTTTCTGCAAAAACATTCTTAATGGAGAATGAAGTGTTAGTGAAAGTGTGGGGAACGTTGGCCGGCACCGCAGCTCACTTGGCTAATCCTCCACCTGTGGCACCAGCAGCCAGGGTTCTAGTCCCGGTTGGGGCACCAGATTCTGTCCCACTTGCTCCTCTTCCAGTCCAGCTCTCTGCTGTGACCCAGGAGTGCAGTGGAGGATGGCCCAAGTGCTGGGGCCCTGCACCTGTATGGGAGACCAGGAGGAAGCACCTGGCTCCTGGCTTCAGATTGGCGTGTTACGCTGGCCGCAGCACGCCGGCCCTAGTGGCCATTTGGGGGGTGAACCAATGGAAAAGGAAGACCTTTCTCTCTGTCTCTTTCTGTCTCACTGTCTAACTCTGCCTGCCAAAAAAAAAAAAAATGTGGGGAACGTTATACATACTTGATTCTTTTCTGCACTGCTATATACACTTACCAGAGTCTTAGTGAAGTAAAATTGGAATTAACATTTCCTGGGTGTACTTGAAAGTCTTCAGCCAAGATAAGGAAACTGTCCATTTACTGACAAATGGAAGTCCCATTCATAAGACACTGCAATTGCATTGTTATGAACTCACCAGAGTCCTCTAGGGTTTCCTGTGTTCTCATGAAAAGACATTCTGATAACTACACAGAAAAGATTGGGGGAAGAGAAAAGAGACATGGGTTTGCAGTGTTTCTCAATACTCCTAGACACACCAGTTGTGGATTGCCCAACATCCTCCTGGGAGTGACCTGTTACCAACCATGCCCACAAGCAATCTCAGAGTGACATAAGACCATAGGCAGAGTCATATTTTTAGAGTAAGGCACAAGAGGACTTAGATACAGCATTTCACAAGAAAAATAAAACTACACTCATTCATAATTATGATAAAGGCAAATGATATTAACTTTACCATCTTTAACATTTATATATTCAGTTGGTAGTGCACACATAAGCACATTGTTGTGCAAGGAATCTCTAGTATATTTTCTTGTCATTGAACAATAAATCCTTCCTGACATCCATAACCACATTTCACATTTCTGCTTTCTAGCATTTTGACTGCTTTAAATATTTTATTTGGGTGGAGTCTTACAATATTTTTCTTTGCTTGGCTTATTTACTTATTTCAATGTCTTAAAAGTTCATCCATGTCAAGGAATTTCTTCTTTCCTATGGCTGCAATAAATCCCACTGTGTGCATGTTTTCTTCACAAGTTTATCATTAGAGGGACATTTCTTCCAAATCTAGGTTGTAGTGAATTATTCTATGATGAGTAATAGTCAATGTAAAGATTGACACATCAGAAGGGGAATCAGATAGCAATGGAATAACTAGAAAGAGATGTCAAATCATAATTTCCGAGAAAAAGATAGAACTACCAGACAGAAAATCAGTAAGGAATAGTGTTGGCATTGCCTAAAATCTCCATTACAATATGGCACCTGGCAGATGTTCGAGGGGCGTGTCTGCAGCTGCTGATCAGACCACCGGCAGGGATAGGTCTGCTTTAGTTCTGGACATGTGGACAGTGCATGATACCTACACTTTGCTTAAGATGCCCCTGTGCATGGTCCACCGATGCCTGCATGACCTTTTCGCTGATTGGCTCCCCTACTGCCCATGTCTTTTGTAAGCTTTATAAGCCTGCATACTTCTTCAATAAAGTGGTTCCTGCTTCCACAGAACTCACGGGTGCTTGTGGTGTGTTCATCACCCATCGACCTTACCCCTCCCATTTGCCTTGTTGGGGTGTGCTTGCGCTGCCCCTGCTGGTCAGGGGCTAGCATCGGGCTTGAGACCCCAACAAGTGGTGCCCAACGTGGGGCACGATGGACTCGAAAGAGCCCTAAAGAAGGACTGACTCTGGCTGAGAGAAGGACTGACTCCGGCTTAAGTGAAAGTACTGGCGGACATGGCTAAGCGAGGCTCTCGAGGTAAGGTATCCCTGAAAGGATGGGGCAATATCATGCTAAATTTGAGGACCCAGTGCCTAAGGCACTGAGATACATACTAAAGACTCAAGGCTTATAGCCACACAAAAAATTTTGCACACCTAAGCTGGTTGATATGAAACAGATGGGCTGGGTGGCCTTTAATGAGGAACGTCAGAAGGCTCATAAATCCCCAGAGGCAGTTAAAACTCAGGTAGAGCCTTCAGGTGTGGTGGCAACCCCTAAAGGCCTAGTGCTGTCTCAACCCACCATGCCTCCAATTACAGAGGGGACATTTGGCCTAGTACCACCCCTGTGGTCACCCCTTTAAGGGTATTCCCCTCCCTTGGATCACCCACTGCCATCTTGTAAACAGTGTGCTTACCCAACCCCACAGCCTTCGCAGCAGTGTGCCTACCCAACCCCACAGCCTGCGCAGTCTTCCCTGTAAATGGGGGACCACAGCCTTTCTCTGCACTCTCTTCCAGTCAATGTGGCCTGCTGCACCCACGCAGGCATGGCCATAACATAGGGTCAGATATTTAAAGGCAGCCAAGGAGATTTCTGAGAATGGCACGATTCTGTGAACTTTGGACTCCACAATTTGGATCCCAAGCTTTCGCATGTAGCTTTAAAGATGCCCTAATGCAGTCTCCATACTGAAAAGGGTAGCTGCAAAGTTGTTCCAGAGAACTAAGGAGCTTCTAAATAAAAGCTCCGGTATTGGGAATTACTGATGGCAGGATTCTATGGAATTTGGATTCCAAAATTTGTATTTCAAACTTTTGTGTGTAGCTTTAAAGAGGCCCTGATGTAGACTTTGTACTGAAAAGGGTAACTACAAAAGTTGTTATGGAGTCCAGGATTTGTATGCTAAGCCTTGTGTTTGCTTAAAAGCCTCTGAAACAGACACTGTGTTGGACAGGGGAGCTGCAAAGGTGTTCCAAGGAATCAAGGAGTTTTTAACAAAAATTCCAACATTAGAAATTCCTGAGCAAGCCATTCATAAGAAGATCCTCTTCAGATCAGTTTCAGCTTAAATAAAAGGGACCTTACCAGGTGCTAGAGAACATGACTACCTCCGTGAAATTTGGATTAAACTTCTACCTCTTAAGTCCTCACAGGTGAATACGAAAGACATGCCTGACTGTTCCTTTAAGCCAATCAGAAACCTTAAGTCAAGATGTGTTCCCTGTCCTAAGCAATGGGCTCCTACACTGATAACCAGCCCTTCTCTGTGCTGCTATAGCTAACTTATCTGATGAGAGTTTGCACGTGTCTTGAAGGTTTCATGTTTTATTGGATTTGCCTGTCTTTAATGTTTGAGTGATTACCTTAAATCTGATCAGATCTAGCCCACAGCCTTGGTTAAAATGCTCAGGTTAAACATATCAAAAAACAAAATAAGATTATAAAAAAAACTTATAAAACAAAAAGGGGGAATCATACCCCCACAAGACCAGCTACTAATGGCCATGCTCATATTTTAAATTTTCCAAAACATCAGCCCTTGTCAGCCTTTCACAAACATTGGTCCCTCCAAGTATCCTACCCTTCAGTTAGGGTAAAATGGAAGGACCCACTGACAGGATTCTGGCAAGGACCAGACCCACTGATAAGTGTTAGTAAAGGATTTGGATGTGTCTTCCCTCAGGGGAATTCTAATCCCATATGGGTACCCTGCCAAAAAGGTCACCCAGGAGGACCCCCTCCTGAGGAGTGATTTTTCTTTTTCTCTTACAGGGATGAAAAGACCGTATTGGACTCTCTGCCTCATTGTGACTGGATCATCATGGTACATCAGGAGTGCTGCTTTTATGCTAATTGCTCCAGCATCATTAAGGACAAGATAAAGACCCTCCAAGAAGACCTTGAAGCTCTAGTTACCTGTGGTCGGGGCTTGGGGATGGCTTCCTTATCTCCTCCCCCTTGTGGGCCCCTTGGTCTCCATTGTCCTTGTAAATTTGTCCAAGATTGCATCACTGCAGTCCAGTTAATGGTGGTCCGACAACAATATGCCACTCTTTAAGAACCGGGTTATACTGCTCTTCAAGCACCAGATTGGAAACCCTATACATTTGCCCATGGCTGCTGCCAAGATGTAGAGGTATAATACATCATACTCTGAGTTGCTGAGGTGGTAGCCAATGATGGGTAAGATCCCCTTGGGGCAGCCCTTAATAGCTGGAGAAGTAGTCAAAGACAGGTAAGATCCCCAGAGGGGGACAACCTAAGGAATACATGCTCCCTAAAAGGCTGATACCAATCAGAGGGGAAAACCTAAGACAGGCACCCTATCCACTCAGTTCCTCTTCCTCTCTTTAATATAAAACAAAAAGGGGGAAATCTTGGGCATTGCTTAAAATCTCCATTACAATATGGCACCTGGCAGATGTTCGAGGGGCGTGTCTGCAGCTGCTGATCAGACCACCGGCAGGGATAGGTCTGCTTTAGTTCTGGACATGTGGACAGTGCGTGATACCTACACTTTGCTTAAGATGCCCCTGTGCATGGTCCACCCATGCCTGCATGACCTTTTCGCTGATTGGCTCCCCTACTGCCCATGTCTTTTGTAAGCTTTATAAGCATGCATACTTCTTCAATAAAGTGGTTCCTGCTTCCACAGAACTCACGGGTGCTTGTGGTGTGTTCATCACCTGTCGACCTTACCCCTCCCATTTGCCTTCCATTGGGGTGTGCTTGCGCTGCCCCTGCTGGTCAGGGGTTAGCATTGGGCTTGAGACCCTGACAGAATAGTCTATTTGAACAACAGTGTAGATCAACTTTTTGAGCAGTCATATAAGGAGCCTTCTACCTGACAGCATCAGAACACATACTCTTTAAAAAAAAAGTTTATTTAGTTATTTGAAAGACAGAGTTGCAGAGAAAGAGATTAAGAGATAAATTGATAGATCTTCCATCTGCTGGTTCACTCACCTAAAGGCCACAACATTCAGGAATGAGTCAGGCGAAAGCCAGGAGCTAGGCGCTTGTTCCAGGTCTCTGACAAGGATTCAGAGGCCAAGGAATTGAGGCACCTTCTGCTTTCCCATGCACATTAGCAATGAGCTGGAACAGAAGTATCAGTGGCTTAATCTACTATAACACAACACCCATCCCAGATCACATGTTCTTAACCATTCTCCAGGTGGGATCACCTGTAGTTCAGAAAATTCAGTTTCAAATAGTTTTAGAAACTTGGAATTGTACCAAGCACATTCCCTAAGTGTAATGGAATAAAAATGTAAATCAACACTAGAAGTACAAACTGGGCAAAATTTCACAAGTTGGTTTTCAGGGCTTTTTTTTTTTTTTTTTGACAGGCAGAGTTAGATAGTGAGAGAGAGAGAGAAAGGTCTTCCTTCCTTTGGTTCACCCTCCAAATGGCTGCTATGACCAGCACACTGCACCTACCCGAAGCCAGGAACCAGGTGCTTCCTCCTGGTCTCCCATGCAGGTGCAGGGCCCAAGCACTTGGTCCATCCTTCACTGCCTTCCTGAGCCACAGCAGAGAGCTGGACTAGAAGAGGAGCAACCAGGACAGAATCTGGTACCCCAACCGGGACTAGAACACGGGGTGCCGGTGTTGCAGGCAGAGGATTAGCCAAATGAGCTGCGGTGCTGGCTTTCAGGGCTTTTTTAATCATATATTTTTTCTTTGAGAATCAGGGAGATTGTGCATCTGTGGGCTTACTCCCCAAATTCCCACAATAGCTGGGGCTAGGCCAGGAAAAAGCTGGGAAGCAGGAACCCAGAGATTAAGATTGAGATAGCCAGAATCAGCCCTTAAGGCATTCAGATCTGGCAAAAAAGCCCATGAGAGTATTTCAGACATGGAAAGCCAAGACACTCTGGCAAAAAAAAAAAAAAAAAAAAAATGACCTAAATGAAAGATCTCTAAGTGAGATCCCAGAGGAAATAATAGGTCATCAAAGAAGGAGGCATCTTTCTCTGAAGGGAGGAGAGAACTTCTACTTTGACTATGGTCTTGTCTAAATAAGATCAGAGTTGGCGAACTCAAGAGGCTTCCATAGCCTTGGCAATTCATGACAAGAGCCTAGGGTGATTACTGATGCCATAAATAAGAATGTCAATTGTTAAATCAACAACAGGATTCACTGTGCACTTACTCCCCATGTAGGATCTCTGTCCTTAATGTGTTATTCGATGTGAATTAGTGGTATAATTAGTACTCAAACGGTACTTTATTCTTTGTGTTTCTGTGTGGCTGCAAACTGTTGAAATCTTTACTTAATATATGCTAAATTGATCTTCTGTATATAAAGATAATTGAAAATGAATCTTGATGTGAATGGGATGGGAGAGGGAGTAGGAGATGGGATGGTTGCGAGTGGAAAGGAGGTTATGGGGGGGGGAAGCTGCTATAATCCAAGGTTTACTTTGGAAATTTATATTTATTAAAAGTTAAAAAAATAAAAGAAGATGGCCCAAGCCCTTGGACCCCTGCACCCACATGGGAGACCCGGAGGAGGCTCCTGGATCCTGGCTTCCCATTGGCACAGTTCAGGCCATTGTGGCCACTTGGGGAATGAACCAGCAGGTAGAAGACCTCTCTCTCTCTGCCTCTGCCTCTGCCTCTGCCTCTGCCTCTGCCTCTACCTCTGCTTCTCTCTGTGTGTAACTCCAAGTTTCAAGTAAATAAATAAACCTTCAAAAAAGAAAAAAAAAAAGATTGAGATAGCTCCCATGTTATCCACTGGTTCACTCTCCAACTACCTGTAATGGGGAGAAGACAGGACCAGAAACTTAATCTTAGGCTCCTATATGGGTAGAAAGAATCCAATTAATTGTGCTATTATCACTGTATTCCAGGGTTTGATTTTGTGTTAAATTGGAGTTAGGAGTCACAGCCAGATAGATAATTAAATCCAGGTTCTCCATTGTGGGGGTCAGGTGTCTTAATAATTTGGCTAAAAAATTAGAGGTATGAGTGCTTCTAAAACTCCAAAAATGGGAAACTACATTGTGGCATAACAGGTAAAGCTGCCACCTGAGTTTCTGGCATCCCACTGGACATTGAATTGAGTCCTGGCTGTTCCCATGAAATTGAGATCTTAAAGAGAAATCAGAATGAAATCTTGGAAATGAACAATTCAATAGAACAGATAAAAATACAATGGAGAGTCTTAATAACAGAATCAGTTAAGCAAAGGAAAGATTATCTGATTTAGAATACAAAGCACAGGAAATTATAGTCAGACCAAACACAAGAAGAAGAAATTTAAAAAATAAAAAATAAAAAACACTGGTGGGAATCTATAGATCACTATCAAATGAACCAACATACAGGTTCTAGAAATTCCTGAAGGCATGGAAAGAGACGTAGGATTATAAGAACTTTTTAGTGAAATAGTAACAGAAAATTTTCCCCAATTTCAAGAATGAAAGGGACATCTAATTACAGGAAGCACATAGAACTAATAGATATGACCGGAAAAGATTGTCTTCAAGACACATTGTAATCAAACTCTCCACAATAAAACATTAAAAAAGATTCTAAAATGTGCACAAGAGAAATGCTAGATTACTTTCTGAGGATCTGAAATTAGACTCACAGCAGACTTCTCATAATTAACTCTACAGGCCAGTAGTTAATGGCGAGAAATACTCAAAGTCATAAGAGAAAAAAAAACTGTCATCCCACAATACTGCACCCTGAAAAGCTCTCACTTATGAATGAAGGTGAAATAAAGGCCTTCATGACAAACAGAAACTGAAAGAATTTGTGACCACCCATCCAACCCTGCAGAAGATACTTAAGGATGTGCTGCACACAGAAACACAAAAACATGGTCATCATTATGGAAGAAGTTAAGGGAAGAAAACTCCCAGTAAAGGTACAAAGGAAATCCAAAGTAAAAAATTGGAATATTTTTGGAAAAAGGCAGGGCAAGTCTTTCCTTATCAATAGTCACCTTGAATGAAAATTGCCTTAAATCTCCAGTTAAAATGCACAGACTGGCTGAATGGATTAAAAATCAAAACCCATCTATTTGCTGCCTATAAGAAACAGCTATCACCAACAATGATGCACACAGACTGAAAGTGAAAGGATGGAAAAAGATATTCTATGCCAAAAGAAACCCAAAAAGAGCTAGTGTAGTGTTGCTGTTGCTTTCTCAAGAATGTTGCAGTGTATTCATTTCTGAGAGGAGCAGCGTGGTGGGGGCAAGAGATGCGGAGTCAGCACACAGACCCCAGGAGTCGGGTGAAAGTAGGCTTGAGGCAAGCAGCCTGCAGACTTGTTTATTACGGTTGGAATCACATCTTATATAGTCAAGACCAGCCAATGTGGTCAAGGGGCAGTCTATGCTCCAACCAATCACAGCCTGTTGCCAGGCAGGCTCCATTGCCAGGTGGGTTTCAAAGCCATTCCTGAGTAACTGACACTTGCTTGCCAGTGGCCACCTTGGCATGGCCTTCTCATTCCACCACATTTCCCCCTTTTCATTTATTTTTGAGCAACGGGAGGCATGATTCTTGGCCATAACATTGTTGACCCCATTTCCATGTGGTCTCCGTACACAGCTGTGCCTGTCTTAGGTTGTTCCCCAGGGGATCTTACCCATCATTGACTAACCAGTGCTCAAATCGAGAGACCACAGGATTGCTTGCTCAGATAGGGGTAGGAATGAGGAATAATGGTTATCAGGAATGGCATGACCGCACACAAGCTGTGGGCCATTTGAGTGGCTGACCAGAGCTAGTGGGGCATAAAACAGTAACAGGTATGGCTATGGGAAGTTCCTCAGGTAGGATGATAGGGCAGGTATGTCTGCTAACAAGGTGGAGTCTCAGTCTTGTTCAGCTGGTTTTGGTTGGCTGTCAGTGTGATTTGGAAGAAGGGCTGTTTCCCTTAGTCAGTAAATCATATAGCGGTCTAAGTTCTGCAGGTGTTAGGGGAAGGAAAGGCTTCAGCCAATTGATTTGGCCACATAGTTGCTGAAGTTAATTAAGTGAGTATTTATGTTTCACTTTTAGGTTTGGTCCTATTGGAGATATATGGGAGGAGATTTGATAACCCAAGAATTGAAAGGGAGGAAAATGTTGTACCTTTTCTGTGGCAATAGATAAACCCAGGAATTGTAAATTTCTTACTGTCTCACTTAGACAGGCATTCAGAATTGCTGCATTCTTGTGAGCAAGTAAGCTATCATCCACATAATGTATGACCAAGCACTGATCTTTAAGTGTGCTGGTTGCATGAGAAACTTCTCATTCCACCACAGTGTAGCCATCCTAATATCACACAAAATAGACTTTTAAACAAAAACTGTTTAAAGAGACAAAGAAGGGCACTATGTAATGATTAAGGGATCAATTCAACAGGAAGATGTAACTATTATAAATGTGTATTCATCTAGTTAAAGGGCACCTGGCTATTTAAAAGAAATGTTAAGGAAGCTAAAGGGAGACATAGACTCAAATACAATTGTAATGGTGTATTTCAATACCCCACTTTGAGCAATGGACAAATCAACCAGACAGAATATCCCCAAGGAAACAGAATTAATCAACACTATAGACCAAATGGACCTAAGTGATATCTACAGAACTATTAATCCTACAGTTCCATAATAAACATTCTTCCCAGCAGTGCATGGAACCTCCTCTAGGACTGGCCACATGGTAGGCCATAAAACAAGTCTCAACAAATTCAAAAAAATCAAAATCTCTCTGAATACAATGTAATGAACTGGAAATTAACAAATTAGGACTCTCCAGAACATATGTAAACATATGGAAACTGAACAACATGCTCTTGAATGAACAGTGGGTCATAAAAAAATCAAAAGATAAATAAAAGAATTTCTGGAAACAAATGAAGATGACAATACAACATATCAAAAGTTATGGGATACAGCAACAACAGTGTTAAGAGGAAAGTTTATAGCAAATGGTGCCTACATCAAGAAATTGGAAAGGCACCAAATAAATGAGCTATCAATGCATCTCAAGAATTTAGAAAAACAACAGCAAACTAAACCCAAAACTAGTAGGAGAAAAAAATAATTAAAATTGGAGAATAAATCAACAAAATAGAAGCAAAAAACAATGCAAAAGATTTTTTGAAAAAACAAAATTGACCCACCATTTGCCCAACTAACCAAAAAAAGGAAAGAGAAGACCCAAATCAGTAAAACTAGAGATGAAAAAAGAAATGTGACAATAGTCATGGCAGAATTAAAAACATCATCAGAAATTACCACAAAGAGATGTATGACAACAAACTGAGAAACAGAGAAAATGGATAGATTCCTGACACATGCAATCTACCTAAATTGAGCCGTGAGACATAGAATACATAAATAGACCAATTACCAAGAAATTGAATCAGTAATAAAGACCCTCCCAACAAAGAAAAGCCCAGGACCAGATGGCTTCACTGCTAAATTCTATCAGACATTTAAAGAAGAACTAACTCCAATTCTCCTCAGATTATTCAAAATGATTGAAAGGGATGGAATCCCCCCAAATTCTTTCTATGAAACCAACTTCACCTTAATTCCTAAACCAGGAAAAGATAAAACAGAGAATGAGAACTATAGACCAATTTCTCTGATGAAAGTAGACGCAAAAATCTTCAACAAAATTCTGGCCAATTGAATCCAACAACAGATCAAAAAGATCACTCACTCAGACCAAGTGTGATTCATGCCTAGTATGCAAGAACGGTTTTACATTCACAAACCAATCAATGTCATATATCATTGTGGTGGAATGAGAAGGCCATGCCAAGATGTTGTCAGTTACTCAGGAGTGGCTTCAGAAACCCCCTGGGAAACCCCCTGGGAAACCACCAGGCAACAGAGCCTGCCTGGCAACAGGCTGTGATTGGATGGCTTTGGATACTGCCTGGCAACAGGCTGTGATTGGTTAGGGCATAAACTGCCCCTTGACTGGATTGGCTGCTTTGACTATATAAGCAGCTATACCAGTTGAAATAAATGAGTCTGTGGGCTGCTAGCCTCTGGCCCACTTTCACCCAACTTCCGGGGTCTGTGTGGTGATTCCTGCCTCTTGCCCCCACCATGCTCCTCCTCTCATAACAAATCCACAGCAACACATCATAACAAATTGAACAAAAACCATATAATTATCTCAATAGATGCAGAGAAAGAATTTGATAAATTATGACACCCTTTCATGATGAAAACTCTAAGCAAATAGGATATAGAAGGAACATTCCTCAATACAATCATGGGAATTTATGACAAATCCAAGGCCAGCATCGCATTGAATGAAGAAAATTTGGAAACATTTCCACTGAGATCTAGAACAAGACAAGGATAACCATTCTCACCATTGCTATTCAATATAATCCTGGAAGATTTAGCCAGAGCCATTAGCAAGAAGAAGAATTCGAAGGGATACAAATTGGGAAGGAGGAAATAAAACTATACCTATTTGCAGATGACATGACTCTATATATAGACAAATTCTATATATAGACAAAGGTTCACATTCTAGCATGACACATATTTTTTGGGTTGGCTCTGACTTTACCATTTTTCACTCTGCCTCTTTCCCATTGAATATGTTCTTGTTTTACCACATGACTTGGCATACATCATTTCCCATGTTTCATAGCTCATATTTTGTTCATGCTTCCCTCTCTAGGATGACCTTCTCACACTATCTTTGCACTTGGTCCATTTGTCAAAATTTGGCATTACTTTTGCAGCATTTTCTGAGCTGCCCAGACTTATATCCTGTCATCTCCTCTGTGCCCTTACTTTAAGTTATTCACTTCATTTGTATAACTGGTGGATTATACTTTTCTGTTTTACTTGTTTACATATTCTATACTTCCACTTGAATGTAGGGCAGAATCCATCCTCTATTTATATGTTTGGCTTCTCTTAGGATTGTGCCTATGATATGGTAGGCTCAGTAACTGCCTTACTGAGTGTGTAGGCATACAAATAAATGTTTCTGAAGTTCTTTTCTTTTTTTCAAAGATTTGTGTATTTATTTGAAAGGCAAATTTAGAGAGACAGAGGGAGACAGATAAAGAGTGAGAGGTCTTCTATCTCCTGCTTCACAGATGGGTCTGGGCCTGGCTGAAGTCAGTAGCCTGGAGCACAATCCATTTCTCCCTCTTGAGTAGCCAGGGCCCAAGCATTTGAGTCATCATCTACTGATTTCTCTGGTGTATTAGCAGGGAGCTGGATCAGAAGCAGAGCAGCTGGGATTTGAATAACCACTTCAATATGGAATGCCAGCTTCACAAGTTGCAATTTAATCCACTGGATCAAAATGCTGGCCCTCCTGCCTCAATTTAAATTCATTTCTGTCATTATTAAAAGGAAAATGAAGTTATCATCATACTACTTGGAGCAATTACTCCCCACATGATAAGTTTTTTAGCCTGGAAAAGAAATTAGTTACTATAACTGTATTCAATTTGTTTTCTTTTTATAGAAAAATTTTAAGTCACATATTTTTGGCTCTAATGATTTTTGTTCCTCTTCTGAGCTTTTCCAATTTCCGCACTTGCTTTTTTTTTCTTTTTACTTTTTTCTACACTTGCTTTGTTTACCAGATCTAATCAACACACAAGCTCTAATGAAAACCCAACTGATAATGAATTCACTGAAGCAATGCTGTCCTATCTGGGACTCTCTTCTCCCACTGATATTCTAAGATTTCTGTGAGTACTATTAGAGCCTCACTACCTGCAAACCTGAAAGAATATTGAAAATTAGATGACTTAAAGCTGCCACACTCAGTTCTCAAACTGTCCATTTCTTTCCTGAGATGATATGATGGGAGTCAAACAGATGTCTGACCCCAAAGTCACATTCTCATTTTTGTTCACAGCATTGTGGAGATTTAATGAGATCAGGATGCATTTCACTTACAGGTCCTAAGTCTACTCAAATCCATCACTGATACAACAAGAAATTAGATGGATCTTACAGGATTTTCTCTTCATTACAAATGTGTGTAAGTTATTATTCAGCACTCCAGGCACTTTCAGCTGTATATTGATTGATTATCTGACAATCAGGTCAAGAATCTTCTCTGCAGAGCTGACATTGTGGTATAACAGGTAAAGCCACTGAGTGCAATGTCAGCATCCCATATGAGAATGCCACTTTGAGTCTGTCTGCTGTGCTTTCAATACAGCTCCTTGTGAATGCACCTGGGAATACAACACAATGTAGCTCAAGTCCTTGGACCTCTGACACACAAGTGGGAAACCCAAATGGCATTCTAACCTCCTGGCTTTGGCCTGGGTCACTGGATCATTCCACAAATGGTGTCAATGGCCAGGACTTGGCCAGGCCAAAGCCAGAAGCCAGGAGCTTCTTCCAGGACTCTTACATGGTGGCAGAGGCCCAGGGATTTGGGCCATCTTCAACTGCTTTCAAAGGTGCATTATCAAGGAATTAGACAGGAAGTGGAACAGCCAGGGCTCAAACTGGATTCTACATGGGATGCCAGGTTCACAGGCAGTAGCTTAACCTGATATGTGACAACATTGGCCCCGGGAGATAATCTTTAATCAGGCCCAGGTCCTGGTAAACTGCATGAACTAACTTGGCCTAGATCTGGAAGATTTTGGTGCCTAAATCTAGGAAGGAAATTGGTGATGCAGTTCTTTAAAATATGAACTACATGATGTCATAAGCATTTAAATATAAAAATAAAAATGAATAAATAAGTAAATATCCTAGACAGAGAGAGATGCAAAATGCCTATGTTCAACCAAATTGAGAAACCAATAAGGCTTTACCTTCTGGAACATGGATGGGAACCTTTTCAAAAGAGTAGAATAAAGCTCTGTAAGTATCTGAGTTTATATCCCACTTCAAGCTTATAACATGTATATATAAGCAGGTGAATGGAGAATAAGAGAAGAAAGGGAAAAGTGAAGTGGTTGTTGTGTTCTGTTATAGGTGAAATATGCTACTTTTTAAAATGTATCTACTGATGTGGAACTGATCCTTCTGTATCTCCTGAACTCTCCCTGCTATATATCTTCTGTTACTGGTTTTCATTTTTAATGTTTCAGATAGAGAGATAGACATATAGAGTTAGATCTTTCATTTTTCTGGCTCATTTCCCATATTACTGTAATGGCCAGAGCTGGGCTGGTCTGAAGAGAGGCGCCAAAAGCCTCTTCTGGGTATCCCACATGGTTGCAGGTGCCCAGGTGCTTGGGCCATCCTCCACTGCTTTCCCAGGCATGTTAGCAGGGAACTGGATGGGAAGCAGAGCAGCAAAATCATGAACTGGCTCTCATATGGAATTCTGGACCCCACACATAGCTGCTCTACCTGCTACATCCAATGCTATCCCCCAGGATGCTACTTTCCTAGAGACCCCTGAAAAAACCAACCACAAGAAATGAACCCAGGGTCTGGTATTCAGCCACATTGTGTTAAGACAGCCCACAGTGCCAGTATCTCAATTGGGTACCAGTTTTTTTTTTTTTTTAATTTATGCTTATTTATTTATTTTTGACAGGCAGAGTTAGACAGTGAGAAAGAGAAAGAGACAGGATTGTCTTCCTTCCATTGGTTCCCCCCACAAATGGCCACTACAGCCAGTGTGCTGTGCTGCTGATCCAAAGCCAGGAGCCAGGTGCTTCTTCCTGGTCTCCCATGTGGGTGCAGGGCCCAGCACTTGGGCCATCCTCCACTGCACTCCAGGGCCACAGCAGAGAGCTGGACTGGAAGAGGAGCAACCAGGGCAGAATCTGGTGCCCCAACCAGGACTAGAACCTGGGGTGCCAGTGCCGCAGGCAGCCACCTAGTGAGCCACGGCACCAGTCAATTGGGTACCAGTTTGAGTCCTGACTACCCCATTTCAGTTCTAGCTCCCTGTTAATTTATCTGGCTGACCTCTATAAAGTGACTGACTCCTAGCTTTGACATGGCCCAATCCCCCAATCCCAGCTATTGTGGCCTTTGGGGGAGTGAACCAGTGGATGAAAGATCCCTCTCCCTCTCCCTCTCCCTCTCCCTCTCCCTCTCCCTCTCCCTCTCCCTCTCCCTCTCCCTCTCCCTCTCCCTCTCCCTCTCCCTCTCTCTCTCCCTCTCTCTCTCTCTCTCTCCCTCTCTCTCCTCTCTCTCTCCCTCTCTCTCTCTCCCTCTCCCTCTCTCTCTCTCTCTCCCTCTCTCTCTCTCCCTCTCCCTCTCCCTCTCCCTCTCCCTCTCCCTCTCCCTCTCTCTCTCTCCCTCTCCCTCTCCCTCTCCCTCTCTCTCCTCCCTCTCTCTCTCTCTCTCTTTTCTTTTTGCTTACTAAGGAAGCAGCTCCCACAGCGATATGTTTATGCATCTCAGTGGTGTAGCCTTGTAGGACAGTCATAATCCTAGAGTCAGACACAACAAAGGCATCTGTCCCCAATTGTCCCTCAAAGTAAATATTAAGCACTCAGAATCATAGTGTACATGCCTCTCTGCTGCTACTCTGTGTTTCTAGGAGTACTGCTGTATGAGGTGAAATGTCTTTGAGCACAGTTTCTCTTAAAGGAAAATATGGAAGCCAAGAGGTTTTCCTTTCTAACAACCAAAAATATACTAACTTATGCTATCTAATGCTTCTCTCAAGAAACTTTCCAAACTGTGGCTTTAAAAAAATCATTAGATCATTGGTTGCTATTGTTCACATTCCTGTGAGTTGGGAATGTTTGAGAGGATTGAGTGTGTGCAGGCTCTCTCCTGAGGCTGAAGTTGGACATTCACTGGAGCTGTCATCATCTGAACACTCGATTAAGGCTGATGGACTCACTTATAACTCATTCACGTGGTTGACACGTTGTCACTAGATTTTGGCTACAGCCTATTTTCTACACACATGTATCATTTCACATGGTTTCCTTAGTATCCTTACAGCATGGGGATTTTCCCCAGAGGAACTAATCCAAGGCAGATGGGAGTGATCTTTATAAGTGCCTCAGAAGTCATATGTCATCACTTCCATGACATACTACTGTTTCTACAGGGCTATCTCAGATTCAGTGAGTGTGCAAAGGGTGTGAATACTGATAAGGATCATTGGGGATCATTTTGGGGATTTGCTGAACTAGTACTTAAAAGAATAAGAAGCATATCATAAAAGAGATAGAAGGGAAAGAGGGGGAGCATGGGAGAGAAGGAAATGTTTTGATTCCTAAAAGCTGAGAACAGATAGAAACAATGTACGCAGTTCTTTCCTGAGACCTCTGAGGCCGATCTTGCTGTCTCTTCACAGTAGAATCCTCGAATCCAAACTCCAGCTTCTAAGGCAGAGATTTCAGAAGAGTCACAAAAAGACAGGATGCGTTGAGAAACCTCTTCCTGGTCCCAGGAGGCACAGCTGTCTTCCTTTCCCCTTTTCCTACCTTACCTTTGTTGAAGCTATGATGTGACAAGTACCTAAAAATAAGTCTGTGGCTTGACACACATGTTCTCAAAACTGGTCACTAAAAAGTGATCACACTGGGGTCAGTGCTGTGAGTGCTGTGACAGAGTGGATAAAGCTGCCACCCACAGTCCTGACAACCCATCTGGGTGCCAGTTTGAGTTCTGGCTACTCTACTTCTAGTGCAGCTATCTGCCATGGCCTGGGACGGCAGCAGAAAACAGCCCAAGGCCTTGTGCCCCTGCACCCATGTGGAAGACCTGGAAGAAGCTCCTGGATGCTGGCTTCAGATCAGCTCATCTCTGGCCATTGCAGTCATTTGGAGAGTGAACCACTGGATGGAAGACCTCTCTGTGAGGCTCTGCCTCTGCCTCTCTGTAACTGCATTTCAAATAAATAAATAAATCTCTTTAATAAATGTGATTGCTTTTAAAAAAAATGATGCCTCTGGGGAAGGAATGATGCTAATGTAACCATGGATGCATGAATATCATAGTCTTCAACTTTCTACTGAATATATAGAGCAGTAATTTGGAACACCGCTGGAAGAAAGTGGGAACCTAGCACTTTCCTTGCTCTTAAAAGTAAATACAAAGCAAGAGATTTACTACAATCTGTAAAGATGGTAGAATTTAACACAGAGATGCATCTAAAACATGGGGGATGGAAGTAAAGATAAAGATAAAAGCCCTGTTCCTTCTCTCCTACTGTATCCACTGTGACCCTGTTATAACCAGTCAAGTAATGTCCATTCAGCATGTGCATATCCTGTGTCTCATCACTGGAAATTCAAGACCCTAATTATGTGTCTAATGCATTATTATAGCTCTGAATCCCCCAAATAATTTTCAAAACACCATGTACCACTTACCTCCACCTGTAGATGCAGCTCTGAAGCTCAAATGAGAGAAAGTTGAAAGTCTGGACACTTCTTAGGTGGCAATTATCCACATTAAACCTCTGGGAAACATGCCACAGGGTCTCCACTCAGCTCTATTACTAACCATTCATTACAGAAATGGCCTTATTGCAACACACCCAAAGACTTGTCTCTGAGTTGCTTCAAGTGGGCACCTGGCTGCTTCCATCTCAGGTAGAGGGGATGACACCCAGTGAAGTCAACAGCATGCTCGAAGCCAAATAGCCCACTGCCACCTTCAGGGAGTGGAATGTCAAGTGTCATTTCTCTCCCCAGCTCTCTCCTGCCTTACTGAACTAGACACACTCACTCACTTGCATATTGACTATGTGCTCTGTGCTAATGAGAGTCCCCAAAGTACCCTTAATTTATTTGAAAGATTTATTTATTTATTTGAAAAGATTTATTTATTTGAAAGGGTTATATAGAGAGGTAGAGACAGAGAGAGAGAGGTCTCCCACTGGTTCACTCCCCAGATGGCTGTAATGGCTGGAATTGCACTGATCTGAAGCCAGGAGCTTCTTCCAAGTCTCCCATGTGAGTGCAGGGGCCCAAAGACTTGGGCTATCCTCCACTGCCATCCCAGGCCACAGCAGAGAGCTGGATCAGAAGAGGAGCAGCCAGTACTAGAACTGGTGCCCATATGGGATGCCGGTGCTTAAAGCCAGGGCTTTAACCCACTGCGCCACAGCGCCAGCCCTCCAAAGTACCTTTAATTCTAGTGAGCACTCATGGGGATTCAGTTGTGGTAAGGCTTAAAATTATATGAAATATTTCCTGGATCCTGCACAAGCACAGAACTTGCTTTACCCATTGTTTTACAGTCACTCCCAAAATAAAGCCAAAATCCCTCTGCTGGAAATACAAAGGCTACTTTGTGTTTTACTATGGAATATCTAGGACAAGCAAAAATGTTCAACATCCATTTTCTTTTTAAAGATTTATTTATTTGAAAGGTAGAGTTACAGAGAGGCAGAGAGAGAGGGAGAAAGAAAGTCTTACATCTGCTGATTTACTCCCCAAGTGGATGCAATGGCCCGACTGGGCTGATTCAAAGCCAGGAACCAGGAACTTCTTCCAGATCTCCCACATTGGTGCAGGGGCCCAAGGACTTGGGCCATCTTCCACTGCTTTCCCAGGCCACATCAGAGAGCTGGATCAGAAGTGGAACAGCTAGGAACTGAACTGGTACCCATATGGGACCCCAGCACTGCAGGTGGCGCTTTACCTTCTACCCCACAGTGTTGGCCCCACAACATTTCTTTGAAGACACAGTGCTAAATAACTCTATTCATCACTCTCCTGAAAGTTGACTGAAATGGGAAATACTAGTAGTCTCAGATTTTTTTATTCAAGTGGGATGTAAAGTCCCTTGGGGCATCAAATTCTTCTCTAGACCCATCAAGTTAGGTCATGTACAAGGACTTGTAAAATTCTTAACCTTATCCAGTGTACAGAGTATATAGAGTATGTACAGTTAGCCAGACTATGACAAATCCAACCAAAATTAAGCATCAGCATTAAGGAATGTTTCCAGGTTTCAATGCTGGCTTGGCCACTTCTTAGCAGCAGCTTCTTGGGCACTCTCAGTTCTTCCTCACCTCTAAAATGATGAGAATAATGCAACCTACTGCTTAAGCAAGAATGAAGTGGGACAACACATTTAAAATGCTAAGTGCCATGTCTAGCATATAGTGACTCAGTACTAGCTTACCATTATCACTACTACTGTTCTATCAGGCTAAGTGCAGTGGGCCACACTTGAGTTCCCATACTCTGAATGTATAAGCCCAATCAACACATGATGCAGCCTCAGAGACAACAATGGCTCTTGTTGTCTAAAGTTCTCTAGACCTCACATAGAGCAAACCATATCCAAATGGGCTTAAAAAAGTTCATAGGAGAAATTGAATTAAAAGATAATTTTGTTTCATTTAAAAAATCAGTACCTAGTTTTCTTCCCCTTGAGAGACATTTTAATGAAATTTTTAAAGACTCTTCATGCACCCCAGTCTCTACTATGGACAACATATTGATGGCCAGAGTCCTTTTGCTTGAATACTGTCCTTTCTCACTTGATTTCACTCACATAGAAAAGCTGTAGAAAATCATGGGAGTATTCACTAGGAAGTCACATCTGTAGACATCAATAGTCACTGGGTTCCACACTCCCCTTACTTCTCAAAACTAAGTTCTGCTAAGACAAGGAAAAAAGGTATCTCTTTGTCTTCTCTTATTGAAAACCTCACTCCTAAAAAAATTAAATGAAGTCCTCTATAGAAATTTCAATTTGTAGAGAAAACACTTAGCCAACATCTGTGATTTAGATAGCTGATCATTTTCAGCATTTTTGAGCAGGAATTATTAATGAGCTTTTAATCTGAAGGGCTTAAATCATCAAAGTGCTCTAAAATTTATTGAGAATTCATAAAGGAAGCCTATCAATGCCTTCCCAGCAGCTCCCATCTTGACACCCATCTCCCAATAAAAGCAGCTAAGACTGGGCTGGTGCCCTGGTACAGTGGGTTAAAGCCCCAACCTGCAGTGCCTACATCCCATATAGGCACTAGTTCGAGTCCTGGCTGCTCCTCTACTGATCCAGCTCTCTGCTATGGCCTGGGAAAGCAGTAGAAGATGGCTCAAGTCCTTGGACCCCTGCACCAGCAAGAGAGACCCAGAAGAAGCTCCTGGCTCCCACTTTGGATTAGTTCAGCTGTCCATTGTAGTCATTTGGGAGTGAACCAGTGAATGGAAGACCTCTCTCTGTCTCTACTTCTCTCTGTAACTCTTTCAAATAAATAAAATAAGTCTTTTAAAAAATGCAACCAAGAGGATTTCTAAGACCACAAGCACACATTAGTGAAGCCACATTACAAGTCCTGTTTAAAAATTGGTTTTTAAATGGTAAAGGTTGAGGTACTTTAACCTCCAACCACAAGCCTGCACAACAAGATATGCTGTGTGTCACAAAAGAGGGGAAAGCATTAAGCCACTTTCAGACCAGGTTTATTTAGAAGAATAAAGCCTAGGAGGGGCTCACTACCAGGTGAATGCATTTAAGACAGTTGCCAATGAATACAAAGCAGAGGGGAAACCCCTCCCTTAAAGACTAGTGTTTTATATAGCACAAAATAACTGGGAGGGGCTTGAAGGTCTGGGCTAAAGCTAGGCTAGTGAGACAAAGGGAGAATTTGGGCTAGATTTAAAGTCCCTTTGAGATAGTGTGAGCTGTGAGGGGTTGGGCTGAGGCTGGACTCTGAGGCTGAGCTGTTGAAATAGGGGGAGAGAACTTGGGAGGAGTAAGAGAGATCCTAGGCTGGTAGTAGGCATCTTTTGATAGCATTGTGTCCAACAATCAAGGCAGGACAGGGCTGGTCAAGGTAGAGTGGGGCTGTATTGGCAAGGCAGAGAAACAAGGACCTGCATGTTAGTTGAGAGGTCAACATGGATCTTGTTTTTTGTCCTAGCTCCATCACTGTGTATGATGAAGTCAGAATAAAGCACACTTTGATTAAGGAAATTTCTGGCACAAATTCTTTTCAAAAAGATTTTATTTATTTTATTTGAGAGGTAGAGTTACAGTGAGAGGGAGAGACAGAGAAAGGTCTTCTTTCCATTGATTCACTCCCCAAATGGCTGCAATGGCCAGAGGTGTGCTGATCAGAGACCAGGAACCAGGCATTTCTTCCTGGTCTCCCATGTGGGTGCAGGGGTCCAAAGACTTGGGCCATCTTCTATTGCTTTCCCAGGCCATAGCAGAGAGCTGGGCTTGAAGTGGAGCAACTGGACTAGAACAGGTGCCCATATAGGATGCTAGCACTGCAGGCAGAGGATTAACCTACTGTGTCATGGCACAGGCCCCTGGTAGAAATTCTATAATAAAAAATATAGCCAATTGCAATCTATGGCAATTCACATAGATTTCATTCTAGCTAAAGGGATTCATGTTTGGTGCCTTTAACTGAGAACATGAGGAAATGTCTAACAGGGGTGAATGCCATAGAAGTGGCCAGAGACTCTAGTAGAGAGAACAGTGCAAACCACCAGTGACAAAATCCAGCCCTAATGACAGTACTCAAATCCCCATGAGGGGCCACACATTTAGCATCTTTCAAGTTCACAAGGTGTACTTATATTTTACAAGAACTCTCAGTCAAGCCTCAAGTGATGTGCATGTCTATGTTTGTTTTAAGGAAATATCATGTGCTGGAACATTTTCAGGAAAGATGGGCAGAAACATAGCTGTATTAGGCCCTTCACTTACGATGTGTAACATCCCTACTACCACCAACTCAGATTTAAGAAGAGGTCAACTGCTAATCTTGGGTGTGCAAATTGAGGAAGGGACAAAAGGGATGTGCTTTCTGCTATCTCTTTGCTCTGTTTCTAGCCTGCAAATCTCTCGTCCCCTTCTCTAGCAGTCCTAGGCAAGAGGTTAGCCTGCTTCACTCACTCCCCAGTTTGTCTGGGAAATATGATGTCCCACTATTACTCTGTCAGACCCTCACATAGATCATGCATGTGGGTGACTGCATTGGCCAGCATCCACTGTTGCACATACTGTTAGGACTATGACCCACAACCTGTATATATTAACCAGAATCTCATCTTGTAGCCTTTCTTTTTTTTCCTTTTTTTCATTTTTTTAACTTTTATTTAATGAATATAGATTTCCAAAGTACAGCTTATGGATTACATTGGTTTCCCCCCATAACTTCCCTCCCACCCACAACCCTCCCCTTTCCCGCTCTCTCTCCAATTCCATTCTTATCAAGATTCATTTCCAATTTTGTTTATATACAGAAGATCAGTTTAGTATATATTAAGTAAAGATTTCAACAGTTTGCACCCACATAGAAACACAAAGTGAAAAATACTGTTTGAGTACTAGTTATAGCATTAAATCTCAATGTACAGCACATTAAGGACAGAGATCCTACATGAGGAGTAAGTGCACAGTGACTCCTGTTGTTGACTTTACAAATTGATACTCCTGTTTATGGCATAAGAAATCTCCCTATGCTCCAGTCACGAGTTTCCAAGGCTATGGAGGCCTTTTGAGTTCACCGACTCTTATCTTATTTAGACAAGGTCATAGTCAAAGTGGAAGCTCTCTCCTCCCTTCAGAGAAAGGTACCTCCTTCTTTGAAGAACTGTTCTTTCCACTGGGATCTCACTTGTGGAGATCTTTCATTTAGGTTTTTTTTTTTTTTTTTTTTGCCAGAGTGTCTTGGCTTTCCATGCCTGTAATACTCTCATGGGCTTTTCAGCCAGATCCGAATGCTTTTAGGGTTGATTCTGAGGACAGAGTGCTGTTTAGGACACCCGCCATTCTATGAGTCTGCTGTGTATCTCGCTTCCCATGTTGGATTGTTCTCCCCTTTATTTATTCTATCGGCTAGTATTAGCAGGCACTAGACTTGTTTATGTGATCCATTTGACTCTTAGTCCTTTCATTATGATCAGTTGTGAGCAGAAATTGATCACTTGGACTAGTGAGATGGCATTGGTACATGCCACCTTGATGGGATTGAATTGGAATCCCCTGGTATGTTTCTAACTCTACCATTTGGGGCAAGTCAGCTTGAGCATGTCCCAAGTTGTACATCTCTTCTCTCTCTTATTCCCACTCTTATATTTAACAGGGATCACTTTTCAGTTAAATTTCAACATTTAAGAATAACTGTGTATTAATTACAGAATTAAACCAATAGTATTAAGTAGAGCAGACAAAAAACTACTAAGAGGGATAATGTATTAAGTTGTTCATTAACAGTCAGGGCTATGCTGATCAAGTCACCATTTCTCATAGTGCCTATTTCACTTCAACAGGTTTCCATTTTGGTGTTGAGTCAGTTGTCACCGATCATGGAGAACATATGATATTTGTCCTTTGGGACTGGCTTATTTCACTCAGCATGATGTGTTCCAGATTCCTCCATTTTGTTGCAAATGACCGAATTTCATTTTTTTTTACTGCGGTATAGTATTCTAAAGAGTACATATTCCATAATTTCTTTATCCAGTCTAACATTAATGGGCATTTAGGTTGGTTCCAGGTCTTAGCTATTGTGAATTGAGCTGCAATAAACATTAGGGTGGAGACTGCTTTTTTGTTTGCCAATTGAAATTCCTTTGGGTAAATTCCAAGGAGTGGGATGGCTGGGTCGAACGGTAGGGTTATCTTCAGGTTTCTGAGGAATCTCCAGACTGACTTCCATAGGGGCTTGACCAGTTTGCATTTCCACCAACAGTGGGTTAGTGTCCTTTTTTCCCCACATCCTCTCCAGCATCTGTTGTTGGTAGATTTCTGTGTGTGAGCCATTCTAACTGGGGTGAGGTGAAACCTCATTGTGATTTTGATTTGCATTTCCCTGATTGCTAGTGACCTTGAACATTTTTTCATGTGCCTGTTGGCCATTTGGATTTCCTCTTTTGAAAAATGTCTATTGAGGTCCTTGGCCCATCTCTTAAGTGGGTTGTTCGTGTTTTTTTGTGGATTTTCTTGATCTCTTTGTAGATTCTGGTTATTAACCCTTTATCTGTTGCATAGTTTGCAAATAATTTTTCCCATTCTGTCGGTTGTCTCTTCACTTTCCTGACTGTTTCTTTTGCAGTACAGAAACTTCTCAATTTGATGCAATCCCAATAGTTGATTTTGGCTTTGACTGCCTGTGGCTCCCAGGTCTTTTCCAGAAATTCTTTGCCTGTGCCAATATCTTGAAGGGTTTCTCCAATGTTCTCTAATAACTTGATGGTGTCAGGTCGTAGATTTAGGTCTTTAATCCATGTTGAGTGGATTTTTGTGTAAGGTGTAAGGTAGGGGTCTTGCTTCATGCTTCTGCACGTGGAAATCCAGTTTTCCCAGCACCATTTATTGAATAGTCTGTCCTTGCTCCAGGAATTAGTTTTAGATCCTTGATCAAATATAAGTTGGCTGTAGATGTTTGGGTTGATTTCTGGTGTTTCAATTCTGTTCCATTGGTCTATCCATCTGTTTCTGTACCAGTACCATGCTGTTTTGATTACAACTGCCCTGTAGTATGTCCTAAAATCTGGTATTGAGATGCCTCTGGTTTTGTTTTTGTTGTACAAGATTGCTTTAGCTATTCGAGGTCTCTTGTGCCTCCATATGAATTTCAGCATCATTTTTTCTAGATCTGAGAAGAATGTCTTTGGTATCCTGATTGGAATTTCATTGAATCTATAAATTGCTTTTGGGAGAATGGACATTTTGATGATGTTGATTCTTCCAATCCATGAGCATGGAAGATTTTTCCATTTTTTGGTATCCTCTTCTATTTCTTTCTTTAAGATTTTGTAATTTTCATCGTAGAGATCTTTAACGTCCTTGGTTAAGTTTATTCCAAGGTATTTGATTGTTTTCGCAGCTATTGTGAATGGGATTGATCTTAGCAGTCTTTCTCAGCCATGGCATTGCTTGTATATACAAAGGCTGTTGATTTTTGTGCATTGATTTTATACCCTGCTACTTTGCCAAACTCCTCTATGAGTTCCAATAATCTCTTAGTAGAGTTCTTTGGATCCTCTAAGTAAAGAATTATATCGTCTGCAAAGAGGGATAGTTTGACTTCTTCCTTCTCAATTTGTATTCCTTTGATATCTTTTTCTTGTCTGATGGCTCTGGCTAAAACTTCCAGAACTATATTGAACAGCAGTGGTGAGAGTGGGCATCCCTGCCTGGTGCCAGATCTCAGTAGAAATGCTTCCAACTTTTCCCCATTCAATAGGATGCTGGCCGTGGGTTTTTTATAAATTGCTTTGATTATATTGAGGAATGTTCCTTCTATACCCAATTTGCTTAGAGTTTTCATCATGAAAGGGTGTTGAATTTTATCAAATGCTTTCTCAGCATCAATTGAGATAATCATATGGTTTTTCTTTTGCAGTCTGTTAATGTGGTGAATCACATTGATTGATTTGCGAATGTTGAACCATCCCTGCATACCAGGGATGAATCCCACTTGGTCTGGGTGGATGATTTTCCTGATGTGTTGTTGCATTCTATTGGCCAGAATTTTATTGAGGATTTTTGCATCTATGTTTATCAGGGATATTGGTCTGTAATTCTCTTTCAGTGCTGCATCTTTCTCTGCCTTAGGGATTAAGGTGATGCTGGCTTCATAGAAAGAATTTGGGAGGATTCCATCTTTTTCGATTGTTCTGAATAGTTTGAGAAGAAATGGTATTAGTTCTTCTTTCAATGTCTGGTAGAATTCAGCAGTGAATCCATCTGGTCCAGGGCTTTTCTTTGTTGGGAGGGCCTTTATTACTGTTTCAATTTCTGTTTCAGTTATGGGTCTATTTAGGTTTTCAATGTCTTCCTGGTTCAATTTTGGTAGATTGCATGTGTCCAGGAATCTATCCATTTCTGATAGATTTTCCTGTTTGCTGGCATACAGGTCCTTGTAGTAATTTCTGATGATTCTTTTTATTTCTGTGGTGTCTGTTGTTACGTTTCCTTTTTCTTCTCTGATTTTATTGATTTGGGTCTTTTCTCTTCCCTTTTTAGTTAGTTGGGCCAATGGGGTGTCAATTTTGTTTATTTTTTCAAAAAACCAGCTCCTCGTTTGGCTGATTTTTTATAATGTTTTTTTTTTTTTTTTTTTTTTTTTGGATTCAATCCTGTTGATTTCTTCTCCCGGAATGCCCTGGGAGAAAGGGAGAACTGGGGACCCCCAGTGTTTCCTGTTTGGTGGGTTGCCTGCAGTAGGGAAATTGAGTGCAGAGACTCAGGTTTTGTTTGTACTGCTGAAACTTTGGTATTTGATCGAGCTCCTTAGTCTTTTGTATTTGTATGGGACGCCCTGATGGCTCCTGTTTGGTAGACACTTTGTGTGGTCCTTGTGTGCTGCTTCTCTATGCTGTTTGTCTGTTTGTGTACATTGTGTTGTTTGCTAACATGGGCCAGATTGTGTCTACACCTTTGTCTCTAACTTTGAATCATTGGTAGGAGGTAAG
Organism: Oryctolagus cuniculus; assembly: GCF_964237555.1. Taxonomy (NCBI): domain Eukaryota; kingdom Metazoa; phylum Chordata; class Mammalia; order Lagomorpha; family Leporidae; genus Oryctolagus; species Oryctolagus cuniculus. The sequence goes on along the minus strand of NC_091439.1, from coordinate 139,837,794 downwards.
CCACTAGGCACATACCTTTCTTTGTCAGTCAAAAAGGTAAAGTGTCAGTCTTTAGGTGCCTCTAAATGGCCTGCTCTTGGAGTGGACAGGCCCTCAGAGGGCTCATTCCATTTACCACTCATTAGCAGAGTGAAAGAGGCCATTCTCCAGCCTGGCCGTCATGGGCACCCAGATGGGGTTTTTAAGAAGACATTGAAGGTCAGTATTCCTTCCCTCAAGTGGGACCGGATCTGTGGAAGTGACCGTTGAGTGTCCGGCACCCCATAGCTCTCCGAGAAGGTGGAGTCCCCCCAGCCACGGCTTAGCTAAGGCTGAAACTCCAGAGGGATTGTAAGGAATGGGAGGGAAATTAGGAAGGGCAGTTGGCTGAGAGCCTGGAGACCCCCTGAGCTTGCTTCAGCTTCCAGACGGCCGGACTGCGACCCGAGGACCAGGTCTCTCGGAGGGACGCCTGGTCACGCTGCCTACTGCTACGTGAGCAGGGCTTAGCTTCTGTCGAGGCTAATATTGGCTCTTCAGTTAAACTCAGACAACTAGGTAGTGGGTAACCTTGAGCGATAGGAGATTTCAAACCCCACTCAGCCCCCAGACTGAGGAGCTTCATTGCTTTCTGCCTTCCTCCTCCTCCCGGGGGCTCCCTCCCCCACTCTTTTGCTCTCCTCATCTCCATTCCTATACCACTGGCCAGGAAAAAGGGAGAGGGAAATTCCACAGGTCTCCACCCAGGGAAAAGCTGTTACCTGTTAACCCTTTCCAACCTTGTAGAAAGTTTTCCATCTTTGCAGCTTATGGTAGCTCTGGTGCGTCTTAAAGTTTTTTGTGAACTATTACTGTTGCTAAGCTTTGATTGCCTAAGGACTGAAAGGAGCGGCCGAGAGCCGCCATAAAATGGCCTTAATAAAACAGTCCTGGGAAATGGGGAGTAAACTAAGTTCACAGAGAAAGCAGATAGCTACTAGCCAGAGATAAGGGCTACTACCCAGAGATAAGGGCTACTACCCAGAGATAAGGGCGACAGAACATCCTGGTATGCACATAAGCCCCCTCCCCTGTGCTTGTTCAAGCTTAACAAAGAAACCGCGAGACACGTAGGGCACGTAGCCACCCCTTTCTGCTCTTCAAGGACCCCCTCCCCTTGTCCAAGCTTAGACACGTAGGGCACGTAGCCCCCGTTTCTGTTCTCTCCTCCTCCTCGACGACCTCCTCCCCTTGTAGTTACCCAATAAACTTACGCCACCCTATGGTATGTTAATTTTGTGGTTTTGCCCCTTAAAAGCTGTGTGAGATAGCTGCTCGGGGCTCCTCTCGCTTGCTCGCTGCTTGCAGCAGTAGAGGGCCCATTTGCGCAAATGAAATAAATAAAATTACCTCGTGCTCTATTGCATCGTCTGGTCTGGAGTCTGTGTTTCTGGGGTCGTCACAAGAGGACACCGCTTTTGGGGTCCTACAGGACTAAATCTGGAAAAGAGCTAAAGTTAACTATCTGTTGTAATTGACTGAGTGTCTGCAGTAGTCCTAATTGATCTGGCTTTGGTTAAATTATAGGAGGTTCCCAACACTCTTAGTAAAACGGCGCACCTACCCAACCCCAAGGTTAGTCCTGCCAGGCCCTGGTGTGTGCAGTCTTCCCTGTAAATGGGGGAACACAGCCTTTCTCTGCACTCTATTCTAGTCCATGTGGCCTGCTGCACCCAGGCAGGCATAGCCAAATATCTCTAGGCAGAGCCCCCACACCAGGGCTGCTTCTTTTTCCTCTCCTGGAGGAATTTCCAATTCAATACCACTGCTGGCCTTACCTAAGGGAGCCAGAACCTTAAGCCATTAACCCTTTCCAACCTGATTAGCTTTTCTCTTTGCAGCTAATAAAAACCTAAACAATGGGTTCATATGCTGATAATCAGCTCTTTTCTGTGCTACTGTCCCTGACTTATCTGATGAGAGTGTTCACCTGTCTTGAAGGTTTTGTGTTTTTCTATTGCCATTATGAGTCTTAATTAAAAAAAAAAAAACTACAGTGCGAAGTTTGTTTACACTGTTTATCTGTTTTTAATGTCTGATTACCCAACTGATCAGAAATGTACTAATTTTGGCTAAATGGTTTGACTCTCTGACAGCTTAAATTCTAAACCGAGTCTTCCAACTTTGGGCTTCCAGCTGGATCCCTGGAACTCTCAAAGAATGAGACTCTAAATTTGTTAAAGTAACAGCTGCTTGGGTCAATTCAAATTATATAAAATATATTAAAACGTTATAAATGGTGTCAGACCTATACTGTATTTATGTTTTTGCTTTCCAGCTAAAGTGGTCTTATAAAAATAAAAGTAAATTCTATGTATACAAGCCTTTATGTTGTTAACTAAAGTAAGCCAATGCAGATTGGTTCAGAAAATTGAGGTAATGCAAACACCCTTCGGTTTGCTCAGTGGCTTGCTTGCTCAGTTTTACATGTCTATAATATGCTTTAAACTTGTTTCTCTTAATGAGGAAGATCTTTTCAAAGCTGTAAACATGCACTAGTGTTTGCTGTCCAGGAGGTGTTATCCTCATGTTACTTAAAAACATAAAAATGTAATTTTAACTTTTATTTCAGATAATGGTGTGGTATTCATTAATAACTCAGTGTCTTAAGTCATCTAGGCATCAGTGCTAAGTAAAACTTGGGAAAATATATTATATATACTTTTAACATCTCAAATTCAATAAAAAAAACTGTTTGAGTTTGTTAACATGCATTCTCATAGGTTGTCCATACATGACAATTCAAGGCTATGTAAAAGTAACTATGGGTATAAAGTTTCAAAAGGTGTAAACAAGTCATAAAAAGTTTTAAAATGTTTACAATTTTAAAATATTGTTTACAGAGTTGAGTGCTAATGCCAAAATTACACTAACCTAAAGTTAAAGTCTGATCTTCTGTTATAACAATGGGTTTTTTTTTTTTTTTTAAATGTGTACTAATGTTAGTAAATATCTAAAAATGGTCCAAATCATAAATCTTAAAATCTGTTTTTGCAAAAACTGTAACATCTATTTTAACAGTGTCTGATTATTCGGTTACTCTGCCATTTCTAGAGTTAGGTCCTGTAAGCTCTTTTTTTGACTCTGTTAAATAATCCTAAATTATGTAAACTCTTATATACAAGGTTTTTTTTATTTCTGGTTTATTCGACAACAAGAGACATAAAATTCATGTTAATCCATTGTGTACTCTACTGTCTCTGTTAAGTTATGGTTATGCGGCAGATGCTAGAAAACTGGGTTCCAGAAACCCAAGAAAACTCTAGTGTCCACAGGCTACACGGTAAATACCTGGAAGCCAAAGAATGGCAGAGACCTCTGCCACAATTTCTCCTCTAAGTCAGGCTACACAGTAAACACTGGTTAAACTGCCAGTTAAATCTAAAAGCCCAAAAAGTCAGGCTAGAGACCCAACTCGCTGCCTCACTTCTCCTCTTTTCTCTTCCAGAAGGGAAGTTACTACTGTTCTGCAGGACTCTCCACTGTGATGTACGGTTTGATCCCCAGACCTTATGTAAGGGATGACTGACCTTTTCTGTGATAATGACTGGCCACAGTATAGGGCCCCAAACAACAACAACAACAAAAAAGGTTAAACTATAAAATAATGTGACAACTAGATCAATTTTTCGGTGTAAAAAGTTACACTGATGACCTCAAAGTATGCAAGCAGGTCACCACAGTTGATCTTACCTAAAGGGTCATAGTTCTCCTCATGGGCACGGTCTTAACTCGCAGGAAAATACTAAGTGTCAGAATTTGCCCATGACCATAGTTTTTCTAGCTCACCCTGATATTTTAAAAAAATTTCCAAAAATCAGGATTGGGTTGAGCACCCCCTTGACTGACATCATAGAGGCTGCCTCCTTGGTCTACTTTATTAGAGACCAGGAAAATGAGGAGCAAGCTAGCAGCAGGAGCAATGTAAGGACAGGCAACAGGCCAATCAATGGCTGCTTTACACGATGATCTGCTGTCAAGGAGACCTAGCAAGGCCAATGCACCCCAAACGGCACCTGTTGCTGATATAAGGAGCCAGGGCATTGGGCAAGCAGGTGTCGTGACAGCAAATGCCTTCTGTCAGCTCTGCCAAGAGCACAGTCACTGGACATGGAACTGCCCTGGGTGTCGAAGGACCCCTGGTTCAGAACTGCAGACCCTGTGGCCCTGAACTAAAAAGTCTTTGGCTCTGCCCAGCCTCTGCCCAGCTTCCAGCTCCAGCCACTGCTATTGAGGGGACGGCCTAGGGTCAGTGAAACGCAAGTTGCCTATTTCTATCAGCCTCCTATTCAGCTCTCCTCCTAGTCTAGCCATGTAATGCAAGTCAACAGGGTGCCTCCCTTAAAGGAGATTTGCATCTCTTTCAATTCTCTTCCAGCACCCCATGGATAGGTCTGGGCCTCACACACCCAGCCAGGCCTTAAAAGTCTATCTAATAACATTAAGCATAGAAAGCCCTCCCTGCCAGTTCCTAAAAACAAGACTTTCAGTAACAGCTAACTCAGATAGCCCTACACCGATTTGGACAAGTCCTCACTGAGGACTTAAAGGGCCTATCTCTTGGGGGGGGTGCACAATAATCCATAATATAAATGGTTAAATGTAAATAATTCATTAGTCTGTCCTTTTCCCAGCCTGAGACTCTAGTCTTGTACATTGGCTTAACTTCCTAGCAAAACGGCTACAAAATATCAAAAAAAAAAAAAAATTGTCTCTGGGTCAATCAGACTAGACAGGCAAAAACCCAAATTTGTACTTTTCCTGGAAAAAGCCAAACAGCTCCAGGACCAGGCCAAGCAGGGCTGGGATTCCTGGCCTGATATCTGGTCACGGAAATCCTGGCTATTTCCTCTCCTTGGCCCACTAACTTCTGCAATCTTGATGCTTCTCTTTGCACTGTGTGTTTTTAATGCCCTTGTTCGTTTTGTCTCTTAACAGACTAAAAGCTGTTGAACTCCAAATGGTCATCAGGCAAGACTTCCAGCCCATTCCACTGGACAACTTGAGCAGCCCTCTGGACCGAGCAACACAGTCTTTCCAAGGCCACTGTTGCACACCATAAGACAGGTAGCAAGAGGAAATACCCAAATCCCCCTTGACACCCACATGCCAGCTTCGAAGAAGTTACAGAAAATGGAACTCCATCCATAATCCCAAAGAAAAATTTTGGGTATTACCTCTTGAGGGGAAAATAATAGGCAGAAAGTCAGTTATGAGCTTATGTGTGTGTGACATAAAGGCCTAATGTGTCCAGCATATGCATCTACATCTCAGTCATCCTGACAATGTTTCATGGGCAGCACAGCCTTTGCATCCTGCCCTGCCCCCTTCTACCTGATAACCTGCCAGGTGGAGATCCCCGCCCCTTCTGCCTGACAAATCTTCCACAGTCTCCCAGATGTAGCCCAGTATCTGCATTTCAGTATTACAGAACAGACGGGGGTTGAATCTCATTTTCATGGGGGTGGGTTATGCGCGGCCCTAAAAAAAAAAAATCGTTTTTATGCCGACTAAACTGGGGTGGTTAGAAACTCCGTGGCCAAACTCAGAAAATGACTGAAAAAACAGCAACGGGAGAGGGAAACTCAACAAGGATGGTTTGAGTCATGGTTCGGCCAGTCCCCATGGCTTACTACTCTACTGTCAGCCCTAACAGGACCCTTAATTGTTCTACTCCTAATTGTAACCATAGGACCTTGTGTGTTAAATAGACTCATCACCTTCATGCGGGAACAAGTTAAAAATGTTAAACTCATGGTTGTAAGACAACAACATGTCACATTAAAAGAGACAAAAACGAATAATCTCTAAGATTAGAGATCCTCACAACAAGGAGTGGGGAATGAAGAGTTAAAATTGTATATGTGCAGGTGTAAAAAGTTAAGCTTAAGCTTACAGGTTTAAACCTTCCTGGTGCAGCTGTGAAAATAAGACAGAGTAAAGTAGCACCTTGACAGTAGGGACTCCATTTTGGAGCACTTGAGACTGCATTCTGGGAAAGCACCCCCACCATGAGACTCTGGTCTGAAATTATGATCTCAAATAGTCGGACAATAGCAGTGCACTACATCACCCTTGGCAATGCACAAAAACCCCCTAGCATGATTGCTCAAGCTTAAAAGTAGAAAGGTTGCACCTGGGTTACCTGGGCTAATAATAAAAATGTGATTTGTCTATGTCTTAAGATCATAATTGCTGATTGTAAGATTTTAGCAACTGCTTAACAACCATGTATTCTCTCCCTCCTCCCAATTTTGCGGTTTTTGCCTTTATAAACCCTATGCTGTAGTTCCTCACTGCTCCTCTGTCCTTGTCAGAGGGCCCCAACATGTTGGATCAATAAATTTAACCCTTTGCTGGTTGCATGAGAGAAAAAGTCTCTTGGAGTCGTTCCTTGGGCGGTGGGCTTTTTCAGACCCTAACAAACATATCTTTTAAATAGACCGGTGGGTGCATATACATTTATAATAGTTACATCTTCCTGTTGAATTGAACCCTTAATCAATATATAGTGTCCCTCTTTGTCTCTCTTAACAGTTTTTGTATTAAAGTTTATTTTGTCTGATATTAATATGACTACACCTGCTTTTTTTTTTGGTTTCTGTTGGCATGGAATATCTTTTTCCAACCTTTCACTTTCAGTCTGCATGCATCTTTGTTAGAGAGATGTGTTTCTTGTAGGCAACAAATAGTTGGGTTGTGTTCTTTGAGCCAATCAGCCAATCGGTGTCATTTAACTGAAGAATTTAGAACATTAATGTTTAATGTGACTATTGATACATAGTGACTTTGCCCTGCCATTTTCCCAGAGATATTTTCTAGTATATGCTTTGAGCTTCCCATGCTCTTTTACTGGTAGGTGTTCTTCCTTTACCTTCTTTCATATTGATGGCCGTGTTTCTGTGTTTCTGAGTGTAGCACATCTTTAAGTATCTTTTGCAGGGCTGGATGAGTGGCCACAAAGTCTTTCAATTTCTGTTTGCTATGAAAGGTCTTTATTTCACCTTCATTCACAAATGAGAGCTTAGCAGGATATAATATTCTGGGCTGGCAATTTTTCTCTCTTAGCACCTGTGCTATGTCTCGCCATTCCCTCCTAGCCTGTAGTGTTTCTGATGAGAAGTCTGCTGTGAGTCTGATTGGAGATCCTCTGAGAGTAATCTGACGTTTCTCTCTTGCACATTTTAGGATCTTTTCTTTATGTTTCACTGTGGTAAGTTTAATTACCACGTGTCGTGGTGAGGATCTCTTTTGGTCATGTTTATTGGGGGTTCTATGAGTTTCCTGTACTAGGATGTCTCTGTCCTTCTCCAAACCTGGAAAGTTCTCTGCTAGTATCTCACTAAAAAGGCCTTCTAATCCTTTCTCTCTCTCCATGCCTTCAGGAACTCCTAGAACTCAAATGTTGGTTTTTTTAATAGTATCCTATAGATTCCCAACAATATTTTTTAGATTTCTAATTTCCTCTTCTTTTCTTTGGTTTGACTGTATGTTTTCCTGTGCTCTATCTTCTAAGTCCGATATTCTCTCTTCTGCTTCACCCATTCTGTTTTTAAGGCTTTCTAATGTGTTTGTCATTTGATCTATTGAATTCTTCATTTCATTTTGATTTCTCTTCACTATCACACTTTCCTGTTCTACTAGTTTCTGCATTTTGATTCTTCCTTAAAATTTCATTTTCACGAGAGAGATTTTCAATCCTGTCCAATAAGGATTTCTGTAGTTCAAGGATTTCCTTTTGAAAACTTCTAAATGTTCTTATCATAAATTTTTTGAAATCTGTATCTTGCATTTCTTCTATCTCATCATCTTCATAATCTTGGCTTGGGGTGTTTTGTTTATTTGGAGGCATCATAGTGTCTTCGTTGATCTTGTTCCCTCGATTTTTGTGTTTGTTGCTTGGCATTGTTAATTTTTCTTCCCTCACTGTGAATTTTTTTTTTAATATTATGTCTGTGTTAAGTGGACTGTCTGCTGTTGGAGCAGCCTTGGAGGCTTGAGATGGGTGTGGCCTGAGAGCTCTGCCTGGTTCTTTCCGGTTACAGGTGTGCAAAGGTGACACCCTCAGGTTATGCGTGGTAAATCTTTCTTTCTTTCTTTCTTTCTTTCTTTCTTTCTTTCTTTCTTTCTTTCTTTCTTTCTTTCTTTCTTTTATTTTTTTATTCAGGAGGTAAGTAATACCGCAAGGCTGTGCAGAATTGATGGTATTTAGCTTCCGATCTCTGACTTCTGCCCAAAGAGTCTGTGTGGGCTCAGTTTCTCCTGCAGACTCCCACTGGGTTGCCTAGGCTACTGAATTGTAGCGCCTCAGTTCCTTAACTCTACCCTTCTGTTATGTATATCAAGAGTGGGGCCTGCTCTTTGTCTCTTGTTCACCTTTGCAAGGTTGGCAGAGAGAGAAACTCGTCTGTACCAGTACCCCCCACCTTTTTTCCCCTTCTCTCCTGTAGTCAGTCTGGTGAACTTTCCCGCCTCAAGCCCACTTCCCTCTAGATTCTGTCCGCTGTTTCCCCACCAATATCTCGCATTGCTGAGCTCACCTCACCTTCCAGTGCTGATGTGTGGACTCGGAGCCCTGGGCATCCCTGCTCTCCCCACTGGTCGTCTGTGTCACATCCACTCCCCTTCCAGCACTCTCTTGTAGCCTTTCAACATCACCCACTTAGGTTTTGCACTCAGGCTCCCCTAAGTTCAGAGGACATAAGGCAAAGGACACGGGGTCAGGAGACCAGCCCACCTTTGAAAGTTGAACTTTTAATAGTAAAACAAAGAAAAGTTTCTAAGGTGTGCATGAGAGAAATGCCAGATTATTTTCAGAGACATTCCAACTAGTCCCACAGCTGACTTCTTGTCAGAATCTCTATTGGCTATGGAAGAATGCAGATACATAGTTTAAGTTTTAAGAGAAAAAAATGAAAACAGAGAATACCAGACTCTGCAAAGCTATCACTTATGAATGAAAGTAAATAATGACCTTTCATAACACACAGAAATTGAATTTGTTATCATTCATCTGGCCTTATAAAACATGCTTCAGGATATGCTACACACAGAAATACAGGAATATATTCATCATTATGAAAAAATGAAGACAGAAAATCTCCCAGTAAAAATACAAAAGAAATCTAAAGTAAACAATAAGAGTATGTATGGAAAATCTCAGGGCCATGTCATTACATAATAATAACCTTGAATGTAAATAGCCTCAATTCTTCAGTTTAGAGATATAGACTGATTGAAAAGATTAAAAAACCAAGACCCACCAAGGTATAGCTTTCAAGAATCACACCTCACCAACAAAGACACACACAGACTGAAACTGAAAGGATGGAAAAAGATAATTGATGCTAGTGGAAAGCAAAAAAGAGCAGTTATAGCAATCCTAATATCAGATAAAATAGACTTTAACAACAAAAAAAAACTGTTAAAAGAGACTAAGAGGGGCACTATGTAATGATTAAGGGATCCATTCAACAGGAAACTGTGACTATAGTAAATGAATATAAACCCAATTATAGGATACCTGGGCATTTAAAAGAAAGATTAATGAATTCAAAGAGAAGCATAGACTACAATACAATACTAATGGAGGACTTCGACAAGCCACTTTCATCAATGAACAGATCTCCTAGACAGAAAATCAACAAAAAATGACAGTTAATTGACACTAGGGACCAAATGGATCTAACTGAAATCTGCAAAATTTTTCATGCCACAGTTAAAGAATACACATTCTTTCCATCAGTCCATGGAACTTTCTCTAGAATAGATCATATGCTAGGTAATAAAGCATATCTCAACAATACTATACATCATCTCATACCACAAAGTAATAGAATTGGAAATCAAGCACTCAAGAAACTCCAGAACATTTGTGAACACATGGAGGATGAACAACATGCTCTGAATGAATAGTAGGTAACAGAAGAAATTTAAAAAAATAAAAACATTCTGGTAACAAATGAAGATGATAATATATCAAAACTTATGAGATGTAACAAAAGTAGGGTTAAGTGAGTTTATAGCAATTGGTGCCTACATCAATGAATTTGAAACATACCAAATAAATGAGCTATCAGTGCATCTCAAGGACCTAGAAAAGCAACAACAAAACAAACTCCAAATTATTAGGAGGAAATAATTAATATTAGGGAAGAAATAAACACAATTGAAATATAAAATAAAAAAGATCAGTGAGGTAAAATCAAAACAGCCTGGTATTGGTTATAAAAAAAGAGAGATGTGTAGACCAATGGAAGGAGTAGAAACTTGAGAAATCATCCATGCATCTGCGACCAACTGATCATTGACAAAGGAGCTAAAATATATCCTTGAATCAAGGGCAGTCTCTTCAACAAATGATGCTGGGAAAACTAGATCTCCACATGCAGAAGTATGAAACAAGACCCCTACTTTACACCTTACACAAAAATCTACCCAACATGGATCAAAGACCTACATCTATGATATGACCCGATACCATCAAATTACTAGACTATACATTGGAGGAACTCTACAACATATTGGCAGAGGAAGAATCTTCTTGGAAAAGATCCCAGAAGCACAAGCAGTCAAAGCCAAAATTGACAAATGGGATTACATCAAGTGGAGAAGCCTCTTCCCTGCAAAGGAAAAACTCAGCCAAATGAAGAAGCATGACAGAATGGAAGAAAACATTTACAAGCCAGTAATCAGCACACACAAAATGTCAAGAAATATAACAAGAAGAAAACAAGCAATCTGGTTAAAAGGGGGGCAAAAGACTTGAACAGCCTTTTTATCAAGAGAGGAAATTCAAATGGCAATAAACACATGAAAAAATGTTCAGGATCACTAGCCATCAGAGAAATGCAGATCAAACTACAATGATGTTTCACCTCACCACAGTTACAATAGCTCCAATGGAGAAATCAGCAAACAACAAATTCTGACTAGGATGAGGGGGAAAAATATCCTAATTTATTGTTGATGGGAATGTAAACCGGTGCAGTTACATTAAAAGAAATCAGTGTATGAAAAATTTATCTTTTTCCCTATGTTGATTGCAGCTCAATCCACAAGGGCTAAGATTTCAGATCAACCCAGATGTCCATCAATTGAAGATTAGATAAAGAAAATGTGTTATATATACACCAAGGAATACTATACAATGGTTAAAAATGATATCCTGTTGTTTGCAAAAAAAATGGATGCAACTGGAAATCATTATACTTAATGAAATAAGCCAGTCTGATTGTGGTAATAGAGTACCTAAAAAGTAATCTATAGGAATGAAGTCGACATTTTGAATTCAGTGATTTTTTTAAAGAATTGTTTTATTTATTTGAAAGACAGAGTTAAAGAGATAGAACCAGAGAGAGAGAGAGAGAGGTCTTCCGTTCCACTGGTTCATTCCCAAAATGACCACAATGGACAGAGCTGAGCCGATACAAAGTTAGGAGCCAGGATCCTATTCCAGTCTTCCCATGCAGGTACAGGGGCCCAAGGACTTGGGCCATCTTCTACTGATTTTCCAGGCCACCAGCTGAGAGCTGGATAGGAAGAGGAGCAGTTGGGACTCAAACTGGTGCCCATATGGGATGCTGGCACTGCAGGCTAGGGCTTTAACCCACTGCACCACATTGAAAGCCCTTGCAGTGACTTTTAAGTCTTTGTCTCTACTGTTCAGGTTCAATGTTCTTTTGTGTTTTTTTCTTCATACTATTTGTTGAACTCTACTTAGAGCATGGTTATTTTTATAACAAATTGAAAATAGATATTTGTTAAAAATAAGAATGGGATGGGGGAAGAAAAAGGGTGGGCACATGTGTTGTATGGAGGGCAGGGTTGAAATTATCACTGTTTCTGAATCTGTACATATGAAGTACATGCAATTTGTATAATTTGAATAAAAATTATAAAGACTTCTATTTGTGATCTTAATTTTAATCTCATGATAAAATACTTTATATCCCAAATGGTCTAGTCCAAACCTGATGTGAAAATTTCATGGGTTAAATTCTTGTTCACCATTTTGAAAATGCTGTGTTTATTCAATATCTAGTCTCTGGATTTATGGTTGTACAATGCCATTCCTGAGAAGCCATGGTTGACCCCACCAAGAGCATCTTCTCTTTTGGACCCTCAGAGCTGAGCTACTGTATACCTGTCCATCCAGGGCAGACACATAAGAAATCATTGACTGATATTTTACCTTAAGGGGGACAGGGATTAGTAAACTTATGTAATCTTTTGGTTTTTGTAAAATTTATTTATTCATTTGAAAGAGTTACAGAGAGGGAAAAGGCAGAGGCAGAGAGACAGAGGGAGCTAGAGGTCTTCCATCTGCTGGTTCATACCCCAAATGGCTGCAATGGCTGGAACTGAACAGTTCTGAAACCATGAGCCAGGAGCTTTTTCAGAGTCTCCCACATGGATGCATGGTCCAAGCACTTGGGCCATCTTAAGCCGCTTTCCTAGGCACATTACAGAGTGCTAAATCAGAAGTGGAGCTGCTGGCACTTGAATCAGCACAGCTTAAAGCCAGGATGTTAGAACTCAATTTGGTCTTCCAATTTGAATGGCAACATCCAAATATGTGTAGTATCAGGCAACTAGAATCAGAAATGAAGCTGGACTCAAATCTAGGTATTCAGACATCCCAAGTGCTTTATTAAGCACTGCACCAAAGATCTTTCTCCAAATCAACTAATTTTAAACTTGAATCCATAATATAATACTTGTTCACAACATTTCATTCCTTCAGTATTGTGGCTAACTGTGTTTCTATTAAGTGGCCCCATATGACCTGTTCTTCATCACCAGGAACTTTTTGCTATAACAAATCTACAAAGATCTTTCATTCATCTAGATTGACTATGCCAGGCTCTCTTAAAGCTCACTAAAGTTAACAGAGCTATAAAAAGTTCACAGACAATATCCAGCAATTCACAATGGCATCAGACTCCAAATCTTAGGACATCAGTTGATAGCAAATTCTTGGCTGGATACAGTTACAATTGATATGGATACCAGCTGGCTCACATTAGCTACCAATTCACCAGCATTTTCTTCTGTGAACTTGCTTCCCCTTCTCATATTTTCTATGCCCTCACTCTTCATCTGGCATCAAGTCCCATATAAGACCCTCATATATGCTCCTGTCTCAGCCTTGTTTTGAAGTAAAACAAAATTAAGATGGCAATAAATACAAGCAGGTCAAAATATCCCCCACCCTGATCAAGTCATAGATAATCAAACAAAGCCCATAGAGAAATAGACTCCTTAATTATAGAGGAAAGCAAGACTCCCAGCCAGAAAATGTACAATTACTTGTCATAAGAAATTATGGCATCATCAGTCAGCAAACTAACCAGTGTCTCTTTCAATAGAACTCATAACACATGTTGGAAATTAACACCAAAACAAAAATTCAAAGAAATTAGTGGATTTCTGACAATAACTGTCCTCTGCAGGTCCCTGAGTATTATTTCTAAATAAAATAGATCACATTTAACTTTAGAAAAAAAGAATTTATTGAGGCATCAGTGATTAAAAACATTGGAAAAGCAAAAATGACACAAAACAAATAAACCAAAAGAATTATATTCCATCCATAATTAAGAAATGGCTTCTAGAGGCATACTGCATTATTTATATTCCAACAATGATAATTATAAGGAAATAATTAGATGTGGATCAGGGAGCTAATTGATCCATCCGTTGACCCTACTAGCAAGTTTTTGTCAGTTTTCCCAGATATGATCAGTTTTTATACTTCTACCACTAGATTGTGCTCACGTTTCATGAAATTTCAGTCACTTCCAGGTTAGTAGTAAGAGAATCTGGTTACCTATTGTTACTGTCAAAAATTATCACAAGCTTAATGACTTAAAAAAAGTAAAATGTATACTGTCACTCTTTGAAGGATAAAAGTGAAATCACTCTCTCTGGCTCAAAATGCAATGCAGGGAGTGAGGTCTGTGCTCCAGCCAGTATCTACAGAATAATCTCTTCATTGCCAACTTCAGCTTCTGGTAGCCTCTGTCTTTATGATTAGATGACTTTCATCTTTGCCTTCATGATGACATTGATTTTCATTTTGAGTATAAGCCTCCTTTTGCCTTTGGAAAAGGATGAAAACACACATTTTCAATAAAAATGAGGGTCACTTTTAGCAGTACAAAGTAATACTACCCAAATTATTGTTTCTGTGCAAGAAATTAAAGGAAGAAAAGTATAAAATAGGGGATTGTAAGTGAAATATTTTAAAATGGATTGCAACTCAGTAATCCAAGAAAATTTAGGAGACAAAGAGCAATTTATAGGATTTGAGATAGTCCCATTATATAGTGAAGGTGATGTGTGCAAAAAGTCCTACCTGAATATTCAAACAGACCTCAGGCAGTATAGTCTAATCCAGACATGCACACAGATAACTTGAAAGTTCACATGAGTATACAGGTGACCACAGGCTCATTCCCTATACTGGACACAACACTCATCACCCAGGGCTGGAGTACAGAATGATGGCTGGAACATGTGTCAGTTCAGTTCACACGCCTATGGTCACATCACTTCTTTGTACTACAATACTACAATAATGTGGGGAAAGAATCCTAGGCAGGAGGTAAAACTGCTATACAATAACTTTGTAATTGGTGAAGGTATTCCAAGTAACTGTTGAATCAACCATTGAATATTTGTTAGCAAAATTTATACATGAAAGCATAGGTCATTTACTTGGTCTCACAATAATGGGAAACTAAAAGCACAGGTTATATAAGAGAAAGAATTTCTGAAGAATGGTTAACCTGTCTCAGTCACAATTCATCATGTGAATTGCCTAACACTTGCTGAGGTGTGATTGTATCTAAGAATTCTAAACACATGACATTTTCAGAAACTTCTCCCTGTAATCTTGCTAAGTAGTGCAGAAGTTTGCCTTACAGTAAAGGTTTTTCCAATTACATTACAATCAAAGGATTTTCTCTTTGGTGAGTTCTCAGCTAACCATTGAGAGATGACTTATGGTAATCTCATTTCTGAGTCACTTCTTGTGAACTAAAGACAGATTAACAGGAGATGAATTTTTTTAAACATTCCTTACATTTATTTTTTTCTTTATGGATTCTCTGATGTCTATTGATATCTAATTTCTGGCTAACTGTTTTGTCATATTTTTTGAATTCTGTATCAATGTAAGCATGAATTCCCGGAAAATACTTTTCAACATTCATTACACTTGTAAGAAAACCCCTGTGCGAATTCTTTGATTATAACAATTGATTTTGGAAGAATGATGTTTTTCACACTAATAACATTCATTAGCTTTCTCCTTTACATGAGTCCCTGTTGTATGGGCCATGGTTTCTAACAAAAGGCTTTGTCACAAAGGTTACATTGATTTTGGGAAAAAGCTCTTCCACATTCAGTATATTCTTAAACTATTTCCTTTGTTTGAATTCCATGATGTGTTATGGGGCATTACTTCTGACAAAAGGATCTCTTACATTTATTACACTCAAAAGTCTCTACTCTAAATTCTCTGATGTTATAAGGCATGATTTTGGCAAAGAGCTTTCTAACACTCATTATATCCATAAGGTTTCCCCCCCATGTGATTTCTGATGTCTTAAGAGGTGTGACTTCCAGATAAAGGCTTTTTCACATGCATTACATTCAAAAGGGTTTTCCCCTATATGATTTGATGATGTGCAGTTAGGGTTGAATTATAGTTAAAAAGTTTCTGAGTCATTACATTCATAAGGTTTCTCCTTGTGTGAATTCTCTGGTGCATTGAGTTCTTCTCACTTATTGTCAAAGGCTTTTTCACATACATTACATTCATAAGGCTCCTGCCCTGTGTGAATTCTCTGGTGTTCAATAAGGTCTGATTTTTGGCCAAAGACCTTTCCAATAGTCATTAGCTTAATAAGGTTTCTCACCTGTGTGAATTTTCTGGTGTATAGGAGTTGTGATTTTTCACAAAAGACTTTTCCAGTCATTACATTCATGACATTTCTCTCCTGTGTTAATTCTCTGATGCATTGAGTTGTGATATATTTCCAAAGGCTTTTCCTCAGTCATTACATTCATAAGGTTTCTCCCCTGTGTGAATTCTCTGATGCATTATTAGGCTTGCCTTCCGGCCAAAGGCTTTTCCACAGTTATTACATTCATAAGGTTTCTCCCCTGTGTGAATTCTCTGATGCATTATTAGGCTTGCCTTCTGGCCAAAGGCTTTTCCACAGTTATTACATTCATAAGGTTTTTCACCTGTGTGAGTTCTCTGATGCATTATTAGGCTTTCCTTCTGGCCAAAGGCTTTTCCACAGTTATTACATTCATAAGGTTTCTCCCCTGTATGAATTCTCTGATGTCTAGTGATTGTTGACTTCTTGCCAAAGGCTTTTCCACATTCCTTGCATTCATAAGGTTTCTCCCCTGTGTGAATTCTCTGATGCATTATTAGGCTTGCCTTCTGGCCAAAGGCTTTTCCACATTCCTTGCATTCATAAGGTTTCTCACCTGTGTGAATTCTCTGATGCATTATTAGGCTTGTCTTATGGCCAAAGGCTTTTCCACAGTTACTACATTCATAAGGTTTCTCCCCTGTGTGAATTCTCTGATGCATTATTAGGTTGGTCTTATGGCCAAAGGCTTTTCCACAGTCATTACATTCATAAGGTTTCTCACCTGTGTGAATTCTCTGATGCACTATTAGGTTGGTCTTCTGGCCAAAGGCTTTTCCACAGTCATTACATTTATGAGGTTTCTCCCCTGTGTGAATTCTCTGATGCCTCATGAGATTTGATTTCTGGCCAAAAGCTTTTCTACAGACATTACATTCATGTTTCTCCCCAGTGTGAACTCTTTGATGAATGATGATGCTTGACTTCCGGCCAAAGACTTTTCCACAGTCAAAACATTTATAAGGTTTCTCCCCTGTGTGAATTCTCTGATGCATTTTGAGGTTTGATTTATGACCAAAGGCTTTTCCATATTCATTGCATTCATAATGCTTCTTCCCTTTGTGAATTCTCTGCTGATTGATGAGGTTGGACTTGTTCAAAAAGTCTTTTCCATAGTCATTATATTCATGAGGTTTCTCCTCTATGTGAATTCTCTGTTGTGTTATGATGTACGGTTTTGGGAAAAAGACTTTTCTACTATCAGTACACTCATGAGGTTTCATCTGTATGTGAATTTTCTGTTGTCTAATGAGATCTGACTCCTGGTGAGTGGTCTCTCCACATTCAATACACATATGGGGGTTTCCCTGTATGTGAGTACGGTGATGGATGTTATGGCAGGACTCACAACTGAAAGATTTTTCACAAGGTTTACCTGCATGGAGTTTTTTCTCTACATATGGTCTCTGATTTATGGCAAGATGTGATTGGTAAATAACAGGTTCCACATATCTAATATATTCATAAAATTTCTCTCTTATGTGGGTTTGTTGACACGTACTGAGGTTAGAGCTTTTGTGGAAAGCATTTATTATTTGAGTTGCCTTTCCAACAGTGATAGTTGACTTATTACAGGTTTCTCCCTTATGAACCTTCTCAGATTTAAAGAACATCTTCCTTGTGAAGCCTTTCCCTTGTCCAATATGCTCAAATGTCTGATTCACAGTCTGAATCTTGTGACACTGATTAAGAGGCTCACAGAACTGGAGAGAGTTCCCAGGTACCTTAGTGGAATCAAATTTCTCTTCAGCTTGTAGTTGATCAGACCCCCTTTGGGGATACACATTGTGACATACATTGCATTCTTCAGGTTTCATTCTTAAATAATTTCCCTTTCTGATATTTAGTTTTGGAATATGGCTTGAACATAAATTAAATGTTTTTCTTAATTCAACTCTCTTTGGAGTTGATGTGTTGTTATTTTTCATAACATTAAGATTCAGACTTTTGTCCTGACATTCCTGGTTGGTCCTAATCAGGTCATCCCTTTTCACAGCAACTGAAATGAGAAAAAAATAAACAACCACTTCACTGAATCACATAGAACTTTCTCCTTGATAACTTATGTAAATTGAATCAAGTTACTTATTATTCAATTGGCATAAGATATTAACAAAATCAATATGAGAAACTTAGTTATGATTATTATATGGCTTTTCTCCTTAACACATTAATATATTGAATAGTATCAATAGTCTCCCAATGCTCAATCATGATTGTGTTCACTACTTGAATTCTGTTCAGATATGCCAGTTTGAAACCTGACTACTCTTGTCTCCAATACAACTCTCTGCTTTGAATATAACTCTCTGCTTATGTAACCTGGGAGGCTACAGATGACGGTTTATGTGTTTGGGACCCTGTGATACACCAGAGAAGACTAAATAGAATTCCAGGATATTGGCATCAGACTAGTCAGACCTAACTGTTGCAGTCATTTGCAGACAGTGAGTTAAAAGATCTCTCTCTACTCATTGACATTCTGCTTTTATCAGAGATGAAACAACTACACAAGTTTTCAAAGATTAGACAAATATTTAGCAAAAATTTTCACCCCTTGCCTAGCAAACATTTTTTTCCTTGTGCTTTTGCTCCAGTTTATATTTAGAAAAATTGTGTATTTTGGGCTTCTCTAATATTTCAGAAATACGAGAAAGTTTTACTGGATCATTTACCTTCAGGTGAAGAGTGAAATGTGTTTGTATTCCAAACAGGATCACATTTAAGGAATAGTATATGAGTGTATGTTTCCTCATGTTTAGTCTTCCCTGGGGTTTGTAGGATTTTTCAAATGAAAAACTTTTATCTGCAATCTATGACAGCTTCCCCATATTCCTAAGTAAATCTGACATCTTCAGCTTCTCATATCTGTTAATGGTACAGAAAAGTCACAGTATACCATCTTGGGTAGAAACTTGATACCAGTTTAAAGAATTTGTTTCTACAACCCACGGGGTGCTCACTTTCTTTGAAAAGTGTTTTCTTATTTTTTTTTAACTTTTATTTAATAAATATAAATTTCCAAAGTACAGCCTTTAGATTATAGTGGCTTTTCCCCCCACATATCTTCCCTCCTACCCACAACCCTCCCATCTCCCACTCCCTCTCCCATCCCATTCACATCAAGATTCATTTTCAATTATCTTTATGTACAGAAGATCAATTTAGTATATATTAAGAAAAAGATTAACAGTTTGCACCCACACAGAAACACAAAGTGTACAGTACTGTTTGAGTACCAGTTATAGCATTAATTCACATTGTGCAACACATTAAGGACAGAGATCCTACATGAGGAATAAGTGCACAGCGACTCCTGTTGTTGACTTAACAAATTGACACGCTTGTTTATGGTGTCAGTAATCACCCTAGGCTCTTGTCATGCGTTGCCAAGGTTATGGAAGCCTTTTGAGTTTGCCAACTCTGATCATGTTTGGACAAGGTCATAGTCAAAGTGGAAGTTCTTTCCTCTCTTCAGAGAAAGGTACCTCCTTCTTTGATGGCCCATTCTTTCCACTGGGATCTCACTTGCAGAGATCTTTCATTTAGGTCATTTTTTTTGCCAGAGTGTCTTGGCTTTCCATGCCTGAAATACTCTCATGGGCTCTTCAGCCAGATCCGAATGCCTTAAGGGCTGATTCTGAGGCCATAATGCTATTTAGGACATCTGCCATTCTTGAGCCTTCCTTGTATCCCGCTTCCCATGTTGGATCATTCTCTTCTTTTTAATTCTTTCAGTTAGTATTAGCAGGCACTAGTCTTGTTTATGTGATCCCTTTGACTCTTAATCCTCTCATTATGATCAATTGTGGACTGAAACTGATCACTTGTACTAGTGAGATGGCATTGGTACATGCCACCTTGATGGGATTGAATTGGAATCCTTGGTACATTTCTAACTCTACCATTTGGGGCAAGTCTGATTGAGCATGTCGCAAACTATACATCTCCTCCCTCTCTTATTCCCACTCTTATATTTAACAGAGATCACTTGAAAAGTGTTTTCTAACTAATTCTGAAAACACCAGCTGTGGTTATCTCCTCTCAATTCTTTCTACAAACACTCCTCTGTGATAATTTGAGTTTCTCAAGGCTTTTGATTAGTTGCCTCCTATTTTCACAGAACACTTCATTTCCTATGCTGTTTTGTTATTTTCTTGTTTTTCAATGACAATGAAAAATAAGAATTCATAATTCAAACTCTTCTCCCAAACAAATCTGAGCCATTCAACATGAACATATGAGGTTACTTGACCTTGGGAATCAGAAACTCATGAATTTCTTGATGAGTCTAGGACCACTTATTTTCATGTTCCTATACAAGTTCATGCTTAGCTTTATGATTTTTGATGTCACAGCACAGAGGCTTATTCCTGATCATCTTTTAGCATTTACTCATTTATTAACTTACTTCAAAGCCAAAGAGACAAAGATTGAGGCACAAAGAGAATGAAAGAGAGGGTTGCCAGCCACTGAAGGAGTTAATAAATGCATGAAGGAAAAGGTATGAAAGTGTGGAGAATGACAAGTTAGAATTTGTAGAATGAATCTAACCTGGAAAAAAAAACCCTTAGTAACATCAGAAAAGCATTATATTTTTTTTAATTTAAGAATATCTTCACCAAGAAAAAAAGAGACAGACATTGGTATCCCCAGATATTCTAGAATACCTGATTTACAAATACAGATGTCATCAGGAGTAAGACTTGAGAAAAATTCATGGAAAGAGCACCAGTCAACATCTGCTGCACTGCTTCTACTTGGCCTCCCTGCCCATTATGTGCAGACTGACCTGGATGGCTCTGATGCAAGCATTCTTCCACCATCCAGGGTTCTACTCCTTGCTCCAACTTCAAGATCAAATCAGGTTTGGTCATGCAGTGCCCTATTAATGGAAACAATGTCAGACTTTGTGAAATCACAATGTTGGGTTATTTAAAAGACTAGAGCTTGGTCCAGGTGCTCTGCAATAAAGGTACCAATTTGAATCCTTCCTGGATGTTAGAAATTCAGATTATTCATGTTCTCAAATTCTACACCTTCCAAACATTATACTTTATAAAGTGTTTACTTATTTGTCAAATAGCAGAAAATGTTACCATTGGGAATGTGATGGGTGTCACTCACCCAAGGAGAACAGGATGCTGTAGGTCTCCAGCATCACATCCCTGTACAAGATTTTTTGAGCATTGTTCATGTTCTGCCATTCTTTCCAGGTGAAATACACAGCCAGGTCTTCAAATCCTATCATCACCTGTAATAGAACACCTCTGGTCAACATATGAACTCTGTCACAAAACAAACACTAAAAGCTGTGTATGTTGTATACAGGTATGAAGGAAGAAGGAAGGATGTGGTTTCATTTTAGACTTGAGCATTTGGACAACCACATAAGAAGCATTAAACAGGGAGTCAAACTATTGTCTGAAAGCAGTGAAACATGCCCAAGCCAGAGGGAAACAGGAGTTTGAGATCAAAAGGGCTACATCTGTCCAGAGGAATTACATAACAGACTGAAAGCGGGATAATATTAACTTTGAGTGAGCAATGTTAAAGTGAAGAATTTAGAAGTATTTAGGGAAAAAGACAAGATCCTATCAGTGAAGCCTTAATGAGAATGAACACAGAAGAATTTCCAGGAAAACATCATCCATATTCACTTCAAATATGGCAGAGGACAAATATTTTAAAGAGAGGGCAAGCATTTAGTTTAGTGTTTATGATGCCAGCTAAGAAACCCTAGTTCTACTTCAGAGTGCCCAACTTGGATTTCCAGTGCCAGTTCTAGTTTCCGGCTCTCAGCTAATGCAGAACTGGGGAAGCAGTAGTGATGCCACCAACGAGGCAGGCATAGACTCCATTCCTAACTCCTGGATTCAATCCTGCTCACCTCTGCTTGGTATGGTTATTTAGGGAATGAATAAATGCATGGGAGCTCTCTCTCTCTCTCTCACTCTCTCTCTCTCTCTCTTTCTGTCCTTTAACTTCTTTCCCTATCAAGCTCATAAATATTTTTAAATAAGAACATTGAGGTAAGACAGACAATAGAAAATAGCTTTTGGCTTTGTCTATGATTATTCTACTGATGAACATTTGAAGAACTGAAATAACATCAAATTAAAGGAAAACAATGGAATTATTTGCCTAAAAACAGTACTTGGGGAAGTCTGCACTACAATCTGCATTTGTGACTAATTGAGAGAAATGCATAAAGATTTAAGAAACTGAAGTAGGCATCTGCAATGTGATGTAGCAGGTTAAGCCTCCATCTGCAATCCTGTCATCCTTTGTGAGCATACAATTTGACTCCTGCCTCTCTATTGCAACCCAGCTCCATTGCTAATACGTCTGAAAGAGTACTGAAAGATGGCCTGAGTATTTGGGCCCCATCCCCTAATATGGGTGACCAAGACGGAGTCCCAGGCTCTTGGTTTAGCCTGGCCCAGTCCCAGCCACTGTGGCCATTTGGGAAATGGAGCAGAAAGATATCTCTTTTTCTCTCCCTGTCTCTCCCAATCTCTGTAACTCTTCCTTTCAAATCAATAAATAAATATTACAAAAACAAAATAACCTGCACTAGATTCTTTTCCCCACATTTTGGGATCCTATACCTGAATCAAGTTCAGCTCCTCAGAACTATTAAGGACTGCATTACTCTAAAAATTCAGAAATGAATTTAACGGATATGTGTGTTAGTACTAGGCAATTTTTACCTTTGTAGAATTCTAAGTATTTATTTTCAAGGTAGCACTAAAATGTTGACCACTATGTCATGTATGTGATGATAAAGACTGGGACATCATGAACCAAAAGATTTAGGATATTTTGCTTTGAGGTTCAACTCAAACATGTAATATATATTTTGTCATGGCAACAGAAAGAACAGAGACCAAACTGCCCTATCTTAGATGAATGTAATGTTTCATAATCATGACACATTTGTCATTCATCTTATTTGTGGATATTCTCTGAGAACAAAGTTATGTTTATTTTCCTTTTTGATTAATAAACAATTATAGATTTCCTAAAATGAAAACTGACTACAAGCTGAGGAATAATTAAGAAAGCACTGCCTACAAATTTTGTAAAATAATGAGATAATAGTAAAAAAAATTAAAACTTTAAGGGCGATTATCCAAATAAATGAGGTTATCAAAGAGATAAACATTATGTTGTCACTAAAATTTACATTAGAGAAAGTCATTTTGAATTCATTCTTTTTCTATGATTTCAAAAATACCATATAGGATTCCATATATATGTGTGTACACTAGAACACTTCTTGTATTTTTAGACCTGAAAGTCTATAGAAAGAATGCAATTTACAGCATCACATTTTTGGCCAAAATTGCATTGGAACAAATATACATAATATATATTTAATGTAGTATACTTTTTCAGTAATGATTTCAAATAACACCATTCCCTGTATCCATCCCTTCACAAGACCTTGGATTTTACCATTTCACTTCCTTTACCTATGAGACATCAGGGCATGTGAGAGAAACACACATTGTAAAGCATTTGCCTTCTCAGATTTTCCTTATTTGACACAGTTATCTTCAGGAAAACCCTGGGGTCTGCTTGTGGAAGAGATAAGATCTAGCCAAGATTCACTAGAAATTACCATTTGAGTGGCTGCTCCCCTCCTGATTCAATTCCAGCTCCCTGCAAAATCACATACTGAAAAACACCTCCTGGGAAGCAATGCCTCAAGTAGGTGAAGGCCTTTGAGCCATGTCAGAGACTTGGATTGAGTTATTTCTTAAACAAAATTGCTTATTTGAAAAACAGAGAGAGAGAGAGAGAGAGAGAGAGAGAGAGATCTTCCTTATCCCAAAAACTTACAACCAAAATTCACCACAAATATGGTCAATTTCTGTAGACATGCTTACTGTGGACATAACATATAGTGGAAGATGGGATCCATGTGTTCTCTTGACAAATACAGAGCCTCCATCATTCAGATAGGACGGGGCACTACTTCTCAGCCATATTCACCCAGGACATATTCTTGGCAACAGGAAACTGGAGTCAGAACAAATGAGGATGCCTTGCCCTTCAGTTGGTGGTAGAGAGGAGAGGGATCCTGATGTTTCCATTTCATTGTGTCACGATAGGGGATAAGAAAGCAGACCAGGTTTCAACTGGCACCAAATCTCTTTGCTCTTACTTTCTGTGGTATTTATTTACTCCCTATATGTCTTTGGAGTTTACTAGAATAGCTTCTTATTTAGATTTTAAGGAACCCTCATCAATTTTACTAAAAAACGTGTTCCCACTGCTACACATGATCATTTCCAAATTCTATGAATCATTCAATTTTAATGCTTATATGCTTAATTATTAATTATATTTGTAATTGCCACATACTAATGACAAATTAGCTTAAAAGAATTGAACTCAATCAAATGTAAGTCTCATATCTGATCCATGGTATTATTTCTATGTTTTGGAAGCTTTGTAGATGTTTATTATATGTGCCACTAAAATTCAATTTTATGTTCATTAAACTGGTAAAATTCAGTGCATGTTTTGAAAAACACACATAGTGATAAATTTGGAAAAGCTGTGAAGTACTACAAGTGGTTGTCAAAGAGATGAAAAACCCACAACGACTATTCTTTTTTTTTTTTTTTTTTGACAGGCAGAGTGGACAGTGAGAGAGAGAGACAGAGAGAAAGGTCTTCCTTTTGCCTTTGGTTTACCCTCCCATGGCCGCCACAGCCGGTGCACTGTGGCCAGCGCACCACGCTGATCCGATGGCAGGAGCCAGGTGCTTTTCCTGCTCTCCCATGGGGTGCAGGGCCCAAGCACTGGGGCCATCCTCCACTGAACTCCCTGACCATAGCAGAGAGCTGGCCTGGAAGAGGGGCAACTGGGACAGAATCCGGCGCCCCGACTGGGACTAGAACCCGGTGTGCTGGTGCCGCAAGGCAGAGGATTAGCCTAGTCAGCCGCGGCGCTGGCCCACAGTGACTATTAATTTAGTATCTAGTGTTGAGAAAATCAGAAGTATTTGTGAAAATTTTGCTACAATGCATTACATTTATGGTTTTCAGAATCTATCTTTCCTATGTATAATGTAGTTCTGTGCTAGCTTTGAGTAACAGAAATTTAAAATGTGAAGATTTTTCAATATTTTATAAAGATTCAATTTTTATTTGAGAAGCAGCTATGGACATAAAGAAGGAGAGACAGAAAGAGGGGTCTTCTATCCACTGGTTTACTCCCCATATGGCCACAATGGCTGGAGCTGGGATGATCCAAAGCCAGGAGCTAGGAGCTTCCTCTGGGTCTGCCACATGGTTGCAGGGGCCCTAGTACTTGGGCTATCTTTCACTGCTTTCTTGGCCATTACCAAGAGCAGAACTGGAAGTGTAGCAGCAGGCACTTGAATTGGCACCCATATGGGATTCCAGCGCTGCAGTTGAAGACCTAACATACTATGCCAAAGCATTAACCCAATGAATGGTTTTGGGAAGACATTCTCCATGCAGCATAGTCTGTAATATTGAGAGGTAAGATTTAGGTTTTATTTCCCACACATCAGTATTTATCTTTTAGCAACTATAAATATTGAATATCATATATACATATATTTACATATTTTTGTAGTGGCAGATTTTGTTTTTATTCTCTCCATTACTCTTTTTAATGGTTTGCTAATTTGCCACCTTATGGTTATTGTATTGATGTTACCTATAGGTAACAACCATTAGGCATTTCCACTGTAGTATGTGTTTATATGTGCAAGTATTTTTGTTTCCGTGTGTGTGCATGCATGCACAATTTTCAATGGAGTTAGCTCTGAAAGTAATACTTTAAGAATCCTAAAACTCATTTCAACATCTCTAGCCTCCCCAGAGATGGCTGTCTTTGAGTCAGACCATGTAGCCCATATAAGTGTTATGGACTGAAATGTGCCTCCCTAAAACTCATACCTTTAAGTGCTAAGTGCCAATATGATTCTACCTGGAGAAATTGCTTTTGAGCAGAACAAATAATATCATATGTGTGAGGTCCATTGGGAGAAAGGCCTCTAGAAGAAAATCAAGCTTGTTATGACTTTGATCTTGTGTTTTCAATCTCCACAACTCTGAGAAGTAAATTTCTCTGATTAAAATGACACTATCTGTGGTATTTTGTTAGCAACCTAATACAGCCTCATTTCTGCAAGTGTTCTCTGCAGTCACCTAGAAGGTCCCCACAGTTATCAGGGAAACATAGAAATTAAAACTATGACTTCAGTTGGCCAAACATATAGAAACACAATAAAGATATCAGATAAGGAACCTACTATCCTTCTCAAGTACCCAGAAAAAACAAGAATAAGTCAAATCCAAGGCAGTAAAAAAGGAATAATAAAGATCAAAGCAGAAATAAATAAGGAAGAATCTTAATCAATACTAAAAATAAAATGAAGAGGGACCAGCATTGTGGCATAGCAGGTAAAGCCACTGCCTGTAGTGTTGGCACCCCATATGGGAGACAGTGCAAGTCCTGGCTGCTCCACTTCTGAACCAGCTCTCTGCTATGGCCTGGGAAAGCAGTAAAAGATGGCCTAAGTCCTTAGGCCCCTCAACCCACATCTGAGACCTGGAAGAAGCTCCTGGCTCCTGGCTTTGAATGAGTGCAGTTCTGGCCATTGTGGCCACTTGGGGAGTAAACCAGTAGATGGAAGACTCTCTCTATCTCTCTCTCTCACTCTCTCTTTCTCTGCCTCTACTTCTCTGTAAGTCTGCCTTTAAAATAAATAAATCAGTCTTTTAAAAAAAAATGAAGAGCTGATTCTTTGAAGAAAATAATTTTCTAGCTAAATTAAGAGAAACACGAAATGATTCAAATGAATACAATCGAAAAGAGAAAATATCTACTCAAACAGGAAAGTAAGAATTTAAATTTATATTTCTGTTTGCAGATAACATGGTTCTATATGGAAATAAATAAGAACATCATCAAGAGAATTCTGGAACTGATAATTTAATAAAATTGACAATACAAAATGAATTCAGTAGCACTTTGGTATATAATAATGAACTTAGTGGGAAGCAAATTTTAAGAGCAAACATATTTACAATTGTCACAAGAAAATAAAATATCATGCAATAAATTTAATCCAGGATATGAAAGCCTTCTACAATAAAACCTCTAAACTGATGAAAAAAATATATAAAAATTGGAAAGTTGTCTCATTATCCTAGGTTGAAATAATTTGTATGATTGAAGGAGGTGAAGAAAATTTTATTCTTTTTCTAATGGATTTGTTAGATTCTTGACCAGTGCCTGTTAGCCTTGCCACAAACTTTTGTATCACGCTACTTTCCTTCTGCTGAACTTCTATTTAGTCTCTTCTCTGTGGCTTTAAAAATAGTATACCTGCTGTATAACAAGGATATTTTTGTTTTATTCCTTGTTACATTTCTCCAAGAAATTGTGATCCTCAAAAGATTCACTCATTTATACAGTCTGTAGTTTTCATGAGCCATGGTTTTCACATGTCAAGTAGTATATTAAGGGCAAGGTATGGAGCAGGAACTGAGCAAAAGTTCACAGTGATTAAAGCAGAGTTGGGGTCAGGGGCCACTGACAAAGATGAAGATGAAGAAGTAGGCAGAAGTGAGATGTGGAAGAGTCATGTGGTGTAGATGAAGATATGAAAGAGAAATAAGGTGACAGCTATTGTGTTTAATTTGCTGCTTGGGGAATGGACTGAAGTTGAGAGCAAGAGTGGGAGCCATCTTAGATAACTATTGTAATTTCATTTATGTAGGTGACAGCAGATATAAGGAAGGTGGGACCAAGGAGGTAGCAGGTGGAATGAAGAGATTTGAAAAATAGGTAAGGAATACACTCATCCAGTCATAGGTAAGTGAACAAAAAAGGGAAAGAATTGATTATTCCCAAATATTTACCTTTTATAGAAAGTGGAATGTTGGTGACATATTCTGAGATAAGGTTTACCAAGGGGGAAGCAAGTTTTACTTTTACTTTTGTTCATATTGATTTTGAGGAACTGTGAAGCTCATAGTTGCATATATATATGTGTTCTATGCTCAGGAGAAATGTAAATTTATTTAATATAACATAAAGTAAGATGTCATGAGGAGTAGATGAGTTTAGCCAAGCACTACATGTATTTGTAAAGTGTGTAGACAACCACTGCAATGGTAAACATCTGAGAAATATCAATATTTGATTTTAAGCACATGAGACTGCAAATGAACTTAAAAGGAGTAATCAGAAGTACAGAGGAAATTGAAGGAGATGTGTTACTATGTATGCTGAGGGAGACAGTGTTTGAAGAGGGAGCTAGGAAATGTGTCAGATGATGCCTTCTAAACCCATTCTTTGTTCTGATTAGTTACTTATCCCATTACTATGCTTCATTTTCATAACACAATTTATTCTCAGTGAAAGTGTACTTTATGTTATCTTGTGAGCATGTTGTCATATTAACCGTTAAGAGAAAAAGAGCCTATATTTTGTGCCTAGAAGAGGGTTTGGCATGCAGTAGAACTTTACAAAGTGCACTCTGTAAAAATTAAAAACAAAAATTCCATTTAACAAACACAGTAATCACTAATGACCTTGGGAAGAGCAATATTAGGAATAGTGGAAATAAAAATAAAACTTCAATAAATTGAATAACAGAGAGAAAAGGAAATGGGGTGAATGCTGATGTTAATGACTTTTTGAGGACTAAAATGATAGGGAGAGGGGCTGGCATTGTGGCATAGTGAGTAAACTGCCAATTGTGAGGCCAGCATCCCATGGGAGTGCCAATTTGACTCTGAACTACTCCACTTCCAACTCAGACACCTGCTAATGCACCTGGAAAGACAGCAGAACATGGTCCAAGGACTTGGGCCCCTGCTTTTCATGTGGGAAACCCAGAAGAAGCTCCTGACTTGAGCCTGGCCCAGCCCCAGTTGTTGCAACTCTTTGTGGCATATGCTATCAGATGAGAGATCTCTCTGTCTTTCCCTCTCTATATTTAACTCTTTCAAATAAGCAATGAAATACTTAATAAAAAATAAATAAACCAATAGAAAAAACCCACAATATTATAACTTATTCCAAAAATATAAAAAAGAAAATAAATGCTAGAGAGGATATGAGAAAAGAAAACTCTCATATACTACAGGTAAAAATGTAAATTAGTACAGGAGTTATGGAGAACAGTATGGTCATTACTCAGAAAAGAAAAATTAATCTACATGACATAGCTATCTTACTGCTGGCTATACAGTAAAAGGAAATGAAATAAGAATATCAAAGAGAAAGCAATTTTCCTACAGTCACTACAACACAGTTCACAGCATTCATGATTTAGAACAAATCTAGCTGTCAATCAGTGAGACAGTGGACAAGGGAACATCATTTGGACACAAAAAATAAAATAATTTAAGTATCTCTATGTTTTAAAAGATATAAAAATAACTTAAATAAGCCAGACACAGAAACACAAATGTCACACATTCCTTGTCATATATTGAAGTGACAAAAAAATGGGTCTGAATTGTGATGAGTAGAGGCTGAGAAGGGTGGCAGCTTGGGAGAGAGGGGTATTGCTAACAGGTAGCAAAGCACAGGGAGGCAGAAGTAGCTTCTGGTGTTCCATAATACAGTTTGATGACTAGAGTGCACCATATTAGGTACTATGTAAAGAACTGGAGGAGAGGAGCTGGTAGGCTCAAATTATGAAGAGGAAATGGAAAACTAGTTATCTAGCTTAATTAGTTTCTACTGTGTATATGTGTTCAAATATTGCACTATATCCTATGATAATGTATGACTAGTATACATTAATCAAAATTGCTAAAATGCAACTTTAAAAAGCAAAAGCATTTGTACGTACTAATAATGAACTACTACAAAATGAAATTAGTAAAACACTTCCATGTATAACAGCATAACAAACAGTTGGAAAAATATCCTCCAGAACTCTCAGTGATTAATGAAATACATAGCTTAATAATCAAAAAAATCAAGGTGGCCTTCCCACTTTAATTTTTCTGATCAATCCTTACATGATTTACAACCAGATTAAACTGGTATTTTGAAAATGCCATTGTGGGGAAACTGGAACTCAGATGGATCCTTATACTGGTCTATTCATTGCTAATACTGTTATCACTGCTATCATCATGTGGCTTCTCCTCCTCCCTCCAATCAGACAAGGGGCCTGAATTCACCTCCCTGGTGCCTCAACAAGTCACTCAGTATTTATATACCCCTTGGAAATTTCATATTCCTTATAGGCGCTGGCCTGAAGTGCCAGCATCCAATATGGATGCTGATTCGAGAACCGGCTGCTCCACTTCTGACCCAGCTCTCTGCTATGGCCTGGGAAAGCAGTAGAAGGTGGCCCAAGTTCTTGGGCCCCTGCACCCATGTGGGCAACTGGGAAGAAGCTCCTGGCTCCTGGCATTGGATTGGTGCAGCTCCAGCCATTGCAGCCAACTGGGGAGTGGACCATCAAATGGAAGACCTCTCTCTCTCTCTGCCTCTTCTCTCTGAGTAACTCTGACTTTCAAATAAATAAATCTTTTAAAAAAAGTGAAAAAAATATTGTGTCTTTTTTACTTGAGTGAGTTCAATTCCTGGATACGGATATGGCTCCTGAATCCATCTTCCTATTAAAGCAGACTGTGGGAAGCAGTGGTGATTGCTTAAGTGATTGGGTACATGAAACTCACATGGAAAACCAGGATGGAGCCCTCAGCAACCAGCTTTTGCCATGGTCCTCACCATGGCATCTGTGGGCATTTGGGTAGTAAATCAGTGGGCAGGGATTCTCTAAGTCTCTTCAATAAATAAACAAGCAATGAATTCATCAAAGAAAAAGAGTTACAGATTTAGATAACAGGTCACAAAAAGGAGTGTGAAGTGCATTGAATTTGCCATTAACATTTTGCAGAAGTGGGAACTTTTTTTATTCCAGGGCCATTTGTATATTTATATCATTCATGGACCATATAAAATTACCAACTGAAAAATTAGCATACTGTAGATCGATTATCCATTCCCACCTGAAGTTGCCTTGGCAGGGCCAGAACAAATGCTTTCATGGACCTTATAATGGCCCACAGTATGGATATTCCCCACCTCTGATTTAGAGCAAAATGTTAACTAAAGCTCTGACTTTTTTGCTTTGCTTATTGGCCCAGTCAGAGCTGATGTCCAATAAAGGTCTCTGGAACCAATTGTAGTTAGAAGAAGCTTCTTTCTATTTCCCTTGTTTAACTTTAGCTTGTACATTTTCATAGCCATTGATTTCACTTCAAAAGTCTAATTATGGGGGCCTACGCTGTGGCCTAGAGGGTAAAGCCACCACCTACAGTGCCAGCATCTCATATGGAAGTGGCAGCTCCACTTCCAATCCAGCTCTCTGCTATGGCCTACAAAAGCAGTAAAAATGGCCCAAGTCCATGGGCCCCTGTACCCACATGGGAGACCCAGAAGAAGCTCCTAGCTTCAGATTGGTGCAGCTCCAGTCATGTGGCCAAGTGGGGAATGGACCAGTAGATGGAAGACTTTTCTCTCTGCCTCTCCTTCTCTCTCTGTATAATTCTTTCATATAAATAAATATATATTTTTTAAAAAAGTCTATTGATGGGATAACATTGTGGCACACTGGGTTAAGCTACTGCCAACAATGCCAGCATCCCCTATAAGTACCAGTTCAAATCTCAGCTGCTCCACTTCCAATCTAGTTCCCTATTAATATTCCTGAGAAAGGCAGCAGAAGATGGCCTGGCACTTGGATCCCTGCCACCTGCATGGGAGTCTCAAATGGAGTTCCAGGCTTCTGGCTTCATTCTGACCCTACCCTGGCCACTGCAGCCCATTTGGAGGGTGAAACAGACCTCTCTCTATCCCTCTCTTTCTATCACTCTGTCATTCAAATACACAATGTAAATGTTTTTTTTTTTAAAGTAGTTTAAATGAGAAATGGAAGAAAGTTTATCAAAGTAATGATAACACAAGATAAATACTAGGGCTCATTAACTTCAAAAAATATACACTAAATAGAAATTTAATGAAACTCAAATTATATCCAAAAACCATCATCTACTACAATTAAAATCTTTATATTGAGAGTCATATCAGAAAAAAAATTATCCTCCCCTTTGAAAAAACCTACCTGGGGCTGGCATAGTGAGTTAAGCAGCCTCCTGCAGTGCTGACATCCCACATGGGTGCTGGTTCAAGACCTAGCTGCTCTATTTCCAATCCAGCTTGCAGCTAATGCACCTGGGAAAGCAAGTGCTTCAGCCAAGTGCTTGGGCCCCTGTACCCATGTGGGAGACCAGGAAGAAGCTCCTAGCTTCTGACTCCTGGCTTCAGCCTGGCCCAATCCCAACTGTTGAAGCCATTTTGATAGTGAACCAGTGGATGGAAGACTTCTCTCTCTCTCTTAACTCTGCCTTTGAAATAAATAAAGCAAATCTTAAAAAAAAAAAAAACCTATACAATGTAGTATTTTGGTTATTCCCTCACACAGAGAAACCTTTGATAAACTGCATATGAATCCTCCTGGCTTAATGTAATTCAGAGAGGATTTTCTTCTCCTAACAACATGTGGTAGACATCAATGACTACCATAAATGGTCAGATGAATGGACATCACCAGAATGCTTCCTCACACGGCACCTTTCCTTAAAGACATCACTGCTACTTACCATCTTAGGCATCTCATATGAAACATATCTCTTACAAATTTTAAATAACATGCCAGAAACTTATAGCAGTACAAGGAATGATGTGCCAAGGACAGCCAGTTAGCCTGACAAGTCTACGAGTCCTGCTCTTGGCCATCCCCAAGTCATATTAATGGGCACACAACATGGTTGCTCAGAAAGTGGTCTTACAGTTGTTTCATGAGTGTGAAGCAGCTCTTCCCAGCAAAAACACAAAACTACTTGTCCATTCACAAGCACTGTGATAGGAAGTACACTGGAGAAAAGGTCACAAACAACATATTGAGGTTGAGAGGAGAAAAACTGTCACACTAACACCCTTGATCCAGGATTCAGTTTCTATTTTTACTTCCTAGATGACCTCATTATGGTAAATGAGATTCATAAATTAGTAATCGGTGGCAACACCACTCTAATAGAATACATGAGTCACTTAAACAGTTATTCTTGTGAAAACTTCACTATACTCAAAGACAGCAACAGTTTTCAAGGCCACATCTACACTATGTGGGCAACTCTGTATGGAGGATGGGGCACTTTTTCTTTTCCCTCTTCTTTCTTACCCCTCCTCACATTGACAACTTGTATAGAGGCTGGCACAGACCACAGTCATTATGAAAATCTATAACTAATATCTTTCATATCAAAAATGTCATGGACTTAAACACAAAACTTAAGCAAAGTAACTGGACTTCTTAATTAAAACAGTATGGTCTGTAAGATAATCAGCTTGGGGGCTGGTGCTGTGGTGTAATGGGCTAAGCCTTTTCCTGCGGCACCAGCATCCCATATGGACACCAGTTCTAGTCCCAGCTGCTCCTCTTTCAATCCAGCTTAGTAGAAGATGGCCCAACTGCTTGGGTCCCTGAACCCATGTGGGAGATCCAGAGGGAGCTCCTCGCTCCTAGCTTCAGATTAGCTCAGCTCCAGCTATTGCGGCCATTGGGAGAGTGAGTCAGGGGATGGAAGACCTCTCTGTCTCTCCCTCTTTCTGTATGCAACTCTGCCTCTCAAGTAAAACAAACAAATCTTTAAATAGCTTGGTGAAGCATTGGGTGACTGTAAGGAACTGGGCAGAGAAAAAGTTACTTTTCTGTATGTATGTTTCTAGAGTTCTCCACTTTATCCAAACCCAGATTAAAATAGCTCCAGTTACTGACCCACACAATAGATTTGCATTAACTTTGGTTCACATCTCACTTTGCAAAGAGTTCAGTGGCAGGTAATAAGAGTTGACTTCCTTGCTAACAGAAGAGAGAAGGATGAAGATAGAAACTAAAAAGCAGCCAAATAAATAATCAGCTAGGTTTTCATGCCACAAACTCCAAATTGGTAAGTCTGTTAACAAAATACAGAACAGACATCAAACCACAAAACTACCGCATACCCATCAAGCTGCACTGCCTAGAAAATGTCAGCTGGGTAAGCAGATCCCAGCTGTCAGGTGTGCCACGGGGACCCCACCCCTCTGGGCCTTTGAGGTGTAGGGTGGGGACCAAGGAGCAGAAGCAGATCCTAATCTGAGTCTCCTTCCCCAACCCCCTGCAGCCTTTGGCCCCTTGCCAAGGCCACTGAGC
Source organism: Oryctolagus cuniculus (assembly GCF_964237555.1). Taxonomy (NCBI): domain Eukaryota; kingdom Metazoa; phylum Chordata; class Mammalia; order Lagomorpha; family Leporidae; genus Oryctolagus; species Oryctolagus cuniculus. The sequence goes on along the minus strand of NC_091439.1, from coordinate 139,803,540 downwards.
CCCGCCCAGCTGAAACAACCTCGGGAAACAGCAGGAGGCCTAGCCAGATGGAATTCTGCAACCCATCCTACCTGTGAATCACGCTTATTGAAATATAGAGAATGAGAGGCTCATTGCCTTCCTTGGCTGTCCCTCTGCTTGCCCTGCTTGTAAAGCTCTCCTATCCCGTGCCCCCTCTCTAGTAACCACTACATAAGACACATTAAGGAAAGTTTGAGCAAGGTAGCATGTGGGACTGATTGGGCGCAGGGAGGTGGGGAAGCAGCGGTGGAAGACTCAACAGCTCCTACCGTGGGTCCCAGCCCCTACCGTGCCCAGGGAAGCCTGCAGGTTCCCTGGCAAGCAAGCGAACAGTGTCTGGGATCCGCTGCCCCCCCTCACATCCACCCCTCTCCCACACATGCATCCATGCCCCCTTTCTGTTCTCCATACTTACAAAAAAAGTCCCAGGCGCACGTCCCCTTTCTTCAGGACAGACAGGGAGCAAAGCAGGGAGTGGGGTGCAGGAAAAGTCCCTGGCAGTGTGACCTACAGGCGGTAGATCCTGAGGCTTAGTAGCAGAGGGTGGCAGGCTGCAGGATGCCTGGGATTGCACTTCCACAGCAAGAGACCTGGCGAATGCAGGAGAAAGCAATGCAGCCGCTCAGTGAGTGAACTCCCTCAGTTCCCAATTCCAGGCAACATGGGCAGTGATGCGCAGGTGCACACACTTTCTGCCACATTCACCCTCACAGGCATTTGGAGCACGGAATACGTAAGGACACCGGGGACTCTGGGAAATGGAGTCCATGATAGGGCATACCTAGAGAGACCACTACCACTTTCCCCACCCCAAGGACTTCAGTCTGGGTTGGAGACAGACTGGAAACCAAAGGGCATTTGCTTCTGTTTACATCCCTCCTGCCCTTCCTTCCCATCCCCAAATCTCAAATTGGTGTTTTTCAAGAGTGGTTACCGACTGCTGCTAATTGATCCCCAAATCCTGGCTCCTTCATAACCTCTTGTCTTTTTCCAGAAAAATATTACTTGTTGCTTTCTTCTGAGAGACCTGAGCCTGGATCAAGGTGCAACTATTTTAAAATAGGCCTTCATCTTGTAACTCGGGCCTGACCAGGCCCTGAACCCTGAGCCAGAAGCTCCTAAATAAAATAAATGAACTCCCCTTGCAGTAAACTCTCCCAGCAACAGCCAATTAGCAGATAACAGAGAAATACCTAGAGTTCCTGGTGTCTTCTCAAGGCAATTAAGGTGATTGATAACTTCCCGAGACCCTGCAGTTTGGCATTATACCCCAGCAGCTCAGACCCTATACTTTAGCCAATCACTTTAAGAGACATCAGCCCCAAAGCCATCCAACCACCTTTACTAGGGCCATTCCCACCACTGGATGCACTAATCAATTCTAAGAGATGTCCTTTGAATTTCCCATGAGATGAGATGATTTGCTAAATGGTGCTATGATATATAGAATGTCTCTAAAAACCCTATAAAACCCCTGTTAACTGAAGAGTCGGGGCTCTCAATTCAAATCTGCTGTGTTGGTGATAGTTGAGAGCCCAGGCATGGACCTGTAATAGAATTCTCATGTGTTTTACAGTGGTATCGGCTCCTTGGTGGTCTTTGGGGACAATCAAACTGGGCATAACACTTCCAGGAATGATTCTCTAAAATAATAAATGACTATAATTGCAATACAGTTTTTAGAGGAGTATAGATGGAATGGTTTAACATCCAGATTTAAGAAAACAATTTTTATTTGTGTTTTATTGATGTTCAATGTTCGTTTCAAATCATTTGACACCATCCTTTAATTCACCAAGTACAGAAACGAACAGGGGAACTGATACAGAACTAGCATTGCTGAGTATCTTCTAGGAGCCAGGTTAAGATACTGAATGCCTTACATCACATCATTTATACCTTAGGTTAATTTTGGAGGCAGGATTATCATCAGTTTACAAAGAGGAAACTGAGGCAGAAAGAGTTTAGAATTTGCCCATAACAATATAGTTAAAAAGTATATGTTAAAAGCCAACCAAATTCTAATACTAGTTTAAGAAATCTTTCTTTTTTCTTGGGGTTCAGTTTCTAAATCCCAGATTTCTCATCTGGAAAAAAAGAGAGAGAAAGAGTACCTACAATGATTATCTACACAGAAAACTGCATAGGTTTATACCTTGTCTAAAAAAGGAAAGAAATTCAAAGTTGCTATTATTCCAAGATCATTTTTCTTATGTTTAATATCAAGATAGCATACAAATTTTATGTATTCTTAGGTATATGTGTGTTGTTTGTTTTTTAAGTTTTAAAGTAGAAACGCAAATAGTTAACTGGATGACATAGAGTTCTATGTTTATGATTCTTCTCTCAATTATAGTTCATAGGATTAGAGCTGCTGGATTGGGAATGCATAAATCTTTATCCATTCGCTTCACACTAGCATTTACTAGATCAGAACATTCTTTGGGTAGATGCTCTTTCTTGCCAGATTGAAAACCTCATTAGGACAAGAAAAATGCTTGCTTTGACATTAAAACTCAGCATCGTGATAAAGTAAGCCTCTTAGTTGAATGAATAAATGAGGATATAACAAATAAAAATAAGATTTCTGACCTTCAATAACTATCTAATAGAGGATACAAGGAAATAGAAATCTATTTGATGACTGCCACAATCAGCTGAATATATAATTTGTTGCTCTGAGAAAAGTTTGATCATAAAAGGACCAAGTTAATAACTATACAAGATTGAAGTGTAGAAATAGGAACCATCCAGGACCAATCAGGTTAAATGTTCACCCTAGCAATGTAATGCATTCCATTCATTTATTTAATATGCATTTATTGAGCATTCTTTCATATGGTGTTTTGAAGGAGCTGTACCTCATACAGTGCCAGCATCCCATAATCCCATATGGGCAACTTGTTAGAAACCTGACTGCTCCAGTTTCTATCTAGCTCTCTGCTATGGCCTGGGAAAGCTGTAAATGATGGTCCAAGTACTTGGGCTTCTGCACCCACATGGGAGACCCAGAGGAAATTCCTGGCTCTTGACTTTGAAACAACCCAGCTCTGACTCTTGTGGCCATTTGGGGAGTGAACCAGTGAAGGAAAATCTTTCTCTCTCTCTCTCTCTCTCTCTCTCTCTCTCTCTGTGACTCTGCCTTTCAAATAAATGCATGAATCTTTAAAAAAAGAAGAAGAAAGAACTACCACCTACTTGCTTTCACTAAAAATTGGAGTGAGATACTGAGCTACCAAATACAGCCAAGAAGAGTGGGCCAAATCACAAAAATCTTTGGACACAAAGGTAAAGAAGACAAAAGGCAAGAAAGTCAATTAAAGAGTTCATTAGGAGCCAGCACTGTGGCGTGGCAGGTAAAGCTGATGCCTGCAGTGCTGGCATCCCTAATGGGTGCTGATTCTAGTCCTGGCTGCTCCTCTTTCAATCCAGCTCTTTGCTATGGCCTGGGAAAACAGTAGAAGATGGTCCAAGTCCTTGGGCTCCTGCATCTGCATGGGAGACCTGGAAGAAGCTCCTGACTTCTGGCTTTGGGTCAGCACAGCTCCTGACATTGCAGCCAATTGGGGAATGAACCATCAGGTAAAAGACCTCTCTCTCTCTCTCTCTCTGTAACTCTGCCTTTCAAAGAAATAAATATATCTTTTTTAAAAAATCACACAAAATTAGCATTAAAATGCTTTAAAAAGTCTATTAAATGTAATTTAGTAGGATCAGAACCAAGGAACTATGGCAGTGGGAATAAAGAGGCAACAAGTGAGATCTAAAAAGTATAATCAACAGAATTTCAATGCTTTACTATGGTAGATGAAGGCAGAAGGAATTTGGATTTCATTATTTAAAAGACAAGGTGTTGTCAGTACATTAATGTTCATCAGTAATAAAATGCTTCCTCCAACCAACTTATGGTGTCCCCATAAATCCAGGACACAATCTCATGAGTATATGCTCTCTATAAACTCTATGTCAATCATCAAACAAATATTTTAACTGCTACCATATACAATGGCCCTCATTATGATATATTAACTTAGAAACTAGAAGACATAATCAGGGTTGATAACCAGGATCTACAAAGAAATCAAGAAGCTCCACAACAACAAAACAAACAACCCACTTAAGAGATGGGCCAAGGACCTCAATAGATATTTTCCAAAAGAGGAAATCCAAATGGCCAACAGGCACATGAAAAAATGTTCAAGATCACTAGCAATCAGGGAAATGCAAATCAAAACCACAATGAGGTTATACCACACACCCCAGTTAGAATGGCTCACATACAGAAATCTACCAACAACAGATGCTAGCGAGGATGTGGGGGAAAAGGGACATTAACCCACTGTTGGTGGGAATGCAAACTGGTCAAGCCACTATGGAAGTCAGTCTGGAGATTCCTCAGAAACCTGAAGATAACCCTACCATTCAACCCAGCAATCCCACTCCTTGTAATTTACCCAAAGGAAATGAAATTAGCAAAGAAAAAAGCTGACTGCACCTTAATGTTTATTGCAGCTCAATTCACAATAGCTAAGACCTGGAACCAACCTAAATGCCCATCAACAGTAGACTGGATAAAGAAATTATGGAATATGTACTCTTTAGAATACTATACAGCAATTGAAATTCTCCAGTAGACAGCGCTGGGTAAGTCAAGGGTGGGGGTAGGGCTGGGTTATTAAGATGCAGGCTGCTGTATTTTAACCAATGGTTTGGGGAGGGGTGCCTGGAGAAAACAAAGTGACTTCCCTGTTTTGAAACTTGAAATTATTATTTTTGTTTGGTAAAAATGGGAGAAAATTCTAACATCCCTGGCCATAAGGGACCACTTCCACTGAGAAATGAACAGTGGGAACTCAAAACTTTGAAAACATTTCAGGAAAGAGAAAATTGGCTTTCTGTTAATTGGCAAATGTTCCAATGGGTCTCTGTTTTTGTTGGGATGTGTTATGTTGTATGTACACATTTATGGACCAGAGTCTACTGAGGTTACAAGGTTCAGAAAATACGAGTGGTAAAATCTGGATTTTTGTTCCTTTATCTCAATAAAAGCCCACTGGAACTACAAAAAAAAAAAGAATACAGCAGTAAAAAACAATGAAATCCGATCATCCGCAACAAAATGGAGGAATCTGGAACACATCATGCTGAGTGAAATAAGCCAATCCCAGAGGGACAAGTATCATATGTTCTCCCTGATTGGTGACAAGTAACCGAGCACCAAAAAGGAAACCTGTTGAAGTGAAATGGACACTATGAGAAACAGTGACTTGATCAGCCATAGCCCTGACTGTTGATGATCAAGTTAATATGAAATTCCTCTTAGTATTTTTTTTGTCTGTTCTACTTAATACTATTGGTTTAATTCTGTAATTAATACACAGTTATTCTTAAGTGTTGAAATTTAACTGAAAAGTGATCCCTGTTAAATATAAGAGTGGGAATAAGAGAGGGAAGAGATGTACAATTTGGGACATGCTCAAGCTGACTTGCCCCAAATGGTAGAGTTAGAAACATACCAGGGGATTCCAATTCAATCCCATCAAGGTGGCATGTACCAATGCCATCTCACTAGTCCAGGTGATCAATTTCTGTTCACAGTTGATCATAATGAAAGGACTAAGAGTCAAAAGGATCACATAAACAAGACTAGTGCCTGCTAATACTAACCGATAGAAGAAAAAAGGCAGAGAACAATCCAACATGGGAAGCGAGATACACAGCAGACTCATAGAATGGCAGATGTCCTAAACAGCACTCTGGCCTCAGAATCAGCCCTAAAGGCATTTGGACCCAGCTGAAAAGCCCATGAGAGTATTTCAGACATGGAAAGCCAAGACACTCTGGCAAAAAATAAAAAAATGTCCTAAATGAAAGATCTCTGTGAGTGAGATCCCAGTGGAAAGAACAGGTCTTCAAAGAAGGAGGTGAGGGTGGGGCAAGATGGTGGAATAGGGAGGGAGCACATTGATAGTCCAGGAAAAGATAGCTCAATAAAAGTTGAGATTCTGTAGTTTTGGGGAAAAGTTAGTGAAAAAATACTGCAGAGGAAACTCTTCCAGAACTAGTGAGACAAGGTGGACCTGTAAGGAGGGCGCAGACATCCACAGTGCAGGACACCAGGCAATGAGTCTAAGCACCAGCACTGGAAGCCGAGGTGAGACAGGGCACTCGCCCACCTCTGCTGCAACAGCTGGTGCTGCCCCTCCCCCAACCCACTCTGGGACAGACACTGAGACATGCGTGACTGAGTTGGGGTGGAAATAGAAAACAGAACAGAGTGTGCAGTGCCTGCGGAAAGAGTACGCGATTCAGGGGCACTAACTGAGGGTCTAAACAAGTGAGGATCCTTTGCTGCCTCCACCTTTTCCCAAATTGGAGCTGCAGTGGGCGGGAAGCAGCCATCTTGTTTGTTTACATTCAGGCTTAAAGGAGAACTGCCTTTGCCTCCACAATAACCTTCAGAGGCAGAGCCCAAAGGTGGAGTGGAGTGACACAACATTCCTCACGCAGGGGTGGGCAGCGAGGGAGGGCAGCTCAAAGCCCTGACACCAGTCTGCTCATTACTAGAAAAAAAAAAAAAAACTACCCAGATGGAATGCCAAAAAACAAAACAAAAACCCACAATAAGAATATGGAAGAACATATAAACTCGCCAATGGAGCAGGCTAAACCAACCATAACAGAAGCTGAAGAAGAAGAATTTGAAGCCATGCCAGAAAAAGAATTCTGAAAATTAATAATCAGATTACTTAGAAATAATGAGAAACAGTGTCAAGAGCTGAACGAAAAACAAGCCCAAGGATTAGAGATCCTAAAGAGAAACCAGAATGAAATAGTGGAAATGAAAAACTCAATTGACCATATAGAAAACACCGTGGAATCCCTCAGAAATCAGAGGAACTAGAAGACCAAATATCAGAATTCTAAGACAAACTTCCATAAATAATACAGTCAGTTCAAACACAGGAAGAAGAAATTAAAAAAATTAAAAAATATGGTCTGAGACCTACAAGATTCAATCAAACGGTGTAATGTTCAGATAATAGGAGTCCCTGAGGGGGTGAAAAGAGAGATTGGATTGGAAGGTGTTCTCAATGAAATAATATCAGAAAACTTTAAACAAAGGTAGCTGGATAACAACAGACAAATGCAACAGATAGTCAGGACTCCGAACAGGGTAGACCAGAAGAGAAATTCACCGCGACACATTGTGGCAACACTCAGCTCAGTGACACACAAAGAACAAATCCTAAAATGTGCCAGAGAAAAACAACAAATCACATTCAGGGGTAAGTTAATCAGACTCACCCCAGACTTCTCATTGCAAACACTACAGGCAAGGAGACAATGGCATGATAAATTTCAAGTATTAAAAGACAAACAATGCCAACCTAGAATACTATACCCTGCAAAGCTATCATTTATGAATGAAGGGGAAATAAAGATCTTCCAAGACAAACAGAAACTGAAAGAATTTGTATCCACGCGTCCAACCCTACAACACTTGCTCAAAGACGTGCTGCACATAGAAATACAAAAACAAGAACTTCACTACAAAAAAAAGTGAATGTAGCCAGTTAGATTGGCTTACATACAGAAATCAACCAACAACAGATGCTGGCGAGGATGTGGGGAAAAGGGGACACTAATCCACTGTTGGTGGGGATACAAACTGGTAAAGACACTATGGAAGACAGTTTGGAGAGTCCTCAGAAACCTGAATATAGCACTACCACAGGACTCAGCCATCCCACTCCTTGGAATATACCCAAATGGAATTAAAGGGGAGAAAAAAAGAGCCATTTGCACCTCAATATTTGTTGCAGCTCAATTCACAATAGCTAGGACATGGAATCAACCTAAATGTCCATCAACGGATGATTGGATAAAGAAACTATGGGATATGTACTCTATGGAACACTATACAGCAGTGAAAAACAATGAAATCCGGGCATTTACAACAAAATGGAAGAAGCTTGAAAACATATGCTGTGTGAAATAAACCAGTCCAAAAGGGACAAATATCATATGTTCTCTCTGATCAATGGCAACTAAATGAGCATCTAAAATGATACCCATTGAAGTGAAATGGACACTATGAGAGACAATGACATGATCAGCCCTTGTCTAGACTGTTGAGGAACAACTTACTATTTTATTCCTTTTAGTATTTGTTGTTGTTGTTGCTCTGTTTGTTCTCCATAAGACTACTGGTTGAACTCTGTAATCAATGTACAATCATTCTTAGGTGTTTAAAATTAATAGAATAGTGATCTCTGTTAAACATAGGAGTGGGAATAAGAGAGGGAGGAGATATATAAGTCGGCACATGCTCACTCAGACTTACCTCCAATGGTGGAACTAGAAATGTGGCAGGAGATTTCAGCTCAATCTTACCAAGGAGGAAGGCACCAATGCCAGTGCACTTGGTAAAGTGATAAGTATAAATACACAACCAATCAAAAAGATAGGGTAAGTGTCGAAGAGATTTCACAAATAAGACCAGTGCAAGCAAACAATGAAGGATGGAATTAAAAGGGAGAATATGATCCTGCAGGGGAAGCAGGACACACAGCAGACTCATAGAATGGCAAATGCCCAAAGCGGCACTCCTGCCTCAGAATCAACCCTTGGGACATTTGGATCTGGCTAAAAGGTCCATGAGAGTCTCACAGGTATGGGAAGCCATGACACGGTGGCAAAAAAAAAATCTAAATGAAAGATCCCGGTGAACAAGACCCCAGTAGAAGGAACAGGCCATCAAGGAGGGAGGTGCCTTTCCTGAAGGGAGGAGGGAACCTCCAGTGTGATATGGCCTTGACTGAACAAGTGCAGAGTTGGTGAACTCAAGGGGCTTCCATAGCCTAGACAGCTCATGGCAAGAGTCTTAGGTGATTGGTGATGTCATAAATAAGAGTGCCAATTGTTAAATCAACAATGGGAGTCACTGAGTACAGGCTCTCCATGTAGGATCTCTGTCCTTAATATGTTTTACTATGAAACGTAAAAACAACACTACTAGTCGAACAATATTGTATACCTTGTGTGGTTGTGTGAGTGCAGCCTGTTGAAATCCTTGCTTAGTATATACTAAGTTGATCTTCAGTATATGAAGGTAATTGGAGGGCCACGGGAGGGAGGGAGGTTGGGGAGGGAGCCACAACAATACAAAAGTTGCACTTTGTAAATTCACATTTATTCAATAAAAAATAACTATATAACAAACAAAAAAAGAAAAAAAGAACTTAATACTTTACCCTTTTAGTATTTTTTATGTTCTACTTAAAACTATTGGCTTAACTCTGTAATTAATACACAATTACTCTTAGGTGTTTAATTAATGCTATAACTAGTACTCAAATAGTATTTTACACTTTGTGTTTCTGTGTCGGTGGCAAACTGTGGACATCTTTACTTAATATATGCTAAATTGATCTTCTGTATATAAAGATAATTGAAAGTGAATCTTGATGTAAATGGAAGGGGAGAGGGAGTGGGAGAGGGGAGCATTGTGGGTGGGAGGAAAGTTATGGGGGGAAGCTATTGTAATCCATAAGCTGTACTTTGGAAATTTATGTTCATAAAATAAAATAGAAAAAAAGAAATTAATTACTAGCCCACCATGTTGTCAAACTTCAAAAAAAAAAAAAAAAGAAGGAGGTACCTTTCTCTGAAGGGAGGAAAGAACTTCCACTTTGACTATGACCTTGTCTAAATAAGATAAGAGTCAGTGAACTCAAAAGGCTTCTACATAGCCTTGGAAACTCATGACTGGAGCATAGGGAGATTACTGATGCCATAAACAGGAGTGTCAATTTGTTAAGTCAACAACAGGAGTCACTGGAAACTTACTCCTCATGTAGGATCTCTGTCCTTAATATGCTGTACATTGTGATTTAATTCTCTAACGAGTACTCAAACAGTATTTTTCACTTTGTGTTTCTATGTGGGTACAAACTGTTGAAATTTTTACTTAATGTATACTAAACTGATCTCCTGTATATAAAGAGAATTGAAAATGAATCTTGATATGAATGGAAGGGGAGAGTGGGAAAGGGGAGGGTTACGGGTAGGAGGGAAGTCATTGGAGGTGGGGAAGCCATTGTAATCCATAAGCTGTACTTTGGAAATTTATATTCATTAAATAAAAGTTTTTAAAAAAAGAACAAATGAATTAAAAAAGTTAAATCTCAAATACTGAATGCACAATGAAGCAGGAAGTAAAAACAAATTCCAGAATAGCCAAAATATGCATTATAAAATCCAAGTGAAGTGCCCCGCCACTGACTCAGCATCACAGCTCTTAAATGAAGTCACTCTGTCTTGACAACTCTGGCAGGAGTGGATGGGCACATAGAGAAGAAGAAAGCAATAGGTACGAGCAGTGAATTACTAGAAAGGGCTCCAACAACAGTGCTGCAGAACTCTTTGGCCACTAACTGAAATGCAATATGCAGGCAGACATCTTCATTTCTGGTAGACGGCTAGAAATGAAAACAAGAACCCAGTTGTTAAGAACTGAGCACAATCAGAGCATTCAAGGCCAACATCCACAATTCAATTAGTGATAATAGAGCACAGTAGCTTGGCTTCATGGGTACAACTAAGCCTTATTCGCCTGCTATATCTTTTTGTTTGGAACCACTGGAACTGGAGAGAACATGGCGTTAGAGGAAATATAGAAGTGGGGTGTGTGGGGGTCTCATGGTGGTAGTTGTGCAGAGGGAGCTGTGGAGGAAAAGATCAAAAGCATCTAGCACTGTGGAAGTGAGGAGCAGAGGACAGAAGGAGACAGGGATGACTTGTCTCATTATGCCTGGTGCTCTCCTAGGCATCACTGATACAATATGAATGATATGAATATAATGCTTACCCTAAAGGGTAAGGGGGACAGATGACAAGGACATAGACAATTATAAAGCCATGTGAAAAAAGCTCTAGGTGCATAATAGAATCACCTACATCATTTGTGGATGTAATGCCCTTGCCAGGTAGGAAATATTGGTTTAAGGTCAGATCTCAGAAGTAGCAGAGCCCAGAAATGACACCACTGTCTGAAATGGAGATAAGCATATGGTGGGCAGAGGCTTGGTAACTGAAACTGGGGACAGAACATGGATGCTGACTGACTGGGAGGCTGCTAAACCCATCAACAACCTGGGCAAGGCTGAGATCTCTAGTTTATTTCTTTTTTTTATTGGAAAATTTTTAACTTTTATTTAATGAATACAATTTCCAAAGTACAGCTTATGAATTACAATGGCTTTCCCCATCCCCACCCTATAACTTCCCTCCCACCCCCTGCCCTCTCTCCCCTTCCATTCACATCAAGATTCATTTTTAATTCTCTTTATATACAGAAGATCAGTTTAGTATATATTAAGTAAAGATTTCAACAATTTGCACCCTCACAGACACACAAAGTGAAAAATACTGTTTGAGTACTAGTTATAGTATTAAATCACAATGTACAGTACATTAAGGACAGAGATCCTACATGAGGAGTAAGTTCACAGTGACTACTGTTGTTGACTTAACAAATTGACACTCTTGTTTATGGCATCAGTAATCACACTAGGCTCTTGTAATGAGTTGCCAAGGCTATGGAGGCCTTTTGAGTTCACCAACTCTGATCATGTTTAGACAAGGTCATAGACAAAGTAGAAGTTCTCTCCTCCCTTCAGACAAAGGTACCTCCTTCTTTGATGACCCGTTCTTTCCACTGGGATCTCATGCGCAGAGATCTTTCATTTAGGACATTTTTTTTTGCCAGAGTGTCTTGGCTTTCCATGCCTGAAATACTCTCACGAGCTTTTCAGCTGGATCCAAAGGCCTTAAGGGCTGATTCTGAGGCCAGAGTGCTGTTTAGGACATCTGCCATTCTATGAGTCTGCTGTGTATCCTGCTTCCCATGTTGGATCGTTCTCTACCTTTTTTATTCTATCAGTTAGTATTTGCAGACACTAGTCTTTTTTATGTGATCCCTTTGACTCTTAGTCCTGTCATTATGATTAATTGTGAACAGAAATTGAGAGATCTCTAGTTTCTATCCTAGTGCCCATGTCTTTACAGAGAGGCAGAACCAAGAAAGAGAAACTCACCTCTGTAATTTGGCTGGCTACGGGGACTGTGAGAGCTCCCCACAATTTGAAACCAGAATAATTTACCCTGAGGTTTTCTCTTTCATAGGAAGGCTCTTTTTTTCTTCTTAGTATAAACATCTCTTGCCACTAGCTCTCACAGGCCCACATCAGAGGGCAGATGATAATGACTTGCTGAATGAACAGAATCTTAAGGTGTCATTTAAATAGAAGATACATGCTATAAGTGAATACTCACATTATGAGTGTATGGCAAGGTGATAAAACTGAGGAAGGGGACATTGGTCATGCTCTAACTTAGAGTCCTACTTAAAAAACAAAATAAATAAATAATCCTTTCCATAGCTCAGAAGTGCCCAGCTGCTAACCTGTTGAGTGCATGCTCCTAAAAAACAACAAATCTCCAAAGACCAGACGTGGGCATGGAACTATCTTAATGCCATAGAAAACATTTCAGGAGAAGAAGCCCCACACCACTAGAACCCATCTGTCAAAGGATCCAGCAGAAGCCTCAGAGGCTAGTCTCATCACACATTTGCTGACAAGGTAGGCCAGGCACAAAACATGTGGTGGGTTGTGGGCTTGTTGTGATGACTGCAGCAATTGACCCACCAGGAATTGGTAGTAGTAGTAGGCAGTGGTTTGAGCTAGCCTTGCCTCTGGCCAGCTGCAGTATGCATGAACTGAGTTTGCACCTGGACTGCCTGCTAAGGCCAAGGGATACCTGGGGACTTGTAATCAGAGAAAGTCTGTTGCACTGCCTCAAGATTGGAGAGTTGCCATAGCAACAGCATTTTCAGGGGGTGATGTGTCAGGGGCAGCCCTGGGGAGGTAGGCTGGTCTCTTGATCTCATGTTTTTCCCCTTATGCCCCTCTAAATTTCTGTGAGCCTGAGTTTAATGCAACAACCTGTATGGGTGATGCTGAGAAGCCACAAGGTGAGATTCTGCTTAGTCCTACAGAAACAATTGTATGTCATGGAAGAGATGATATGTGACTTCTGAGGCTGTTATAAAGACCATTCTCATCTGCCTTGGATCCTTTCCACTGGGGAAAATTCCCATGCTACAAGGACACTCAGGAAACCCTGGGGAGAAGCAAGTGTTGTATAGAAATTGGGCTGTAGCCAAAATGCAGTGACGACTCATCAATCATGTGAGTGAGTTTTAAGTGTGTCCATCAGCCTCAGTCAAGCACTCAGATGACTATATCTGCAGTCAAAATCAGGAGAGACCCTGCACCAAACAGCTACTCAATCTTCTGCCACATTCCCAATTCACAGGATCTGTGAATAACAACAACTTACCATCTAATGATTTTTTAAAGTCACACTTGGGATAATTTCTTGAGAAAAGCATTAGCTAATCTAAATAAGTACACTTTTGGTTGTTGGAAAGGAAAATTTCTTGGCTTGCTTATTTCCTTTGTGACCAACTAAGCTCAAAGACTTTTCTTTTTTTATTTTAACTTTTATTTAATGAATATAAATTTCCAAAGTACGATTTATGGATTAGAATGGCTTCCCCCACATACCGTCCCTCCCACTCACTACCCTCCCCTTTCCCACTCCCTCTCCCCTTCCATTCACATCAAGATTCATTTTCGATTATCTTAATATACAGAAGATAAGCTTAGTATACATTAAGTAAGGATTTCAACAGTTTGCTCCTACACAGAAACATAAAGTGAAAAATAATAGATGATTTTTTTAAAATGATGATGAAATCAGATCAGACCTATTGTCATGTTTAATCCCAGTGAGAGTCAAGTTGGGAGTTGATAATTTCTTTTTCTTTTTTTTTTTTTTTACAGAGGATCAGTTTATTATACATTAAGTAAAGATTTCAACTGTTTTTACCCCCATAGAAACACAAAGTGAAATATATTGTTTGAGTACTCGTTATAGCATTAAATCTCAATACAGAAGAATTAAATGGGGGGCGGAGCCAAGATGGCGGAATAGTGAGGGCGCGCACCGATAGTCCGGGAAAATTTAGTTTAATAAAAGGGGAGTTACGGTAGCCGCAGAAAAAAGAACCAGGAAAAAATTGCACGGGAATCGTGAATCGGAGGTCCTACTGGGAGAACAAGGTCGCCCACCGCGCGGAAGCCAAGTTGCGGGACCGAGCCGCAGAAGCCCCAGTGCTCCAAGGGGAGTGCATGCCACACAGACAACAGCGGGGAGACTTGGGACGCTCAGGGCTCCGAGTCCACACATCGGCGCTGGAAGGGGAGGTGAGCTCAATAACCCGAGACATTGGTGGGGAAACGGGGGTCAGAATCTAGAGGGGGGCCGGAAAGTGCAGCAAACTCACTACCGGAAAGAAGGGAAAAAAAAAAAAAGCTTTGGGGTTTCTCTTCCCCCTAACCTTGCAAAGGTTACAAGGCTGCAAGGCTAGAAGAATTCCCAAGAGACAAAGAGCAGGCCTGCTCTCTGGATTTACATATCAATGGGGGAGAGCTAAGGAACTGAGTCACTACAATTCAGTAGCCTAGGCAACCCAGTGGGAGTCCAGAGGAGCCAAAGACTGGAAGCTAAATACCATCAATTCTGCACAGCCATGCCCTGCGGTGTTACTTACCCCCTGAATAAATAAAATAAATAAATAAATAAAAAGAGAGAGATTTACCACGCATAACCTGAGGGTGTCACCTTTGCACACCCTTAACCTGGAAGAACCAGGCAGAGCTCTCAGGCCGCACCCATCTCAAGCCTCCAAGGCTCCTCCAACAGCAGGCAGTCCACTTAACACGGACACAGTATAAAAAAAAAAAGAAAAAAAAAACGCACAGTGACGCAAGAAGAATTAACTATGCCGAGTAACAAACACAGAAATAGAGGGAGCAAGATCAACGATGACACTATGATGCCTCCAAATAAGCAAAACACCCCAAGCCAAGAGTATGAAGATGATGAGATAGAAGAAATGCAAGATACGGATTTCAAAAAATTTATGATAAGAACATTTAGAAGTTTTCAAAAGCAAATCCTTGAACTACAGAAATCCTTAATGGACAAGATTGAAAATCTCTCTCGTGAAAACAAAATTTTAAGGAAGAGTCAAAATGAAACTCAGAAACTAGTAGAACAGGAAAGTGTTATAGTGAAGAGAAATCAAAATGAAATGAAGAATTCAATAGATCAAATGACAAACACATTAGAAAGCCTTAAAAACAGAATGGGTGAAGCAGAAGAGAGAATATCGGACTTAGAAGATAGAGCACAGGAAAACATACAGTCAAACCAAAGAAAAGAAGAGGAAATTAGAAACCTAAAAAATATTGTTGGGAATCTACAGGATACTATTAAAAAAACCAACATTCGAGTTCTAGGAGTTCCTGAAGGCATGGAGAGAGAGAAAGGATTGGAAGGCCTTTTTAGTGAGATACTAGCAGAGAACTTTCCAGGTTTGGAGAAGGACAGAGATATCCTAGTACAGGAAGCTCATAGAACCCCCAATAAAAATGACCAAAAGAGATCCTCAACACGACACGTGGTAATTAAACTTACCACAGTGAAACATAAAGAAAAGATCCTAAAATGTGCAAGAGAGAAACGTCAGATTACTCTCAGAGGATCTCCAATCAGACTCACAGCTGACTTCTCATCAGAAACCCTACAAGCTAGGAGGGAATGGCGAGACATAGCACAGGTGCTAAGAGAGAAAAATTGCCAGCCCAGAATATTATATCCTGCCAAGCTCTCATTTGTGAATGAAGGTGAAATAAAGACCTTTCATAGCAAACAGAAATTAAAAGACTTTGTGGCCACTCGTCCGGCCCTGCAAAAGATACTTAAAGATGTGCTACACTCAGAAACACAGAAACACGGCCATCAATATGAAAGAAGGGAAAGGAAGAACACCTACCAGTAAAAGAGCATGGGAAGCTCAAAGCATATACTAGAAAATATCTCTGGGAAAATGGCAGGGCAAAGTCACTACGTATCAATAGTCACATTGAACATTAATGGTCTGAATTCTTCAGTTAAAAGACACCGTTTAGCTGACTGGCTCACAGAACACAACCCAACTATTTGTTGCCTACAAGAAACACATCTCTCTAACAAAGAGGCATGCAGACTGAAAGTGAAAGGTTGGAAAAAGATATTCCATGCCAACAGAAACCAAAAAAAAAGCAGGTGTAGCCATATTAATATCAGACAAAATAAACTTTAATACAAAAACTGTTAAGAGAGACAAAGAGGGACACTATATAATGATTAAGGGTTCAATTCAACAGGAAGATGTAACTATTATAAATGTATATGCACCTAATTACAGGGCACCGGTCTATTTAAAAGATATGTTAAGGGACTTAAAGGGAGATTTAGATTCCAATACAATAGTACTGGGGGACTTCAATACTCCACTCTCAGAAATAGACAGATCATCCGGACAGAAGATCAACAAGGAAACAGCAGATTTAATTGACACTATTGCCCAAATGGATCTAACAGATATCTACAGAACTTTCAACCCTACATCTACAGACTTCACATTCTTCTCAGCAGCGCATGGAACCTTCTCTAGGATTGACCACATACTAGGCCATAAAGCAAGTCTCAGCAAATTTAAAAGAATTAGAATCATACCATGCAGGTTCTCAGACCACAGCGGGATGAAGCTGGAAATTAGCAACTCAGGAAACCCCAGAAAGTATGCAAACACATGGAGACTGAAAAACATGCTCCTGAATGAACACTGGGTCATTCAAGAAATCAAAAGAGAAATGAAAAACTTTCTGGAAGTAAATGAAGACAACAACACAACATATCAAAACTTATGGGATACAGCAAAAGCAGTATTGAGAGACAAATTTATAGCAATAGGTGTCTATACCAAGAAATTGGAAAGGTACCAAATAAATGAGCTTTCAGCGCACCTCAAGGACCTAGAAAAACTGCAGCAAACCAAACCCAAATCTAGTAGGAGAAGAGAAATAATTAAAACCAGAGAAGAAATTAACAGGATTGAATCCAAAAAAACATTACGAAAAATCAGCCAAGAGAGAAGCTGGTTTTCTGAAAAAATAAACAAAATTGACACCCCATTGGCCCAACTAACTAAAAAAAGAAGAGAAAAGACCCAAATCAATAAAATCAGAGATGAAAAAGGAAACGTAACAACAGACACCACAGAAATAAAAAGAATCATCAGAAATTACTACAAGGACCTGTATGCCAGCAAACAGGAAAACCTATCAGAAATGGATAGATTCCTGGACACATGCAATCTACCAAAATTGAACCAGGAAGACATCGAAAACCTAAATAGACCCATAACTGAAACAGAAATTGAAACAGTAATAAAGGCCCTCCCAACAAAGAAAAGCCCAGGACCAGATGGATTCACTGCTGAATTCTACCAGACATTTAAAGAAGAACTAACTCCAATTCTTCTCAAACTATTCAAAACAATCGAAAAAGAGGGAATCCTCCCAAATTCTTTCTATGAAGCCAGCATCACCTTAATTCCTAAGGCAGAGAAAGATGCAGCACTGAAAGAGAATTACAGACCAATATCCCTGATGAACATAGACGCAAAAATCCTCAATAAAATTCTGGCCAATAGAATACAACAACACATCAGGAAAATCATCCACCCAGACCAAGTGGGATTCATCCCTGGTATGCAGGGATGGTTCAACATTCACAAATCAATCAATGTGATTCACCACATTAACAGACTGCAGAAGAAAAACCATATGATTATCTCAATTGATGCAGAGAAAGCATTTGATAAAATTCAACACCCTTTCATGATGAAAACTCTAAGCAAATTGGGTATAGAAGGAACATTCCTCAATATAATCAAAGCAATTTATAAAAAACCCACAGCCAGCATCCTATTGAATGGGGAAAAGTTGGAAGCATTTCCACTGAAATCTGGCACCAAGCAGGGATGCCCACTCTCACCACTGCTATTTAACATAGTTCTGGAAGTTTTAGCCAGAGCCATCAGACAAGAAAAACAAATCAAAGGAATACAAATCAAGAAGGAAGAAGTCAAACTATCCCTCTTTGCAGACGATATGATTCTGTACTTAGAGGATCCAAAGAACTCTACTAAGAGACTATTGGAACTCATAGAGGAGTTTGCCAAAGTGGTATGATATAAAATCAATGCACAAAAATCAACAGCCTTTGTATACACAAGCAATGCCATGACTGAGAAGGAGCTGCTAAGATCAATCCCATTCACAATAGCTACAAAAACAATCAAATACCTTGGAATAAACTTAACCAAGGACGTTAAAGATCTCTACGATGAAAATTACAAAACCTTAAAGAAAGAAATAGAAGAGGATACCAAAGAATGGAAAAATCTTCCATGCTCATGGATTGGAAGAATCAACATCATCAAAATGTCCATTCTCCCAAAAGCAATTTATAGATTCAATGCAATCCCAATCAAGATACCAAAGACATTCTTCGCAGATCTAGAAAAAATGATGCTGAAATTCATATGGAGGCACAAGAGACCTCGAATAGCTAAAGCAATCTTGTACAACAAAAACAAAGCCGGAGGCATCACAATACCAGATTTCAGGACATACTACAGGGCAGTTGTAATCAAAACAGCATGGTACTGGTACAGAAACAGATGGATAGACCAATGGAACAGAATTGAAACACCAGAAATCAACCCAAACATCTACAGCCAACTTATATTTGATCAAGGATCTAAAACTAATTCCTGGAGCAAGGACAGTCTATTCAATAAATGGTGCTGGGAAAACTGGATTTCCACGTGCAGAATCATGAAGCAAGACCCCTACCTTACACCTTAAACAAAAATCCACTCAACGTGGATTAAAGACCTAAATCTATGTCCTGACACCATTAAGTTATTAGAGAACATTGGAGAAACCCTTCAAGATATTGGCACAGGCAAAGAATTTCTGGAAAAGACCTGGGAGCCACAGGCAGTCAAAGCCAAAATCAACTATTGGGATTGCATCAAATTGAGAAGTTTCTGTACTGCAAAAGAAACAGTCAGGAGAGTGAAGAGACAACCAACAGAATGGGAAAAAATATTTGCAAACTATGCAACAGATAAAGGGTTAATAACCAGAATCTACAAAGAGATCAAGAAACTCCACAAAAACAAAACCAACAACCCAATTAAGAGATGGGCCAAGGACTTCAATTGACATTTTTCAAAAGAGGAAATCCAAATGGCCAACAGGCACATGAAAAAATGTTCAAGGTCACTAGCAATCAGGGAAATGCAAATCAAAACCACAATGAGGTTTCACCTCACCCCGGTTAGAATGGCTCACATACAGAAATCTACCAACAACAGATGCTGGCGAGGATGTGGGGAAAAAGGGACACTAACCCACTGTTGGTGGGAATGCAAACTGGTCAAGCCACTATGGAAATCAGTCTGGAGATTCCTCAGAAACCTGAATATAACCCTACCATTCGACCCAGCCATCCCACTCCTTGGAATTTACCCAAAGGAGTTTAAATTGATAAACAAAAAAGCGGTCTGCACCCTAATGTTTATTGTAGCTCAATTCACAATAGCTAAGACCTGGAACCAACCTAAATGCCCATCAACGGTAGACTGGATAAAGAAATTATGGGATATGTATTCTTTAGAGTACTATACCGCAGTAAGAAACAACGAAATCCAGTCATTTGCAACAAAATGGAGGAATCTGGAACACATCATGCTGAGTGAAGTAAGCCAGTCCCAAAGGGACAAATACCATATGTTCTCCCTGATCGGTGACAACTGACTCAACACCAAAAAGGAAACCTCCTGAAGTGAAATGGACACTAAGAGAAATGGTGACTTGATCAGCATAGCCCTGACTGCTAATGGACAACTTAATACATTATCCCTCATAGTATTTTTTTTTGTCTGTTCTACTTAATATGACTGGTTTAATTCTGTAATTATCACACAGTTATTCTTAAGTGTTGAAAATTAACTGAAATGTGATCCCTGTTAAACATAAGAGTGGGAATAAGAGAGGGAAGAGATGTATAATTTGGGACATGCTCAAACTGACTTGCCCCAAATGGTAGAGTTAGAAACATACCAGGGGATTCCAATTCAATCCCATCAAGGTGGCATGTACCAATGCCATCTCACTAGTCCAGGTGATCAATTTCTGTTCACAGTTGATCATAATGAAAGGACTAAGAGTCAAACGGATCACATAAACAAGACTAGTGCCTGCTAATACTAACCGATAGAAGAAAAAAGGCAGAGAACAATCCAACATGGGAAGCGAGATACACAGCAGACTCATAGAATGGCAGATGTCCTAAACAGCACTCTGGCCTCAGAATCAGCCCTAAAGGCATTTGGACCCAGCTGAAAAGCCCATGAGAGTATTTCAGACATGGAAAGCCAAGACACTCTGGCAAAAAATAAAAAAATGTCCTAAATGAAAGATCTCTGTGAGTGAGATCCCAGTGGAAAGAACAGGTCTTCAAAGAAGGAGGTGAGGGTGGGGCAAGATGGTGGAATAGGGAGGGAGCACATTGATAGTCCAGGAAAAGATAGCTCAATCCCATCAAGGTGGCATGTGCCAATGCCATCTCACTACTCCAAGTGATCAATTTCAGTTCACAATTGATCATAATGAAAGGACTAAGAGTCAAAGGGAGCACATAAACAAGTCTAGTATCTGCTAACACCAACCGATAGAATAAATAAAGGGGAGAGTGATCCAACATGGGAAGTGAGATACTCAGCAGACTCATAGAATGGCGGATGTCCTAAATAGCACTCTGGCCTCAGAATCAGCCCTAAAGGCACTCGGATCTGGCTGAAAAGCCCATGAGAGTATTTCAGGCATGGAAAGCCAAGACACTCTGGCAAAAAGATCTCTGTGAGTGAGATCCCAGTGGAAAGAACAGGTCTTCAAAGAGGGAGGTGCCTTTCTCTGAAGGGAGGAGAGAACCTCCACTTTGACTATGACCGTGTCTAAACAAGATAAGAGTCGGAGAACTCAAGGGACTTCCATAGCCTTGGAAACTCATAACTGGTGCATAGGGAGATTACTGATGCCATAAACAGGAGTGTCAATTGGTAAAGTCAACAACAGGAGTCACTGTGCACTTACTCCTCATGTAGGATCTCTGTCCTTAACGTGCTGTACACTGAGGCTTAATGCTATAACGAGTACTCAAACAGTATATTTCACTTTGTGTTTCTATGGGGGTGCAAACGATTGAAATCTTTACTTAATGTACACTAAACTGATCTTCTGTAAAAAAAAAAAAAAAAGAAATTATCAATTCCCAACTTGACTCTCACTGGGATTAAACATGACAATAGGTCTGATCTGATTTCATCATCATTTAAAAAAAATCATCTATTATTTTTCACTTTATGTTTCTGTGTGGGAGCAAACTGTTGAAATCCTTACTTAAGGTATACTAAGCTGATCTTCTGTATATTAAGATAATTGAAAATGAATCTTGATGTGAATGGAAGGGGAGAGGGAGTGGGAAAGGGGAGGGTTGTGGGTGGGAGGGACGGTATGGGGGGGAAGCCATTGTAACACATGAGTCATACTTTGGAAATTTATATTCATTAAATAAAAGATAAAAAAAAAGAATTAAATGGGTTTTAAACATAGAAAGTACCTCACCTTGTGGGAGAAGGATCTAGAAATAAAGTGGGCTCCAAGTTTGATATGATAAAAAAAAAAATCTCAATACACAGCACATTAAGGACAGAGATCCTACATGAGGAGTAAGTGCACAGTGACTCCTGTTGTTGACTTTACAAATTGACACTCCTGTCTATGGCATCAGTAGTCTCCCTATGCTCCAGTCATGAGTTTCCAAGGCTATGGAAGCCCCTTGAGTTCTCCGATTCTTATGTTGTTTAGACAAGGTCATAGTCAAAGTGGAGGTTCTCTCCTCCCTTCAGAGAAAGGTACCTCCTTCTTTGATGACCTGTTCTTTCCACTGGGATCTCACTCGCACAGATCTTTTGGCAGAGTGTCTTGGCTTTCCATGCCTGAAATACTCTCATGGGCTTTTCAGCCAGATCCGAATGCCTTTAGGGCTGATTCTGAGGCCAGAGTGTTATTTAGGACATCTGCCATTCTATGAGTCTGCTGAGTAGCTCACTTCCCATGTTGGATTGTTCTCCCTTTTATTTATTCCATCAGTTAGTTTTAGCAGGTACTAGACTTGTTTATGTGCTCCCTTTGACTCTTAGTCCTTTCATTATGATCAATTGTGAACTGAAATTGATCACTTGGAATAGTGAGATGGCATTGGTACATGCCACCTTGATGGGATTGAATTGGAATCCCCTGGTATGTTTCTAACTCTACCATTTGGGGCAAGTCAGCTTGAGCATGTCCCAAATTGTACATCTCTTCCCTCTCTTATACCCACTCTTATGTTTAACAGGGATCACATTTCAGTTAATTTTTAACACATAAGAATAACTGTGTATTAATTACAGAATTAAACCAGTCATATTAAGTAGAACAGACAAAAAAACTACTAAGAGGGATAATGTATTAAGTTGTTCATTAACAGTCAGGGCTATGCTGATCAAGTCACCGTTTCCCATAGTGTCCATTTCACTTCAGGAGGTTTCCTTTTTGGTGTTCAGTCAGTTGTCAATGATCAGGGAGAACATATGGTATTTGTCCCTTTGGGACTGGATTATTTCACTCAGCATGATGTGTTCCAGATTCCTCCATTTTGTTGCAAATGACTGGATTTCGTTGTTTCTTACTGCGGTATAGTATTCTAAAGAGTACATATCCCATAATTTCTTTATCCAGTCTACCGTTGATGGGCATTGAGGTTGGTTCCAGGTCTTAGCTATTGTGAATTGAGCTACAATAAACATTAGGCTGCAGACCGCTTTTTTGTTTGCCAATTTAAATTCCTTTGGGTAAATTCCAAGGAGTGGGATGGCTGGGTCAAACGGTAGGGTTATCTTCAGACTTCGGAGGAATCTCCAGACTGACTTCCATAGTGGCTTGACCAGTTTGCATTCCTACCAACAGTGGGTTAGTGTCCCTTTTTCCCCACATACTCTCCAGCATCTGTTGTTGGTAGATTTCTGAATGTGAGCCATTCTAACCAGGGTGAGGTGAAACCTCATTGTGGTTTTGATTTGCATTTCCCTGATTGCTAATGACCTTGAACATTTTTTCATGTGCCTGTTGGCCATTTGGATTTCCTCTTTTGAAAAATGTCTATTGAGGTCCTTGGCCCATCTCTTAATTGGGTTGTTGGTTTTGTTTTTGTGGAGTTTCTTGATCTCTTTGTAGATTCTGGTTATTAACCCTTTATCTGTTGCATAGTTTGCAAATATTTTTTCCCATTCTGTTGGTTGTCTCTTCACTCTCCTGACTGTTTCTTTTGCAGTACAGAAACTTCTCAATTTGATGCAATCCCAATAGTTAATTTTGGCTTTGACTGCCTGTGCCTCCCGGGTCTTTTCCAGAAATTCTTTGCCTGTGCCAATATCTTGAAGGGTTTCTCCAATGTTCTCTAGTAACTTGATGGTGTCAGGTCATAGATTTAGGTCTTTAATCCATGTTGAGTGGATTTTTGTTTAAGGTGTAAGGTAGGGGTCTTGCTTCATGATTCTGCACGTGGAAATCCCATTTTCCCAGCACCATTTATTGAATAGACTGTCCTTGCTCCAGGAATTAGTTTTAGATCCTTGTTCAAATATAAGTTGGCTGTAGATGTTTGGGTTGATTTCTGGTGTTTCAATTCTGTTCCATTGGTCTATCCATCTGTTTCTGTACCAGTACCATGCTGTTTTGATTACAACTGCCCTGTAGTATGTCCTGAAATCTGGTATTGTGATGCCTCCGGCTTTGTTTTTGTTGTACAAGATTGCTTTAGCTATTTGAGGTCTCTTGTGCCTCCATATAAATTTCAGCACCAATTTTTCCAGATCTGAGAAGAAGGTCTTCGGTATCTTGATTGGTATTGCATTGAATGTATAAATTGCTTTTGGGAGAATGGACATTTTGATGATATTGATTCTTCCAATCCATGAGCATGGATGATTTTTCCATTTTTTGGTATCCTCTTCTATTTCTTTCTTTAAGGTTTTGTAATTTTCATCGTAGAGATCTTTAACATCCTTGGTTAAGTTTATTCCAAGGTATTTGATTATTTTTGTAGCTATTGTGAATGGGATTGATCTTACAAGTTCTTCCTCAGCCATGGCATTGTCTGTGTACACAAAGGCTGTTGATTTTTGTGCATTGATTTTATGTCCTGCTACTTTGCCAAAAGCTTCTATGAGTTCCAATATTCTCTTAGTAGAGTTCTTTGGGTCCCCTAAATAAAGAATCATGTCATCTGCAAAGAGGGATAGTTTGAGTTCTTCCTTCCCAATTTGTATCCCTTTAATTTCTTTTTCTTGCCTAATAGCTCTGGCTAGAACCTCCAGAACTATATTGAATAGCAGTGGTGAGAGTGGACATCCCTGTCTGGTCCCAGATCTCAGTGGAAATGCTTCCAACTTTTCCCCATTCAATAGGATGTTGGCTGTGGGTTTTTCATAGATTGCTTTGATTGTATTGAGGAATGTTCCTTCCAAACCCAGTTTGCTTAGAGTTTTCATCATGAACGGGTGTTGTATTTTATCAAATGCTTTCTCGGCATCTATTGAGATAATCATATGGTTTTTCTTCTGCAGTCTGTTAATGTGGTGTATCACATTGTTTGTCTTGCGCACATTAAACCATCCCTGCATACCAGGGATAAATCCCACTTGGTCTGGGTGGATGATCTTTCTGTTGTGTTGTTGCATTCTATTGGCCAGAATTTTATTGAGGATTTTTGCATCTATGTTCATCAGGGATATTGGTCTGTAATTCTCTTTCAATGCTGCATCTTTTTCCAGCTTAGGAATTAAGGTGATGCTGGCTTCATAGAAAGAATTTGGGAAGATTCCCTCTTCTTTGATTGTTCTGAATAGTTTGAGAAGAAATGGGATTAGTTCTTCTTTAAATGTCTGGTAGAATTCAGCAGTGAATCCATCTGGTCCTGGGCTTTTCTTTGTTGGGAGGGCCTTTATTACTGTTTCAATTCCTGTCTCAGTTATGGGTCTGTTTAGGTTTTCTATGTCTTCCTGGTTCAATTTAGGTAGGTTGCATGTGTCCAGGAATCTATCCATTTCTGATAGGTTTCCCTGTTTGCTGGCATAGAAGTCCTTGTAGTAATTTCTGATGATTCTTTTTATTTCTGTGGTGTCTGTTCAAAGACTTTTCACCTCATACAGCAGTACTCCCAGAAGCCTGGAGTGGCAGTAGAGAGGCAAGTGCACTGTGATCATGAAGTGCTTGGTGTTTACTTTGAAGGGTAACTTGGGGGAAGCTGTCGTAGTTACTGCATTGTGAATGTCTTGGTGGTGTCTCTAGGACTATGACTATCCTGCAAGGCTACACCACTGGGATGCAGACATCTATTGCTTTGGAAGATGCTTCCTTAGTAAGCAGGGGAGGGAGAAGAGAACCTCAGCACTGGTCACTTTGGTAACAGCCAGGAATAGGACCCATTCAAAGAAAACTGGACCCCTGTCCTTTCTAGTGCTTTATTTTTTATTTGTGTTTATTTGTTTAAAAGACACAGATACAGAAAGAAAAAGAAAAAAAAGGAGAGGTAGGGGAGAGAGAAAGAGATAGAGAGATAGAACTTATATCCACTTATTCACTCACCAAAAGGCCAAAATAGCTGGAATTGGGCCATGTCAAAGCCAGGAGCCAGTTCCTTCATACAGGTCTCCCACATGGATGGCAGGAGTTCAGACATATGGGATATACTCCACTGCCTTCACAGGTACATTAGCAAGGAGCTGGATCAGAAGTTGGGTAGTCAGAACTCAAACTAGTACCCATAACAGATGCTGACACTGTGGCCTCTGTGTCAGCCTACTGTGGCTCAGACATTGGGCTCATTTCTTGGAACTGATTTTCTGGAATATGTCTTTAGGAAAGTAGCCTATTAGGGGGCAGCTTTAATCATCTGAAATTTGCCTACTCTCAGATGTGTAATCTTTAGAAAAGTATTTAAATGTAATCTGAGTTTAATTTATGGATACTGAAGCAAAATCCTTCAAATTTAAGAAATTTTCTAATAATGACAACTACCTCTTGATTTATTATTAATAAATTTAAGGCACACTTTTAGTTTAGTCTAAACATTCACAAACTTTAATTTTACGTTAATGATTTTGTTGCATTTTAGGAAATAGTAATGCATGATGGTAGCATTAAATTAGTAAATTAATATTTGATGGTAGCATTAAAAATAAACATGAATTTTAGCAGCAAAATTTAGATTATTTTGTAAGTTTTATTTGTTCGTAGTTGATAATTTACAGTTATTTTTTCAAGATTTATTTATTTATTTGAAAATCAAAGTTACAGAAAGAGAAGAGAGACAAGAGTCTTCTGTCTACTAGTTCATTCCCCAAATGGCCAGAATGGTTAGGGCTGGTCCAGGCCAAAGCCAGGAAGGAGCAAGATCCTACGTGGCAGGGACCTAGGTACTTATGCCATCTTTCTCTGATTTTCAGGTTTAACTAGCAGGGGCTGGATCACAAGTGGAGCAGCTGCGACTCTAACTGATGCCCAAATGGGTTGCCAGCACTGGAGATGGTGGCTTCACTCATTATGCCATGGTGCCAGTACCATTTAATTGTTGTTTTTAGATCTTGTTTATACTCCTGTGGAACTGTGGTCTTTCTAGTTTTTACTTGTTAAGTATTATCGGTAGTGGTGTGTTAACCCTGTGATTATAGAGTGGATTGGAATTATAGTTTTTATAAAAGTAAAAAAAAAAATTCATAAAGGAAGGAAGGCATGGGATTGAGGAAAGGAGAAAAGGAAGAAGAGAAATATGGTTATCACCTTAGAATTGTACTTATAAAACATGTTCTCTTTATACTAATAAAATTTTAAAAGAATATTTTATCACAAAGACAAAATACAATGTTCTTTGGACACTATTGTAATGAAATAATATCTGGCTTCTATGTCTTATGAAGGCATAAAGGGACATGTCTTTCTAGTTAACTGTTGTACTCTCAGTACCTTTCATGGTACCATGCACTTAGCATACATTCAATAAATATTTGTTGTTTGTGTAAAAGTTACTTTTAAAATATGTACATGACTTCTGTCCAGAGGCAACACACTAGCTGCCCTATGACAAATAATATGCTCAATGACCAAAGCAGATTTCAGAAAGGAACATTGATTCAGATGAACACTGTAACATCCATTTGTGAAGAGAGTATGCGTAGTACCTCTCTTTGTTACAGTAGTTTTTCCAATTAGTTTTGAAAAACATACAATCCTAGGTGTTTGAAAAAGAAAGATTTTAAGTAAGGGTTTGAATCACCAGTGTTTTAGGACACATGGGATCCTGCAACACTGTTCAATCACATGAAGCTCTCAAATTACATAAATTCTGAGTCACTGTGATAACTGCTTATTTTCTGTAATTGCACACCCAGGTATGGTCCTAGCTCTATTCCTAGAGATGACCCTGGAATGTGTTCCTAAAGACAGCAAGATTCAGGGAAAGAGATATAATGTGAAGATGCCCAAGTCCATTTTTGGGAAACATAGCCCCAGTACTCAGGATGATGCATGAAATTTGATGTGGGAGGACTGCCAAGCACCCTGTGGACAGCAGTGCACAGCAGTGGAAACATGGTAAAATAGCCAATGCAAAATGATCACAAAAAAATTAACTGAAAGAGTGGAGAGTCACATTTCTGCTATACAAAGCATAGATTGCACCTTCCTCCAGAAAGGGGAGCAGTTGAGAACCTAGTATTGGATAGCAACTCTGGAGCAAATTTCAGGGTCACCTAATAGCGCTGGATTAACATACAACCAGAAGCAAGGTGCCTCAGATGTACTTTCCCACTCTGTCAGCCATGACATGGGGTATGATCATAACAGGGCCACCAGCTTACAATTTGTTTCTTCCCATGATTCTATCCTTATACATCCATTCATCTCACATACAATAGGAGAGAATGGCACTGCCCAAGTGGGCTCACAGTGGTGGCCTGCTCCTAAGAGGCCTGCCTTGCATCAGTCTTTATCCTGAATTATTTTTAGAGATTGTGGGATGGTGATCTAAAGCAGCATCTGAAGTAAGTGTTGGAAAAGCCTTTGACCCTATGGCTTTCTGGCCACAACCTCTGGGAGTAAGTAGGATTTCAACATCAAAGCACCATGTCCACATTGTCTCTGATCAAGTTAGCTGAGTGGTGATTATTTCTTGATATGTACATGCCTGGTCACCAGGGTTCTAAGTTCTGTTGTCTTTTATCACTAAGAAAGTGGTATCAACCTGGACTCCTTTTATCTGACCACTCTCCTCTGCCAGGGTTGTGGGGTGGGAGTAGGGGTGGGTAGGGCAGGGCAAGCAGGCTTATTGTGAGCAGGACTTTTCCATCACCAACACACCTATTATAATGAGTGACGTACCAGCAGGAGAAAGAGGACACAGTGGCAGAGCAGTGGAAAGGAGGAAGAAACTTCAACCTCTGGTTGCAACTAGAGGATTCCCAGGTGGGCAGGAAGGGACACAAGAGGTCTCTCCAGTCAGGATCTGAATCCAGATTGTGTAAAAATGGGGCAAGCCCCTGGGAGCAGGAACTCAGGGAACTTTGAGTCAGGGGCCTGGGCCTAGTGACCCACAAGGCACTCCTATCCAATTGGGGGGCTCCAGATGGTGGGATCCCTACCTGTGGCTGTGGGGACCTCTAGGAACTAGTGCTCAATAATGGTGCAGAGTCTCACTGCAGTGTCACCAGGGAAAGACTGAGTGCTCCATTTTCGCTGCTGGTGTTAATTTTTATGTCTTTATGTGTGTGTACACTGGGCTTATGGGAGAGTAAAGAAGTGTTGGGAGGGAAGAGGGTTGGGGTTGTAAGGCAGGGCTGGGGAAGTGTGGGACGACTCTTGATCCTAGGTGGGAAAGCTACCTGGAGCCAGATCCCCTTCCAGAATGCTGCACTGGGCCTTTTGGGGCTTTCCATTTAACAGAGAGAGCAGACCTGTGTCCTCCAGGACAGATGGGGCCCCCAACAACAGCAATTCAGCTTCTACCAGCAGCCCAGGGAGGGTCAGTGATACGGACATAGGAGGAACAAACTCCAAGGCTTGAGAGATGTGGGTGGAGGTGAGAAGCTACTTCTGTTCCCTTTCTTTCCTGGAGGTGACCAGAAGGGGATGTCTGTCCCTTGGGTGGGCCTGCAGTGCCTGCTGGAAGCTCTGTGCTGGGCTCCAGTTCCCAACCGCACATGTGGTTTGTGATGGGTACTTCAGGGCCCTGACATGGATACAGTGCCTACTGAAGGAGATACCTCATGGGGGCTGAGGGTTGGATGCCTGGCCAGAACTGGTCTTTTCTACTCTTCCCCAGGTTCTGTGCTTGCCTGGTGGGAGCTTTGTTGCCCTAGGAGCAGCTGGACAGGTCTAGCACATGGTCACACAGCTCCATGCCTACAGCCTGAGCCCTGCCATGCACCAGACACCCAGGGCACCCTCCCACCTTGTGTGGACCCTACATGCCTAGACCATGGTCCTGGCTGCTGACTACGGTGCTGCCAACCCCTAACAGCAGCACATTTGCCTGACCATGCTGTTGGTCATAATGAGGTAAGCATGGGCATCATGGATAAGGACCTGGTGAAGCAGAACCAGAGGGGAGCAAGATTGCTGTGCACAAATGCATGCTGGTGGGAGACCAATGCTTCCTGCTGGTGTTGTGCTATTTGGCATCATGGACCAGAGTCAAGGTGTATAGGGCCAGCAGCAGCTATGCCATGGTCTTCTGGTTCCTGTACATCTTCGTGGTGGGGCTCAAGCTCTATTCTATCTTTCATAAGTGCTGGGTGGCACAGCATGGCACGGCTGATGCAGTGGCTTACAATGCTCTGACACTCTTGCTGTCAGTGTGTGCTGGGTATCTTCTTGCTGCTTGAGGCTTAAAGTACCATCATAAAGAACACTAGGTTTGAAGGCTTACTGCTAAATCATGGTCCACTTAGAGCCCAAGGAAACAGCTTGTCCCCTTGTAGTGGGGTGACATAGCTGATTGATGGAGCTGTGCTGGAAGAAAGAATGAGCCAGCTCAGCTTCAGGAAGACAGTGTCAAATTTCCTGCAGCTGACTGATCAGAATGGAACTGAAGAAGAAAATGAAAAAGAGGAGGGGATACCAGGAACTACAGTGGGAAATAAATTAAAACCATTTATGCTCATTTTATTTTGCAATCGTTAAGTTATTAATGTTTATCCAGTTCTGATCATGTTTATTATCAAACAAGTGTAATGGGATTACAGGAGGTTAACCTTTTTATGAATTTTTTAAAGATATTTGCTCAAGTTGATTCACTTTAATACACTACACAGTATTTAATCAGCATCTTATATTTTTAAATAAAAACAAGTTTAAATTCTGCATTCCCTTCAAAGTCATAAAACCTGAATCTTCATAGTTAATTCCTCAATCTTCAAACAGGTATTCCGTGTTACAGACTCCTGTTCAGATGATGTTCACTCCAAATATATCACAGAATATTAAGTCAGCATCTTATATAATGTTTCAGTAAATATTAAATATTAAACAATGTTAAATATTAAAGACAATCCTAAAGACCCTATGGCCTTCATAGTCATAAATCTTCAAACTAGCATAAATCCAAACCTACATATCAATATTATAAACTTTTTATAAAATTACTAATTTCTTCAGGGCATAATTGGATTAAGTAAATTTTAGGAATGCCTTCTTATATGTCTCCATATTTTAGTATAAGAATAGATACTTCTCTGAGCTACATGCTGTAGTAATCATTTATCTGAACAGTGGTTAGTTATGAAATCAGTTGTACTATTATGACAAACTGTTTTACATTTTAAAACCTGACAACTTTTCTGTTCTTCAGATGATGCTAATGAGATTTCAAGCTATATTTTTCTTTAAAAAAGATGCACTTTGGGTGCTGGCACTCTGATGTAATGGGTAAAGCTGCTGCCTATGGACCAGGTATCCCATATGGGTACCAGTTAAAGTCCCAGCTGTTTTTCTTCCAATCCAACTCCATGGCCATGCTCCTGGAAAAGCAGTGCAAGAGAGCCCAGGTGCATAGGCTCCTGCATCCACAAAAGAGACCCAGAAGAAGCTCCTGACATCAGACTGGCCCAGCTAAAGCCATTACAGCCATTTGTGGAGTGAACTAGCAAATGGAAGATTTCTGTCTCTCCCTCTTTCTCTGTATCTCTTACATTCAAATAAATAAATCTTAGAAAATGCATTTTTGGCATAAAATCTTGGAGTATCTTTTTATCTATAATGCCTCTGTTCAAAGGTGTCTTGAAAATATTTTAACTCCACCACTTCTTCATGAACATCTATAAAGCTGAGTGTTTTCTTGAACTTGAATGTTGTAAAGACATCTGCATTCACATGCTTCACTTAAATTTACTGCTTTTCAACTAAATTTTATGTCATTTGTGTTTATTTTAATCTGTTGACTGCTTTCTTAATGATGATATAAAGGATTATAAAATTGCACTTATCATCTTTTTATGTCTTAAATATTAAATTTTTAAATGTAATATCACTTTTCCTTTTTTTATTTGACAGGTAGAGTTACAGATAGTGAAAGAGAGAGAGACAAAGAGAAAGGTCTTCCTTCAGTTGGTTCACTCTCCAAATGGCCGCAATGGCCGGAGCTGCGCCAATCCAAAGCCAGGAGTCAGGTGATTCTTCCTGGTCTCCCATGCGGGTGCAGGGGCCCAGGCACTTGGGCCATCCTCCACTGCTATCCATGGCCATAGCAGAAAGCTGGACTGGAAGAGGAGCTACCAGGACTAGAACCAGCACCCATATGGGATGCCAGTGCCATAGGTGGAGGATTAACCTAGTGCACCATGGCACCAGCCCCCGTGTAATATCACTTTTCTATATCCTACCATTTTTTAGAAAACTTTTATTTAATGAATGCAAATTTCATAGATACAACTTTATTAATATAGTGGTTCTTACCCCACCCTCACTCTCATCCCACCTCCTACTCCCTCTCCCATCCCATTCTTCATTACAATTCATTTTTAATTAACTTTATATACAGAAGACAAACTCTATACTAAGTAAAGATTTCAACAATTCACACCCACACAAACACACTAAGTATGAAGAACTGTTTGAAAACAAATTTTACAGTTAATTCTTATAGTATGACTCATTAAGGACAGAGATCCTACATAGGGAATAGTGCACAGTGATTCCTGGTGTTGATTTAACAATTAACACTGTATTTATGATGTCAGTGATCACCCGAGGCTCTTGACATGAGCTGTAAAGGTTATGGAAATGTTTTGAGTCCACAAACTTCATCAGTATTTAGACATGGCCATAAGCAAAGTGGACATTCTTTCCTCCCTTCATGAAAATGTACATCCTTCTTTGATGCCCCCTTCTTTCCACCAGGATCTCACTCACAGAGATCCTTCCTGTAGAATATTTTTTGCCACAGTGTCTTGTCTTCCCATCCCTGAAATGCTCTCATGGACTTATCAACCAGTACAGAGTGCCTTGAGGGCTGATTCTGAGGCCTGAGTGCTGTTTAGGGCGTTTGTCATTCTATGAGTCTGCAGTGTGGACTGCTTCCCATGTTGAAAATTTCCTTTTCATTCTATCTATTGTTATTACCAGACACTGGTCTTATTTATGTGATCCCTTTGACACTTAATCCCATCTATATGATCAATCACATACTTAATATGATCTGTTTAACATGTAAGATGGCATTAGTACCACCCATTTTAATGGGATTTGGATTCCCATGACTAGTTTTTAGCTTTATCCTTACGGGTATGTGCATGAGTATGTGTGCCAAAACATACAACTCCTTCTCTTATTCCCACTCTTATTTTTGTTTAGTGGGATCTATTTTCAATTGAATTTATACACCTATGGTTAATTCTATGTTAAGTAAAGAGTCAATCAATGGTATTAAGTAGCATAAAAATAATAAAAAGTAAAATAATAAACTGGTCCTTGACAGTCAAGACAAGGACTGTTCAAGTCATTGCTTCTCATAGAGTCTCTTTCACTTCTACAGGTTTCCTTTTAACCTCCCATATTTCTTAACTGACACTTTCCTGAGCAGTTTCCTTAACTGATTTCTCTTACCTGATGTCTCCTGCTAAAAATTTTTTTCTAAATTAAATATTTTTCTTTTTTAAACTTTGTTTATGTTTTTCTGATTTCTGAGAGAATTGAGAGAAAGAGTTTTCTTTGTTTTTTTTTTTTTTAGTTTTTTTTTTTTTTTTGACAGGCAGAGTGGACAGTGAGAGAGAGAGACAGAGAGAAAGGTCTTCCTTTTGCCATTGGTTCACCCTCCAATGGCCGCCCTGCAGCTGGCACGCTGCAGCCGGCACACCGTGCTGATCCGATGGCAGGAGCCAGGTACTTATTGTCTCCCGCAGGGTTCAGGGCCCAAGGACTTGGACCACCCTCACTGCACTCCCTGGCCACAGCAGAGAGCTGGCCTGGAAGAAGGGCAACCGGGACAGAATCCGGCGCCCCGACCGGGACTAGAACCCGGTGTGCTGGTGCCACAAGGTGGAGGATTAGCCTAGTGAGCCACGGTGCCGGCCAAAAGAAAGGGTTTTCTTAAATCATTCCAGCTCCAGTTCTATAATGTATTTCAGGTTTCGAATACACTATTTTTCTAAATTGAAATTATAAAATTTGGGAAACCAAAATAGTCTCATTAAAATTTACACCCTTGGCAATAATTCCATATTTACTTTTGTATCAAAGTTTGGGTAAAATTTATCTTACTTGTCATTTTATAATTTTTCTTCTACTCAGATTTTAAAAAGTAGGTTTTATATCAGTATGCACTATGAAAACCATATATAAAGTCTCTTTTTCATATGTGAAAGACATGTACTCATTAGCAAGATTTTCTGTTGTTTTCCTTCATAATAGTGGTACCAAATTAAATGATAGTTATACAAATTCTACTCTATTTATTTCATAGTCCAGTATAAAACACATAATTCACTTACAAATAAAATTTCTGCAGTTTCAGAAAATAAAACTAGTAAGATGTCAGAACATTTCAACAATAAAAGTCAGTGTGGGCCTGTGCCATGGCTCACTAGGCTAATCCTCTACACTGGCACCCTGGGTTCTGGTCCCGGTTGGGGCACCGGTTCTGTCCTGGTTGCTCCTCTTTCAGTCCAGCTCTCTGCTGTGGCCCAGGAAGGCAGTGGAGGATGGCCCAAGTGCTTGGGCCCTGCACCTGCATGGGAGACCAGGAGGAAGCACCTGGCTCCTGGCTTCGGATTGGCACAGCATGCCAGCTGTAGTGGCCATTTGGAGGGTGAACCAATGGAAAAGGAAGACCTTTCTCTCTCTCTCTCTCTCTCTCTCTCTCTCTCTCTCTCTCTCTCACTGTGTAACTCCGCCTGATTCCAGTGTGGCATCAAACTAGAAAAGGGATTAAAAAGTTTTGGAAAAGTTAGCTAAATGCAAGCAAGTTACTTTTTAAAAGATGTATTAAATATCCTCAGGGAGTTTTATTTATTTATTCATTTGAAAGGCAGTGTTACAGAGAGGCACAGGCAGAGAGAGAGAGAGAGAGAAAGAGAGAGAGAGATCTTCCATCTACTGGTTTACTCCCCAAATGGCTGCAATGGCTGGAGGTAAGCTGATCTGAATCCAGGGCCCAGGAGCCTCCTCCAGCTCTTCCACATGGATGTAGGGGCCCATGCACTTGGGAGATCTATTGCTTTCCCAGGCCCTAGCCAAGAGCTGGATCAGAAGTGGAGCAGCTGGGTCTCAAATCAGCATGCATATGGGGTGCTGGCACTCTAGGCAGTGGCTTTACCCAGTATGCCACAATGCCAGCGACCCTTGAAGATTTTTTAAGTCTGTTCTGCATTACAGAGAGTCTAAGCATATTGTATTTTATATGATCTGCAACACATAAAACCATAAGTATCAGGAATTTAGCTAAAATGATTTCTAAATGAGTTTTTATCAAAGGAGTAGCAAATATTAACTCTCCTAGCAGAGATTATAAAAGATACTTGCTGTATAGTCTCAGAATGATAGTGAACTTTGTTGCAAGGTAAGCTGATTGACATGAATTTTAATTTGAGGATGCACATTTTGTAACTAAAAAAGTTTTTAAGTAGTTTTAGATGTGAATTTTAATCATAACCATTGCCCATGTCATTCTCTCTCTGTTTAAAAGCATTGCTTATTGAGTATCCAAGTTACTCTTTGAAATACTAGATATTTGTATGTTTGAAAAACTTAGAGTTCTTATAAAAATTTCACAGATTGTGGGGAGCAACTCGGACTATACTGTTACTGGAATTAAGACTTATTCTATACATCTGCTCTCCCACAATATGGCGCTGGGAGAGGAGCAAACAGCTTCTACCCAGCTGCCTCTCACCAACTTGACAAGCTGCAGGAGCTGCTCCTGATTGGAGGAGAGCAGCGTGCTCAGCGTGTGGGTAGCAGAGCATGGATTGGTGGAGAGAACTATATAGGAGGAGAGAGACGGCATGGTGGTGTGGGTTGGTTGGAGAGTGTGTTGGAGAGTTCGCGGGGAAGTTCGTTGCTTCATTCTTTCTCATTTCTCTCTACTCATTCTTGCTTTGGGAGTTCGCTGTTCACTTATTCTTACTTTACTATAGAAAAGACTTGTAAAAAAGGGGAACAATAAGCGTCCGGTCTGGTGCGGCTCCTCCGCGTGCGGAGGAGCAGCAACAGATGACATGTATTACCAATGTGAAAGTACAGTGAAAATCAGATATTCTCTGAAGACATGGAATATTTGTATCCTGATGGTAGCTCTACGACTTCTACAAGTGCAACTTTGAACAGGTTATTAATTTCTATGCACCTTTATTTTCATGTATATTAAATCAATAAAGTCAAATTCATATTTTTAAAGGAAAGTTAGACAATATAATATATGGCTAAATTGTGTAAATTTACTTTTCCTTCTGTCTCCAAAATAAATCAAATGATACCTTACATGATCTCAAGAAGAGAAATTATATGTGGTTCCTGTTGCCTTTTCTACTTTCCAATTCTCCACAAATATTTTTATATTACTCTTATATGAAAACAAAATATTAAAAAATAATATTCTAATGTTAGTTGCTTTATAGATAGGCATGTGGCAAAAATCCTTTTTATATTGCGTATGAGAGCTAGCATTGTGGCTTAATGGGTCAAGCTACCACCTGCAGTGAGAAATCCCATATAGGCACAGGTTTGAGTACCTACTGCTCCACTACTGATCCAGCTCCCATTTAATACATTTAAGAAAACAGCAGAAGATGTCCCAAGTACTCGGGCTCTTGTACCCATGTGGGAGACCTGGAAGACTCCTGGCTCCTGACTTCAGCCTTGCACAGCCCCAACCATTGTGGCCATTTGGGGAATGAACCAAAAGATGGAAGATCCGTGTGTGTGTGTGTGTGTGTGTGTGTGCGTCTTCCTCACTCTCTGTAACTCTGCCTTTCAAATAAAATAAAATATACCATTTTAAAAATTGGGTATTAAAAATTGGGTATAACTTCATCTCCATAGATCTTTCATCAATTAATTCACTTTAAATGTTTTTACTATTTTGTGAATATCTATTTTTTTCTCATGCTAATACTTCACTTTTAATAATTGAACCATATAGATCTATTGCAGTGTTTTGAGGATTCAATAGATAATATAGAGGTAGTGGGTAGACAATCACTTTGGGAATCTAGAATAAAAGCCCATTAAACACATGAACTACATATTATTGGTAAGAATCTAGACTTCAACATCAGATATACCTATATTCAAGTTTAAGTTCCGTCACTGACATCCTGGGATCTTCTGGGCAATATAATGTCCCTTTCTAGTCTCTATCTTCTGTGTCAGCAATCATAGGATAATGGCAACCTATCTCAGAGAGTGTTAGTGAAAATTCAATGAAGTAAGTAACACTTACCAGTAACAGTGTCTGACAAAAATTAAGGACTCATTCATTGAATATTTTTGTGTGCAATCCATTTGAGTTTACTTCTGAGGTTAATTCAGCAGAATGGAAGATCCAAGATGTATGAATAGGGAAAAGAGGTGCTGATTTTGACCACAGGAAGATAACAGAAGAAAAGTAAAGTAGCTGCATTCCAGAGGAGAGTTGGAGAGAGGTTTTCAGGGGAAATTCTACGGAAAGAAGAGAATCTCCTTGAAGAAGTGTGGACACTACAAACATGGAGCAGTGGGCAGTGACAGCACTGCCAACTCCTGCAGCTGAGGGCTGGAGAAGCCATATTCTTGGGACAAGGTGAGAAGAGTCTGTGACAACACATGTCACTGGTGATATTGCCTGATTGGGAACTTTGTGGACACACTGACTTGATTCTGGTCTGGAACTTTTGTGGGGCGCATAGTGCCCATTTTACCTCCATGAAAAGAGAGCACATGGCTTTCTTCCCATTCCCTACAAGGGTGTCTGGGAACTAGCAGTGGGGAAGTGCCACCTTAATAAGGTGAATAGAGGCTGCTATGGTTCACATGCATTTGATTAGGAAATTTTATCACAGAGATAAATACATGGTTCCCATTGACTTTGAGACTGGCCCTGAGGGTTGGCAGGGATAGGCACCCTGGGAGGCACTCACCACCCCTCACTCTTATCATGAGCACCCAGACACAAACTTTCAAGGTGGAGCACTGATAAGAAGCTGGCTCTGGGAATGCCTTGGCTCTCCATATAAATAGGGCAGGATCACAGGGCTGAATGAATCCACTGCTCCCCACGACTGTGGGAGCCTTGTGCTCTATGGCTGGGGAAATTCTGTGACTACACAAAAGGTAGGGAATGTGATATATCTGAGTCTCTGGGCAATCACTGGGTCTGGATTCAGAGGCTCATAGTTTCCAGAGTGCCTGGGGTGGGTCATTGCACAGATTTCATGCTTACACTTAGGATCTCATAGATCCTTGGTGTGGACCACACACCTATATAGGTTGGGTGTGTAGCCACTGTTGGCTTATCCTGGGCATTGATCATCTTGGCAAAGATGAGGTGAGGTTATGATCACACCAGATGATGTGCTCATACCCTACACCCTACTGACATTAGAGGAGATCATTCACACTCAGATTGGGTGTCATCCTGAATTCTTGCTCCACACTTGAACACTGACTAGAACTCTATGGTCCCACCCACTCATGACTCTGAGTATCCACTCAAGCAAAAGACACTAAATCACAGCATATTTTAAAGATAAGAGCCAGCAGAGGAGAAAATCAGCAAGTGTTTCT
Organism: Oryctolagus cuniculus; assembly: GCF_964237555.1. Classification (NCBI taxonomy): domain Eukaryota; kingdom Metazoa; phylum Chordata; class Mammalia; order Lagomorpha; family Leporidae; genus Oryctolagus; species Oryctolagus cuniculus. The sequence goes on along the minus strand of NC_091439.1, from coordinate 139,765,072 downwards.
ACAAATAAATGTAGAAATATAAGAAACATGATCAAGGAAGACAATAAGAGTCTCCCAAAGGAATACCACAGCACATCAATGATAGAATCCAAAATCAAAGGGACTGACAAATTTCCTGAAAAGGAATTCAAAATAATGGTCATAAAATTACTCAAAAATACAGAGAAGGAAATTCATAAGTTAAAGACATCCATGCATGACATAGCTGAAAAATGTTGCCAGGAGGTAAAGAGGTTGAAGGGAGATGAAACTGAAATACTACAAATGAGAATTCAGTATGTCAGATAAAAATAAAATAGAAAGTGTTAACAATATAATGTGTAGGAGAGAACAAAGAGCTAGAAGACAAATCTTTGGAACTATTTAAGACAAATAAAAAAACTGAAAATAGTGTATGAGAATTATAGGATACTATCACATGACCTAACATAGATTCTTAGTAGTTCCTGAAGGTGTGAGAACAGAGAATGGACTAAAAGACTTATTCAGTGAAATAATGGCAGAAAACTTCTTTAACTGGGAGAGAGATATTGACAGGCAAGTAAAAGAAGCACATAAAACTCCTAATAAACATGATCAGAAAAGAGGTTACCAAGACACATTATTAGACAAACTTTCAAAAGTAAAACATAAAGAAAAGATGCTTCAAAAATATCCAATTATACTGGCAGATGGTTTCTCATGAGGAACCCTACTGGGTAGGAGAGAATGGAAAGATATAGTCCAAGTCCCAAAAGAAAATCAACAACAACAAACCTTAACAAAGAACATTATACTCAGCAAAGCTGTCATTTATAAATGAAAGTAAAATAAAGATATTCCAAAATAAGCAGAAATTGTAAGAATTTGTCACCACACATCCAGCCTTACAAATGACACTTAAGAATGTGCTACAAACAGAAACAGAGGAAGATAGTCATTATTATGAAAGAATGTGAGGGAAGAAAAATCTGCTAGTAAAAGTACAAAGGAAATCCAAAGCAAATAATAGGAATTTTTATGGAAAAATGGCAAGACCAAGTCACTATTTATCAATAACAATGTAACTAGCCTAAATTCCCCAATGAAAAGATATAAACTACTGGAATGGATAAAAATAAGACCCATCTATTTGCTGCCTACAAGAAACACATCATCAACAAAGATAGACAGACTGAAAGTAAACGATTAGAAAAAGAGCTTTGTGATATCAGAAAGCAAAAATAAGCAGGAGCAGCAATCCTGATATCAGACAAAATAGACTTTAACATAAAAACAATTAAAAGAAACAAAGAAGGGCTTTATGTAATTATTAAGGGATCAATTCAAGAGGAAGAGGTAGTAAATATATAGTGACCAATACCAGGGTGCTTGGAAATTTAAAACAAATATTAGTGGATCTAAAGTGAGACATAGACTCCAATACAGTAAGAATATGGGTAACTTCAATACTGCACTATGATCAATGGACAGGTCAACTAGAAAAAGAAAATCAACAAAGAAGCAACAGTACTAATCTACATTGTGGACCAAAGGTTTCTAATTTATATCAATGGATACAAATTAGGAAAATATGGAAAACCTAAATAGACTAATAAACAAGTTAGAAATTAAATAAGTAATAAATACCCTCCCAGAAAAGAAAATACTCTTCTTCAGATATTGATCTGAAGCCAGGAGCCAGGTGCCTCTCCTGGTCTCCCACACAGGTGCAGGGCCCAAGGACTTGGATCATCCTCCACTGAACTCCCAGACCATAGTAGAGAGCTGGACTTGAAGAGGAGCAACCAGGACAGAACCAACACCCCAAGTGGGACTAGAACCCGGGTTGCTAGCCCTGCAGGTAGAGGATTAGCCTATTGAGCTGTGGCACAGGCCACCAGGGAACATTATTAAACTAGGGGAACTAGATATTGAGCCTGGCCTTGTACATGGGTAATACATACCTGGCTCTTCTAGCAAATAACTGTCTCTATCCAACATTGAGGATCCCTACATAAGACGCACTCCTTATTCATCTATCTGGATTAGCAGATTCTATGAGTCACAGCTTTATTTCTATCTGTATTTCTTACTTCTCAGATATGTACATTTGTATGTATTTGTGAATGTATACCTTTCCAGAAATAATAGTAGTAATGATTTTGTTCTTAGGATGCTGAAGCATCCAAGATGCAAAGTTAAAAGTCACACAGGTAAGGAACCATTTATTGTACTTTTAGTGTTTCTCCATTTCTGCTTAAATCTGTGGACGTTCAGTAAAGATTTATATACATTTCCATAAGTGTATGTAGCCTGATTTTTTCCAAGACGGGAATTTTTGCAAAAGATACTATGTAGATGTCAACCACTCATTGGTGACATCACCCTGGAGACTTTGCTGAGCTGAGTTTAGAGGGGAGCTGTACATGGGAATCCACATCCCCACTCACTGCCAGCAGTTGTGCTAACCATCTTTATGCAAGAGCAGTGGCCCTTATTTAGACAACCTATGTCAGCATCTATGAGGCTTGCTGGCCCAAACCCAGGCTCTTACCAAATAATTGGTATTAATTTTCGAATTTGAGGTGAATCACTCTGTTGATACAAATATTAGTGGAGGTGTTTTGAGTGCATTTGAAAGCTGTGGATTGATTTTATACACAAAATTTGATGTAATTCTGATGAATTTTTTTTCAAATTGTGCATTGTATTATACCTACACCAGGTAATCTTTATAGTTTTTTTTTTTTAATTTTATGCCAAACTTTATTGAGGTAATATTGACAAAGAAATAATGTATCTACTTTTTAGACTTTATTTATTTTAAAATTTTAAGGTAAAAAATTTAATGTATTTCTCATATATAGATTTAGGAAAATAGTGATACTTCCCACCCTACCATCCCTCTTGACCATGTTCCAATACTTCTTACTCCTTGATCTCTTATTCTGTTTTTTGACAGGCAGAGAGGACAGTGAGAGAGAGACAGAGAGAAAGGTCTTCCTTTCTGCCATTGGTTCACCCTCCAATGGCTGCTGCAGATGGTACACCACACTGATCCGAAGCCAGGAGCCAGGTGCTTCTCCTGGTCTCCCATAGGGTGCAGGGCCCAAGCACTTGGGCCATCCTCCCCTGCACTCTCGGGCCATAGCAGAGAGCTGGCCTGGAAGAGGGGCAACCGGGACAGAATCCGGTGCCCCGACCAGGACGAAAACGTGGTGTACCGGCACCACAAGGTGGAGGATTAGCCTATTGAGCCGTGGTGCTGGCCTTTATTCTGTTAATTTTTATAATGATCTACTTTCAGTTTACTTTATACTCATAAGGTTGACTCTACACTAAGTAAAGACTTCAACAAATACTAAGAAGAAAAATAAACTGTTACTCAACAGTAGAGACAAGGGCTATAAACAATCACAAGTTCTCAAAATGTTCATTTCACGCATATACCGTACATTTTGGTATTCTGTTAGTTACCACAGACCAATGAAAGCATATGGTATTTGTCTTTGAGACTGGCTTATTTCACCAAGTAGAATGGTATCAAGTTGCATCCATTTTGTTGCAAAACACAGGATGTCACTTTTATTTGAGGCTGAGTAGTATTCCACACAATTTCTTTATCCAGTCATCAGTTAATGAATATCTGGGCTGATTTCATATCTTAGATGTTGTGAATTGAGCTGCTATAAACATGGAAGTGCAGATAACTGTTTCATATGCTGATTTCATTTCGTTAAGGTAAATTCCCAGGAGTGGGATTGCTGGGCCTTTGGTAGATCTAGATTTTTGAGGTATCTCCATACAGTCTTCAAAAATGGCTGTAGCGGTTTATATTCCCACCAACAGTGGATTAGGTTACATTTCCCTCACATCCTCGACAACATTTATTGTTGATTCCTGTATGAGAGATATTCTAACTGGAGTGAGGTGAAACACCATTGTGGTTATTTGCATTTCCCTGATAGCTAGTGATCCTGAGCATCTCATGTGTCTGTTGGCCATTTAAATTGCCTCTCTTGAAAATTGCCTTTCAAGTCCTTTGCCAATTTGTTAACTGTATTGCTTGTTTTATTTCTTCTTTTTATTTTTGACAGGCAGAGTGGACAGTGAGAGAGAGAGAGACAGAGAGAAAGGTTTTCCTTTTGCCGTTGGTTCACCCTCCAATGGCTGCTGTGGCCGGTGCACTGCAGCCGGTGCATCGCACTGATCTGAAGCCAGGAGCCAGGTGATTCTCCTGGTCCCCCATGGGGTACAGGGCCCAAGCACTTGAGCCATCCTCCACTGCACTCCCAGCCACAGCAGAGAGCTGGCCTGGAAGAGGGGCAACCAGGACAGAATCTGCGCCCCAACCAGGACTAGAACCCCATGTGCCAGCACCGCAAGGCAGAGGATTAGCCTATTGAGCCACAGCACCGGCGCTTGCTTTATTTCTGTTGAGTTTCTTGAGCTCTTTATATATTCTGGATCTTAATCCTTTATCAGTTGCATAGTTTGCAGTTATTTTCTCCCATTCTGTCAGTTGCCTTTTCAGTTTGCTGAGTATTCCCTTTGTAGCACAGAAGCTACTCAGTTTGAAGTAATCCCATTTGTCAATTTTAGCTTTGGTTGCCTGTGCTTCTGGGGTCTTTTCCAAAAATTCTTTGCTTATGCCAGTGTTTTGCCAAGTTTCTCCCAATGTTCTCTGGTAATTTTATGATATTACATTGTTGTTGTGGGTCCTTGATCCATTTTGAGCAGATTTTTTTCTGAGATGTAAGGTCTAGTTTCACATTTCTACATGAGAAGATTCAATTGTACAGCACCATTTGTTGAAGAGACTACTCTTTCTCCTGGGATGGATTTTATCTCCTTTGTGAAAGAACAGTTGGTTGTAGATGTGTGTATTGATTTCTGGAATTTCTATTTTGTTCCATTGGTGTACATGTCTACTGTTGTGGTGGCATCAGGCAGTTAGACAGTGAGAGAGAGAGAGAGAGAGAGAGAGAGAGAGAGTGAGAGAGAGACAGGGAGAATGGTCTTCCTTCCATTGGTTCACCTGCCAAATGGACGCCACGGCCAGTGCTGTGCCGATCCGAAGCCAGGAGCCAGGTGCTTCCTCCTGGTCCCCCATGCAGGTGCAGGGCCCAAGCACTTGGGCCATCCTCCACTGCCTTCCCAAGCCACAGGAGAGAGCTGGACTGGAAGAGGAGCAACCGGGACTAGAACTAGGTGCCCATATGCAATGCTGGCACCACAGGTGGAGGGTGAACCAAGTGAGCCATGGTGCCAGCCCCTTGTAGTATATTTTATGACCTGGTATTGTGACACCTCCAGCTTTGTTTTTGTTGTTTAAGATTACTTTAGCTATTCAGGTTCTCTTGTTTTCATATGAATTTTAGCACTGTTGTTCTGCTAGATCTCAGAAGAATGTCATTGGTATTTTGATTGATAATTCATTTAATTGGTAAATTACTTTTGATAGTATGGACATAATGATATTAATTCTTTCAATCCATGAATGTCATAGATTTTTCCATTTTTTTGGCTTCTATTTCTTTTTTAATGTTTTGTAGTTTTAATCCCAGAGATGTTTCACCTCTTTTGTTAAATTTATTCCAAGCAACTTAATTTTTTGTAGTTCTTGTGAATGGGTTTGATCTTAGTTCTTTCTAGCCATGGCATTATCTGTTGTACAAAGGCTATTGATTTTGCTGCATTAATTTTATATCCTACAAATGACCAGACTCTTTTCTGAGTTCCAATAGCCTCTTAGTGTATTCTTTCAATTTCACTATATATAGAATCATGTCATCTGTAAACAAGGATACTTTGACTTCCTCCTTGCCAATTTGTATCCCTTTAATTTATTTTTCTTGCCTAATGTCTCTGACTAAATCTTCCAGGACTGTACTGAATAGCACTGGTGAAAGTGGGTATCTTTTTCTGATTCTGGATCTTAGTAGAAACGCTTCCAACTTTTCCCCATTCAATAAGATGCTTGTTGTGTTGTTTGTCATAAATTGCCTTTATTGTGTTGAGGAATGTTTTTTTTTTTAAGATTTTTTCATTTATTTGAAAGTCAGAGTTACAGAGTGAGGTAGAGACAGAGAGAGAGCTCTTCCATCTGCTGGTTCACCCCCCAGATGGCCACAATGGCTGAAACTGCACTGATCAGAAGCCAGGAGCCAGGTGCTTCCTCCTGGTCTCCCATGTGGGTGCAGGACCCAAGCACTTGGGCCACTCTCCACTGCCTTCCTGGGCCACAGCAGAGAACTGGACTGGAAGAGGAGCAACCAGGACAGAAACTGGTGCCCCAACTGGGACTAGAACCTGAAGTGCCAGTGCCGCAGGCAGAGGATTGGGCTAGTGAGCCACGGCGCCGGCCTGAGATGAAATTTCTTGATGCAGGCACCAATTTCTATAAACTGCAATTTTAACACTTTCACTGTATCCTGTAAGTTTTAATATTTTGTATTGTCATCTTCATTTGTTTAGGAATATTTTTATTTCCAATTTGATTTCTTCTGCAATCCACTGTTCATTCAGAAGCATGTTGCTTAGTCTGCATGTGTTTGTGTATTTTCTAAATGTTCTTGAGTTGTTTCTCCATTTTCTCCAGCCCCTAGTGTTTCTGGTGAGAAATCAGCTGTGAATGTAATTGAAGGTCCTCTGAAAGTAATCTGGCATGTCTCTTGTATGCATTTTAGAAACTTCTCTTTATATTTTACTGTTAAAAGTTTGACTACAATGTATTGTGATAAGGCGTTTTTCTGGTCATGTCTATTAGGAGCTCTATGTGCCTTGTGTACTTGGATATCTCTTACTTTCTCCAAATTAGTAAAAATTTCTGTAATTGCTTTACTGAATAGGCCTTTTAACCATTCTCTTTCCACACCTTCAGAAACTCTTATGACCCATAATTTGATAGTATCCCATAAATATCTAATATAGCTTTTAATTTTTCTAATTTCATCTTTTTTTGATCTAAGATATTTCCAAAGATTTGCCTTCTAGCTCAGATATTCTTTCTTCTGCATCAACAAATCTGTTGATAAGGCTTTCCACTATATTTTTCATTTGACATATCAAATTCTTCATTTCTAATATCTGCTTCTCAATTGAAATCTCAATCTCATGGGAAATTCTTTCCTCCATATCATATATAGAATCCTATAACTCATGAATTTGCTTCTCATTGCTTCTGAGTAATCCTACGATCATTCTTTTGAATTCCCTTTCAGGCATTTTCATCAATCATTTTCACATTCTTTTTTTTTTTACTTTTATTTAATGAATATAAATTTCCAAAGTACGATTTATGGATTAGAATGGCTTCCCCCACATACCGTCCCTCCCACCCACTACCCTCCCCTTTCCCACTCCCTCTCCCCTTCCATTCACATCAAGATTCATTTTCGATTATCTTAATATACAGAAGATCAGCTTAGTATACCTTAAGTAAGGATTTCAACAGTTTGCTCCCACACAGAAACATAAAGTGAAAAATAATAGATGATTTTTTTTAAATGATGATGAAATCAGATCAGACCTATTGTCATGTTTAATGCCAGTGAGAGTCAAGTTGGGAGTTGATAATTTTTTTTTTTTTTACAGAGGATCAGTTTAGGGGAGTCATGTTGTCTTCTTGTTTCTTGAATTTCTGCATTTATTTTTAAGTATTTGTGGATATATTTGTTACTTTTATATTTTGATGGATTTTATTTCTAAATCATATCCCCTTTGGCTTAGTGGAATGACTGTTCTTTCAGTTGATACAGAGACATGTTCTAGGAGTGTCCAGGAAGCTCTGGACAGTGCTCTAGAGTAGGGCAAATATCCAGAGTAACACCCGACTTTGGCGTGGTAGATCTCATCTATTGTCAGCAGGGGGAAGTGTGTGGTCACCTCTGTTGGTATCTTCACATTGTTACCATCTCTCTTCCAAAGTGATCAAACCCAAGGCTTAGACCACCGTGGGTACAACACTCACTTGTACTACCACATGAACCACACAGCAGATCTGTAAAGTCCTTAATGTGAGCATGGATCCCACTGCTGGGGCCCACTGCAGGTAATTGCAGAGCTCTGAGCTTCTGGTCCCAGACATAGTTATTGCCCAGAGACCCAGCTATACATTGTGCCCTATCTTAGAGTCAGAGAATTCTGAGCCACAGCATGCCATGCTCCCACATGGAGAGTGGGAGTGCAGAGGATCAATTCCACCCCACTACGCTGTTCTGTTGACAGAGAGAGCAAAGACGTTTCCAGAGCCAGCTGCCTGTGGGTGCTCCACTTAGAGTTTGAGCCCTGCAGCCTATATGTTGAGATGATGGGTCACCTCACAGTTCTACATGGGTGCCTAGGCCCTGCCAAACCTCCCAGCCAGAATCAAAGTCAATGAGGAATACACAGTTTTCTCTTTCATAAAATCCCTTGATCATACCCGTGCAGCTGCTACTGGGGTCAAATGGCACCTTCTCCCCACCAGTTGCCAGGTGCCCTTGTGGGGGCACGGGGAGAAAGAATTGCTCTTTTCTTTTGCTGGGTTAGACAGGTACCCTGCCCCCTGTTAGTGCTCCAGGCCAGAATGAAAGACAATGTGATCCTCAAGGTTCTCCCTCTGGCAGTATCACCAGTGGCACAGGCTGCCTCAGTCTCCTGTCACCCCACTCTCCAATGCAGACAAATCCCCCAGCTCTCAACTGCAGGAGTTGTGTGTGGAGTGTGCACTGGTCATTGTGTGTTGGCATCTTCCATGCTGATACATGGTCTCCCTCTTCCTTCTGCAGGATTTCCAGAGCAAATTTCTGACTATCCTCTGCAAATGCACTTCCTCTGCTTTTTATTGTTGCTGCTGCTGTTTTCCTCTCTTCTAAAGCAGTATGTCTTTTCCCTATTCAGTCACTTAAAATCTTCTTTAGTGTATCTATCTTAAACATTTTTTTAAAAGTATGTACTTGCCATGCTGAGAGAGAGAGACAGAGTGCTCTACTCCCCTTATAAATGCCTCAATGTCTGCCGAGGCTGGGGTAGATGACGGTTGAAGCCATGAGCTGGAGACTCAATCCAGGGTGATAGAAACCTAATTACTTGAGTCATCACCTGCTGTGTCCCAGAGTCTACATTGAAAGGAAGGTGGAACTGGGAGCCAGAGCTGAGACTCAAACCCAGTCACACCTATGTGAGACATTGGTCAAATAACTGGTGTCTTAACTTCTAGACTAGATACCTTCCATCTCTATATTTAATGAGTACAATGCACTAAATATACATGTATATATAAAATATACATATACAAATACACATAAATATTGTGAAATGAGGACTGCAATGAAGCTAATTAACCTAACATCTTCCATACTGAAAGATCTACTCCTTCATTTAGCAAATTCTAACACTATGATATTAGTAACTGTAATCAAAATCTAGGTTAAATCTCAGGAACTCATTCATTCTATTTAAATGAAACTTTGCATACTTTGGCCAACATCTCCCAATATCCTTAAACCCAAGCCTCTGGAAGCACCATTCTACTCTAGTTTCTACATGCTTGATATTTGTCATGTCTGATGTGATACATACTTGTTTTTCTGCATCTAGCTTACTTCACTTACTATAATGGGACATCTTTACGGAGTAGAGCATAAGAATTCATTATATGTAGACAATTTGTGATGATCAAATCAGGCTGGTTTACATTTCCAGTTCCCTAAATATATTTTATATTCTTTTGATTGATATTAAATACTTTCACAGGTTTGGAGTATAGTGCGATGTGTCAAATATGTATAGTGTACATATGGTCCAAATGAGGACCATTAACATTCCCCCTTCCTTATTATGATAAGTTTGGAGCCTTTGAGCTACTCCCTTCTATTTATTCTGTTTATTCCTCCTGGATATAATGGGTTATTGTAAACTCCTGGTCTTTCTTTTCCATGTGATGTATGCATATCCCTTGAGTCACTGGCTCCCCAGGTTCATGCTACCCAATGCCAATGGTAGGATCATTGATCAAGAGAGTCAGCGTGTGGTAGGCAATGATGTCTTACTATGATGCATAACGGATTTGTGACAGGGTGACAAGTACTTTTGTGTACAGGGTGTGTGCTGCTGCATTTAAACATACATTTTTAAGGCTCATGTTGATGATCGATTAAATCTAATAAAGGTCTGGTGCTGTGGCTCAACAGGCACCACCTGCAGCACCAGCACCTGGATTCTAGTCCCGGTTGGAGTGCCGGATTCTGTCCTGGTCACTCCTCTTCCTGTCCAGCTCTCTGCTGTGGCCTGGGAGTGCAGTGGAGGATGGCCCAAGTGCTTGGGCCCTGCACCCACATGGGAGACCAGGAGAGGCACCTGGCTCCTGGCTTTGGATCAGTGCAGTGCACCAGCCACAGCAGCCATTGAGGGGTGAGCCAACAGAAAAGGAAGACCTTTCTCTCGTCTCTCTCTCTCACTGTCCACTTTGCCTGTCAAAAAAAAAAAAAAACCTAATAGTGTCTCCCTTTGTCTTACCTATTTGGGCCAGGTACTGAAAAAGACTGGACTTAACAGAGGTTGATCTTTGCTTTCTGACATGGTGCCACACACCTCTCAGAATTTGTGAGTTGATGAGGATTACTGTTTGTGTGTTACAATGCTCATGATGCTGCCAAAGCCTGCAATTTGGTGTACCTATTGCTACTTGGATTGTGTGATAACAGAGATCAGCTTATAATTATGTACAGCATTTAGGATCTCTGTGGATCTAATAATTCTTGGCACGTAAGTGCTGGGACTCCCTTGCATGGTGGTGCTAGTTATGTCATGGTTCGAAGTTCACTGCAGTCAGAAGGATCAACAGGGGCACTTATTTGCCTCTCTCACTTGGGCCATCAAGGTCTTGGGCAATTTGTGTATGTATCATATCTGTCTGAGCTGTGGAAATGTAACTTATCTGTCAGACATTAGGCGGGGATAGGGTTGAATGAGTCCATTATATAAAGTTAATTACATAAAATGATCAGATTCTTCTCTATTTTGAGAAGTTAATCCTGAGCTGTGCATAGGAATGCATTGCCTGGGGAAAACACACACACACACTCATGCACACTTTTAAAAGCATACATGATCACTCATGAAAACTTCACAACATTGATGCACATAGACCCACACGATCTCTAAATGACACAGCTACTTCCAGGGCCTGCCTTAGATGCCCATAGCTCTGTGCTGGCCTATCTCTTCCTTTCACCACACCCGAGATCTTGTTATCCACCAGGAAGCTGGAATCAGATTGAATCACCAGAAGAGAACAGGCAGGAAGGTCCCACTCTCTCATCCCTTCAGCTTTTCCTCAACAACTGAGGGATTCCAGAACACGTACAGTTTTCACTGGATCTTGAGTCCATCTGTAATCAGAGAAAGAAAGTCAAGTCGCTATAGGACCACATTCTGTTTGCACAGGTCTCTTTTTCCCTTGCTTACTGTGGGAAACCTGATGCATGAGGCAGCTGCCCTCAGATAAAGCATAGATGACACTTGTGTGCAAGACATGACCTTTCACAGGTGACATTGCATGTCCATTTGGCTTGGCAAATACAAGATGCAGTTTTTTAAAAAGATTTTTTATTTTTTTTATTTATTTGAGAGAGCTACAGATGGTGTGAGAGAGAGACAGAGAGAAAGGTCTTCCTTCTGTTGGTTCACTCTCCAAGTGGCCACAATGGACAGAGCCGTGCTGATCTGAAGCCAGGAGCCAGATGCTTCTTCCTGGTCTCCCATGTGCATGTAGGGTCCCAAGCACTTGGTCCATCTTCTACTGCTTTCCCAGCCCACAGCAGAGAGCTGGACTGGAAGAGGAGCAGCCAAAGAATGAAAAACTGCTACTGAACAAATGCCCTGTACCATATAACTTGTAAATGATGCTGTCATTTTTGAAGACCATCTTGAATCGGGTCACAATTAACAACAGGCATGCACTTCATTTATCTCAAGAAAACTGAGGTAGTCATCTCCAATGTATGTAGTCAGATTTTCATATTTGAGAAAAAACTAATTGTAAACAAAAAACATTTCTGTCTCCAAAATAAAGGTACCAATACCTTCGCAAAGCATATGGCTTTCTCCTCCACCCTGTCTTTGGGAAGTTCTTGGAGAACACAGGGTAAATGTCAGTAAATTTGCGTTGTGGATGAGTTAGGAAGGGACACTTGCATGCAGTGGACATAGAACTAGGCTTTGTGGGGTGGTTGGTGAACAGTGAACAACATGAAAAGTTCTGTGCTGCACTCAGTGACAGAGCAAGAAAAAACCCAGCCCTGCACCCACAAATAATTCAGGAAGGTCAACTCATGCAGGCTCTGAACTGTTCTGGACCATCTGAACTTTGGGACCACCCTCATTGATGGATGAAAGAAGACCAAGAAGAGGGCTGGGAAATAAATAAGAAATGGAGTCTTGATTTCTTTCCCAAAGCAACCAAATCACTATGAAATAGTCAGTTTAAGATTTTTTTTTATTTGAAAGGCAGAGATAGGGAGAGAGGGGAAGAGGGAGAGAGAAAATCTTCTACCTGCTGGTTCACTCTCCAAATGGTTACAATGGCCAGGGTTAGGCCAAGTAAAACCAGGAGCCCTCAGCACAATCTGGGTCTCACATGTGAGTGGCAGGGTCCCAGCACTGGGACCATTCTCCACTGCTTTCTCAGGAACAGGAGCAGGGGGCAGGAACAGCAGCAGCTGGGACTCAAACTGGAGCTCTGATAGACAGAGGCTTTCCTCATCACATGAGAAGGCCCAAGCCAGGAACCTGGACTCCACCCACATCTCCCACACGGTGGCAGGGAACTACAGGCCGCTGCTTTCACAGGTGCATTAACAGGGAGCTGGACCAGAATCAAGGCAGTGGAGACTCGACTGGGCACTCTCATAGGAGATGCTGGAGTCACAGGTGTCAGCTTAACCTGCTGCACCACAGCAATGGCCAGAAACTGCCTGCTTCTATCGCTGTGTCTACAGTGAGGTAACAAATTCACTGCCCAAGACATAAAATGTCCATGTCTCATTTCTCTCCTCCCACACCCAGGAAGAGAAAGCAGCTTCTTCTCTTCTTCCTTCTTCTGCCACAGATCCTGCACCCCTGGCCCAGCAGGCAACTCTACTCACAGCTACTCCACTGCCTCTTGGTAACAGCTGATTCAAGAGGCACCACAGGCAAGCCCAGGGCCCTCCCTGCTCCCACCCCCACAACACAATTGCTCCAGAGCTGGCTTCCAAGCACTGAATTCAAGACATGGTCCACAACAAGAACTCAGCGAACACTGGAAATAACATCCAAAAGTGGACTAACATTAAGCCGGGAAAACTCGAAAGTGTCTGCAACCCAAGCAACAGACCCAGGGTGAAGACCCTTGACATGTGAAAAGTCCCTACCAATCAACAAGCAAATCAGAAAGAGAAATAAAATTACTGGGTTCGGAAGTATCAATGAATGCATAAAAATGCATTCTGGGGCCAGCGCTGTGGTGTAGTGGGCTAAGCTTCTGCCTGCAGCACCAGCATCCAATATCGGTGCCAGTTCTAGTCCCAGCTGCTCCTCTTCTGATCCAGCTCCCTGTTATGGTCTGGGAAAGCAGTAGAAGATGGCACCTATGTGGGAGACCCTGGAAGAAGCTCCTGGATCCTGGCTTCAGATTGGCACAGCCCCAGCTGCTACAGCCATTTGTGGAGTGAAAGAGCAGATGGAAGACCTTTCTCTGTCTCTCCCTCTCTGTAACTCCACCTCTCAAAGAAATAAATAAAATACTTTTTTTAAAAAAATGCAGTTGTGTTTCTACGGTCACCTCAGTAACAACACTATAACATTTACACACACCAGAGAGGCAAAAATTCTAAAAATCAATAACATCCAGCAGTGTCAGGATAGAAGAAATTATTTTCTTTTTTTCCTATTTTTTCAAATTAGACAAAGTAATATATGCTCATTTTCACTAGTCAAAAAATGCAAACTGTTAACGTATTTCAAAGAGACACATGCACTGATTTGTTTTCCTGATACCATACCACATAAATGTGTTTGTGATTCTGCAAGTGAACTATTTAAATACCTTGGAGAAATTTCAATGGCAGCAGAGAGATCAATCTCAAGCTTCCTCCAGCTGAATTCCTCCACACAGGTGTGCTCAAATGTATTCCACCAAGACTTGGCCAGAGGAATTTGCTTCCAGACTGCTTTCCCCAGTGTTAATACACAGCTGAGCATTCTGACACGTGGCTCTGTGGGATGGGTCCCTGGGAAGGGACTTGCTGAGGCCAAGGCAGCACAGCCCAGCAGGTTCCCACATCCTCACATTTCCAAGTTCTGCTGTTCTAGCCCTTCTCAGGTGAGGACTTGGAGGTTAGCGCTTGCCCTGGGGTCAGGTGATGGCTGAGCCCAATCCTCAGCTCTTCCCCCATGCTCGCCAGTGGGTGGACACTCTTGCCTTAGTGACTTCTGCCGAAGTGGTCATCAGGGAAAAGCAGCGAGTGGGGGGAAGGCTGAGACAAGGACATGAAGCCACCCCCTCCCCATTCACGATGTCATAAAAGTCCCTGTGTAGAACCAGGCAACTGAGCTTCCATGGTCACGGGGGTGCGGGGTGCAGCCCTCACAGGAGAGGCCACGTGCAGGAAATCTGATGTGTAATGTGCAGGCCTGGACCTGCCCCCAGCATCACACAAGAGAGGAGACGAGCGGGCCATGCAGACAAGCCCTGCCCTCCATTCGAGAAGAAACACCAGAAATGGCGAGAGGGGAGGGGATTGGCACTGTTGGCCCGAGACCATGCCCCCAGTGACCACCTGAGTCCTTGGGGACACCCTGGGGACAGCAGGCGTGGGGCCCACCTGGGGCGCCCCACTGAGCAGCAGCCTGGGGGGCAGGTTGTCCATGCAACCCTCGCCCGGTTGCTGTAATCCATGTGGCTGGGCTGTGGCACCATCCACTGCTGGTAGTACAGGGACTGCTCTGTGGACATCATGGTCTTGCTCAGTAGCGGGCAGAAGAAGCTGGCCCACATGACCAAGGGGGTGGGCAGCAGCGAGGCAGCCTTGGGCAGGCTGCTGCTGTCAGTGGCCAGGACCATGTCTGCAGGAGCTTGGGCAGGAAGACGATGGGCGGCGGCCGGCAAGCCTTGGCCAGGGAGCACTGTGGGGCCTGCAGGATGAGGGCGCTGCTGGTGGTGGCCATGTACAAGGAGTACGAGCCTGAGGAGGACGGCTGGCCAGATGAGGTGACCACCACGTGCAGGCTGCTCCACCCAGGGCTGTGTGTGCTGGCTGCGGGTGGGGGATCCTGGCTTACCTGGCTCCCCTGCTTCTCCCTGGGGACCCTGCCCTCCTCAGAAGGGCAGCTGGGCAGGGGTGAGCTGGCCTGCTCTCTCTGCAGGGGCCCCACAGGCAGAGCCCCAGGCTTGCCAATGAGCGTGGAAGCTGAGGAGAGAACACCGGTCAGGCGCGTCCCATGGGAACCTGTGCAGAGCCTATGCAAAGCCTGCCAGCTGCTCCCATGTCTACCCAACTCCCTGAGCTGTTTCTGGTGGCAGGAAGTGGCCCACTGGTCGGGGGCTTGGAGCCTGCTGGTCATGGCACCGGGACGGCCACCCAGCTCACGGCTACCCATGGGTCAAGTTAGCCAAGAAGAAGAAAGGCAGCCAAAGGCCCCCCCTGGGCCCTGCCTCAGGTCATGCAACAGGGTTTCCCAGCAGCCCCCAGCCAGCCCCTTGCACCCCAGGCTGGAGCTGCTGGAACTCCCAGAGCCCAGGCCCTGCACCCCTGCCCTTCAGCAGCTCCTCTGCCCAGGAAGCTCTCCTACTTGGGCCACTTCCTCCAGGGCCGGGCCAGGGGACACTTAGCACAAGGGCCAGGGGAGGAGTTTTTGTTCACAGCCCTTCTCCTCTCTGCCAAATGCGGTTTTCGGCCTGAGGCCACAAGTCCTAGCAGCGAAGCCTCCCATGTCTATTCACCTGGACAGGGGACACCTCATCCTCACCCCTACTCCCAGCATAGGTGCTTCCCAAATCAGTAGCTTCACTGAGGACATGGCCACCACTCCCAAGATGGCCCTGGCCAGGGGCAGACCCCATGGTCCTCTCTGGGCCCACCCCCTCCCCAAAGCATCCAAGCCCTTGGCTCCCAAGTTCACTCCCGGTCTGCTCCCTGGAGGACCCATGTCTTCAGAGTCTCCCTCCTTTTTCAGGACCCCATGGAGCTACACCAGTGCCAGCGAAAAGCACCTCCCTGTGTCTTCATTCTTGGAAACCTCAGCCCTCACCCAGCTCGGACCCCTGCACGGGAACTCACAGGATGCTGTGGAGGACAGGGTGAGGACGCTGAGTCCTGGGAGCAGGGCCTTTCCATTGTCACCGTGCTTACTCACTCCCAGGTAGAGCCTGCTTCAAAGCATACAGGCACTGGAAAGGCGTGGGCAGCTGTGACCCTGCTGCACGCCCAGCCCTTCACACATCATCTCCTCTCCCCCTACCCACTGCTGGAGCATGGAGGTGGCAGAATGAGAGATGTGGAGGTGGCCATGGGTGCTTCCAGACCATAGGCTCCCACCCAGGCGGTGCAGCTCAGAGGAGGACCACGTGGTCAGCAGGTGGCGCTGCAGCCATCTCATCCCACTCCACAAAGGCCTTGCATTTTTCATGTGCTTGGCCTTCTTCTCATCCCCCTTGGCCACAGCCAAACACCTTCTGCCACTCTCATTTGTGTGGTCTATGGGAGACCCAGTGTTGGGCTGCAAGGGGCTGCAAAGGAGACCAGCCAGCCCGCACAAACTGCGGTCATGGACAGCACAATGGTGGCTCTGTTGGTGTAGGGGCAGAGAAAAGGGAGCCCCACACGGGAAGGAATGCAGCTAACAATAGTCTCAGCCTAGCCCTAGGAAACCTCAACGTCCTTCTCAGCCTCCAAGAGTTCTAGGGCGAGAAAGAACCCACGGGGACTTCCTACTCACCCCACCAAAACATGGGAGCAAAATGTGAATTGAGCGAGCGCTGCTCTGGAGGCTCCCAGCCCCACGACCACGTGGCAGGGACCCCAGGGGGACAGGTGGGCCTCACCTTCAGTCCCTGGCTCCTCCTCCTTGTTGTCTGTGCTGCTCAGCTTCTCCGTGTCACTCTCCAAGTCCTCACTCCTGGGCCCCTTGTCCAAGGGCAGCTCGCTGCTCACAAACTGGGCGGCCAGGCCCAGCTCCTGCTCCAAAGCCATTCTTGCCAAGCATGAGGAGTTGATCTGGTGCAGAGACCAAGGAGGCAGGCACAGCCTTAGGGAGTGCCCTGTGCAGAGCAGGCACCCAGTGGCTGGGGACCGCTGACCTCCTCCTTGTGATGGCAGGACCAGTGCCCATGGGAAGACAACCATGCTTCTGTGAGCCTTCACAGCAATGCCAGCTTGCCGGCAAGGCTCTGGGGTGCCTGCTGCATTTCCAACTTGGCTGCATGTGATTGAAAGAGCAATGATTTTAGGGTCAGGCAACACAGGGCTGGAATCCAGCTCGGCCACATCCACATGACAGAACCTTCTATAACTATGCAAGTTCTTTGAGGCTTTGATTTTAAAAGATCTGCTTATTTACTTGAAAGGCAGAGTTTCAGAGAGAGAGGGAGAGAGATATCTTCCATCTTCTGGCTCATTCCCCAGAATGGCCACAGTGGCCAGAGTTGGGCCAGTCCAAAGCCAAGAGCCTGGAACTCCATCCAGGTCTCCAACGTGGGTGCAGGGAGTTCAGCAGCAGCCCCACCCCTAACCCACAGGTGCCTTTCTGAGAAGTGGGAAAAAGCTGCTTGTGCTTCTGATGAATATCACTGCCATCTGCTGGAAGCTCCTAAGAATTACACCACCTACCATGACCATAGCTGACAGTGAAGGGCGCCACCTGGAGCCAGGCCGTGGTAACACAAGGACTCCCTGAGCTGGTCCACCCCACTGAGGAAGAGGATGCAAGGCAGGCCCTCCAATTCCAGGTAGGTCTGGGCTCTCCATGCTGCATCCTCGATGTTCTGCCACATCTGCAGATAGTTAGAAAGAGATGAGGTCCAGAGGCTCCTTCCTCCCCCCAGACCCAGCTACCCAGGACCCGCATGTTCTCTGAATGATTTAAAGCCCTCACCATGCAGCACTCTGCACTGCAGACAAGCACGCCGTCCACTTTGTTTCCCATTAGGTGTGAGCGTCCTATCCCTTTCTGTACTTTATTCATTAATTTTAGAGGCAGGGAGGCAGAAGAGGGGGTTAGGATGGGGGAAGATAAAGAGTGTGCTCCCCCACCCACCAGTTCCCTCACCAAACACCTACAATGGTGGGGGCTGGGCTGGGCCAGGCAGAAGCTCAATTGAGGTCTCCCACGTGGGTGGCAGAAACCCAGTCAGTTGAGCTCTCACCACGGCCAGGTACTCCAATGTGGGATACAAGCACCAACCACTAGGTTAGACGCCCAGTCATGCCCTATTCTTGAACATGCTAACTGGGCAGTCTGAGAGTGTCCATTCACAGTTCTCTGGGAGGGAGGACCTGTGGGTTCTGTCCTATGGCTCACTGTTCTGTCATGTGCTACTCACTTGTTCATTCAACACCTGCTCCCTAACCTCTACATTCTCTCCAGGCCTAGTGACAACTCTGATGGGTAAGGAATTGTGCTAGGCTTCCAGGCAAGCCATGAGGGCTAGTCTTTGTCCCCAGTGCCTGGAGGAGGGGTGGGGACTGCAGGGACCTGGGCCCAGCCCCAGCAGTGGGGGAGGGTGTCCTTGTGAAAGGGGAAATGACATTGAGCTGGGTCCCGCAGCAGAAGGAGAAATGCACCCCAGGATGCAGGAAAAGCTGGGACAACCCTAGGGGTGTGAGAAAGGTGGCCCCGAGTCCAGGGAAGCAGCATGAAGAGCTGCACAGTGGAGAAGTGGCCCTGGGCCGGAGAGGTGGTGGGGTCCCAGGAGACCAGCAGGCATCCGTGGCGCCCACCACTAGCTGCTTTACAAAGTGCTTGCTCACCATGATGCCCTTGCTGGGGGTGCCCTGGATGATCCGGAAGTACTCCTGCAGTGCCAGGCACGCACACACATGGGCCAGGGACTCCTAGGCCATGGTGGCCAGCAGCGCACAGGGCACGTGCATCAGCACCATGAGCCCGTGTCCACAGGGGAATTGTGCAGAAGCACGCAGCAGGTGCTGTGTGATCTCCAGCTTCTCCACTGACACATGGTTCCTCCTCTGCGGCAGGCCGCTCCCGGCCATCAGCACAGCTGCCTAGTGCTGCAGAACAAAGGTCTGGATCACCACACTGTGCAGCTGGGGAATCAGACACATGGATGTGGTGTCCCTTTGTGCTTCCCAGCCCCTGGTGCCCCGAAGCGGCATACTCAGAACGTGCAGTGAGCAAATGGATGGAGGAAGGAAGGGCCTGTGCAGCTCTCAATGGCTTCCGGAAGGCTCCCCAAGGAGGCAGGTGAAGCTCCCAGGGCTCCCCCTAGCATCAGGAGAGCCTGCAGCCACCAACAGGCAGAGGCAGCCCCTGCCCCTCAGACCCAGGGCCCATCTTCCACACACTGCTTTGTTTCCATTACAGGAGTCACGTTTAACAGATGAGTCTTAGAACACATGAAGTCAAGCTGACAGTTACCATGCATCCCCACAGAGCTGGTGGTTCCAGGAACAGCTATGACCCACACATCAGGAACAGGCCCCAGGTCCCGCTGGAAAAACCCAGGTCCTCCTGGGTCACTGTGTGCCTCCAAGGAGCATACAAATATATGTGCTCCATTTTTTTTTGAAAAGATTTATTATTTATCTGGAAGGCAGAATTACAAATAGAGGGATAAGGAGACACACACACACACACACGCACACACACAGATCTTCTATCCACTGGTTTACTCCCCAAATGGCTGCAATGGCCAGGGCTGGGCCAGACCAAAGCCAGGAGCCAGGAGCCAGGAGCTTCTTCCGGGCCTCCCACGTGGGTGCAGGGGCCCAAGCACTTCTGCCATCTTCCACTGCCTTCCCAGGCCATTATCATGGAGCTGGACCAAAAGTGGAGCAGCCAGGTCTGGAACCCATGCCTATATGGGATGCTGGCATCACAGATGGTGGCTTAACTTGCTATGCCACAGTGGCGGACCCAGACATCCAGTTTCCAAACAGTGCCCTTGTGAGTTCCTGTAGCTGGAGTGAGTCCCCCTGAACCTGTAAAGCTAGGAATCATGCAGTAGCCAGGCACTTGTATGTGCTCTTGCGGCAGCCAGCTGACGCCTGGATGACACTTCTGCTCCCTCCTCTTCTTCATTCTTCCCTGAGCAGGGCAGCTGCTTTGGGGTTTTTTTTTGGGGGGGGGGGTTGTAAACTGGAAGCCTGGCCTAGTGGACTTGCCAGGACTTAGCACGGTTCCAGGAGGGCATAAGTGGTTCATGGGGTCTGGCACAAAGGGGACTCAGTGGCCCAGGGACTTCTTACCCTGCCCCTGGTGCCCAGGCAGATGGCATGGAGGGAGGGAAGGACAGAGGGGGTGGGTTAACTCTCTTCTGCTCAAGGGCAAGCTGAGACTTCCACTTCTGGCCATAACAGAGTTGCAGGGATCAGGTTTATCCTCCCAGGGGGTGGAACAATGGTGTGGCAAGACCTTGGTTATCCAAGCCTCCAGCCCCTGCCTGCTCAGGAAGGGAGAACCAAGGCAGAGCCCAGGGGTCTCCCCGAGTTGAGCTGAGATGTCAGATTCCAGGGAAACCAAGGCAGCTGCGTGGCACAGCCAGAGTGCCAAGGAGGAGAGAGCTGCGTAGACAAGGAGAGCTCCAGAGATCTGCAGCGCCCACCTCCTCGAGTCTTCAGCTGAGCTGTGGTTAGCACTGGTAGGTGAGGAGGCTGCCCAAGGCAAGGAAAGGATGTGCTGCTGTGAGCCCCTGGGATTGGAGGCAGTCCCTCTTCCCTCCTGAGATGTGGAAGACCTCAGAGGCAGGGGACACTGCCTGCTGCTCTGCTCCTGCCTGGCAATGTTCAGCAGCAAGGATTGAACTGTTCCAAGCATCTTCACTGTATTCCAGGAAGAAAAACCAAAACTCACTATTTCTAAGAATACCAACATATGTAACACCCAATAAGGTAAACTTCACAATGACTAGCACCCTCTCAAAAATGATCAGATAAAAAAAGCAACAGAAAAAACAAGCCTAAGGAAGAGGAGGCAAGCCAGTCAACAGAAACCAACCCAGAAATGCTACAGGTGAATCAGCAGACAGGAAACCTAACACAAGCACCCTGCCTGCATTCTGTATTCAAATAACTAGAGGAAAAATGGAACGTGCTAAGTGGAGATGTCTTTAAAAAAACAAATTACAGAGGTGAAAGCTATTTCTAAATAGGACCCTGAGTTCTCCCCAGGAGCCTTTGTCTCTGTCCATGGTCTCACCCTGCCAGCCACAATAAGCTGGCTCAGGAATGGGAACCTGACCCAACAAGGGCCAACAACATGTTTCCAGGATTATTCCCCCTGAAGAAGTCAAAGACTGTGAGGTCCACTGACAACCACAGGCAATGCTTTTCAGCCCCTGGACGATGCCCATGGGTAGCTATGTATAGTAAAGCCAGCCCAGAGACAGCCAAGGCAGGATGGCACTGTTGTGACAATGGGTGAACACCTAACACAACTACTCTCAGAACCATCAGTGGCTCTGCTTAGCCTTTTACTTCATGAGCCAATACATCCCTGTTCTTCCTAAAGAGTTCAAGCTTGGTGGTAGGGTGGGGGCAGCACTGCAGCATAGCAGGTTAAGCCTCCACCTGCAGGGCCAGCATCCCATATGGATGCCAGTTCCAGTCCCAACTGCTCCACTTCTGATCCAGCTCCCTGCTAATGCACCTGGGAAAGCAGCAGAAGATGGCCCAGGTGCTTGGGCCTCTGTACCTGCATGGGAGACCTGGAAGAAGCTCCTGGCTCCTGGCTTGAACCTGGTCCAGCCCTGGTTGTTTCAGCGATTTGGAGAGTGAAACATTGGATGGAAGCTCTCTCTCTGTAATTCTGCCTTTCAAATAAATAACTAAATATTTTTTAAAAATTAATATACTTGAAAACAGCAGCAGAAACCAAACTGACTGAGGAAAAAAATGAAATGGAGGCAGGGATCCAGCTTCAAGCAGCCTGATCCTTGTGTGATTGTTTTCCTCTCTGATAGAGGTGGGTGGGAGACAGAAAGGCTGAACTTTTGAAGAAAGGCTGAACTTGCTCAGATGTGATGAAAACTCAAGCACAAGAAAGATGAAGAGAATTATGCCCAACCATGCTGAGCTTGTATGGCTTTAAATGAGTGAGTGTTTTAAAAGCTTCCAAGCCACCAGCAGGGACAGGGGAGACAGCAGAGAGACAGCAGGGATGATGTTTCTGGACTGAAATGACGCAAGACAGAAGACAGCAAAATAGCATCTCTAACGTACTAACAGAAAAAGTCGGTCCAGCACTTAAGAGGCCATCCAGGGAAAATCGCTCTTGAGGATGAGGCAAAGACAGACTTTTTCTGACATACAAAAGCTGAACAAATTCATCACTAGCTGATCTGCTCTATAAGGAATGTTAAATGAAGTCCTTAAAACAAGGAGGAGACTGAGCTGTGGTGTAGCGTCAAGTCTCTGCCGGTGACACTGACATCCAGTGACACCAGAAGATAGCCCAGGTGTTTGGGCCCCTGCTACCCAAGTGGAAGACCTGGAAGAAGCTCCTCGCAGCCATCTGGAGATTTAACCAGTGATGTAAGTCCTCTCTGACTTTCAAATAAATTAAATCATTTTTTACAAATGTGCAAAATGGAATTAAAAGACCAGGTTTTTTGGTGCAAAAAAGAAAATGAAATCCACTCACACTTTCTTCCCACTACCTATTCTTTTTAAACGTTTCAAAGTCTCCTCAAATGCATGGACTCTAGAGTTTACTTTGGTACAAAAAGAATTTATCTTTTAATTCCATTTTCCACAAAATTTTGAACACTCTCATAAGCTGCTGAAAGAATCTTAAACATGACCTGAGGGCACAGTGTGGTTAGATGTAAACCATACATGTAAGGCAGCCATGAGAGAGTGCAGCAGTTTGTATCAGGTAGTATAAATAATCTAGAGATAATTTAAAGTATACTTGAGAATGTGCATAGGTTTTATGCAAATACTGTACAATTTTCCATAAGGACTTGAGCATACATGGATTTTGATAATTGCTGAGGTTCTGGAAACACCCCCTCATGGACATGGTTGGATGACTGTATTTATCTTACAAAAATAGTATCATATTATCTCCAAAATTTTGTGTCTGTGAGTGTGCATGCCTAAATAATATCATGGTGTTCTTTGCACATTTTTTAAGAAAACTTTTATTTAATAAATATAAATTTTGAGGGGCGGTTCCAAGATGGCACACTATGGAGGGAGCTTACTGATCTAGTCCAGGAGAAGATACTTTAATAAAAGTGGAGATAGTGTAGTTTCAGGGAAGAGTTAGGGTAAAAATGGCAGAGGAAACTCCTCCATAATTGGAGGGACAGAGTGTACCTATGTGGAAAGTGTGAGCGTCCACAGCTCAGGACTCCAGCAGCTGAGAGCCTCCGCACCAGTGCTGAAAAGTGAGGTGAGACAAGACCACAGTAGTCCAAGACAATGGCAGAAAAGTGGCAGGAAGTGCCTAGAGGGAACGAAGCTTGAAGCCCCGTGGGAGAAAGTACACCAGCCTAACTATAAAAGGGAAGGTACAAACACAATTCTCTCTCTCCTGTCACCTTACAAAGGCCCAATCACCTTACAAATGCATATGGGCCAATAGAGCAGGCATCATTTTGGACATATACAGCAGCTGTGCCAGCTTGTTGTCTGAGCCCAGCAATCAGCCAAGCAGAGAAACCTGACTCTGGTGGGGAGTAATAGCAGGCAAATATGACCTGGGGATTGTGTGGAGCTTCTGAACTGGGACTGTGAAAAAAAAAATTGAGAGTGTGTGGGAGAACTCACAGTGTGGCTGAGACTTTGAGTAGTCTCAGTGGGAGATGCCACAAGCTTGGGTAGTCCTGGCTACCTGGTGAGAGACAGTGCTGGGGAATCTGATCTTACACTGAGGACTACACAGACCCTTTGTATGGTCCTTGGGACAGAGAAGATGGATATTAGATCCACTGGGGCTAGCCCTCACGTACTGGTCACCATCAAGAAGAAGAGCTCAGCTGAGAAGAATTACTTCCCTTGTAATTCAAAATAAAAGAGAGAGAGAGAGAGAGAGAGAGAGAGAGAGAGGGATGGAGGGATTTACAGTGACAAACCTGGATGTGTCACATTAGGCATGCCCTTAACCCTGAAGAACTGAACAAGCTCTATGGCCAGACCCACCACAAGCCTTTAGAGATTACTGAAAGCAGACAGTACACTTATCTACAGAGTCACAGTACAATGAAAAAAGCAGCCACAGCAGAAAAAAAAGGAGAAGAAACCAATGATTATCTCCACAAATGCCGAACAACGAACACAACAACCCAACAAACAAGAATAAGGAAGACAACATGACACTCCCAAAAGAATGTAGCAATTCAATACAAGATTATGAAGATGATGAGATAGAAGAAATGCAAGAAATGAAACTCAAAAATTTATGATAAGAATACTTAAAAGTAATCAAAAACAAATCCACAAACTACTGAAATTCATGCAGGACAGGAAAGAAAATCTCTCTCATGAAAATGACATCTTAAAGAGGAATCGAAATGAAGAATTCAATAGCACATGAGATTGAAATATTGAAGATAAATCAATGTGAAATGAAAATTCAATAGAACAAATAAAAAAAGCAGTTGAGAGCCCTAAAAACAGAATCAGAGAGGCAGAATAGACAATATCGAACTTAGAAGACAGGGTACAGGAAAGTATACAGCCAAATCAAAGAAAAGAAGAGGAAATTAGAAATCTAAAAACTATTGTGAGGAATCTACAGAATACTATTAAAAAACCCAACATTCGAGTTCTAGAAGTTCCCTGAAGTCATGGAGTGAGAGATAGGATTAGAAGGCCTTTTTAGTGAGATACTAGCAGAAAACTTCTGGGCTTGGAGAAAGAAAGAGATGTCCAAGTACAAGAAGAATACAGAACTCCTAATAGGCATGACCAGAAAAGATCCTTGTCACTACACATGGTAATCAAACTCACCACAGTGAAACACAAAGAGCGCAAGAGAGTAATGCAAGATTACTCTCAGAGGATCTCCAATTAGACTCACAGCAGACTTATCAGAAACCCTACAGGCTAGGTGGGACTGCAAGATATAGTCCAAGTACTAAGAGAAAAAAACTGACATTCCAGAATATTATATCCTGCAAAGCTCTCATTTGTGAATGAAGATGAAATAAAGACCTTTCACAGCAAACAGAAATTGAAAGAATTTGTCACTACTTGTCCAGCCCTGCAAAAGATGCTTACAGATGTGTTACATACAGAAATACAGAAAGACAGCCATCAAAGTAAAGGAAGAAAATCTCTCAGTAAAACATCACAGGAAGTCAAAGTATATATTAGAAATATTGTTGGGAATTTGCCAGGGCAAAGTGACTACTTATCAATAGTCACACTGAATGTAAATAGCCTCAACTCTCCAGTTAAAAGACACAGACTGGCTGAATGGAATAAAAAACAAAACCCATCTATTTGCTACTTGCAAGAAACACATCTTTCCACAAAGGTGCACGCAGACTGAAAGTGAAAGGTTAGAAGAAGATATTCCATGCCAACAAAAACCAAAAAAAAAAAAAAAAATAGCTGGCATAGCCATCTTAATATCAGACAAAATAGACTTAAAAACAAAAACTGTTAAAAGACACAAGGAGGGGCACTATATAACTTAAGTATGGAGGCCTTTATTAATCCAGGCTGATAAAACAATTTTTTTTTATATTCTCTTTACTCATTTACTTCAAGGCAAATTATTAAGAATATCAATTTTTACCACACCCCCAAAGTGTATTTCATGTGCCTGGCCAGTAGGAAAAGAACAGTTTTTTTAAAAAAAATATTTATTTATTTATTTCAAAGTCAAAGGAGAGAGAGGAGGTAAGGGAGAGAGAGACTGATTTCCATCCATTGGTTACTTCCCAAATTACTGCAACAGCTAGCACTGGGCCAGGCTGAAGCCAGAAAGTTTTTCCAGATCTCCCACATTAGTGGCAGGAGCCAAATACTTGCACCATTTTCTGATGCTTTTCCCGGGCTATTAGCATGGAGCTGGGTAGTAAATGGAGCAGTTAGAAATTAAACCAGTGTCCACAGGGGATACTGGCATAATGAGTGGTGGTTTAACCCGCTATACCACAAAACCAGCTCCAGAAAACAACAATTTAATATTCTTCCATGAGATCCTTAACCTCATTTTTCATTGAAGTTGAAGGAAATTTACCATTTTTCACCAGAGCTTGAAGAGCTCTGTATGGTATTTCTGAGCCACAGTTTTTATCAAAAGAAAACTAGATCTCTGTGGATTTGGAATCTACAACTTGCACCTTTGGTTTTCTATAAAAAAAAGTATTAAACAGTACCTACACACAAAACTTTAGGCTCAAAAATGCCTAAATCTCTGGTGATTGAGTCTTTCATCTATCCAGGAACTTCCCCAGACCATTGTAGTTAGAAGAAGAGAACAGGGGAGATGCAAGCTGGCTGACTAGAGAAAAGCTGTGCTGATTCAGACCACAGGAAAGTAACAGAATAAAAAGGGAACTGCATTCCCAGGGCACAGTTAGAGAGAAGTTTGCTGTGGAAATTCTACAGAAAGAAGAGACATACCATAGAGCAGCAGAGATGGCACAATCACATAATAGGGAGCAGAACACTGCCAGTGACTCCTGCAGCCAGTGGGGGTCAGGAAAACCACTTTCCAGAAGCAAGGTGAGAGGAACTGTGGCAACCCATGTCACTGGTGATACTGCCTTTGGGAGAGATTCAGAGACCCCACTGACTTTGAGTTTGGACTGGAGCATGAATGGGGGAAGGGAGTGTGCCTGCAAAACCCCATGAAGGGAGAGCACATTGCTTTCCTCACATTGCCCCACAAGGATGCTCAGTAACTAGCGAGGATGTAGTACCATCTTCATAAGGTGAGTAGACTGTTGCAGCCCACATGCACTTGCAGGATTTTATAGGAAGGATAAATCTGTGGCCCCCACTGAATGTCATTGTGTTCTGAATGGATGCTGTGGGTGGAGCACCCACTTAGGACTGTAAATTGCCCCCCTCTCCTCGCTCAGTCAAGGTGCCTAGACTCAACGTGGCAAGGCATAGCACCAACCACCTTCTATTAGGCATTCAGATGGATTTAGAAAAACTGTGGCTCTCTCCATGCATGGGATAGACTCGAGCTGAGAGTGGTTCACCTACTCTCTGTTACTGCAGGAACACACTCTTTTTGACTGTGAGAATTCTGTGACTGTGCAAAAGGGTGTGGAGTGTGGAAAGATCTTAATACAATCACCGTATCTGGCTTCAGAGGCCCAGAGTTCCCTGAGTGCCTGGAGTGGGTCATGACAGAGGTCCTGCACTCACACTGGGGAGACCACAGATCCTTATGTAGTTCAAGCACCTGCTTGGGTGGGTACAAAGACACTGAGGACTCATCCTGGAGAGTTTGTTAATATTGACAAATAGGGGCTGAGACTGTGTGCACACCAGGCAACGTGATCATAACCCTACCCCTCCTTACAGTACAAGAGATCCACCATTCCTAATTTGAGAGACACACTGGGCAGTTGCTCCAACCTCAAGCACTGCCTGGAGTTCCCTGGCCATTCCCAGCTCACACCACTGGATATGTGAAGGAGCAGACATTCCACTAAATCATAGAGGCATATGTCAAAGATAAAAGCCCTCAGAGGAGAAATCCAAGTGTTTCCACAAATGCCTAAAAATGAATGTAGAAACATAAAAATGATGAACAAGGAAGAAAACATGACTCACATAATATTTCACTATTAGAATGTGAAGAGGAAGAGGTTAATGAAATGCCAGAAAGGGAGTTCAAAACAATAGTCACAAATTACTCAAAACACAGAGAAACAAATATATTAGTTGAAGAAATCCATACCTGACATCAGTTAGAAACTAGGGTAGCATAGAGAGATACTGAAGAGAAATCAAACTGAAATATTAGAAACAAAGAATTCAATATGTTAACCAAAAAATTCAGTGGAAAGCACTAACAACAGACTTGTTGAGCCAGAAGATTGAAAAGCTGAGCTAGAACACAAATCCTTAGAAATAGCTCAGAGAAAACAAACAGAAAAGATTACAAAAACTGAAGATAATGTTTTAGACTTACGGGATACTATCAATCAAACATACATATTTGGCTGAAGAGTTCCTGAAGGTATGCCCTTGATTAGAAGGCCTATTCAATACAATAACAGCACAACAATTCCCTCATTTGGAGAAAGACAGGGGCATCCAAGTACAGGCAGCACACAGAATTCCTGAAAACAATTATCAGAAAATATTTTAACACAGCACATTGTAGTCAGATTTGCAAAAGTAAAACATAAGAAAAAGGTTCTAAAAGGTGCAGAAGAAAAACACTACATTACATTGAAAGAATCTCCAATTAGCCTGACAGCTAATTTTTCCTCAGAAAAGTAAAGCAACCACATGCAGTGCCAGCATCACGTATGGGCACCAGTTTGAGTCCCGGCTGCTCCACTTCTGATCCACCTCTCTGCTATGGCCTAGGAAAGCAGTGGAAGATGGCCCAAGTCCTTGGGGCCCTACATCCAAATAGAATTTGAGAACCAGAAGAAGTTCCTGGCTCCTGGCTATAGATCGGTGCTGCTCCAGCCACTGCAGCCATCTGGGAAGTGAACCAGCAGATGGAAGACCTCTCTCTCTCTCTGCCTTTCCTTCTCTTTCTGTGTAACTCTGACTTTCCAATAAATAAATAAATCTTAAAAAAAAAAAAACCACACACAGCGAGGTTTCACTTCACACCACTAGGAATAGCTTTCATCCAAAATCAAGGAATAACAAATGTTACCTAGAATGTGGTAAATAGGGTACCCTAATACACTGTGACTGGAAATGCAAATTATTAGAACATAGGATGCTTGGGGCTGACACTGTGTCATCATAGGTAAAGCTTCCACCTGCAGTGTCAGCATCTCATATGGGTGCCAGTTTGAGTCAAGGTTGCTCCACTTCTTTTTTTATTTACAGGCAGAGTGGACACAGAGAGAGAGACAGAGAGAAAGGTCTTCCTTTTGCCATTGGTTCACCCTCCAATGGCCGCCGTGGCTGGCATGCTGTGGCCTGTGCACCACCCTGATCCAAAGGCAGGAGCCAGGTGCTTATCCTGGTCTCCCATGAGGTGCAGGACTCAAGGACTTGGGCCATCCTCCACTGCACTCCCGGGCCACAGCAGAGAGCTGGCCTGGAAGAGGGGCAACCGGGACAGAATCTGGCACCCCAACTGGGACTAGAACCCGGTGTGCCAGTGCCGTAAGGTGGAGGATTAGCCTAGTGAGCCACGGCACTGGTGCTCCACTTCTGATCGAACTCTGCTATGACCTGGGAAATCAGTGGAGGATGGCCCAGATTCTTGGGCCCCTGCACCCACATGGGCGACCTGGAAAGATGCCCCTGGCTCCTTGCTTCAGCCATTATGGCCATTTGCAGAGTGGGCCAGTGGATGGAAGACTTTTCTCTCTGTTTCTGCCTTTCTGTGGCTCTGCCTTTCAAGTAAATAAATCAGTAATTTAACTTTGTGTATCTGTGTGGGTACAAACTGTTGACATCTTTACTTAGTATATACTAAGTTGATCTTCTGTATATAAAGATAATTGAAAATGAATCTTGATGAAGAATGGGATGGGAGAGGGAGTTGGAGATGAGATGGCTGTGGGTGGGAGGGAGGTTATGGAGCGAAAAGCCGCTATAATTCAGAAGTTGTACTTTGGAAATTTATATTTAGTAAATAAAAGTTGAAAAAAATAATTTAAAAAAATACAGTATGGCAATTCCTCAGAAATCTGAAAACAGATTTACCATCTGACCCAGCCATTCCACTCCTGAGAATTTACCCAAAGGAAGTGATATCCACATAAGAAAGTATTATCTGTATCTCCATGTCTCTAGCAGATCAACTAAAAATAGCCAAGATAAAGAATCAACTACATATCCATCACATGAAGACTGGATAAAGAAATTTTGGGTATATATACATGATGGACTACTACTTAACCATAAAAAATAGGATGAAATCCTGTTTTTCACAACAAAATGTATGCAGAGACTATTAGGCTCAGTGAAATAACCCAGTCCCAAAATGATAAATATGTTTTCTTGATTGGTGGGAATGGGTATGATGGAAACTGACATTTTAATAATTGATTATTGCTTATAGATTGGCCTTGAGGAACAGTGCTTTTTTCTACTTACTACTTGTTGATTTCTGTATTTAACAGAGAATTAAGTTTGTGTTTATAAAAAAAATTAAAAGTGTATCATTGTAAAAATTAAAAGAAAAAATGGGAACTGAGGGAGGATGGGTGTGAGGGAGAGAGGAAAGGTAGAATGGCAATTATCACTATGGTCTTGAAACTGAATATATGAAAGACATGATATATGTGCCTTTTTAATAGTTTTTTAAAAAGTAACAAAGGAGAATAAATAAATAAACCTCAATAATCAGGCCCCAGTACAAACAATTGGACAAGTGAATTTAATTATCATAACTCATAGACTCTCACTAAAGCTTTGTTTATTCTTTCTAGTTGAGACTGCCAGGGGGCAAATTGCTGAAATAATCAAATTAGGATACCTGAAATGTTTGTGTCTCTAGAACAGCAATGCAAAATAAAAGTCATGTTAACATTTAACCTTGGATGGAATTACAGTCAAATCACATGCTTTTCTTGCCTGTGAACAGAAACAAGCAAGAGGTTTTGCTGATCATTTATTATTCATTGTGGACACAATTTTAAGACTGATAATGTGGGACCAGCATTGTAGTGCAGTGGGTAAAGCCACCACCTGCAATGCCAGCACCCCATATGAGCACCAGTTTAAGTACTGTATGCTTCACTTCTGATCCAGCTCCCTGCTAATGCACCCAGGAAAGCAGTAGAAGATGGGCACCTGCAACCATGTGGGAGAGTCAGAAGGAGTGCCTGGGGCTTGTGGCCTTGGTCTGGCCCAGCCCTGGCTGTTACAGCCATTTGGGGAGTGAACCAGTAGATGGAAGGTATTTCCCTCTCTCTAACATTAATTGGGAGAAAGTAAGCAAAAACACACCAAAGTGGCTCCCAATTTGTAATTATAAAATAGATTCATAAAAATATCATATGAAGGTACCCCCAAGAATTTGTTGAAAATGGAATTCAAAGATAACTTTATTTTGGGACAGATATTTTCAAATCCATACATAATTTTTTTTAATAATATGCACTTCCATAAACTTTTTACAGATATGTATGAAGAATAGTCGGCCTAAACCAACTTGATTATAGAGCTGAGGTTTCAACTTCTTAAGAGAGGTTTTCAACACTGACAGGAGAATCCAAAATGGACAATTTTCCTTATAATCTCCTTCCAGTATCAGGATAGATTTACTCATACACACTTTCCCTGAGGATGTAGCCATTTAACGGTCCTGGCTTATGCAGCTGTCTCATTTCCCATTAAAGCCCAGGAGCCAAAGGCATGTATTTTACCTCCATACAGCTGGTAAAATCCAGTCCTCTGAGCAATGGAAGAGTATAAAGAAAAATAAGACTGTTTCTTCCTGTTCTTGTTTTTTTTTTTTAAATTTTTATTTATTTATTTTCATTGTGCTTGAAAAGCAGCATGACTGAGAGACGAGGGAGGGAGACTCTTCATATGCTGGTTCACTTCTCGGGTGCCTGCAACAGCTGGGACTTGACCAGGCTAAAGCCAGGAGCTCAGAACTCAACCCAAGTCACCAAATGAGAGACAGGGACCCAGGCACTTGAGCTATCACCTGTTGCCTCCCAGGGTGCACATTAGCAAAGGTAGGACTCAAAGTCAGGCACTTGGATATGGGATGCAAGTGCCCCAAGTGGCAGCTTAGCTGCTGCTCCAAATGCCCTCACTCCTCTACTCTGACTCCAGAGAAACCATTTAAACTCAGCAATGCCTTTAAAGGGATTTTTAATATACTTAACTCCAATGTGCTAAATGAATTGTAATTGAAACTTTTTCAGATTATCTAATTTATTAAATTGCTGGAAATGTAAGTACTCAGTAAAGAGTGTTGAATATAAAATTACTTAGTAAATACATGTGTTAGCTCTTCATTTAAAATCACAGAAATGAATCTGTATAGTCTCATTTGTGTATGTGGTGAATATAAATGTCTGCATGTATGTCTATGTCTTTGTATATGTTTGTGTATGTGTCTATGCATGTGAGTGTAAGAGTGTGCATATGTGTTTGTGTGTATATGATTATTACATATCCACATATATTTATTGCAATAAAATTTACTTACTTCATAATTCAAAAAATAAAATAGTGGGAAAGGGAAGCATTTCTGATTACAGCTTTTCAGTCTTCTAAGTATGCAAGACAATACCCTTTTCTAATAATTCATGCATATATAGACCTGTTCCAAATTAAGAAAATTATATGGTTATACTTGACATTTCAACTAAAAGCGCTATACGTTATTTTTCTCTTTGAATTAATTATTATTGTAGAAAATGACATTTAAGGGTTTGGTACAAATAAGGGATCCACAGATGGCATTTAAAAACCAGCATTAAACTTACTTGTTCACTAACTACTGCTTGACACCAGTGCAGATCAGATAGCACCGGGTAAACAGTAAATATTTGATACTAAGAATGGTGCTGGTCATGAGTGAGGAGTAAGACTGCCATTGTTATGCCTTTCAGATGGGTAATCAATAAGCACATGATGGTGTGAACGTAAGTGATGCTTGGTTGGAAAGGCAGAGTTCATGTGCAAGGGGACTGAATAATGAGAGAATCTGTCCTGTAACAAGGGTAAAAAAATACTCCAGAAAACAGACAGTTATGCTCGACTTCAAAATGAGTAAGAGTTATCACAGGAAGAGAGGGATGTAAGTGTGTTCTTCTAAAGGAAACAGCATGGGCAAAAGCTCTGAGTTGGAAGAATGCATGACATATCCATGGTATCATCCTACCAGATATTGCCAGCCAGACTCCAGAGGTTGTTAGGATTCAAATTCTACCTCGACCAATCACAATTTTTGTTATCTTAAGCAAAATATAAAACCATGATTAGTACCCTTCATCTGTAAAATTAAGACAATTATTGTACTTACTTCAATAGGCAGATTGGATCAAACAAATTAACATATAGACAGTACATATCTAGTAATGTTAGTTATTATTGTTAGATATTATTGTTACAAATATTATATGATTTGACATTTTCTACTTGTCTAGGTAAAATTGAAACATGATCATTCTCTCTTCTGTTAAAGGTAAAAAGACCGTGCATACACTTTAATTTTTAGAAAGATAAAGCAGTTTCTGTATATCCTATACATAAATAACCATGCACTCTAACAGTGCTGTCCAGTGACTTTTAGTAAATGTATGCAGGGGGAAACCAGCACAGTCCAGCTTTAGGAAATTCCCATCACTCCAAGGTTCCTACAGCATTTCTGAGTCTTTCTCCAGTTTTACCCCCAAACACATGTAAGTCATGATCTGCTTTCTCTCCATATATATTTGCCTTTTCAAGATAAATGGGATCATAGAACACTTAAAAAAAAAGACTTTGGTAGAATGAGGTGTGCGGTTGAAGAAGGCTTGGGGGACAGTGGTTTTATGCTGTGCAATGCTCCTATGAAAAGAAACATCAGTAGAGTTCCAGCTTATTCTTTCCTCCCTTTTGGAATCTCCCAAGCCCATATCAATAAAACCATGAAATTGCAATCATTCTATTATTTTTACAGCAACATGTTGTAACCAATGACCAGAATCACAAAACCATCTTTGAGAATTGTGAAATTTACTTTGAAACATGAAAGGAAAATATTCCATAATGCAGTTCCAAGGGTACAAAGTAAGAACTAATGTCAATTAACTGACATGAAAGACCTAGAACATATTTTCAGTACAAAAGCCATCATACATTTTATGTAGAAATTTAGTATGCCCCTTACTTCATTCAATAAGCCTATAAACTCCTAAAGCACAGGACTGAATTCATAGACTAAACTTGTTACACTACAGCCATGGGCAGACACACATATTTTCAATAAATTCTTTCTGAGTTTATGAGTGAACTTTACCAAGAAGCTAAGCAAACACAGTTTTCTGATTAGATCAAGCATTGAAAAATAGGATTGGGATGAATTGAGTGATGCACCTGGCCTTACATATCAGTGTGACTCTTTCTTGAGAGGTATAGAAATCTTTCATATCAACTCTAATGAAAATTGCAAGTGAGGTGGAATTCAGTGTTAAGTCTAAGAAACAGCAAAACAGCTTTGTAGGATCAACATTAAAATGGAGTCCTATTGCCACAACACCTATGTCACATTATATTGTGGTTACCAAGAGAAAAATACAGAGTATACTCATCCTAAAACTAGTGAGAAAACATGTAAATGAGCTATTTAGCCAGAACACTTTCCAATGATTCATTTTGCAAAAGTTTCTCCGTTCCTCCTGGTTCCCCTCTGCCTCTGGGTTTATGTTGCCCCATATTCAGTCCATCCCAATCTTGCTTTACATGTGAAAATAGAATGACGATCTTTCTAATGTGACTGGAACTAGATATTTACATATTAAAATATATTCATTCATTCAACATTTACTGTTTACCTATTTTAAAGCACCATTTGAGATGTGTAGGATAGATGAATAAAACTGATACAAATCAGTGGCTTTCTGAACCTTACATTGTATGAGAATCACAGTTTGTCAGACACTGAATCATTTGTTTTTATTTATTTAATAGGCAAAGTAAGAGATGAGGAGGTAAAGAGAAATGGGGGAGAGTGTGAGGAGGAGGAATAGAGGGAGAGACCATCCAATCACTGGCTCAATCCTCAAATGCCCACCTTTAAGACTGAATCAGGCCAAATTCAAGAGCCGGAAGTCCATCCAAGCCTGCCACAGGTGTGGCAGGACTCAAGCCCTTGGGCCATACTCTAGTGCTTTCCCAAGTACACCAGTGGCTAGCTGGATGGTGGTTGCTGGCACTCAAAGCAGCACTCCAATATGGGATGTGAGCATCCCAATCTTCAGCTTAACCTGATGAGAGGCAATGCTTACTACACACTGAATTATTTTACACAAGTTACATATCCCTCACAACAAGGAGGTAGGTGCCTTTATCATCCACACTTGATAAGAAATTGTAATAAATGCTTAAATGCATGGCTACATGTCCAGGTTTACACACAGCAATGAGTCCAATCCAGGCATCTAACTCCAGAGCATACAGACAACCATGACAAAACTGCACACTTTATGAAATGCTGGTAGCAAACAAATATGTCGCAAATGAAGCATACTATACAATTAGCCCCTAACATGCTAACTTGTAATTGTCCTAATTAAGTTTACTTCCCACAAAAAAGCACACTTTGTGAGCCAACCAGACTTTATAGTACAATTCAAAATGAATTGAAGGCTTACATAAAAGGTCTGAGAATATAAACCCCTTTACAAATGGAAGCAAATTCATTGATATTAGTCTCAACAATGATTGTTTACGTATGACACTAAAAGCACAAGTGAAAAAGCAAAGACTGAAAAAATCTAAGAAATCTTCTTCATACGATAGGAAAAACAGAACAGATAAAGCAAGGAGGGGAAGGAAGTATTGGAAAGCCTGAGTTTGAACACAGACAACTCAAAAGAAAATATTGTAATAAAAATCACACAAAGGATTGATCAGTTTTCTATTGAATATATACAAGTAGCCAACAGGTAACTGAAAGGGGACTCCAAAACTGCTAACAAAGACCACAATGCTAATCAAGACCACAATGATTATCATCTCATATATGTTAAAATGATTCTTATCCAAAAGCAAAAAGATAACATTGGACCAGGTAGGAAAAAATATAAAAATTGTTGGTGAGAAAGTAAATTGGTATATCCAATATAGAAAACACTATGTAGGTCTTCAAACAAAATTAAATATAGAACATATGACAAAGCAATCCCACTACTGCATATGTATACAAAGGAAATCAAATCAGTATTTCAAATAGACACATATCTCCACATTAATGGCAGTATTATCTACAAGAAAAAGATACGGAAACCCCATTGTTAACAGATGAATAAAGAAAATGTGATACACACATACACACACACACACACACACACGGAAATCACAGCCAACCTTAAAAAGGAAATTCTTCCATTTTGTCAGAACGAGGATCCAAAAATATGAATGTGGACATTAGGCTATTTGAAATAATGCACAAAAAAATGCCACACAACCTCACTCATATGTGTCACCTAAAAAAATCACACTTAATCACAGAACAGAATGATGGTTATCATGGGCTGAGAATGAGGACATGGGAAAATGTTAGCTGAACACACATTTGCAGCTATGAGGTAAATTAACACCTCAAGACCTTAATATTCAACACAGTAAGTAGATGAGTATGATATCACATACTCACAACTTGCTAATATCTTACATATTCTTTAATAACATAGGGGTGTAAGGTGATGGATATGTTAGATTGTCCTAATAATTTCATAATATATACATACAAGAGGATTCCAGAAAGTTTATGAAAAAATGTAATCAAAAGATAATGTGAATTGTCCATCACTTTTTAAAGGCCCCTCATATAGCAAAGCATCGTGTTACATACCTTGAATATACACAAATTGTGTCAATCATACTCTGACAATCTTGAAAATTAAAACAAGCAAAAAAACTCCTGTATTAAAATATAAATTCAAAATAACTTAGTAAACTCGACATATCTTCGGGATTGAGAAGGCTTTCATGGAACAGAAATCATTTTTAAAACACACACAAATTTGAGCAGCCACAATTTCTACTTTGAAAGTGCAAATACAGATGGCATCTGTTAGGAGGAACTGTAAGGGCTACGATGATACCTAAGTACCGAATTACAGGGGTCTCCTGCCCCTCTAAAACCTGGGTAAAAACTCTGAGCCAAATAAGACTTCTGTTTCCACCTTACTCAGTCTATGTTACTGTGTTACTGCAAACAGAAAACGGACTGAGACGTCCCAGAAACAGCTATGTGAAGAGGTCAGAGCCCTGGAAAAGACCCTGCAGCCACATATTTAGAAATCTCGGGGAGAACCGGGTCCGTGTGGGGAAGGGAGGAGGAACCCACAGCACCTGCTCCGCATGAACCGCATAACCGCACTGCACACAGAGCCGCCTTCTCCCTAGTGACCACCCCGTGACCCCTGCACAACCGGGGAGAGCGGAGCTGCAGCCACACAGCTGCCCGCTATGGCTCCGGGGTCGAGAAGTCTCTGCTGGCAGAGAAGGGGCAGGACCTCGGGGGTCCTGGGTGCCTGCAGAGCCCCCACCCCACGGGTCTGGGGGGCCGAGGGAAGCCCTGAGCCAGCGCCAACACGGAGTCCATGGCGCTGGGCCCGCGTCCTCCGGCCTGCGGCTCCGGGTTCCCCTCTCGGACCCCCAGGGCCACACACTCACCATGTCGCGGTGCCCGGCTCCCCAGGTGCCCACGTCCCCGGGGAGCGAAGGTCGACAGAGGCAGAGCCCGACTTCACCTGGGAGCCTCGCGGCGGCCAAGCTGCCTCCCCGGACCTCACTCCGCAGGAACGCTAAGACGACTGTGACGTCAAGGCCGCGTGCTGACGCAGCGTGGACGGCCCCGTGCCTGACTGGACAGTCTGCCGGCCGGGCGTGCACGCAACGTCACAGAGGATGGAGCCAATCAGCACCCCCACAGCAGGCCCCCTGCCGTCAGGTGTCCTGGACGGGAACAGGAGCGCAGGCCTGGGCAGGTCTGCAGTGGCCGCCCCAGGGCGCGCACTCCCAGCTCCTGCCGCCCGCTGGCCTCGCCCTGGGTCCAGTCCTTCTCCCTGCGGAGCCTGCCTGGCGCTGGCCGGCCTGCCTCAGTGAGCGCAGTTCTGTGCATCCGCTGCCGGAGCCTTTGCTTTCCTCGTATTCTGCTCATTTTCCTGTTGGGCCATTGTATTACTATGTGATATTGACTCAAATAGTACTTAAAGAAATAGCGTACTTTAATCAGTCTGTCTCTTGTGTCTGTGAATATTCGTTGTCCACTCTGCCTGCTGACCTCTGATAGCGTCTATTGCTTTCTTTCTGGTACTTGGTAGTCTAATGGATTTGTAAAACACTGATCTTTCCCGCAACCTCATTACATTCATTTATCAGTTGTGTTTGTTTCCAGATCTTATGGATTCTCTCTAAATAAATATCTCCACTATACTGACAGTTTATTGTTTAGAAATTACACATTATTTTTCTCTTTGCTCTCCCACCCCCACTACTGCCCCAGGAAGAAGTTGGAGGTAGTGGAGACTTCCTGGTCTAGGTTTCCTTCCAAGGAAAAAGCTGTCAATTATTCTGTATTAGTTGTGCTGTTCGTTGTAGGAGCCTTTTAAACAATCTTGATCAGAATAAGAAAGCCACTGCTTTTTTACTATACTGCTAGCAAGTTTTTAATTACGTGCAGATTTTAAAATGTTTTTCAGCATTAAATTGTCATGTGATTTTCCCCTGAATTTTTCACCTACCTGGAAAATTTACATGGCTTGGTTAGAAATGTTAACCACTTCTTGTATTTTTTATTGTATGTCACTTATTATTCATATTTTATATGTGGTTTAATTTCTTATAAAATACTAAAGATTTATACCTCTGTATGTGAAAGAGAAGTTCCTACTTAATTCATATTTCAAGTTCTGGTCAACTTGCATCATAATCAATGTAATGCTGGCTTTCTAAAAGAAATCTGAAAATATTCTATGCTTATTTATATTTGGTACATCTGGGAAACATAGGTGTGTTTTTTATTTCTTAAATGTTTGGATATTTTGAGTTTTTATAATTGAAATTTTGACTCTGTAACTGTTTTAGTGGTTAGTGGTCTTCAAATTGGGATTCAACTTGCTTGGTTTAATGTGGAGTTTTCCTATTTTACATTTGTTATATTGGATTTTAGGAATTTATATTTGTGCTTGTGAATTTGATTTTCAAAGTATAGTGGATTTTTATCTCAAGTCAAATTTTTACCCCTAAGAATTTTTTTTTCAGATCTTGACAAGGCTATT
Source organism: Oryctolagus cuniculus (assembly GCF_964237555.1). Lineage (NCBI taxonomy): Eukaryota > Metazoa > Chordata > Mammalia > Lagomorpha > Leporidae > Oryctolagus > Oryctolagus cuniculus. The sequence goes on along the minus strand of NC_091439.1, from coordinate 139,725,837 downwards.
TTGTCCATAAACAATTGTTTTAATAAATGAAAATGAACACTAGTGTTACTTTTCCCTGTGTTTCCTCAATTACTTTGACTCATAGTTTATTAATTTTGTTAACATTAAAAAGTATATCCAGCTGGCGCTATGGCTCACTAGGCTAATCCTCTGCCTGCTGTGCCATCACCCCAGGTTCTAGTCCCGGTAGGGGCGCCGGATTCTGTCCCGGTTGCTTCTCTTCCAGTCCAGCTCTATGCTGTGGTCTGGGAGTGCCGTGGAGGATGGCCCAAGTGCTTGGGCCCCTGCACCCCATGGGAGACCAGAAGGAAGCACCTAGCTCCTGCCTTCAGATCGGCGCAGCATGCAGGCCGTAGCAGCCACTTGGGGGGTGAACCAATGGAAACAGGAAGACCTTTCTCTCTGTCTCTCTCTCACTCACTGTCTAACTATGCCTGTCAAAAAAAAATGTATATCCTGGGGCCAGTGCTATGGAATAGTGAGTAAAGCCCCACCTACAGTGCTGGCATGCCATATGGGCAGCAGTTGTTGAGCTTTACCCGGTGGTTTGATCCTAACTTCCCCGTAGGATGTCTTGAAATCTGGTATTGTGCTTCCACTAGCTTTGATTTCCTTGTTCACAACTGCTGTAGATATTCAGGGTTTCTTGTAATTCCACATGAATTTTAGCATTACTCATTTTCCCTTTTTTGGTTAGTTGGGCCAATGGCCTATCTTTTTTATTTTTTCCAAAAAGAGCTCTTCATTTCAAGAAATTTATATATCTTTTTTGACCTTTATTTTGTTTATTTCTTCTCTAATTTCAATTTTTCTTTCTTCCAAGTTTGGTTTTGGTCTTTCCCTCTTTTTCTAGGTCCTTGAGATGTATTCTTATATCATTTATTTGATATCTTTCAAGTTTCTTGATGTAGGCACTGGTTGCTCTTGACTTCCCTCTTAACACTGCTTTTGATGTTCAATTTCTGGCTCTGCAATCTACTATGAGAAACTCCTTGCAGGGAATGGTTTAAGGGAGTGGAAGCCTGTATTAGGTGTTAGTAGAGGTCAGGGAAGCAGTAGCATGGTCCAGGGGACCAAAGAACACAGCCAGGTTTGGAGCTAGGGCAGTGATAGCAAAGCCAGAGGAAGGCTGTTTTGGAATGAAAGTGGGTGGGGCAGAGTGAAGGTGGCTAGGATTCAAGGCCACAGATTTGGACTTCATCTGGTTTACCATGTGCAGAGGGACATCATGAAACATGTTTTCAGGTTTTCAGGAAACGTGGCCCATGGACAATGGGAGAAAAGTTTAGAATCTGAGGTCTAGGAACTTGGTGTTAGGAGACAGCCCCTTGGCCTGATATGGTGAGAAGAAGAAACAGCAGCAGTGAAAGTCAGGGTGGAAAGAGCCTGAATAGGCAGGAGGGTGAGGTTTGATGCTGCAGGCAGCAGGGGAACTGGCACTTAGGTGGTACTCTATTGGATAGGCAGTGGGTCCTGGGAGATTGTTGGTCCAGAGGTTTCCAGAGTGAGGAGAGGCAGTAATCAAACTGCAGTGAACTAAACAAGTAACTGATGAGTAAATGTGTCAATTTGTTTCCCATTTTGACAAATATTTGTCAGTGATGTGTGGTGACATAGGCAGCAGAGGGAGTTCTTTCCTCAGGATTCTGTGGATCAGTGTTGGCAGATGCAGGTGAATGGAGCAAGGACCACTTGATATGTCACTTAGTATGTGAGTATGGGTGGAGTAGTCTACACTGGGGATCAAGTGTTTGGGCTTAACTGCTTAGACAGCTAAGGCTTGGGTTGCTCACTGCAGCTGAGGGATCTTAGTCAAGACTGCTTACTCTCTCATTTTCCTCATCTAGAAAATGGGCAAATACTAGCAAGACCCTCAGAGGGAGGCTGCTGCATGTGAAGACACTTGCTACACATAGGGGTTCACATAAGCACCACCTGTATGCACAGAAGTGTTCAGACAAGTGCATTTGCAATTGTGGATATGAGCCTAGTACACGATGGTGCTCATACACACATGTGCATGTACATACATGTGCTTTGTATACAAATGTATTAGTACACAGACATGCACATGCACATACATGTGCCTAGTACACACATGTGCTTACCTCTGCATGTAAACACACAAAAGCATGCCTCACACACAAAGGTGTTCATACAAGCACATGTAAATGCATGGATGTGCCTGGTACACAACTGTGTTCACACATAGACAAGTGCATAGACAAATGTGTGACTAATACACAAAGGTGCTCACACATGTCCATGTGCATCCATGGCCATTTGCTTACTACATACAAGCTGTTCATCTTGCCATGTACTCATATGTTCCCAAAGATGGAAGTAGACATAAGGTGTGTTGGATAACCAGGTACCCCCCCCAAAAAAAAGGAGAGCCCAGAACTCCAGCTTAGGCTAATTAGGTAGAGTGGCAGGCAAGAGATTTCAGAACTCTTTGGCACACAGAAGGTACCAAATACAAGTTAGCCCTTTCAGCCTGCAGAAAATATGTGACCCTCAGATCATGCAGGCCACACTTGCTTCCCATAGGATCTGCTGGAGCAAACAACCTGCAGAGGGAACACTTTACAGGCTCCTCAGGTAGTGGGCTCACTTTTCCTTTGATTTCATCTGTTCTGTTGCAGAGGATGGTGCTTTCCTCAATCCATTAGCAGGGATCTATCTGAAGTGGAGCAGCCATGACACAATCAGCACCCATATGGGATGCCAGCATTGCAGGCAGCAACTTTATGTGCTATGTCACAATACAGCCCACAATGACAGGCTTTTTGTCTGCTTGCTTGATGCACTCTTGTTTAATCACAATGAAATTCTTTCTTTCATTCTAGCCTGATTCATTAAATTAAAAAATACAGGATATACTGGTAAGTTTAGTTTCTTCAAAGCAATGAATACTTTTTAATATAAGTTTGGCTCATGCAATACGTGCGAAAAAAGATTGTTGTTTCTTTGAAATTCAAAATCAACTGGGAATTCTGTATTTTATCAGCAATCATATGTTGCTTCCTGCAATCAATGAAGCAAAAGTGGGGCTAACTACTCACATTCTGGTTAGTGACTTCCCTTGGAAGTAAAGATTTTGTTTAATACCAGGTACTAGGAATAAACACTCCTTCTCAAGTTTTATTAACAAAGAATGAAGAAGTGACATAACTCACCAGCAGATTTTATTTCCCAGATTATTGCAAATAAATTATTTAAATACATAATTAATTCCATTACCTTGAAGCCTTTCTTGAACTCTTACTCATTTGGGGATGCCAGGAACACAGTTAGAGGAACTATTGCAAGCAGGCACCTTGTACCCCTTTCCCTATTGTAGCCACTAAAAGTGAGCATGTCAACCATAACTGCTCAGTCATCTTCCTAGAGAACAACATCAATGCCTTTTGTTATAATTCAGAATCCAGAGATTTCATATTCACATTCCATAATGTGTTTTCCCGTTTGATAGTTCCTTGCTACTTTAGTTTTTAAAAAATAACCCAAACAAAGGTTTATGGAAACAGATCTTACCCCTAAACTCATTACATTGGTAAAACTGATTTCTCTGCCTAAGAATAGTGAAACAAGGCATGAATTGTCCAGTTGGAGGAGGGTCTTTCATGAGTCCTTTACTAGATGAAAGCACATTATTCATCTCAGAGAAGCACTCCCCTAAGAGGGGAATTTGAATAAAGCATCACCTGTAACTAGACAACCCACAGCAGCTGGCTCAGCAGGTACACAGCACATTGATGCAATAAAATTTGTCCATTCTGTGAAGAAGAAGAAGGCCCACATCAGGCAGTATGGATGCTTTGATGAGCAGGATACAGGCAGTATTTCAGCCTCTACTTTCCCATTTTATGTAGTACAAAAATTAAACCATAGGATCAGTGCCCATGATCATATTAAATAAGATGATGATGTTACAGAGTGGTGGCATGTTTCTGCTGAGTAGCCTAGGGGGTGATGGAAGTGTAGCTGATTGCAGCAATATAAAGGGGCTGAGCTAAATAAGAAGAGATAGAAAACATATCACCATAAAAATGGTAATTGTGGGAGCACCGTGTTTTAAAATATTTCTTTTTGTTTTCTAAACTATTTGCAATATTTTGAATGCTAAAACATAATTTAAAAAGAACAATTTCTTCAATGGATTAAATTAAAGATATTTTGGAACTTTTATGGAAACAGCATTAAGTCTCAAGAAACACAAAGCCTAAAAAAGCAAACAAGAACCAACCTTAACAAACACTGGGGCACAACCAGCATTCTAAGTTTTATCAATAAACTGGCAAATGAGTTGCTTACATGAGTTCCTCTGTTGACCATAGCTGATAAACTGGGCTGGGCAACTTCATCTGTGACAAGGGATGTGGCTGCATCATGGGTGAGGGCAGGATAGATGGGAAGGCCATTCACGCTGAGGACGAATGATAATATAAAGGAACAGAAGCAGGAAACCATGTTTGTGTAATTAGAGGAAGGCTATTTAGGAACTAGCCTCAAAGTACATGCATGGGGGAGCTGGAGCAGTGGGGTTAGACCAAGCCTCTGCCTATGGTGCTGCCATCCCATATGGGCACCGGTTTGTGTCTTGCTCCATTTCCTATCCAGGTCTCTACTTTGGCCTGGGAAAGCAGTAGTTATGGCTCAAGTGCTTGGGCCCTTGCACCCATGTGGGAGATCCAAAAGAAGATCCTAGGCCCTGGCTTTGGATCAGCCCAGCTGAGGTCGTTGCTGCCATTTCAGGAGTGAACCAGCTGATGGAAGACCTTTCTCCCTGTCTCTCCCTTTGTCTGTGACTCTGCCTCTCAAATAAATAAAATCTTGACAAAAAGTACATGCAGGTATCCCAAAGTGATGCACAACAACCCATTAGGTTGTGGAGAGAATTAAATAGAATTTGTGATTTTTTTTTCCCTTTAGAAGTACAAGTATAACCTGCTGTACATGCTTCTAAGTTAAATATGTCTGTCTTTCATGGAAGTATGAGAATACTATACACATCTATAGAGCTCTGCATGGCAGACCAAGGCCTTATTGAAAAGGCTGTTGAATCTTCACCTGGTGTTGGGGCAACATCTTCAACCCTGATAATATCTTGGCCTATTTAGCCCTAACATGGTTTGCCTTTATCAATTTTTAAAAATGTTTTTATTAATTTGTTGGAGCAGGAGAGAGAAAAGAAGAAAGGAAGCCAGCAGGGGAATGGGAGACAAAAGAGAGAAAAGACAGAGAGTGCTCCCACCCATTGGTTCACTTTCAAAATGCCTGCAACAGCCAGCAATGGACCAGGACAAAGCTAGGAGCCAGGAATTCCTTCTGGTTCTCCAATGTGAGTGACAGGGACCTTAGTACTTGACCCATCAGCCACTCCTTCCCAGGCCATGCATTGGCAGAAAGCTGGAGTCAGGAGTTTGAGCTGGGAATCAAATCAAGGCACTCTGATACAGGGCACAGGTTTCTTAACAGGCATCTTAAATACTAGGCTAGATGGCTGTCCATGTTTTTTTTTTTAAAGTAACATTCTGGAAAATTAGAGTTTATACCTATTTGTGGAATCTACATGTTTTCAATTCAGCTTACTCAGGGCAGTCCTAGACATGGTCTATTCTGTTTCATTCATAGTACCATATGGAGATGCTATTCTTCCTCCATCTCCACCTTTTCTAGCTTGTGTGCAGCACGAAAGAACAGAGAGGGTACCATAATTTCCAAGGCTTGTGTACCCTCACCCTGCCATTCCTGTGTTGAAATCATGACCCACAATATTTCAAACTGTGCCCTTATTTAAAGAGTATTATTATCTTCTTAGTTAGGATGAGGTCATACTAGAGCATGGTGGGCCAACATCCAATATGGGTGATGTCTTTATTAAAAGGGGATATTTGGAGACAGACAGACAGGCAGAACACCATGTGAACATGAAGGCAGAGGTCAAGGTGTTGAGTGCATAAGCTAGGACATCACAGACTGCCAGGAACTCACCAGAAACCAGAATGAGGCCTGGAATTGACAGCGCCCCTCAGCCCTCAGTCGGAGCCAGCCCTGCTGAGCCTGAGCACAGACCTGCAGTCTCCAGGACTACAGGACAGTGCACTTGTTGTGGTCCAATTCACAACACTGGCTCTAGATCAAGTAACATGGTATTTAATGTCTCTTCAAATAGAGAACACAAGGGAACAAACCAAGGCAACTCCTTAGTGGTATCTTAGTGGGAATGCTTCTGAAATTACTCCATTCAATAAGATGCTGGCTGTGGTTCGTCATAAATTGCCATTCGTATGTTGAGAAATGTTTCTTCTATACTCAAGTTGCTTAAAGTGTTTTTCATAAAAGCATGTTCTATTTTATCAAACACTTTCTCTGCATCTATTGAATAATCATATTGTGTTTGTCCTAAAGTTCTTTGATGAAATGTATAATAATTACTGATTTTTGAATGTTGACACATCCCTGCATACCAGGGATAAACCTCACTTGGTATGAGTGGATGATCTTGCTGGTGTGTTTTTGCAGTTGATTATCTAGTATTTTGTTGAGGATTTTTACATTTATGTTCACCAGGGATATTGGTCTATAATTCTCTTTCTCAGTGTATCCTTTTCTGGTTTAAGAATTAAGGTGATGCTTGGTTTATAGAAGGAGTTTGAAATGATTCTCTCACTGTCAGTGGTTTTAATAACTTGAGAAGAATTGGAATTAGTTCTTTTTTCAATGTGTGATTGAATTCACCAGTGAAACCATCTGGTTCTGCACTTAACTTGGGAGATATTTATTACGTATTCAATCTCTGTTCTTTATTTGTCTGCTCTAATTTTCTGCGTCTTCATGACTCAATTTTTGTAAATTATATACGTCTATGAAACTATTTTTTCTTGGTTGACATACAGTTATTTGTGTAATTCCTGGTTATTTTATTCCTGATGTATCATGTTACCTTTCATTTTCATCTCTTACTTTGTTGATTAGAATCTTCTCCCTCTTTTTTGGTTAGTTTTTCCAATGGTTTATCAGTGTTTTTTATTTCTTCTCTAATCTTAATTATTTCTTTCGTGCTACCAATTTCGGGTTTGTTTTGTTGTTTTTCTAGGTCCCTTAGATATACTGAATGCTTATTTATTTGGTTTATTTCAATTTTTTGATATGGGCAGCAATTATTTTAAACTTGCCTCTTAGCACTGCTTTTGCTGTGTCCCATAAGTGTTAATGTGTTGTATAATCATCATCCTCTCTTTTTATCTCATTTTATTGATTATATTACTCTTTTCAATGATTCTATTACCTGTATGGAAGACCTAGAAGAAGCTCCTGACTCCTGGCTTTGGAGTGGTCCAAATCCAGCCATTGTGGCCATTTGGGGAATGAACTAGCAGATGGAAGAACTTTCTCTCTATCTATGTCGGTAATTCTACCTCTCAAATAAATAAATACATCTTATACATCTTAAAAAAATTTAAAAATGGAGCAGATGGCCACAGCAGAATTTTCTAGGCCAAGCCAAAGCCAGGGGCTCCATCCAGGTAGCTCACATATGTGGCACAGGTCCACCACGTGGGCCATTTTCCAAACTTGGACCAGAATTACAGAGGGGACATAATCAGCACTTAAGTATGGGATGCCCGCACTGCAAGCAGTAGCTGAACCACTGGGCCTCAAAGCGAGCCTCAGAACAATTCAATTTAAAATGGAATGTTCAACATCATAGCATAACTATACAGATGTGGTTGAAATTTAGACAATTCTTGTACAGAATAACTATCCTGGACTTAACACAAATTTATCACCCTGGAAGTAATTAGGAACAGTTTCCTCAGATTGTGCCCCCTCACTTTTCTGTTCATATATCTAGGTTGTCCTGTAACAGACAGCTCTCCTCCAAAGTTACCCTTATTTCCTGAACCTGTGAATGTGTTAGCCTACATGGCAAAACAGACTGCAAGTGCGGTTGTGTCTAAGTTCTTAGGATAAGGAATTTAACCTGGATAAAGTAGGTGAGACCATTCTCACTAAATGAAGTCTTTAAAAGTGAAGAAGCCTTGCCAGCTGTGATCAGAGGAACACTGGACTGCAGAAGGAAAATGAGAGATGGGAAGAGCGTCTAGTCAAGGAATGCAGGCAGCTTCTAGGAGCTGGCAAAAGCAAGGGAACAAGCTGGCGCCATGGCTCAACAGGCTAATCCTCCACCTGCAGCGCCAGCACCCCAGGTTCTAGTCCCGGTTGGGGCGATGGATTCTGTCCCGGTTGCTCCTCTTCCAGTCCAGCTCTCTGCTGTGGCACGGGAGTGCATTGGAGGATGGCCCAAGTCCACAGCAGCCATTGGAGGGTGAACCAATGGCAAAGGAAGATCTTTCTCTTTGTCTCTCTCTCTCACTGTCCACTCTGCCTGTCAAAAAAAAAAAAAAAGGCGGGGGGCAAGGGAACAGATTCTCCATGAAATCTGTGAAGAACTATAGGCAGCAAAAGGAAACAGGCTGTCTGATAAAGAGCATCTGGTACCAGGAGCACTCCCCAGACTCTGCCACAACTAAAAAGGCCCTCCCAGACTTTCAATGCCCCTGAGGTAGCGTTAGCACCATTCTCAGCTGAGAATCACTGCATTTATAAACAGCAACTTGTCAGAAACATGGAGAGTGACATAATCAGATTCCAAGACAAAAATATAATATTCTGATTGACATTAACAATTACCTTTAATATACTCATATGTCTTATTTTATATTATAAACAAAATAGTAAAACTTAACACAGAACATATTATTTATGTCTTTCAATGAAATCTCCATAGCAAACAATTTTATTCCTAACTTTCTAATCAATTTCCTTATCAGGTCAGCAATTCATAGCCCATCACCACAATGGAATTTACACTTGATCTTAGCCAAAAGGCTGAGAAGTGAATAGAATGGAATCTAACAGAAGCCAAAGGGAGATATATTTTTGACTTTAAAAGAATATATGGAGGAAAATGTGGCACAGCAGGTAAAGCCCCCATTTGGGACACCTAGCTTTTCATATATGTTCCTTCTGAGAATAATTTTGGGAAGATTTTTATAATAAAGGGGTTTCAAATTTTTAAGGCTTATTTTTTATTTATTTTAAAAATTTAGAGAAAGAGAGAGGGAGAGACAGAGAGATGTAGAAGTGTCTTCCATCTCTTGGTTCACTTCCCAAATGGTTACAAAGGTGAGGCCTTTCTTGAGCAAAAGGGGAAGGCCCAGGAGAAGAGGAGGACCACAACACAAGGAAGATTGTGACAAAGACTCATCCTGGAGAGGATATGTGTAGGTTTTGGAGAGGAGGCTGCTAAACACTGAGATTCTTCCTTCTAGAGACACGATACTGGGATGTTGATCCCTGTATTCAGTGTCAGGGAGTGACTGGAATAGCATGGATGCCAGAAGACCAGGGTCACCATGTGTGTCCTAGTCCTGTACCATGCACTGTATCTGAGCTCTCCAAAGGGAAGCTGCCATCTTTGGCCATTAAGTGTATCCTTATGAAACTTCCTCAAACTGCTGGTGTACTTTCAACACCTTTTGCAAACCTTCCATCTACCCCTTTTCTATTGTGCTTCCTACCTCCCCACCCTGCCCCAGACAAGCCTCCTTAGGAAGAGACTTCCCTGAAGAAGGAGGAATCCCTCAGAAGCTCAGGCCTCTAATATTGCCCCACCTCCTTAAGCCCTGGGATGAATTCAGCATGAAGAAACCAGTGCAAGATACCTTGTCTGGCAGAATTTCAGAAAGGAAGTAAGTTTCAGCATATTCAGTAGACAAAAGGCACAGCACCATCCCTGCATTTTGCTATAAAAATATTATAACAAAATGTTATTTTTTCATTCCTTTAGAAATAAAAATAGAATATAAGGAGAAAAATAATGAAGAAATACAATACAGAAGAAAAAAGGGAGATAAGTATACTGTGAAATAATGCTCACATTGGATAAATTAAAATATCTATATACATATGTAATTAGATTACCATGAGTGCTCTTTAATTATATAAATAACAAGTTACTAAATTTCTAGTGATTCCTTCTAAATCCTCAAAGTCTTTCAAACGCATCAGAAATCATGCATCACACACATTATGGAAGTGGACTCCTCTAGCACAAAGACAAAGGGAAAAGGTGAGGACAGATCTGTGCTATATGTGGACGAAAGAGATAGAGCTGCTCAGTTTTCTCCTGTAGAGTGCTGTGCCCTGTCTGCTCACCCACCGACCATCTTCTCCCAGGGGCTCAACCCGATCCTGAACTTGGACCAGGTACTAGTGCTACAAGTAGCAGGAAGGGTGTGGTGACAGACTTCATACTGCCCTGCACAACCACTCCCATTTGCTGTCCCAGCAGCAGATAAAAAGAAGCCAGTAGGGATCCCACCAGTCTCTGAGCCCCATCCCCCATGCTATGGGGTTCTCCCCTCCATCTGTCCACAGCGGGGCCAGCACAGAGGTGCTGACTGCAGATTCACATTCTCCTCTGTGGCTCCAGCTCTCCTCATTTCCCCAGAGAGGAAAGTGGCATCCTGGTTTCCTCTTGGGAAGCCACTCCTCAGTGGGCAGAACCCAGAGGCTTTCCCAGAACCAAGCCTTTGCTCTGCCCTTTTGGCAGCTGAAAATCAAGGTGGGGTTTCTGGAATAGGGGCCCACCTGCATTTTCATGTTTTGGATAAAATCCCCATCTTACATTTTGTGTATTGAAAACATAATACTTCTGATGAGAGATGAAGTCACCTTAGGATGTGTGCCAGAGCTGGGGGCTCATGAGAAGGGACCCTTCCAACCTCAGGGTAGAGGAGGTGAGAAAGTGGGCCAGCAAGCTCCCCTCTATCACAGTGCTTTGGTCTTTCCAGGCTCAATGGCAGGACAGGAGGCAGGGAGAGTATTGCTGCCAGCTGCCAACCTGCCATTCCTGGGCATGGCATGCTGGGACACAGTGTGGGCCAGGAGAGGCTCAGGGTCTGTGGCTATGACACTGTGATGTTAGACCCTCAGGGTCAGCAACATAGTAGCCAGGACCAGGGCAGCAGTGAGGGATCCAAACACCATCAAGGCCACCAGATTAGACTCCCCCAGCCCAGACTCTTGCCTTAACACCAACTCCTTCACTGATGCCATGGTAGTCCCTATACTGTGGGGGAGAGGGGCTAGTCCTGTGGCAGGTGCTAAGGTGATCTTTAGAGGGGTGTCCACTGTGGTGAGGGATTTGGGGCAGGTAATACAAGCTCATAAGTCTTGCCCCCATAGACATGGGGCAGAGGGAGTGAAAGTCTAGCACTTGGTTCCCACAGCAGGCTCTTCTAAGGCATCGGCAGAAGTGTGCTGCAGAGGCAGGTGAAGCAGTTTATGCCATCAAGGCAGGTGGCACCATTAACACAAGAACACATCAAATAGTCATCAACATATGTCTAACCCACAAAACCTGAGGGCAAACTCATGGACATCCTGGCACCACCTGCCATTCTGTCATGGGGGGCCAGGTTTGGGGTAGAAGAGGGCATTGATGCCAAGTAACTGACACTGGGCAGTGCCCTGACCTCAGTACCCTGCTAGAATTTCTAGCTGTATCACATAAAGTCACTCTCTTTGAGCTTCAAATACCTTATTTTAAAACAATACCTAACTTCCAAATATTGGGAGTTAAATGAGATCATCCAACATCAGGCAGTCATCAAAAGATCTGATCCAAAGGCAGGGCTGCTATTAATATCACAGGTCCCAGAGCTCGAAGAGTAAATGAGGACAGCCTGAGGCATGCTCCTCAGATAAGGGGCATCAGGCTGGCATGTGGAACAGTCTTCATGTCACTGGCTAGCTTTCTGGGAGGATGAAAGGAAATCTAGGCTCCCTACACAAGAAGTCCCACATGTGTCTGTCCAACCTCCAGCTCTCTCAGAATATTTATGGAGAAATGGTTCAGAAGGTGCCAAGAAAACTTAGAATGCAGGAGCTAGGGACACTGGCATGCATTCTGGGATTTTATCTTAGGGTACCCGCAGTTGGGCCTCCCCTCAGTCTCCACCCTCTCAACAGCCCTGCCTCTTTCCTCAGTCCATCACCAGATTCTGGTCTAACTACCCCACACAGCCCATTGGCCCTGCACTCACTCTGCCTGACCCCAGAGTCCAGCCTTGGGCTCAGTCAGCACTATGTATGCCTGGTGGGCAGTAACCGTGGCATGAACCACATTCGTCACACTTACACAGGCTTCCCTTCTGGTAGAGACTGGATGGTACAGATGTACTCAACAGCGGAGGACATGGGGAGTGGGGGATCCTGGTACAGGCCTTTGTCTTTTAATTAAACTTGTTTCTGACTAAAATGATTAATGTTGTGGGAGAGGACTTCCCAAGGTCAGAAGAAGAAAAAGGGAGGGGCCTGTCCTGTGAATGAAACGTAGTTATTATCTTCTTGCCTGTGAGTTTACTGTCTGCTGGGGTTCCTGCTTATTAGCACTAAAGGATGATGTTAACCCTTGATAGACAGTGTAACAATCAGTATTTTTGGAAAAGATAACATTATCAACAACTATGCATGAGCAGTATTATGTCATCTCCTGCAGCCACCATGAAGCATGCTGCATGCATGTAGCCATATAGGGAGAAAAGGAATCTAAAACCATACATAGAAAAATATCCCTCTTTGTTTAGGGCTCAGGCTTTTGGGTTAAAATACACCTAGGCCTTATGCCGGCATAAATAATAATAAATAGTTCCTCTAAAAGGCCTTAGCATCTCATCTCTACACACAAATCCTGCTATAGGATGGACGCTCACATCTGGTTCAAAGACCTGTTCCAGGCCCTCTGGACCCAAGGCTCTGTGTGTGTGGCTCATTCTAGAAGCCTGCTCCAGGGTGGTATGGAGCTCCAGGGCCAGGGGAAGGGATGACACTGACTTTGGAGACATGAGACTACCAGCCCTGTCTGTGTCACTCTGTCTCAATCAAACTGCCTTTGTGTAAGTGATAAATCTCCTGTGGGCCTCAGTTTCTTTATCTGTAAAATAGCATAATGTTTAGCAGCTGCCTTTCCTACCAATAGGGCTTTGTGGAAGACTAATTTAGACAACAGAGATACAAAATGTTAAAAGTGGTTAAGTGTCTTGTGTGTGAGGGGTGGATCAGAGCAAAATAGGTGCTCAATCGATATAGATATATTTGGAACTATAATTGTTTATCTTATCAATTATCATTGTACTAAGGAAGGAAGAGTCGGCATCTTCAAACACTCTCTGGAGGGTCTGGAAGTTATACACAAGCAACACAAACTTCTGACTTAAAGGAGGTTATAACAAACAGTTCAGATATTTTTGTCATGTTTTCTTTGATGTTCCTAAACACCACTTTTATTTGTGAATAAACGCAGGATATATATGCATTGAAGATGGTCAAAGAAGAACTACAGAAAGACACGTGCCCCAAGGGCCCAGTTTCCACCACTCAAGCCCACTTAGCTTGGCCTGGTTATTCACATACTCGGGAGCTTTTAGCTTCCATTACAGAACTTACTCCTGAGAAAATAGTCACCACATCCCAATGTGCCAGTCACCTACAGACTGCACATACAACGGTGGTCCCATCAGAGGATAACGGCTGAAAAATGTGTATCATCCAGTGACACTACAGTGCACGCCATGTCCAGGAGCATGGAGGGGTTCGAAACCATGGCCACCAGACTGGACATGTTATAGAGGAATTAAAGGGCCAAAGCCCAATACTCCAGTGTCCAAACCATGATCAGCTGTTCCTTTTACAGGACACATGAAGACTGGCAGATGCCCTTGAGACTGTTGTCTGATCTGTTCCTAGCTTATTCCTACCCAGGTGGCCTCTCTCCAGGAGAAAGTTAGATTCACTGAGTTGATTCAGTGGGAGTCGAGGCAACTGAACCACATCTATGCAGTAACAGAAGTTTACTGCTCACAGATGTCAGAAGAGGGACCAGGGTCCGTGGGAGTGAAAAAGCTCTCTGGGATGCACACGTCCATGGAGTTCATGGGAAGCTGAAAGTCAAGGTAGGAGGGAGACCAGGAGGAAGAGGCGGGGCCGAGCATGCAGCCCCGCGCAGTAGGTGCTGCACCAGAGCAAGCGGAAGAAACCGCAGCACAGAAATGAGGACGAGGCAGTGGCCGAGGCCATGAAGAGTGGGGCACTGCGATGGTGGCAGCCTGAATCCCGGCAGCGCTGCGGCTTTGGAACCGAAGAAGTGTGGGGAGAAGGCACCGCTGAGCATGGGAAGATGGCGGCAGTGGGGCGATGGCCAAGCAGCTGGCACTGAGCGTGGGCCACGGTGGTGGTGGGGACGAAGCTGGGCCTCAGGTGTCTCCTTGGAGGCCCTGGGGCTGCCGTGGGGGAGCCGGGAATGCAGCAGAATGCCAGCCACGGCGCGGCATGAGGTGCATACGACTGACTGCTGAGTTTCTCTCTATGGAGTGATAGATCAGAGGCCTACCTCAGTGGAGTGCAGTCGCTGTGTCTGCGGGCAGCGGCCCCCTGGGCTCCCAGCGGAGTTGTGAGGAGGAGGGAAGCCGGAGTCCGCCACGCTCTGGAGGACTTGAGGCAGGAGCTGGACATGGACCTGACGCTGAAGTTCAGCTGCTTGACGGCCACCGGCAAGGACGAGCTCATCTCCGAGTCTCAGAGGCTGCTGAGCGTGACTCAACCTGTGCGTTCTTCCTGGACAGGAGTGACAGGTGAGCCAGTCCGGCCGCACTGGGGTTGGCAGCAGCCTGGGGGCCCCGAGGTGAGGGGGAGGGACTCCCGAGCCCTGCAGGCAGTGAGGTGGGCCTCCCTCCTGCAGCAGAGTGGTCACACGCTTGGGGAGAAATCTGAGGTCCGAGGGTGGCTAGAGGAGAGTTAGGGGCCACAGAGACAGGAGGGGCAGACAGGATATTGGGGACTGAGTTCCCCGGGGTGCTGCAGGGAATTAGGGGCTGAGAAGACTTGGGCATGGCAGCATGGGAGCTAGACCTGTGAGGGAAGGTGTGTGCTGTTGGCTAAGATTAAAAGCTGAACACGTCTGGATTTGAAGAGACTGAGAAAAAGTCAGGTAAGCTCGGGACTAAGGATGACAGCATTAGAGGGAAATTCTGGGGAGGGTTAGGTACCTTGGAAGACATGGGAGATGGAAAAACAGGTCATCTGTGGATGTCACCATTCGAGGTTGGATAAGAACAAGGGAAGAGTATTACTGCTGATGGCAGATGACTTTTGCAAGAGCTATAGCAGGGATGCACGGGATCCGTGAGTTGGACTAGTGGAGGGTCAGGAGAGTTGGACCTGGGACAGACCCTAGGGAAAACCCTTAGGCAAAGTGGGAGGAAGGAGAATTTGGGAGGAGGGATCTTTCTGAAAGGACTGGAGTACTCGTGCAGCACTAATTAAGAAACTTTAATAAAGATCTCTAGAAAACTGGGAATAGAGAGGAAGCTTTTCTGAAAGAAAACTGAGTTGAAACAGCACTTTAGGAAATGGAGAATTTGACTCAGGTTGAGACTGAAATAGTTTTTGGCTGTGGTCACTTTGTAGGACTGAATTGGGGCAGAACACTCTTGGTCATTAAAGGAATGTGTCTTGTAAGTGTTATCTGTACTTTACCAGCTTTTTTTCTAATTACTCCAGATAATGCCGGGAGCAACATAATTGTTTTTGAAAAAGTTTCTGAGAAGAAAAATTGTTCATTTGTTTGGGTATAAAATTGTTTGATAATCCATGCACAGCTTTCTCATAATACATATTTTTTGTATAACCTCTTTGACAGCTCCATGTGAAAGGTGCATTCATGGGGGAGAGGGCCCAAATATAAAACAAATCAGTTCATTTATTTAATTCCTGGTGAAAAATTCTCTATCAAGAAGGTAAACTAGGAAAGAGTGAGGAAGAAATTCCTTCCATTTGAAGGGTGTTGTTGAAAGGCTGGATGACAGAGAAGGGGAGAGACCCACCATCGACTGCTTCTCTCCCCAAATGGTCCCAATGACCCAGGCCTGGGCCAGGTCAGAGTCAGGATCCAGGAATTTTTTCAGAGTATCTCATCTGGGTGGAAGGGCCCAAGTACAGGGACCAGCTTCCTCTGACTTCTCAGGCACATGGAGGGGGAGCTGGCTGGGAAGCAGAGAAGCTGACACTCAAACGTTTGATTCACCAGTGTGGGCTGCCAGCATCGCAAGCACTGGTTTCAGCTGACACCATGCTGGTCCAAGGTTACAGTTTTAAATAGGCAGTTATAGACATTCTCATTGAGAAATTGATATTTTACAAACAAATGAAGAATAGTAGACCAAACCAAGTCATGGTATATTTGATGGAAAATAAAATTTAAAGTCACCAGTAATTAAAATACAATCCTGGGGTTGGCATTGTTGCGTTGCAGGTAAAGCCATAGCCTCTGGTGCTGACATCGCATAGGGGCACTGATTTGAGTCCTGGATGCTTCATTCTGATCCAACTCCCTGATAATGTACCAGAAAATCAGCAGAAGATGACCCTGCCATCCATGTGGGAGACCTGGAAGAAGCTCCTGGCTCCTGGCTTCAGACTGGCCCAGCTCTGGCCATTGTGGCCATTTGAGGAGTTAATCAGAAGATGGAAACTCTCTTTCTCTCTCTCTTTTTCTCCCTCTCTCTCTCTGTATCTCTGCCTTTCAAAAATAAACATTAATCTTTAAAAACATTAAAATATAATCCGTTTTTATGTTATCCTATGTCACTGATTTTTTTTGTTGTTTCTATAGATGAATAAAAATTTCACTACTTTGTCGGGATTCTTCAGGAAAATTTTTTCACTTGTTTACATTCTGACTGCCCTGTCTCATTTGGTAGAGCAGAATTCTTAATTTTCAAGTTAATAGATTCATTTTGTTGAAACAGATGGCTGATTTGATGCAACATTTTACTCATGGACAGTTCATATTATCTAATATTCTGGGGTATTCATTTCACTGCTCCATTTGAAACTTTTTATCATGTTAGAATTTATGCTCAATTGTGGCAAAAAGCTTTTAGCAGGGCAGAGTGCCCAACAGGAAGGCCATGGTACCCTCATGAGCATGATTCTGGGTACTGAAAACACCGACCAGAGATAACGCAATGAAGGTTCAAGAAAATCTCACTGATGTCTTCAATTTGTAATGTTTTATGACTTTTAATCACTAAGAGTTTAAGTTGTCACATTGGCTAGTGGAAAAATTTCTCTTTATTATTTGATGTGAAGAACATGTATGTGTGTGTCTATATATGTATGCATATATATGTGTACATATAGCAGGCTGAGGAATATGTATATGTACGTGTGTATATATACATACATATATGTAGCAGACTGCCTGGGTGTCTTTCTGACTCTGTCACCCATATCCCATGTAACTAAGGTAAAGTTACTCATGGCATGTCTGTCATGTGTTAACTGAGAAGTAGAGATAACCATGGTTGCAACCTCAGAAACCTGTGATGAGGAACAAAAGGGTTAAGGTGTCTAGATCCTTCAGCCAAGCACTTGGCACAAGCCTTCAAGAAGTGGCAGTAAGGATCATCTCTTTTACTATAGTGGTACATTATCAAATTAACCCTTGAAAATATAAAATTAGGTGGAGTCCTTGTTTAAGAGAGACTGTGTTAACATGGTGGGGAGGTATAAGTTAGGTTTGGGAAGCAGAGGTTCAGATATTGTAGCTCAGAGTCTTATTAGCTATCTTTCATCATATTATTTAATCTTTCTGGTCTTAAGTTTCTTCATTTGTGAGTGGAATTATATAATAGGGTTGTTGTGGGCATTAACTGGATTACATTTATCATCCATATCGCAAGTTGGTTCATTTTTGTGTTTATTAAATTATAGCTGCCCTTGATATTATTTGCAAATTCTAGCCTTTCTAGATACAACAACTTTAATGAAAGAGAAAGAAAGGAAGAAGAAACTGGGAAGGAGCAAGGGAATTGTCATTATATTATTAGAACTGTATCTATGAACTACATGGAATATGTTCTCATTTTTGCATTAATATTGCATTAACATGAGAATTGTGTTATGAAAATCTAATAGAAGCACAGAAAGATTACAATGCTTTGGTATAGCTGTATAAACAAAGAATACAAAACTACTTTTTTCTCACTTAATGCGTCCAAAATTGAAAGGCTTTTATGAGTGTTCTAAGTTTTGTGGCAATGTGATTGCATGAGTTCAGTAAGAATGTGTTTTCTTCATAACAGGATATCATTGTAAACATTACCATATTTAAAAATTATCCACAGAATGCCTGGCTTTAAGGCTTCCCAGGCTTGCAGTAAGTAAATGAAGTAGCAAACACACAGACGGTGGGAGGATGGTTCCTCGTTGTGTCCCATGTCAGGTGGGATACCCTGAAGTAGACATTCACTTCATGGTAGGGTGGCCCATGAAGGTTTTCCTTGACAACAGTCATTTTCACCTGGGCTACCACAGGCCAGTGTCACTGGGTATGTGGATCAGCACACAGGTTCCTCTCAGTAGAGGGGGGATTTCCTACTTGCTGCAAGAAAGCAGAGCAGGGTCCCATTATGTATTTTTTAAATATTAATTATATGTATTTAAAAGGTAGAGGGAGAGAGAGAAAGAGAGAGAGAGAGAGATATCTTCCATCCTTGGTTCATCTCCCAAAGGGCTGAAACAACTAGAGCTGGGCCAGGCCAAAGCCAGGAGCCAGGAGCTAAGAGCTTGTTCCAGTTTTCCCAGGTGGGTTCAGGAGCCCAAACCTTTGGATCATCTTCATCTGTTGTCCCTGGCACATGACTAGGTAGCTGCATCAGAAATAGAGCAACCAGGTTTTGAACTGGTGCCCAAATGGGATGCTGATAAGGCAGGAGATGACTTTATCATTATACCACAGCTCTAGCCCCAGGACCCCTTTTCTGAAAAAAAAAATACTTTATTTGAGAGGCAGAGTGACAAGAGAGGGAGAGATCCTCCATCTACTGGCTCACTCCCCAAATGGCCACAACCACAATGGTCCATGCCGGGCCAGGCTTAAAGCCTTGGAGCCTTAAAGGGTAAGGTTGGTAGCACAAACCACAGACTATTCTAGAGCTCAGATGTTCTAATCATCACCTATGTTCTTATTCAGGTTCTTGATGGTTCTCAAAATTGGAGCTGCTTTTGTCTTCCAGGCAGGCCGCTCACTCTGTATTCCTCCTGTCTTCCCAATCTCCTGCTTTGATATGTGGGTGCTGCTCAGGCAGCCGGGGTCTCATTGACTGCAAGTTTCCACAGTGTCCTCACAGGATCCATGATTTCTCCTTGTTCTACCAGATGCCCCAGTCCCCCTGCACTACCCTGGAGTGAGGCTGCTTTGACCCAACTGATCCACACACTGAATTGCAGTGGTATTCTTGGTGCTTGCAGGTAAAAATGCATGAATAGAATTCAGCAGTTGTTTGGACTCCAGATTGGTACACCTTACTATTCAATATTAACGAATCTTTCCCAGAATGCCATCAATATCTTTATTTGGGTGAATCACATTCTGACGTGAAGGAAAATAGATATGACTTTTAGAAGAGTTCTAGGTTGACAGCTAATGTGAGTAATGGTGTGGAGAATTCTCCCTGCTCTCCACTGTCCAACACACACATATTTTGTCTTATTATTGGTATCTTTGCTTAATTATGGTTCAGAGTTCGTGACTACATTCTGGACACATTACTATTAATTATTCCACAGTTTATATTAAAGTTCTTGTGTGGGGCCGGTGCCGTGGCTCACTAGGCTAATCCACCACCTTGCGGTGCCGGCACACCGGGTTCTAGTCCCGGTCGGGGTGCCGGATTCTGTCCCTGTTGCCCCTCTTCCAGGCCAGCTCTCTGTTGTGGCCAGGGAGTGCAGTGGAGGATGGCCCAAGTACGTGGGCCCTGCACCCCATGGGAGACCAGGAGAAGCACCTGGCTCCTGCCATCGGATCAGCGCGGTGCACTGGCCACGGCGGCCATTGGAGGGTGAACCAAGCGACAAGGGAAGACCTTTCTCTCTGTCTCTCTCTCACTGTCCACTCTACCTGTCAAAAAAAAGTTCTTGTGTGGTATACTTCTATTAGTTTTGACAAATAAATGTCAAGAATCCCCTTTACAGTCTACAGATGATGGCATAATTTAAAGAATCCCTATGTCGTCCCTTCTGCCTCCCTTCACCTTAGGCAAACACTGATCTTTTGCTATCTTGATAGTTTGGATTTTTCTATAATTTCCTATAAGTGGAATCACCCAGTATGTCAATTTCTAGACTTTCTAGAGTTATGTATTTAGTCCCCTCATGTCCTTTCCCTATTGAATAGCTCATTTCTTTTCATCTTTGAATGTTATATACACATTGGTGTAGGGGCCCATGCACTAGGGCCATCTTTCACTGCTTTTCCCAGTCCATTAGCAGAGAGCTGGACTGGAAGTGGAGCAGCTAGAACGCAAACTGGTGCCACATGGGATGCCAGCTTCACAGGCAGTGGCTTTACCACTGTACCACAACACTGGGCCCTGTGACTTGACTTTTCTTTCTCTTAATAGTGTCTTTCATAGGGAGGAAGTTTCTAATTTTAATGAAGTTCATCTTATTACATTCTTCTTTCATTTTGCACTATTGGTGGTGTTTCTAAGTAGCCATCACCAAGTCTAAGGTTGCCCAATTTTCTCATATGTTATCTTGAGGAGGCTTCAACCAGTTTTGTGAAAAGTGTAAGAAGATCTGGGTCTCGATTGACATTTTGGAACATAGGGATGATCAGTTGTACTGGCACCTTTTTTGAAAAGACTATCACTCTGTCACTGCTGCCCAATTGTCTGTACACCTTTGTGCGAAATCAGTTGACACACTCATGGATGTCCACTTCTGAAGTCTGCATCATTTTCCATTGATTTATACATCAGTTTTCTTTTTCTTTTTTTCATCAATCCCACCGCATTTCATTACTGTAGCTTTATAGGAAGTCCTGAATCAATAGTGTCTATATACTGGAGATTTTTCTTTCATTAAAATTATTTATTTATTTTTATTTATGTAGGGCCTGCAACACAAACATTTAACAAAAGAGCAACAGATTAAAAAGAGAGTCCAGTGTTCAAGTTCCCACAATGCCTG
Source organism: Oryctolagus cuniculus (assembly GCF_964237555.1). Taxonomy (NCBI): domain Eukaryota; kingdom Metazoa; phylum Chordata; class Mammalia; order Lagomorpha; family Leporidae; genus Oryctolagus; species Oryctolagus cuniculus. The sequence goes on along the minus strand of NC_091439.1, from coordinate 139,704,729 downwards.
GGCTGGGCCAGAACTGAAGCCAACAACTAGCAGCTCAGTCCAGGTCATCCATGTAGGTGACGGGAATCCAATTATTTGAACTATCACCAGATGCTCCACATGAACAAGAACCTGGAGTCAGGAGCAGATCTGAGAGCTGAACACAGGTACTCTTAGGGGCTTCTGAACTATTGTCTTAACCACTAGACTAAATGCCTACCTCTGTTATTTTTTCCTTGCATTTTCAAAAATAGCTTCATTTTATGTTATCTTTGAATTAACATGTAGTAAGTGTACATTTGAAAAGATACAGTGCAATACTTAAACACACAAGCATAATGCAAACCAGTCATAATAGGAAATTAGCCTTTTCATTTTCTGACTTTTTCTTTGTTTGGAATCTACAGGCTCCTTTCTTCCAAGTGAATTATAGTCGCCGCACTGTGTTGCAAAACCAGAATCTCCTACCTTCACTTAAGTGTCATGAAATATCCATTTTTCTTTCTTTTTAAAAAAGATTTATTTATTTATTTGAAAGTCAGTTACAGAGAGAGGAGCGGCAGAGAGAAAAAGAGATCTTTCATTCCCTGGTTCACTTCCCAATTGGCCACAATGGCTGGAGCTGCTGCTGATCTGAAGCCAAGAGCCAGGAGCTTCCTCCAATTCTCACCTCATGGGTGCAGGGGCCCAAGGACTTGAGCCATCTTCTGCTTCCCCAGGCCATAGCAGAGAGCTGGATTGGAAGTAGAGCAGCCGGGACTCAAACCAGCGCCCATATGAGATCCTAGCACTGCAGGCGGCTGCTACTCCACAGCACCAGCCCCAAGATACCCATTTCTCAAACCTCCCCTACCCCCTGATTTCCAAAGCTCTAATAATTACTATTTTTTATGTTTTTTTTTATTTTTATTTTTATTTGACAGGCAGAGTTAGACAGTGAGAGAGAGACAAAGAGGTCTTCCTTCCATTGCTTCACCCCACAAATGGCTGCAATGGCCAGCATGCTGTGCCAATCAGAAGCCAGGTGCTTCCTCATGGTCTCCCATGTGGGTGCAGGGCCCAAGTACTTGGGCCATCCTCCACTGCCTTCCCGGGCCACAGCAGAGAGTTGGACTGGAAGAGGAGCAGCCAGGACTAGAACCCAGTGCCCCAACCGGGACTAGAACCCGGGGTGCCGGCACCACAGGTGGAGGATTAGCCTAGTGAGCCATGGCGCCAGCCAGTAGTTACTATTTAACGTTCAAATCAACTATAGATGAACTTCCTTATATGAGAAATATCTGGCTGATTTGCTTATCATAGCAATCTCCAATTCTACTCATGTTTTCTGCAAATGTCAAGATTTCTCTTTCCAAGGCTGAATAACACTACACTGTTTATGCATACCATATTTCTTTATCCATTCATTCATTCATTGATGAATACCTAGATTCATATTGTATCTTGGCTGTTGTGAGTGGAGCTACAATGAACCTGGTAGTACAGGTTGATGTTTAGTGGGCTTATTTCAGTTCCTTCAAATATATCCCCAGAGTTGTGATAACTAGGACCTATGGCAGATCTATTTTTCATTTTTGAGGGACCTCCAGAGTGTTCTCCATAAGGTCTATATGCAAATTTGTATGCCAGCCAACAATGTGTTAGGATTCCCTTTTCTCCATATCATCACCATCACTGTTTTTTTTTTTTTATTTTTGGTAAAGGGTAATCTGATTGGAGTAGGATGGGATCTCCTTATGGCTTAAATTTGTATTTCCCTAATTTTTGTGCTATTGGGCAATTTTTCATGTATTTTTGGTCATTTGTATTTCTTCTTTTGAGACATAGCTATTGAGATATTTTGCCCACTTACTAATTGGATTATTTGTTTTGGTTATTGAGTTTTTAAGCACCTTACATGTTCCAGATATTAATCCATTCAGAAGAATGATTTGCCAATATTGTGCCCCATGCTTTTGTTGCCTTTTCACTGTTGATTGTTTCCTTTGCTATATATAAGCTGCTCAGTTTCACATAATCTCGTGTGTCTACTTTTGCTTTTATCCTCTGTGCTTTAGGGATCTTAGCAAAAAAATTGTTGTAATGCCAGTGTCTTTGTGTGTTTCCCCTTACTTTTCTTTTAGTGATTTCATAGTTCCATGAAGAAACATCTAGATCTTTACTTCACTTTGACTTTATTTTTGTCTCGGATGAGAAATAATGGACAAGTTTCAGCCATCCACATGTGCATATCCAGTTTACCCAGCACCATGTATTGAAAAGATTGTCCTTTCTCCAAGATAGGCTTCTGGTACCTTTGTCAAAGGTAAGTCAGCTATAGCTATGTGGATTTATTCCTGGGATTTCTATTCTCTTCTGTTAGTATGTGTTTAATAGCCCTGTGCTGTTTTGGTTCTATGGTACATCTTGAAATTTGGTATTGTGACGTCTTCATCTTTGGTATTGTTCAGGATTGCCATGTCCATGCAGTCTTTTGTGCTTCCACATGAATTTTAGTGTTGTATTACCAGTTATGTGAAGAATGTCATTGGTATTTGGTAGGGGGTTGCATTGAATCTGTACATCCCTTTGGCAATATTCTTGCTTTAATAATGTTAATCGTTCCTGTCCATGAACGTGGGAGGTATTACATTTTTTGGTGTCTTCACATTATTTTGATTTTTTTGGTAGTTTTCAATGTATAAGTCTTTCACATCCCTAATTAACAGAAATCCAAGGAGTTTTATTCTTTTTACAGCTATTGTGAATGGGATTGCCTTTACAAGTTCTATTTTAGAGACTTTATTGTTGGTGCATAAAAATAGTATTGTTTTTGTCTGCTGTTTTTGTATCCTGCAACTGTACTGAACTGGTCTATCAATTCTGATGGCGCTTTTGTGGAATCTAGTCTCCACTAGTCACCACCTGATGGGGGGGCTGGGGCTGCTGTAGTGGATCTGATTTTGGTGGAGTTCGGTGTTCCAGGTTGCATCTCAATGCTTGTACTAAATGTTACCCTTACCCTTACCCTGCTCCCTGTATTTTTAATCACACACATCACACACTACATTTTCAGTAAACAGTGAGTGGCCAGAATATGGCACTGAATGCTTGTTGTGACAAAACACATCAGGCCTGTGCCACAGCTCACTAGGCTAATCTTCTGCCTGTGGCACTAGCACCCCAGGTTCTAGTCCGGTTGGGGCACTGGATTCTGTCCTGGTTGCTCCTCTTCCAGTCCAGCTCTCTGCTGTGGCCTGGGAAGGCACAGCACCCTTGGGACCTGCACCCCCATGGGAGACCAGGAGAAGCACCTGGCTGCTGGCTTTGGATCAGCACAGCACGCTGGCCACAGCGTGCTGGCCATAGCAGCCATTTAGGTGGTGAACCAAGGGAAAAAGGAAAACCTTTCTCTCTGTCTCTGTCTCTCTCTCACTGTCTTACTCTTCCTGTCCAAAAAAAAAAAAATCCAATAAAACCACTGGATTTCCAAATGGTTTCAGGCAGAAATGAGTTATTGGTAAGTGATACATCTATGTGGAAAGGCTTATGTCAACTCAATTGGAAAGTGTGGCAAGGGTTGAGGGTAGAGAGGTCTGTACCTGGTATCTGGCTCCAGCAGTCACAGCAAGGGGATCTTGGGCAAGTTACAGACTCCTGGAAAGAAATGAGCCTGTAAATCATGTCCCTCAGCAGCAAAGCATGGGAATGTAATGCTTTCTTCACAAGCTGAGCGTGTGTGAAATAATCATCCCATAAAGTTTTAGGTCAGTGACATCAGTGGGTTCCAAACTGATAACTCCTTTGCTCATAGAGCTAACAACAAGCATTATTTTTATACTTATTTAGTCTTTGTAGAAATCAGAATATTCTTTTTTAAAAAAGATTTGTTTTATTTATTTGAAAAACAGTTACAGAGAGATTAAGCCAGAGAGAGAGAGAGAGAGAGAGAGAGAGAGAGAGAGATCTTCTGTCTTCTGGTTCACACCCAAAATGACCACAATGCCCAGAGCTGTGCTGAGCTGAAGCCCAGAGCCAGGAGCTCAGAGCCAGGAGCTTCTTCCAGGTCTCCCACAGAGGCTCAGGGGCCCAAGAACTTAGACCATCTTCCACTGTCTTCCCAGGGCATAGAAGAGAGCTGGATCAGAACTGGAGCAGCCAGGACTCAAATTGCTGCCCATATGGGATGCCAGCTCTGAAGGCCAGGACTTTAACCCACTGTGCCACAGTGCTGGCACTAAAATCAGAATAATTCTAAATCTAAGGAAGAAAACCAAAGCCACTATTTCCATTTCATCTTTCTAAGAGTAAAATATTCCCCATTATGCATTTATTGTGGTTCTAAAAAGGCAAAAGTCTTCATGAGAAGCCCAATATTAAATAGAGGGTTCAATTACAGCCAGTTAAATGAAGACTCAAATCTGGTGTTTCTCTTGATATCCCCAAGGACTGGTGAATGTCTAGGTCGTAGGGGTCGTTTCACATAGTGTGAAAGAATGCTTGCAGGTGTCTGTGCACATTGGTCCTGCTGGTCCAAGCGGGCACTCATCTGTCCTCGAAAGTGATGCTGTAATGTGTATTTCTTTGATTCACTTTGATTGCAAAAACCAATGGAACATAAAAATGTAAATATGGCTAAATAAGTTACTCACTGTCCCTATTCTTTAGGTTTTATTCCTTCTACTTAATACTGTTATCTCAAGGATTTGGTGAAAATGAAATGCCCTCATGTATACAGCACTTAGCCAAGTGTGTGGTGTAATCCATGCAAGTAGTGGCCACTCTTATTACAGTTTTTTTTTTATTAACACTGCCCAAACTCATCCCTGTGTGAGGTAAATTAAGACATGTAAAACTTTGTGCTATTTAAGTTTGTCATTTTTACAGTGAAGGATTTGACAATTCTTTTGCCAGTGAATGTCAAGTCCACGAACACCAGACAAAAAAAAAAATTTTTAGAAAACTCTTTCATTCAACTCACAAACTGACACCATCAAGCAGTATCTTTGGAAGATGGTGTGAGTGGGGTGAGGTAGAGAATCTTTCCAATACAGCTGATTGATTAAACTTACTTTACTTTTTGAGGAATATCCATTGCCCCATGGTCAAAACCCTTGCCTTCTCAACTTAGGCAAGTCCAACAACTGAAGTGTTTCAGAGCCCAGGAGAGTCCTCAAAGTCTCAGGTCCACAAAAACTAAGTGAAGATGGAAGCTAAGAAAGGGAGGAGGTGGCTGCTCTTGCTTCAGCATCAGCTTGTACTGCACATATGCACTGTGGATCACCAGGCACCATACAGTCATTATCTCAGTCCTGATCATGTTAGTGGAATTCAGCCATCATTCAATGGGGTTTGGCCACAAAAGAAATCCATCAGGCAACATCCCGTAAGAACTGCCAGTGGTTCCTGTTCTGTTCACCATGTGGATGTACAGAAGGAAAACATTTAAATAGTAGCATAGGTTTCTAAGTCTTCCAGAAATAGATGGCCACTCCGTATTAGTAGGAGATTGTACATAAAGGATTTCAATCCTATGATATCTCAAAAAAGAGCTCTTGTGGAGCTAGTACAAAAACTGTGACAAGCATGAAATGTCCTGTTCAGTGAAGTTGGAAGCAAAACAAAACCACTCAAGTCACAGGAAGGACTTACAATGTAGGGAGGGATGTCTAAGTGGCTTTTGGTGGAATGAAATGGCAACATGCAACCTGTGTGAGGGAAAGGAAGTCAATACAGCACTTGAGTACAGCCAAAGGTATTTTGAGACAGGACACAAAATAGTTTGAAAATGAATTATTCATTCACTTAGTGTTGTATTCTGTTTTTTAGTCCTATGCTATTTAACTGTACAGAAAAGTGTGCAGAAACCGGAGAAGAAACTCATGGCAGTTTATAATGTGACCTGTCTCCCTGGAGGAAAAACCTGGAGATCCATTTGAACCTGACAGCCCTTGAGAAACGAAAACTTGTTTAGAAACTAATTCTGCCTTAGTGTTTTCAACCACAGAGAGGGACAGACAGGGGAAATGTGCTTAAATTGTTTTAGGGGAAAAGGCAGGTCGTTGGTATCAGCACAAGGGTACACTACTCTTGAGTCTGAAGGATGAGTGGGGGGGTCCTTTCAGTGGTACCTTTAAGAAGATACCAGGTGGCCTTGTGTATCAGCCAGGCTTAGGCAAATGGGAGGCAGGAGCTCCTAACATTCCATGACACCCCCCACCTTCTAATGCTGTTACTGTTACTCCCAACGGTTACTTGGCAGGCAGGGCCCTTAGTGGCCTTACTTGTGTTAGTGACCAAGTTATGAGAAGTCACTTAAAAGCTGAGTTCTGACTACCTAACGTTGATAGGATTGTGATTGAAGACTTTCAAGTTCTGTGGGGTGTTTCCCAACATTAAGTTTAGAAATAGAGTTCTTGTCATTGAATTTTATTTGTTGTAACTAATTCTGTGCTTGGGTTCCTTCACCCTAGCCTCCAGATCTACCTCTTCTGCCAGAAACATCAGGATGACAGTACCACCTATTCCTCCATCTTACCTAACCGATACAAAGAACATGGTTGTGAACAACCTCGCACTGCACTACGAACTGGAGCAGAAACAACGAGAATTGCAAGACCTCAAAGATATTCTTCGGCATCTCTATCGAGTCATCCAACAAGATAACCCTGGTGAGTTCAATAGGTCCTCTCACTAGAATGATTTATTATCTTTTGTTCCTCTGAGAAATGAAATGCTTTCTAGATTTGATTCTTCTCTTCATTAAAAGAAATGTTATCACGATCGTACTCTGAGAAAGGTAGACATTAGTATTTGGTGTTCACTTGCTGAATGTGTAGTAACTGAGGCACAAATTCAACAACTTTTCCAAGTTTTCATCGAAGTGTAGGATGGGTTGTCAGTGATTAGCTGCCTCTGTATCCAGTACCAGATGGTGTGGTTTTCATGTCTGGGATTAACGAACTTTCACTCAATTGAGGCTACTTTGGAGTTTCAATCAGCAAATCTTTGTGCTAGTCACATATGGAAATATGGTAAAGAGTACACAGAATCTCCCTTCTAGGTGCTAAAGGGGTCCACTCTGCACTGAAACTGTGGTGTCTGTGAGTGACACTGTCAGGACCAGAGACTGCCCGGGTGAGGTTGAAGATCTGCTCCAGGAGCACAAGCTCTTCCTGCGAGGAAGAAAGCTCTTGAGTGGCACAGAGCAGAGTGTAGAGCAGGGACTTTGGGCCCCTCCCCAGGGCTCTGCTCCAGGTAGCCTGACCTTCCTCATCTGCTCCCACAGTGCTGTTGTAATTCCTATCTCTGTAAATTGTTGCTATGAAATAAAAGACATATTTCTTGTGAAATTCCTAGTATGGTTGCTGGCATGGAGCAGATTTATTCACTATCTTTTGTTAGGTCTCATTTAACAGGAACTTCATTAGTATAAGCGTGTATGTCTTTCAAGGCCTTCAGGTGTTAAGCATTCTGTTTTACACAGTTCTCTCTAGCTGGGAATTTTTGTCTTTGGAAACTCCCCAAACATGAAAGCTTGGAATTCTCAGCACAAGGGAACTGTTAGTTCCTAGTACTAGGGCACCTTTCCAACCATCCAGGGAATCTGCTTCTTACCCCAACTCAGTGTTTGACTTAACAAGCTGCACAGTGTGTAATGACCTTGCCCCATGACTCAGTCACAGCTCAGGGGAAGGGAATTGTGGTTCTGTAGGATACCAGTTGAATCACCTGGTCAGGTCACTCTGTCCCTTGGCACTCTGCTCATCTTTAACCTGGGAATTATCAGACGTCCCTTTGTTTGGTGGTGGAGAAATCAAGATGAGGAAATCCTAAATTAGATCTGGGTTGTAGAGTTTCTCCTCCCTGGAGACAGTGGCCTCAGCAGTATGTCCAGCTGTCCAGAAAGGCAGGCATGTCTGTCATTGTCTGTCTCAGATTGTGAAGAGTGCCTAAATATGATTGCATCCATACTGGGGGAGAAGCCTTGAGATGCTGGTGTCTACTGACTTCAAGTATGGTAAGTCGCATGCAGGGTAAGTGGGTGAGAAGGTGTGTGTGTCTGGAACTGGGGCAGCTCAGCTGGGAAAACTGAGACTTGGGTCAGGAGTAGGGCAGGAATTGACATGTTGGGGATGCATCTTGTGTTTGTAAAACATGTGGATATCAATGAAAATACCAAATGATGGGCTGTGGTGGTTATTCGGAGCCTCTCGAGTTCAAATTCATATAATAAACTGAACAAGGGATAGTGAGTAACGTGGTATACACATGGTGTGTCCTCACCATTTCACTCACTTTGCTCACCATCACCTCCCAATTGAGTATGTTGACTTTGATCAGCCTTGCCAACCTCTTTCTCATGAACCTGAGTCACACATGGCATCTGTGTGTGCCTTTGTGTTCCATCAGTGCACAACATGCTCTGTGTTTTTACATGGAAATTCCTGTGGTTGAAGTGAGCAACTGGAGGAGCAGCTCTCTGAGCGGGATGAAGGAAGAGTCCTGGTACAGTGGACAGAACATGAGTTGAGGGGATGTCAAGGAATGGTACAGCGTCCCCCTCTCTAATACAGAGGAGGCTCTTACTTTATCCTCACCACAGGCAGTCACACCCGTCAGTGTTGCTGTTTGCAGGGATCTGTAAGACTTTCTCAGTGAAACCTCTGTGGAAACACAGAGATGATATCATGACTCCCTTCCTACCCTGACATTTTTTCTCCTATCTCACCTAGGAAATGTCATGTCATATATGAAGTGCATATGTGGGAACTGAGCCAATTAGATCAGGAGTCAAAAGAAGCCATCCAAATTTGTCACCTACTCAACCAACATCCCCAAGACCTCCACCCTCAGTTTGAGCCTGACAGCAGCTACAGACAGGGCTGCCTAGAGCCACTGATGGTGAGGGAAGAGCATCTTGTCTGCATGCCTAGCACAAGTAAGGGGCCACACTTTTTTTATTTGACAGATAGAGTTAGACAGTGAGAGAGAGAGAGAGACAGAGAGAAAGGTCTTCCTTCCATTGGTTCACTCCCCAAATGGCCACCATGGCCAGTGCTGTGCCGATCCGAAGCCAGGAGCCAGGTGCTTCCTCCTGGTCTCCCATGCGAGTGCAGAGCCCAAATACTTGGGCCATCCTCCTCTGCCTTCCCGGGCCACAGCAGAGAGCTGCACTGGAAGAGGAGCCACCGGGACTAGAACAGGCACCCATATGGGATGCTGGTGCCGCAGGCAAAGGATTAGCCAAGTGAGCCACGACGCTGGCCCCAAAGAGCCACACTTTTTTAGAAAGTCTCACATTGACAGGAGAATCCACTTCCCTCAGGCAACATATTTTCCAGCAGCCCTTGTAGCCATGACGTGATCAGGATTGCCTGGATAGCAGCAAATAGCAAGAAACGCAAAGGTTTGAAGATCCCAGTACACTACAGACTACTGCTGGGCTGCACTGGCAGCCCATGAGGACATCATCCTAGGAGTGTCCTGGGCCTGTGGCTGGGTCCCAGACCCGGGCTTCGAGAGGCTCTTACATTGGGTAAAGGAGGTTGAGGGTGACTTCTGCATGGGAAGCTCCTGCCAGCTCTTCCTGGCCTCGAGCATTCAGCTGAACATGCTGCTCCACATGGCACCTTAGCACCCTCCTAAGTGGGTGTGTGGGGCTCTCCCAGGGGAGGCCAACAGTGCCCTATTTGAGGCCTAGAGAGATCAGGGTTCTCTGAGCTGCCTCCTCCTGGTAGCCACTGATCACAGTTGCCCCTTGGTGCCCAGACACCCTGCCTCTCAGAGTGGTGACACCCATGTGGCACCAACACCAATGCCCCAGGCCACAATAAAATGTGAATGTCACATGGTACCAGATGTCCACTGGTTGGATGCATGGGGCATATGGTGACCAGTTTCCTCCTCCCTCAACTGATGGAACTGTGCTGTGACACCTAGTGCCTGTGTGTGGGGAGGGAGTCTGCTTGTGTCCTCCTGCCCAACATGTTGGTGACCATCTTAGACAGAATCCTCCTCAGCATGGATTCCATGCCAGATCCATGTGGCTCCCTGATCACCTGATCCCTGTATCACTTGAGCCTGGTGTGGACCCTGCTGGCTGGGCCCAGCCCTTATGGCTGTGAGACATCCTAGGGTACGGCAAATGGCTGCAATCATGGCAGAGTGTTGGAGGGTTTGCCATTGTTTCCCATGGACTGATGCTCAACCCAGGAACCACTGAAAGGCTGGGCAGTGGATTAGTAAACCAGAAGCACACTCTGCTCCATCCAGTAACCCTGTTTGGTTGATGTGGCTCTGGCTTATCTGTAGCTCTATGATGGTACTTGGGCCTAGTCCAGGCACTGGTAACTGGCAGTTGTGTCATCTCCCTGCCCCCGACATTGAAAGGAAACCCTGGGTGGCCAGTGGATGGAGGAAGCCTCGCTGCCTGGGAAAACTCATCTCTCTACCCAGCTGTGCCTTGGGTGGTGGGCCCTTGGGCTGAAAATTGGCCTCCTGCCTGCTTACACAGGCTTAAAAAGTCTAGTGTGCTTCGGGGTGCTGGGATCCCCAACAGGGAGAAATGGCTCCAGACAGCTGGCTGGACTGCAGAGCTTGCTCAGAAGACATGACTGTCTATAAGCCTCCTTTGGAAAAAAAGTCAGAATGGCATTTTCTCCCAGTTTTATCAAGCTACAACAAAATTCTCATAATGGATGCATTAAGTATTAAGCAAAATGAAAATATTAAGTGAAATGAAAACCATTAAAATTTTGCCAAAAGAAACATTAAAAAGTATGAGGATGGGGTTGGCGCCATGGCACAGGAGGCTAATCCTCCGCCTGAGGTCCCAGCGTCCCATATGGGTACCAGTTCTAGTCCCTGCTGCTCCTCTTCCAATCTAGCTCTCTGCTGTGGCCTGAGAAAGCAATAGAAAATGGCCCAAGTCCTTGGGCCCCTTCACCCATGTGGGAGACCTGGAAGAAGCACATGGCTCCTAGCTTCAGATGGGTGCAGTTCTGGCCATTGCAGCCATTTAGGGATTGAACTAACAGAAGGAAGACCTCTCTCTCCCCCCCGCTCTCTCTTTCTCTCTCTCTCCCTCTCACTTTCTGCAACTCTCTCAAATAAAAGAAAATCTTTTTTAAAAAAAGTAAGAGGAGTTGTTAGATGAGCATGATGTAGGTCCCAAAGTTTACACTGTGAATCTGAACCAACTTTCCAAAACAAAAGGTGTCTACATGCAATTTCTGTGAATATTTCTTGTATTAGAAAGATCCAAAGCAAATATAGTGAGTTCAGCCCTCCCTTGTCACAGGTAAATATTCAGATAAACTGGAAGTCCTATTTACTAAAGTGCATCTGCTGTCCATGCCTGCTGTAGCCCTGCAACTTGGAGCTGTCAGGAAAGTGGCAGTCACACGTGCTTATTCCACTCATTCACTCAGTCACTGTGTTGCTATGAGTCACACACAATTCTGGAGCTCTTAAACCAAATACTTTCTACAGTGAACTATATTAAAAATAATGCTTAATAGACCTTGAAAATCTTGAGTCTCAAGATGACTTCATTAACTTTAAATACTGAAAATGCAAATGGCCCATGCAAACTAAGAGTTATATTAAGTGTATACTTTCTAGTATTCACTTGTTGTGCTCTTAAAAATCTCTATGAGAGAAGCAGATATCCCCACCCACCCCTACCCAGGTCTTGTGGCATCAGTTTCAATAGCAAAAGTTGCAGGGATGTATAATTTCATGAAATTTGTGATTTTTAAAAGCTAAATTACTTGATACATTGCATTATTAGTGTATACATATATAGCTTGGAATAATCTGCAACAACTCAGAAATAGTGATTGTAATAAAAGTAAGGCAAACCGGTCTACAAAGCATTTGATTTCCTCATAAGAAAGTTTTTGTAGAGGAAATAAAATAACTCCTATTCAAATCAGATTTATATGCTTAACAATGATTTAGACCTTGCATAAAATTACATCTAAGCTTCACTATTATAAATCCGTAGGGAGTCAAAAAGGGATTTATAGGTCACAAGGTCTTGACTATGGTGGCATTCCACTTTCAAATCAGTCAGATAAAATGGCATTTTTGCAAGATTTAAAAAAATAGATTTTATAAAAGAGATTCTTTTTAATGACTGACTACATCATTTTTGTTACTGAGAGGAACAAGTTATACTTTTTACCCTACTATAATTCACTCTGGTGAAAGAAATAATTCTTTTAACTCCTAACAAACTCTACAGGTTCAAGGCTACAGGAATTATCAGTAGTCATTCTTTCTCATCACTCTGTAATTTGTTCCTAAAATATGTCAAGTGAGCTTTTACAGACTCAGCGAGGGGCAGCGTCATGATTCTCCCTCAGTGGATTCTGAGGAGGCTCTTCTGGCTCCATGTCTTCACTCTGGTCTGTCTCCTCTTTGTGATCTTGCATTTTCTCATCCTCCTCACTGTCTAGAAGTTGAGGAATAAGCCGATTACCTACAAGGATGTGCCTATTAATTCTGTTTCACTCTCTTTTCCTTTTGGGTGGAGCCTTTTGGGAAATCCCTTGGGCCTGCATCTCATCATTTATGCAAGTTCTAAGTGTGCAGCGAATGTAAATACAGGACAAGTCTGCAGGCTCCTGACAGGTCAGGGAGGCAGTCCCACAGAGGCAAGCGTGCCATAATCATTCTCACTTGGGTGCACCAGTGGAGCAAATGAAACAGCAAGGCTATTTTTACTTTCCCACTGACTTTTCCAGTTAGCATAATCTGTGTTAACTGATTTTCTATAAGCATGACTGGTATGCTCCCATGTTCAGTAAAACGTTCATGTAGTTTTCACGGTCTTTCTGGACTCCAGCACCACAATAAATTTGATCATAAGGATGACTTTCAGACGATCTCTGGAGTCAGTTAGCAACCACAAATGCAGGTTCACAGAACTCAAATTTATCAAAGCTACTACTATTTTTGATGAAGTTCTCCAGCTTTTCCTTGGCATAGTCTACCACATCAGAATGAAGCTGCATCCCATGATTTATCCCAAAAGACCTGTGGCATGGTGGTTGGTCCAGCCCACAGCAGCAACGTGCAGCGCCAGACTCCCAAGACCCCAGCAGCTGGCTGCCACCACCACCACTACACTGCCGCCTTATAAAAATGTATTCTTTTAAAAATGTATTCACTGGGGCCTGCTCTGTGGCATAGTGGGTGTCCTGCAATGCCCACATCCCACATGGGCCCCGATTCTAGTCCTGGCTGCTCCACTTCCAATCCAGCTCTCTGCTATGGCCTGGGAAAGCAGTGGAAGATTGTCCAAGTCTTTGGGCCCCTGCACCCACATGGGAGACCTGGAAGAAACTCCTTGCTGCTGGCTTCAGATCAGACTAGCTCCAGCCTTTGAAGCCATTTGAGGAGTGAATCAGCAGATGGAGGACTTTTTCTCTCTCTGCCTCTGCCTCTCTGTAACTCCACCTTCAAATAAAATAAATTTAAAAAATGTATTTATTTTTTAGAAGGGCAGAATGGTAGATACGGGGGAGAGAAAGAGAGAGAGAGAGAGAGAGAGAGAGAGAGAGAGAAGTGAATGAGAATGAGAACGAGAATGAGCATGAAACTTGTTTCCAGTTCCACTCCCCAAGTGCCCTCAGTAGCTTCAGCTGGGACAGGTCAAAGCCAGGAAGTAGAAACTCCACCCAGGTTTCCTATGTCTGTGTCAGGAACCCATGGAGCTGAGCCTATTATCTGCTTCTTCACAAGTGCGTCATCAGGAAGGTGGATTGATGGGTGCATCTAAGGGTCAGCTTAACCTGATGTGCTACAGCAGTTACCCTAAGATAACAATTATTTTGTGGGTAAAATAAGTGATGACAAAATGAGCCAAGCCTTACTAGCAGGAATTGAACATGTGCAATTAACAGGCAAGTGTTAGCATGCCCCTTCATAGGTGTTAATTGAAATTATAATACCTTTTCTTAATTTCTCCTGCTTTCTGACTGCCATCTGTTTATTAATCTAAAGGGAAAATTGTAAGCAATGTGTTCAAAATTGCTTTCTCTATACTTTTGTTTATTGTAGAAAAAGAAAAAAACACAATGAATTCATACTGAAGTAAAAATAATACTGTTGTTTTTGGTTTAGATTAATTATAATCAATAGTGGCTTTTAATAGAACAGATAAGAGGAACAACAAGCACCATTTTAGATTTTAAAAATGTATTATAGTCTGCAAAATATCTATATAACTTGTTAAATCTTTCTCAAAGTTATACTCCTGAAGTAATGTTAGGATTGTGTTGAAGCTGAGAAGGGACAGCCACTGGGAAATCTTTTCCTTAACACCAGAGGGACTTAATGCATCATTTCTTGGAGACTAAATTACCATAAGGGACAATCTGCGTAAGAGATAAGGAGGGTGATTTAGAATAATTATAATTAAATAACTAAATATAATAAAAAGTACTCTTTCCATTCAGTTAAGAATAAACTTGAGTATAATAGATAATTGAAGTCATAGGCTTATCTAAGTCATTTTATTTTTCTATGTAACAAGCCCCCTAAATTATATGATCTGGGACTAATATAGTAGTCTGAGAGTATAACATTGACATGATCCTGACAATGTGGCTTATAGTCTCCATATTCTTACCTCATGGTAACATAGTAGCTGCTGTATGACTAATATACTATCTGTGTTTCAGGCAGGAATAAGGAAAATCATTTTGCAGCTGAAGCTTTCTCATTTATAATGAGCATTCCAACAAAACCATCTCAATGATTTCATCTTATTTTTCAAGAGAATACATCACAACAGATATTTTTGATATGAATTGTGAACTACAGTAACAGTTATTAAGCAAGATATGCTAACAGATTTTACATAAGTCATGTTGATACACATGAAAAAATATAGCAAAATGTTCAAAATTCACTCTGTTCTCTATTTAAAAATAAAATTGAAAAGCCAAATATGAATTGAAAACAATAATCAAATAATTATACATTTGAAGGTACAACATGGAAAATTAACATTAAAAGCATAGGGCCAAAGCATCTGACTATGGATGGAAAATAAGTGTATTTGAAAATATAGACAAGATGACACAAAGCAGAAGATCAAAATAGACATTAAAAATGAAGGTTATCCTATAGTGTGCATAATTTTAAGTAAAAGTCATTTTCCTATATACAGAGATGATGAATTTAAGAGGTTGACAGGTAGTGCAGTGTGACGGTGCTGATAAGATGCTCTAAATTTAATGATTTAAACATTTTATTTAGCTTTGTAAGATATAAACATAGTGAAAAACAATCTTCCTTGCTGTTCAATTATGTATGTATTCACGCTTAAAGGCAGTGCATGATATCACTTCAGTCTCCACTCTTTCGGAGATATTCCACACATCAAATAAATGAGTTTATACTTCAATATCTGTTTCAGAACCAACAACAGAATAATAAGTTACTCATTTCCATTTTGTTATTGTATCCAAATGACATATATATATATAGATTACAATTCTAAAAATGCTTTTGTAATCTTTTTAAATGTCACATGATGTTATTTTATATACCATATTTACTGTTTAAAACACATATTTCTTCTATTGTTCTTTTTTTACAGAAACCCAAAATATTTACTTTTAAAGAAGACATGAAAGTATAGTGCAAGCCAGAGTCACATATCATTGTATAACAACTGTTTCAAAAACATTTAGAATGAAGTTTCAGTTCATAGCACCTGCAGTGCAAGAGGAACATATACAATAGAAATAAAATTCACTGTAATTAAAGTCTGTGTATAGAAGTGATATATTTACATTCACGCTGAAGTTTGTTTCATAGTTTCTCATGGGGTCTCCAAGTTGCTCAGCCACACTGAGCTATAAACAATCGCATTTGGAAATGTGTAGAGACCTAAACCAAAAATGCTGAAAAAGAGAAGTGTGTCTCTGTCTACCTACACACAAATATATAATTAAGCTACTGAACTTTAAAAAGACACCCTTAGAACAGTTTGGAGTACCATTTATGCTTAACCTTATCAATGCCCATGGAATAAAAGTAAACAAAATAATTGCATGGTTTTTAATGGTCTGCAGCTATATTTAGTTTTCTATGTTACATGTGTACATTTTTAATTTTAAAATTATCAAGTTCCATGTTCATTTTAGAATGATATTGTCCTCTAAAGGGTACACTTTGCCTTGAGACATTTCATCTGATTCTTTTGTCTCCATCTATTGAAAAGAGATCATTGTATGTGAATAAAAAGGCTACAGTAACCCAGTTCTACTCAATATATTTAAGTGTGATCTTTATGCAGATCCAAAGTCTCTTGAATGCATTTGTTTGCAAAAGTAGTGCTTTCCTTTGAAAGGGTAAATGCTTTGTGTCATCAAAGCTTCAGGAAAACATCTGCCCCTATGCCAAAAAGGAAGGGGAGAGGCACAGGAAGTTTATAATCTTGCATAGCTTCATCCAGCTGGACAGTTTGGAGCTTGGCAAGCTCTTTTTTTTTTTTTTTTTTTTTTGTCTGTTTCTAGATCTTCACACACAGTCTCATTCTTGCCATCTAGGACATGTTCATATTTGGTGTCCAGCATCATTAGGCTGCTCATTGCTTTGTTCTCAGAATCTGGTAAGAAATTCTCTTTTAAGTTAGCTACTGATTGCAGAACCAAATGGTGTTCTACAAAATCCTGGTGCACTGCCATGGAGACGTGGCCCACCTGGTAGGAGGTAGGAACAATTTCCCCCAGGGAAGTCTGAGTCAGAGGCGTGGACAACAGGTCCTGACCAGTAATGGGGAGAAGTTATGAAGAGCTGCATAGTTAGCACTGCTGACAGCCGTCCTTGTAGATTTGCCTGCCACAGGTACAGCCATTGGCTGGTTATCAGCAACGTCAGGGTTGAGCTCAGTGGAAGTTAGCAGTGCAGAAGGAGTCAGGGAAAAACTGTGAGTTGGGGACACATTCACCAACGAGAGGCCAGAGGGTGGAGGCCATGCCCCGAAAGATTTTCAAATGGCAGGTTTGCATTTACTGGCGTTCTGTTTGATGGGCATCAACTGGGGAAAGACCAGGCTCCTCTACAAGCCTTCCTGCTTCACAGATCCTACAGTCTGGCCAGAATTAGGAACAGTGTATACCACTGCACTGGGACTGAGAGAGCTCAAGAAAACTTTGCGGCTGGCGCCGTGGCTCACTAGGCTAATCCTCTGCCTGCGGCACCAGCACCCTGGGTTCTAGTCCCGGTTGGGGTGCCAGATTCTGTCCTGGTTGCTCCTCTTCCAGTCCAGCTCTCTGATGTGGCCCGGGAAGGCAGTGGAGGATGGCCCAAGTACTTGGGCCCTGCACTCGCATGGGATACCAGGAGGAAGCACCTGGCTCCTGGCTTTGGATCGGCGCAGTGCTGGCCATAGCATGGCCATTTGGAGAGTGAACCAACGGAAAAAAAAAAAGACCTTTCTCTCTGCCTCTCCTCTCTCTCACTGTGTAACTCTGCCTGTGGTGGTGGTGGTGGTGGTGGGGGGTGCGGAAGAAAAGAAAGAAAGAAAACCCTGCCTTGCTGCACTGGAGCAGACTTGCTGGTGAATGTGCTCCTGTCTGAAGTTCTTGAATTTACGGAACTATTACCTGGTGAAGCTGCCACTGAGACAGGAACTGGCCACTGGCTCTGGAATTGGGGATCTGGACAATGCCATACTGTTTAACTTGCACTGGGCTAGTGAAAGTCACCGTAGAGTTTCCCTCCAGGGAAGTCACTGTTTGAATATCTTCTCTTTTCACTGCCTGGGAATGACACGGGGGCACTGGGGCTGTAGGAGGTGGTGGCTGCTGAATTGGCTGCAGAACTGTGCAGCACTTTGAATTCCTTCACATCCTGGGAGGTAGGCCCCAGGATGTACATCATGTGGATACCATTGCTTACAATGCTGGTTTACATGTTTGGTGGGTTCAAGGACACTGTCTGTGTGTTTCTCACATTTAATCCATTTAGGATGACTCCACTGGGTCCCTGGATGAAAGAGTTACCAGTAAGGAAAACAGGTGAAGTACTTGTAGGTACTCAGATTCCAGTTAACAAAACCCAGAAGAGCTTAACCATATCTTAGCATTTCCAATTTGTTGCATGTACCTGGGCTCCATGTGACTGGACAAGCTGAGGTTGGTGACACCATTGGAGGAACCCAGGAGAGGGTGAGGAGATAGAGCCTCCTGTCCTTTGCTGGACTCATCTTCGGTGCTGGGATTGCCATCTGACTCACTTTTGGACTGGGTCTCTGACGGGTTCTGGTCGCGCTGCCAGCAGTTCTTGAACCAGTTGCTGAGCTGGGTGAGGGAGAAGCTGGTGATCTTGGCCAGGTCTGCTTCTTCACGGGTGAGGCGAGGGATTCTGCTTGTAGAGTCCTGAGCGCACTGCGTGACTTCTCCTTGAAGCAGTACACCGTCTCCTCCCAGTCCCAGATGATGTGGGTCAAGGGGGATTTCCTGTGCATCTGGTAATTGTCCAAGGTGGCCAGCGGCCGGCCGCGGGCTCTCTCGGTCCGGTGTAGCGCGCCTTGTACCAGAGCTGCTGCAGCAGCGGGTCGTTGGCTCTCCAGGATGCTGGAGAGCTCCGGGTAGATGCCCTGGTGGAAGGCCAGGAGCGCCCGCTCCTTCAGCAGACTCTCGTTGCCTTGTAGCAGGTCGCTCTGGGGCAGGGACCACAGGAACCAGGCCAGGTGGTCCAGGTTGCCCCACTGCTGCAGCACCTCGTGCACACACGCGCGCCATGGTCAGGCGAGAAGGCCAAAGGGGTCTGCGCGCCCGCGGCGGTGGCGACAGCGGCGGCGGCGGCGGCGATGGCATGGTGCTGGCCCAGAAGTTCCAAGTGGAGTTGTAGTGGATCGGGCACCGCTCTGCTCATCGCCGCCACCGCTGCCCCATGCTCTGTGCTCGCCCTGGTGGCGGCGGCCGCTGAGTCCCGGGGCTCCAGAGGGAAAGGGGCTGGAGCTGGGGTGGAGGGGGCGGTGTGAGCCCCGCCGCGCCCCCACCACTTCTCAGTGCCCCTCCTGCCCTTCTGACGTGCTTTCCATCCCACTCTCCTGCTTGATGTCCGCCGCACTTGCGATCAGGATAGCTGCTAGAGCATAGTGTAAACGGGTAGCTGCTTCCTGCAGTTCCCCCCTCATTTGATCTATTTTTCCTGTACTTGGAGAGTGAGGTCTCTGCCTGGTCCCTTCCAAGGATGGGAGGGAACAAAATGCCATCATGGCAGTAGAGTTCACAAAGCGGATATGTTCCTGAAAGCATTCCTCCAGCCTTGGCAAATGGTGGTGACCGGAGCAAAGGACACACACACAGAGAGACACATATACAGAGTTGTTGGAATTATGATGGCATTTTTTTATATTTTAAAATAAATTTGGAGGAATTAATGCCTCAAATTATTGAATTTTCTTTATTTTTTTTAATGTCAGGGTGAAATACAGAGGAGAATATAGAGATAAATCTTCTATCTGCAGTTTTGCTTTCCAAATATTTGAAATACAGCTGTGTAAAGCCAACACACACACACACACACACACACACACAAATCTGTCTAGCTCTCCCACGTGGGTGGCAGGACCCCAAGCATTCAGTGTGTTATCTTTGCCCCTTAGACACATTAGTAAAGATCTGTATCAGATGTGGAGGTGGGATTTGATCTCAAGTAGTCTGATATGGGACATTAGCACCCCAAATGGCAACTTAACCCACCGCATGGCAATGACCACCCCAACACTGAGTTTTATCTTCAAGGTATGTATTATAACTTTCCACTTCTTGGATCTTCTTTATATACAACCAGTAATATTTTATTTTTCATGGTATGAGGTATTACATAACATTTGTTATTTGTCCCCAAGTATTTTATATTTTTAATGCTTTTGTAAATAGTTTTACTTCATTTAATTTGTTCCTAAAACAAATTTCATTGAATTTTGCATGATCACCTTCCTTCTTGAGGTTTTCCCTAATACATTGAATTTATTTTATATTTTTCCAAATATTCTCTTATCATGATCCTAAAATCTTTTGAGAAAAAGATAACACTTAAATTCTGATATTAATGTGTCCTTATGTTTCAACTTTTAATTTTTCTATTGTAAGCAGGTTGACATTTTATTTATATTCTGTTGTGTTCTCTATGAATTTGGTTGTGCTTAATATGGGGTTATTTTCCAGTTTCTAAAAATTATATATTTTAATTTTTTAACTGAGATAAAAAGTATAATATTTATGAATAAAAATAAAATTATATTTTTATTTATGGGATACCATGTGCTATTTTGAAACATACATTGCATAACATTCAAATCAGAGTGAACAAATCTAACTCTTCAAACATCATTTCTTTTCTTTTTTAAAGATTTATTTTTTGTTTGAAAGGCAGATTTACAGAGAGACAGAAGCAGAGAGACAGAGTTTTTGCTTATTCAGTGGGTTGAGGAGACTGACCCTGGCCCTAGTATCTGTGGAGTGCACCATTGTGACAGGGCCGGTTCCATGATGTCACTGTTGTCCAGTGCCCCTTCCTCTATGCTCTCCTGCAGTTAGAGGAGACTGGTTTGTGGATGATTTACTGACTTGGGGTTTGTTTTTTAGTTCAGGAAGTTAATTCGGCACAGAAGGATAATTTCAGGACCCCTGTGACTATGACCCGCCTTCTTCATTTCCTGATGAATTGGGACAGTCAATCCAAGGTGGGTGGCCCTGATTTCTCCTGGTTGCTGTGGAAGGTGTTATTTGCTGTACTCTCAGTGGTGCCCATTGTATGCTGAGTATGAATACAGTTGTTTCTGACTCCTGGGATGGGTGCAAATTTCCCCTTTATATGGGCCTGTGGAGGTACATGAGTCCTTAGGGAGGCACTGCAGTCAGCACTGATCTCAGTGCTGTGGGTGCACCAGACTCATAGGCTTCATGACCTGTAATGGAGTGGGGATGGCCCTTCACGATGGAAAATGTGGCCCAATTTGTGTGAGGAGCGGTCTTCTTGTGTGCCAAGGGAGTTGGACAAGGATTCTGATACTCCCTTTGTCTCTGTCCTTTAAATTAGTCACCTTTCTGGGAACTGGATTCCAGGTGCCGTACACCTGTCTGTGGATCTAAATCTTCTTTTGATGAAATGGACAACTATTCCTCTATGAGGAATAGTTCCCTGTAGTCATCCAGTACTGCTTTATGTACAGATTTTTGTCTTGCAGCTTTTAGCAGCTGTGAGCCCTGAATATGGTAGGCAAAGGAGTGAGTAGACACCATAGCCAAGGATGAGCAGTTACAGACCTGGATACTGCATGAAGGAGGAAGGACCCAACCTTGTGCTGTGCTTGTGGACACAGGGCCTTGGGATCCCTCAGAACAGACAGACCGCCCTGCTTCCCCAAGACTCTGTGTGCCTCTGATCATTCACCTGATCCCCCTGTTGGTTGCAGCACTGCAAAGGAGGGAAGCAGGTGGGGCCTAGGGAGGAGAAGGATGTGAGCCTCTGCCTAGTCATAGACGGTTGGGGGTCCTGCAGTGAGCGAGCCCTCTGTCTGCATCTCATCCTAGTTGTGAGAATAGAAACACCTGCCTTGAGATAAGACAGGTCTCCACAAGGTTGGGACCCTCCTTCTGGCTGCCATCACAGTGCTCATCCTGGTGAACATTAGATTAGAGCTGACTGACCCGGTGAGTGACCCAGGGTGACTGGCTGGGATGGAGCTGGATATGAGGTTTTTGTGGTTTATGCAGGGCTGAGGCCTCTTCTGCAAGAGGGGAGGGTCATTCTGAGGATCTCACCCTGTGTCTGATATAGCCAGCCTTTTCCAGCACCATTATAGAGGGTGTGTCACAGGGTTAAAGGAATCTATTTCTTAATCATGGCCAGTGGTCAGAAGGGGTCCAGTGGGTCCCTGAGTCTCAAGGGGTCAGGTTAAGTCTCTTAAGGAAGGGCCCAAGGGGAGTCACCATTTTGGGAGAAATATGATCCAGAGAACAAGAATTTCAGAGCAGGCTTTGAAACTGTGCTTAAGAAACAAACAAACATGTAACTCTTCTTCCAACCTGAGACTAGAGTCAAATTATGCAGGTTTCCAAAGCCTGGTGTTTTCCTGGTGTAGGATGATGGAATCATTACAATATAAGATGGAGGTGTCTTCTAACTTGATGTAGGCTTATGGGGAAGCTTTAGGTTGTTTTCCCTGATGTTTGTGCATGGGTGCGTACCTGTGTTATGTTCCTACTTATCCTGAAACCTTCAGTATGTTCTTGGTAATTGTAAATCCTGCTGTGAGGTGTTTTGTGGGAAGCTAGAAGGTGAACTACAGTTGTTTAGCTGACTGGAAGAGCAGTGCAACTTCCTACCTGAGACAAACTGTGGTCACCCTGAAAACCATCTAGGATACTAGGACAGTTTGAGGGACAACTGCATACTCATGGGGGAAACTGTGAGCATTAAGGTGGCAATGTCTTAAGATTCTGTGTCCCCACTCAAAGTTGTAAATGAGGAAAGACAAGAATCAGAAGGATTGCTGGGAAACTCAGATACAGCTTAGGTAACCATCAACAGGAGCTAAATCCTAGCAATTATGGTGCATGATCTTGACAAGTAATGGTTCAAAGATCATAAAAAAATAAGAAAAGCTATATTTTAGTAGATAGGGGATGCACAATAACCTATGAGTCTTTTGAGTTTAATGAATAGATGTGTTGATATGACTTTAGGTAAGTAAGTTTTTATCACCTGAACTAATGGTTCCATTAAACATAGAACCTGTTATGAATTCAATAAAATGCTAATAAACATGTGATAATTTCCAATCTGAAGTATTTTTCCATTTGTTCTCATGCCTCACAGTGGGCAGCATGATAAAATTGTCTCAACTACACAAATATCAAACAAACATGAATTCATTTGTTTTAAATTTGTATTTGCTTGAAAGGCACAGGCAGATACAGAGAAATATTCCATCCTCTAGTTCATTTCTCCAAATGTTCACAACAAATGCTAAGTTGGATCAAAGTCACAATCAGAGGAACTCAATCAGTGTATCTCATGAAAGGAGCAAGCACCCAATCACTTGAATTATCACTTGCTGCATCCCAGAGTGTACAACAGCAGAAATCTGAAGCAGAGTCAGGATGTAAACCCAGGCATTCATGTATGAGATGAAGTAACACCAAGAAGTAACTTAACATGTGTTCCAAATACCCACTCAATGATGAAAAACATAAAAACATGAGGCCATCCTATAATAGCAGACTGATATGTTGCACAAGATCAGGCAAGATTAGGCAAAGGTGGCCTAGATCAGCAGCACTGTCCACCGGACCTCTAGTATCAAAATTCACATCTAAAATATGTTTTTTAAAATTTCATGGCACCAAAGCAATTAGGGTTGCCAACTTTATCAAATAAACGATGCTGGAAAATTTTTTCTAATTAGATACATAAGTTTTTTCTAATTGGATACATATGCACTGAAGGAAAGTTTTTTGAATACCCATAGTTATTAAACACACAACATTAGCATTTTAGTCTAAAACACTGAATACACGCTGGAGTAGTGTTAATAACTCGGAGAACTGATTTTCAAATTTGATTTGTAGAAGCAATTATATGATATCCATGTCATGAATCACTTTTCCATTCTTAATCTTATGTAGCATATCTTGATCAACATCTATTTTCTTACAGAAAGAGCTTTATTATATGTTTTATTCTGTTCTCCAACAACTACATATCATGTTCTCACTTTTTCTCATACTGAAAGAACATTTACCAAAATCTATTTGCAAGAATTTAATTTTTTAAGTTTTATATTTCATTTCAAAAAATAGTCATGACAAACAGCTAAACAATTATACACCTCAAATCAAAATTACTTTGGCAGGGATTCCAAGGTGGCAAAATAGGGAAAGAGCAGACTACTACAGGGAAGATGAAAATAATAAAAAAAGTAGAGAAAGTGCATTCTCAGGGGTGAGTTGGAGGGAAAACTGCAGTGGAGATTCTGTGGAAGGAGGAGAGACACTGTGGATCTGTGTGGAAGGCGCAGATGTACAGCAATGAGCATGGACATAGCACACAAATGCAGAAGCTGAGAACTGGAGAAAGCATCAGCTTTGGAGAGTGAGGTGAGATCAGACTGCAGTGCCCCAGGCTACTGGTGATATAGGTGGAGTGAGAACCTAGAGGTCTACATTTTGAATCTTGCCTGGTGCCCAAGCGGAAGAAGATGCACACTCACCCAGGAAAAAAAAGGGGCAGTATTCTTTCTACTCATCTCAGCTCCCTCCTCACAACAGTGCCTGCACTCAGGTGAAAGAGGGTGGGTGTCATTTTGTACATAGTATGTAGCAGCTACAGCAACTCATCTGTGCTTGCCCAGCAACTGGCAAGGACTGATGCCATTTTGCCAGCTCCCAGCAATGAGTACAGTTACGGTGCCATTCTGACATCTGTACTGGCTGCAGAGACTCTTGTATGCACCCAGTAACTGCTGGGGAGAAGGCATTATTTTGAAAGAAGTAAGGTTGCAGCCAGCATTTATTGTGCATGTTTGGGATTCAGGGATTTTACCAGAGGGAAATGTACATGTTCTCTACAGACTTTGAGTCTGTTGGGATGATTGACAGGGGGCTGGGCACCCATGTACAACTGTGAGGTGCCCCAGCCTTTTAACATATCACTGACTCTGGGGCCCAAATTGCCTAGGCAGCATACTCACATGCAGCTGGCTCTGGGAACATCTCAGCCTCTCTCTGACTAGGACCAGGCTAGTGGAACAGAGTGGATCCTCTGCACAAATGACTGTGGGTGTCCTGTGGGCTGACACTGTGCATTCTGTGACTGCTTGAGTGGGTGCACGGTGTTGCTGGATTTCTGGGCAATCCCTGTTTACAGATCCACACATTCTGAGCTCCTGACTGGGTGGGACATCGCAGCAGGATCTATGCTCATCCTGAGGACTATGAAGATCCTTTGTGCAGTTCATGCATCTGCATGGGTGAGGGTTACACCCTGAGACCCAACACCCAGGCACTGATCACTTTAGAAGAGAGGAGGGGAGGGGAGGGTGTGATGATGCCAACATAGGTGATTATCCTCTCCTCTCTGTTGACAATAAAGAAGATGTACCACATCCAACATGGGTTACAGGATGGGATACTCACCCCATCCTGGAGCACATACTAGAAACCCCAGTCCACACCCAGCTCAAGCATCTGGATATTCACTAAAAGAGCAGATGCTCCGCCAAGCCACAGAGGCATAGTTGAAAAATAAAAGCCATCAGAGGAAAGATCCAACAATTTTCTATACAAATGCCTAAAAATATAGTAAGAAACAAGAACAAGGGAGACAACATGACTCCCCAAAGGAATACAAAAATACTCCAATATTAGTCTTTGAAGAAGAAGAGATTGATGAAATGCCTGAAATGGAATTCAAACAATTAATGAAAGGATTATTCAGTGACAATAAGAAAAAGTTCAAAAATTTAAAAAATCCATAAATGACATGAATGAAAACTTCTCCTATCAAATTGAGATTTTGAGAGAAATCAAAATGAAATATTAGAAGTGAAGAGCTCAATATGCAAAATAAAAATTAAGTGGAAAGCCTTAACAACAGACTGCTTGAGGTAGAAAAAATAATTCCCAAGCTTGAATAAATCATTTGAAACTTTTCAGTGAGAACAACAAAAAAAGGAGAAGAAATTAGAAAAATTGAAAACAGTGTTGGAGACTCTTGGGATAACATCAAAGGACCCAGCATTTGGGTCTTAGGAGTTCCTGACGATATGGATAGATAAAATGTATTAGAAAACCTATTTAGTGAAATAATTACAGGAAACTTCCCTAATTTAGAAAAAGAAAGGGAACTCTTAGTAGATGAGGCACACGGATCTCTTATATAAATGACAGGAAGTGATCTTCACTGCAGCACATTGCATTCAAACTTTCAACAATAAAACATAAAAAAATTCTAAAATGATCATGAGAGTAACACCAGATTGCTTTCACAGGGTCTCCAATTAGACTCACTTCTGAATTCTCATCAGAAACTCTGCAGGCTAGGAGAGAAAGGAGAGACATAGTCCAAGTCTTACGGAAAAAAGTCAACCTAGTGTACTATACCCTGCAAAGCTATCGTTTATGAATGAAGGTAAAATCAAGACCTTCCCTTACAAAACTTGCTTAAGGATGTGCTACAAACAGAAACACAGAAAGACAGTCATCATTATGAAAGAATGTGAAGGAAGTGAATATATAAATGAAATATGAAACAAACAATAGGCATATTCATGAAAAAAATGCCAAGGCCAAGTTGTTACCCTAATGTAAATGGCCTGAAACCCTCCAGTGAAAAGGTACAGACTGGTTGAATGGATTGTAAACCAAAACCCATTTATTTGCTGCCTACAAGAATCACACCTCAACAACAAGAAATGCAAATTGAAAGTGAAAGGATGTGAAAAGTAATTCCATAATAATGGAAAACAAAAAAGATCAGTTGTGGTCATCCTGTTATCAGACAAAATAGACTTTTACCAAAATACTGTTAAAAGATTCAAAGAAGGACACTATGTAGTGATTAAGAGATTGATTAAACAGAAGATGACATAATAATAAATGTGTATGAACCCAATGCCAAGGCACCTGGCTTTTTAAAAGAAAGGTTAATGGATTTAAATGGATCCATAGACTCCCATAACATAGAATCAACACTCACTTTTCTCAATGGGCAGATCAACTAGACAGAAAATCAACAACAAAAAATAAAACGACAGAGCTAATTGATAGTGTAGATATGACATTAGAAGCCTAAATGATATCTAAAGAGCTTTTCATTCCACAGTTGGAGAACACATTCTTTGCATCATTGTATGGAACTTTCTATAGGATAGAGCATATGCAATGTTATAAAGCAAGTCTTAACAATTCAATAAAAATCTGAATCATACCATGCATCTCTGACCACAATGCAATGAAGTAGGAAATTAACAACTCAAAAATCTCTAGAACATATGCAAACACATGCACACTGCAAAACATGTACCTGAATGAACAGTGGGCAATATAATCAATAAAAAGAGATAAAAAGAGAGAATGAAGATAATACAACATATTAAAACTTATGCGACACAGCAAAAGCAGTGCTAACAGGAAAGATTAAAACAATTACTGCAAATATCAAAAAATTGGAAAGATAATTAAGCTTTCAATATATATAAGGGACATAGAAAAACAAACCAAACCTGTGGGGAGCAACTCGGACTAGACTAAGTTACTGGAATTAAGACTTATTCTATGCATCTGCTCTCCCACAATATGGCGCTGGGAGAGGAGTAAACAGCTTTTACACAGCTGCCTCCAGTTCGACCAATAACCTGCAGGAGCTGATCCTGCTCCTGATTGGAGGAGAGCAGCGTACTCGGCATGTGGGTAGCAGAGTTGGGATTGGCAGAAGAGGACTATAAAGGAGGAGAGAGACCGCATGCACCAGGAACATCTAATGGGAACATCTATCTGAAGGAACACCTGAGCAGCCCCCGAGAGAGCCAGCCGGTGGTGTGAAGCTCCCCCGCGGAAGTGGGGAAAGTGGCAGGGGGAACCACCCTTCCACGGAGGTGGAAGGGTCGGTAGCCAACCTGGGAAGAACCAGCAGCAAACCCGGGGAGGGCCGAGCAGACAAAAGAACAGCGCAGGGTCCTGTGTCGTTTCTCCACAAAGAGGGGGAGCGACACAAACCCAAAATTGGTAGGATGAAAGAAATAATTAAGATTAAAGAAGAAATAAAAATCACTGATAAACCATTGGAAAAACTAACCAAAAAAGAGGGAGAAGACTCTAATCAACAAAATAAGAGATGAAAAATGAAAAGTAGCATGATACATCAGGAATAAAATAACCAGGAATTACACAAATAACTGTATGTCAACCAGGAAGAACTGGATAGATTCATGCACATATACAATCTAAAAAAATTGAGTCATGAAGACACAGAAAACTTAATCAGACAAAGAAAGAAGATAGAGATTGAATCAGTAATAAATACCCTCCCAGGAAAAGTCGAGGACCAGATGGTTTAACTGGTAAAATTCAATCACACATTGAAAAAAGAACTAATTCCAATTCTTCTCAAGTTATTAAAACCATTGACAGTGAGGGAATCATTTCAAACTCCTTCTATAAACCAAACGTAACCCTAATTCCTAAGCCAGAAAAAGATACACAGAGAAAGAGAACTATAGACCAATATCCCTTGTGAACATAGATGTAAAAATCCTCAACAGAATACTAGATAATCAACTCCAAAAACACAACAGAAAGATCATCCACTCATACCAAGTGAGGTTTATCCCTGGTAAGCAGGGATGTATCAACATTCACAAATCAGTAATTATTATACATTCCATCAAAGAACTTCAGAACAAAAACTATACGATTATTTGAATAGACGCAGAGAAAGCATTTGATAAAATACAGCATCCTTTTATGAAAAACACTTTAAGAACTTGAGTATAGAAGAAACATTTCTCAACATAGGAATGGCAATTTATGATGAACCACAGCCAGCATCTTATTGAATGGAGTAATTTCAGAAGCATTCCCACTAAGATACCACTAAAGAGTTGCCTTGGTTTGTTCCCTTGTGTTCTCTATTTGAAGAGACATTAAATGCCATGTACTTGATCTAGAACCAGTGTTGTGGATTGAACCACAACAAGTGCACTGTCCTGTAGTCCTGGAGACTGCAGGTCTGTGCTCAGGCTCAGCAGGACTGGCTCCGACTGAGGGCTGAGGGGTGCTGTCTGTTCCAGGCCTCATTCTAGTTTCTGGTGAGTTCCTGGCAGTCTGTGATGTCCTAGCTTATGCACTCAACACCTTGATCTCTGCCTTCATGTTCACATGGTGTTCTGCCTGTGCCCATGTCTGTTTCCAAACATCCCCTTTTAATAAAGACATCACCCATATTGGATGTTGGCCCACCATGCTCTAGTATGACCTCATCCTAACTAATAACATAATAATACTCTTTCTTTTTTGTTTGACCGGCAGAGTAGACAGAAAGAGAGAGAGACAGGGAGAAAGGCTTTCCTTTTCCATTGGTTCACCCCCCAATGGCTGCTGCGGCCAGCAGACTGCTCTGATCCAAAGCCAGGATCCAGGGGCTTCTTCTGGTCTCCCATGTGGGTGCAGGGCCCAAGGACTGGGGCCATCCTCCACTGCCCTCCTGGGCCATAGAAGAGAGCTGGACTGGAAGAGGAGCAACTGGGACAGAATCTGGTGCCCCGACTGGGACTAGAACCCAGAATACCAGCACTGCAGGTGGAGGATTATCCTATTGAACTGCGGTGCAGGCCAAACTCTTTCAAAATAAGGTCACAGTTTGAAATATTGTGGGTCATGATTTCAACACAGGAATGGCAGGGTGAGGGTACACAAGCCTTGCGAATTATGGTACCCTCTCTGTTCTTTCATGCTGCACACAAGCTAGAAAAAGTGGAGATGGAGGAAGAATAGCATCTCCATATGGTACTATGAATGAAACAGAATAGACCATGTCTAGGACTGCCCTAAGTAAGCTGAATTGAAAACATGTAGGTTCCACAAATAGGTATAAACTCTAATTTTCCAGAATGTTACTTTAAAAAAAAAAACATGGACAGCCATCTAGCCTAGTTTTTAAGCTGCCTGTTAAGAAACCTGTGCTGTGTGTCAGAGTGCCTTGATTTGATTCCCAGCTCAAACTCCTGACTCCAGGTTTCTGCCAATGCATGGCCTGGGAAGGAGTGGCTGATGGTTCAAGTACTAAGGTCCCTGTCACACTGGAGAACCAGAAGGAATTCCTGGCTCCTAGCTTTGTCCTGGTCCATTGCTGGCTGTTGAAGGCATGAAAGTGAGCCAATGGGTGGGAGCACTCTGTTTCTTTTCTTTCTTTTGTCTCCCATTCCCCTGCTGGCTTCCTTTCTTCTTTTCTCTCTCCTGCTCTAACAAATTAATAAAAACATTTTTAAAAATTGATAAAGGCAAACCATGTTAGGGCTAAATAGGCCAAGATATTATCAGGGTTGAGGATGTTGCCCTAATACCAGGTGAAGATTCAACAGCCTTTTCAATAAGGCCTTGGTCTGCCATGCAGAGCTCTACAGATGTGTGTACTATACTCATACTTCCATAAAAGACAGACACATTTAACTTAGAAGCATGTACAGCAGGTTATACTTGTACTTCTACAGGGAAAAAAATCACAAATTCTATTTAATTATCTCCACAAGCTAATGGGTTGGGTTGTTGTGCATCACTTTGGGATACCTGCATGTACTTTTTGTCAAGATTTTATTTATTTGAGAGGCAGAGTCACAGACAAAGGGAGAGACAGGGAGAAAAGTCTTCCATCAGCTGGTTCACTCCTGAAATGGCAGCAACGACCTCAGCTGGGCTGATCCAAAGCCAGGGCCTAGGATCTTCTTTTGGATCTCCCACATGGGTGCAAGGGCCCAAGCACTTGGGCCATAACTACTGCTTTCCCAGGCCAAAGCAGAGACCTGGATAGGAAATGGAGCAAGACACAAACCGGTGCCCATATGGGATGGCAGCACCATAGGCAGAGGCTTGGTCTACCCCGCACTGCTCCAGCTCCCCCATGCATGTACTTTGATGCTAGTTCCCAAATAGCCTTCCTCTAATTACACAAACATGGTTTCCTGCTTCTGTTCCTTTATCTTATCATTCGTCCTCAGCATGAATGGCCTTCCCATCTATCCTGCCCTCACCCATGATGCAGCCACATTCCTTGTCACAGATGAAGTTGCCCAGCCCAGTTTATCAGCTATGGTCAACAGAGGAACTCATGTAAGCAACTCATTTGCCAGTTTATTGATAAAACTTAGAATGCTGGTTGTGCCCCAGTGTTTGTTAAGGTTGGTTCTTGTTTACTTTTTTAGGCTTTGTGTTTCTTGAGACTTAATGCTGGTTCCATAAAAGTTCCAAAATATCTTTAATTTAATCCATTGAAGAAATTGTTCTTTTTAAATTATGTTTTAGCATTCAAAATATTACAAATATTTTAGAAAATAAGAAGTAAAACCATTTTAAAACACGGTGCTCCCACAATTACCATTTTTATGGTGATATGTTTTCTATCTCTTCTTATTTAACTCCAGCCGCTTTATACTGCTGCAATCAGCTACACTTCCATCACCCCCTAGGCTACTCAGCAGAAAATTCCACCACTTTGTAACATCATCATCTTATTTAATATGATCACGGGCACTGATCCTGTCGTTTAGTTTATGTACAACACAAAATGGGAAAGTAGGGGCTGAAATACTGCCTGTACCCTGCTCATCATAGCATCCACCCTGCCTGTGGGCCTTCTTCTTCACAAAATTGGCACATTTTATTGCATGAATGTGCTGTCCACCTGCTGAGCCAGCTGCTTGTGAGTTGTCTAGTTACAGGTGATGCTTTATTCAAATTCCCCTATTAGAGAAATGCTTCTCTGAAATGAATAATGTGCTTTCATCTAGTAATGGACTCATGCAAGGCCCTCTTCCAACTGGACAATCCATGGCTTGTTTCACTATTCTTAGAGAATTTTTTTTCCAATATAATGACTTTAGGGTTAAGATCTGTCTCCATAAATCTTCCTTTGGGTTATTATTATTATTTTTTTGACAGGCAGAGTTAGAGAGAGAGAGAGAGAGAGAGAGATAGAGGTCTTCCTTCCATTGGTTCACCCCCCCCAAGTTGCTGCCACTGCCGGCACGCTGCGCTGATCTGAAGCCAGGATCCAGGTGCTTCCTCCTGGTCTCCCACGCAGCTGCAGGGCCGAAGCAATTGGGCCATCCTCCACTGCCTTCCCAGGCCACATCAGAGAGCTGGACTGGAAGAGGAGTAACCGGGGCAGAATCCAGCACCCTGACCGGGACTAGAACCCAGGGTACTGGCACCGCAGGCAGAGGATTAGCCAAGTGAGCCATGGTGCTGGTTTCTTTGGGTTATAAATAAAAACTAAAGTACCAAGAAACAATCAGATGGGAAACACATTATGTAATATGAATATAAAATTTCTGGATTCTGAATTATAACAAAAGGCATTGATGTTGTTCTCTAGGAAGATGACTGAGCAGCTATGGTTGACATGCTCACTTTTAGCGGCTACAATAGGGAAAGGGGTACAAGGTGCCTGCTTGCAATAGTCCCTCTAACTGTGTTCCTGGCATCCCCAAATGAGTAAGTGTTCAAGAAAGGCTTCAAGGTAATGGGATCAATTATGTATTTAAATAATTTATTTGCAATAATCTGGGAAATATAATCTACTGGTGAGTTATGCCACTTCTTCATTCTTTGTTAATAAAACGTGAGAAGGAGTGTTTATTCCTAGTACCTGGTATTGAACAAAATCTTTACTTCCAAGGGAATTCACTAACCAGAATGTGAGTAGTTAGCCCCACTTTTGCTTCATGGATTGCAGGAAGCAACATATGATTGCTGATAAAATACAGAATTCCCAGTTAATTTTGAATTTCAAAGAAACCACAATCTTTTTTCACACGTATTGCATGAGCCAAACTTATATTAAAAAGTATTCATTGCTTTGAAGAAACTAAACTTACCAGTATATCCTGTATTTTTTTAATTTAATGAATCAGGCTAGAATGAAAGAAAGAATTTCATTGTGATTAAACAAGAGTGCATCAAGCAAGCAGACAAAAAGCCTGTCATTGTGGGCTGTATTGTGACATAGCACATAAAGTTGCTGCCTGCAATGCTGGCATCCCGTATGGGTGCTGATTGTGTCATGGCTGCTCCACTTCAGATAGATCCCTGCTAATGGATTGAGGAAAGCACCATCCTCTGCAACAGAACAGATGAAATCAAAGGAAAAATGAGCCCACTACCTGAGGAGCCTGTAAAGTGTTCCCTCTGCAGGTTGTTTGCTCCAGCAGATCCTATGGGAAGAAAATGTGGCTTGCATGGTCTGAGGGTCACATATTTTCTACAGGCTGAAGAGGGCTAAGTTGTGTTTGGTATCTTCTGTGTGCCAAAGAGTTCTGAAATCTCTTGCCTGCCACTCTACCTAATTAGCCTAAGCTGGATTTCTGGGCTCTCCTTTTTTTGGGGGAGTGCCTGAGTGTGGGGAGCAACTGGGACTAGACTGTTACTCGAATTAAGACTTATTTTATGCATCTGCTCTCCCACAATATGGCACTTGAAGAGGAGGAAACAGCTTCTACACAGCTGCCTCCAGTTCAACCAATAAGCAGCAGGACCTGCTCCTGATTGGAGGAGAGCAGCGTACTCAGCGTGTGGGTAGTAGAGTTGGGATTGGTGGAAGAGGACTATAAAGGAGGAGAGAGACAACATGCACCAGGAACATCTATCTGAAGGAACACCTGTGCAGCCCCCGAGAGAGCCAGCCGGCGGTGTGCCGCTTCCCCGCGGAAGTGGGGAAAGTGGCAGGGGGAACCACCCTTCCACGGAGGTGGAAGGGTCAGTAGCCAACCCGGGAAGAACCAGCAGCAAACGTGGGGAGGGCCGAGTAGACAAAAGAACAGTGCAGGGTCTTGTGTCGTTCCTCCACGAAGAGGGGGAGCGACACCTGGGTTTCCAAAACACCCTATGTCTACCTCCATCTTTGGGAACATATGTGTACATGGCAAGATGAAAGTTTGTGTGTAGCAAGCAAATGGCCATGGATGCACATGTACATGTGTGAGCACCTTTGTGTAGTAAGCACATATCCATGAATTCACATGTGCTTGTGTGTACATCTCTGTGTATGAGGCATGCTTTTGTGTGTTTACATGCAGAGGTAAGTACATGTGTGTACTAGGCACACGTCTGTGCATGTGCATGTCTGTTTACTAATACATTTGTATACAAAGCACATGAATGTGCATACACATGTGTGTGTATGAGCACCATCGTGTACTAGGCTCATATCCACAATTGCACATGCACTTGTCTGAGCACTTCTGTGCACACAAGTGTGCCTATATGAACCCCTATGTGTATCAAGTGTCTTCACATGCAGCAGCCTATCTCTGACTGTCTTTCTAGTATTTGCCCATTTTCTACATGAGGAAAATGGAGGGCAAGCTGTCTTGACTAAGATCCCTCAGCTGCAGTGAGCAACCCAAGCCTTAGCTGTCTAACCAGTTAAGCCCAAACACTTGATCCCCAGTGTAGACTACTCTGCCCATGCACACATTGTAAGTGATGTATCAAGTGGTGCTTGCTCCATTCATCTCCATCTCCCAACATTGATCCACAGAATCTTGAGGAAAGAACTCCCTCTGTTGCCTGTGTCATCACACAGTAGTTTGGTTACTGCCTCTCCTCACTCTGGAAACCTCTGGACCAACAATCTCCCAGGGCCCACTGCCTATCCAATAGAGTACCACCTAAGTGCCAGTTCTCCTGCTGCCTGCAGCATCAAACCTCACCCTCCTGCCTATTCAGGCTCTTTCCACCCTGACATTTCCTGCTGCTGTTTCTTCTTCTCACCATCTCAGGCCAAGGGGCTGTCTCCTAACACCAAGTTCCTAGACCTCAGATTCTAAACTTTTCTCCCATTGTCCATGGGCCACGTTTCCTGAAAACCTGAAAACATGTTTCATGATGTCCCTCTGCACATGGTAAACCAGATGAAGTCCAAATCTGTGGCCTTGAATCCTAGCCACCTTCACTCTGCCCCACCCACTTTCATTCCAAAACAGCCTTCCTCTGGCTTTGCTATCACTGCCCTAGCTCCACACCTGGCTGTGTTCTTTGGTCCCCTGGACCATGCTACTGCTTCCCTGACCTCTACTAACACCTAATACAGGCTTCCACTCCCTTAAACCATTCCCTGCAAGGAGTTTCTCAGTCATAGTAGATTGCAGAGCCAGAAATTGAACATCAAAAGCAGTGTTAAGAGGGAATCGAGAGCAGCCAGTGCCTACATCAAGAAACTTGAAAGATATTAAATAAATGATATAAGAATACATCTCAAGGACCTAGAAAAACAGGAACAGACAAAACATAAACTTGGAAGAAAAAAAATTAAAATTAGAGAAGAAATAAACAAAATAAAGGCCAAAAAATACAAAAATTCCTTGAAATGAAGAGTTGCTTCTTGGAAAAAATAAAAAAAAAATACACCATTGGCCCAACTTACCCAAAAAAGGGAGTAGATTCATTAAAAATGAGACAGGAAAAAGGAGATTTTACAGTGAATGCCACAGATATGAAAAGAATCATTAAGAATTGCTACAAAGTTGGCCGGCACTGTGGTACAGTGGGTTATGCCCTGGCCCGAAGTGCTGGCATCCCAAATAAGTGCTGGTTCGAGACCCAGCTGCTTCACTTTGAATCCAGCCCTCTGCTATTGCCTGGGAAAGCAGTAGAAGATGGCCCAAGTCCTTGGGCCCCGGCACCCACGTGGGAGACCCACAAGAAGCTCCTGGCTCCTGGCTTCAGATAAGCCCAGCTCCGGCCATTGTGGCCAATTTGGAAGCAAACCATTGGATGGAAGATCTCTCTCTCTCTCTTTTTCTCTTTTTCTCCTCCCTCTGTGTAACTCTGACTTTCAAATAAATAAATAATTCTTTTAAAAAATGCTACAGAGATACAACAACAAATTGGAAAATATAAAAGAAATGGATAGATTTCTGGACACATCCAATTCACCAAAATTGACTCATGAAGATATAGAAAACCTAAATGGGCCAATAGCCAAGACAGAGATTGAATCAATAATGCAGACCTTCTCAACAAAGAAAAGTCCAAAGCCAGATGACTTCACTGCTGAATTCTACAAGACTTTTAAATAAGAACGTATTCCAATCCTTCTGAAACCATTCAAAACAACTGAAATGGACAGAATCCTCCCAAACTCTTACTGTGAGGCCAGCATTGCCCTAAACAAAGCCAGAAAAGATACAACAAAGAAATAGGATGATAAAACAGTATCACTGATGAACATAGATGCAAAAATCCTCAACAAAATACTAGCTAATTGAATTCAACAGCACATCAAAAAGACCTCTCACCTAGGCTAATTGGGATTTATCCCTGGTATGCAGGGATGTCTCAACATACACAAATCAATGTGATAAATCACATTAACAAATTGAAAAATAAAAATTATTTGATTATCTCAAGTAGATGCAGAGAAAGTATTTGATATACAACATCCTTTCATGATAAAACCCTTAACCAAAATAGATATAGAAGGAACAATCCTTAACAGAATAAGGAAATACATGACTAAAGTACAGCCAGCATCATGTTAAATCAGGAAAAGCTAGAAGAATTTCCATTAAGGTCCAGAACCAGACAAGAATGCCCAATCTCACAATGCTTTCATATTTTAGAGCAATTAGGCAAGAAAAAGAGATCAATGGGATGCAAACTGGAAGGGAGAAAGTCAAATTATCCCTGTTTGCAGATGACGTGATCCTATACATAGGAAAATGAAAATACACCACTAAGAGACTATTGAGGGCCAGCGCCGTGGCTCACTAGGCTAATCCTCCGCCTTGCGGCGCCGGCACACCAGGTTCTAGTCCCGGTCGGGGCGCCGGATTCTGTCCTGGTTGCCCCTCTTCCAGGCCAGCTCTCTGCTGTGGCCAGGGAGTGCAGTGGAGGATGGCCCAGGTGCTTGGGCCCTGCACCCCATGGGAGACCAGGAAAAGCACCTGGCTCCTGGCTCCTGCCATCGGATCAGCGCGGTGCGCCGGCCGCTGCGCGCCGGCCGCGGCGGCCATTGGAGGGTGAACCAACGGCAAAGGAAGACCTTTCTCTCTGTCTCTCTCTCTCACTGTCCACTCTGCCTGTCAAAAAAAAAAAAAAAAGAGAGACTATTGAGAGTACTAAGAGATTTTGGTAAACTAGCAGGATATAAAATAATCATGCAAAAAACAATACCTTTGTATTCACAAAAAATGACATGGCTGAGAAAGGACTTGTAAGATCAGTACCATTCACAATAGCTACAAAATATATAAATACCTTGGAATAAATTTAACCAAGGATATAAAAAATCTCAGCAATGAAAATTAGAACATATTATAGCAAGAACTCAAAGAAGACACAAAAAATGAAAGGTTCTTCCATGTTCAGGGATCGGAAGAATTAATTTACAAAAATGTTCATACTATGCAGAGCAATTTACATATTCAAAGTGATCCAAATCAAAACAACAATGACATTCTTCTTAGAAATATAAAAACAATGCTAAAATTCATATGGAAGTACAAGAGACCCTGAACAGCTACAGAAATTTTACACAAGGAAATCAAAGCTAGTGGCAGCACAATACCAGATTTCAAGGCATCCGACAGGGCAGTTAGGATCAACCCACCTGGTACAAGTACAACAACTGCTGCCCATATGCATGCCGGGACTGCATGCGGGGCTTTACCCGCTACGCCACAGCACTGGCCCCAGGATATACTTTTTAATGTTAACAAAATCAATACACTATGAGTCAAAGTAATTGAGGAAACACAGGGAAAAGTAACACTAGTGTCCATTTTCAGTTATTAAAACATTGTTTACAGAGAAAATAGCCTTGTCAAGATCTGGAAAAAATGTAAAACTCGTAGGGGAAAAATTTGACTAGAGATAAAAAATCCACTATACTTTGAAAATCAAATTCACAAACACAAATATAAATTCCTAAAATCCAATATAACAAATGTAAAATAGGAAAACTCCACATTAAACCAAGCAAGTTGAATCCTAATTTGAAGACCACTAACCACTAAAACAGATACAGAAGCAAACCTTCAGTTATAGAAAGACAAAATATTCCAAACATTTAAGAAATAAAAAAAAAACCTATATTTCCCAGATGCGCCAAAGTATAAACAAGCGGAGAATATTTTCAGATTTCTTTTAGAAAGCCAGCATTACATTGATTATGCTGTAAGTTGACCAGAACTTGAAATATGAATTAAGTATGAACTTCTCTTTCACATACAGAGGTATAAATCTTTAGTATTTTATAAGAAATTAAACCACATATGAAAATATGAATAATAAGTGACATATAATAAAAAATACAAGAAGTGGTTAACATTTCTAAACAAGCCATGTAAATTTTCCAGGTAGGTGAAAAATTCAAGAGGAAAATCACATGACAATTTAATTTTGAAAAACATTAAAAATCCGCACGTAATTAAAAACTTGCTAGCAGTATAGTAAAAAAGCAGTGGCTTTCTTATTCTGATCAAGATTGTTTAAAAGGCTCCTACAACGAACAGCACAATTAATACAGAATAATTGACAGCTTTTTCCCTGGAAGGAAACCTAGACCAGGAAGTCTCCACTACCTCCAGCTTCTTCCTGGGGGAGTAGTGGGGGTGGGAGAGCAAAGAGAAAAATAATGTGTAATTTCTAAACAATAAATTGTCAGTATAGTGGAGATATTTATTTAGAGAGAATCCATAAGATCTAGAAACAAACACAACTGATAAATGAATTTAATGAGGTTGCGGGAAAGATCAGTGGTTTACAAATCCACTAGATTACCAAAGAAAGAAAGCAATAGACGCTATCAGAGGTCAGCAGGCAGAGTGGACAACGAATATTCACAGGACACAAGAGACAGACTGATTAAAGTACGCTATTTCTTTAAGTACTATTCCAGTCAATATCACATAGTAATACAATGGCCCAACAGGAAAATGAGCAGAATACGAGGAAAGCGAAGGCTCCGGCAGCGGATGCACAGAACTGCGCTCACTGAGGCAGGCCGGCCAGCGCCAGGCAGGCTCCACAGGGAGAAGGACTGGACCCAGGGCGAGGCCAGCGGGCGGCAGGAGCTGGGAGTGCGCGCCCTGGGGCGGCCACTGCAGACCTGCCCAGGCCTGCGCTCCTGTTCCCGTGCAGGACACCTGACAGCAGGGGTCCTGCTGTGGGGGTGCTGATTGGCTCCGTCCTCTGTGACGTTGCGTGACGCCGGGCCGGCAGACTGTCCAGTCAGACACGGGGCCGTCCACGCTGCGTCAGCACGCGGCCTTGGCGTCACAGTCGTCTTAGCGTTCCTGCAGAGTAAGGTCAGAGGAGGCAGAGTGGCCGCTGCGAGGCTCCCAGGTGAAGTCGGGCTCTGCCTCTGTCGACCTTCGCTCCCCGGGGACGCGGGCACCTGGGGAGCCGGGCACCGCGACATGGTGAGTGTGTGGCCCTGGGGTCCGAGAGAGGAACCCGGAGCCGCAGGCCGGAGGACGCGGGCCCAGCGCCGTGGACTCCGTGTTGGCGCTGGCTCAGGGATCCCTCGGCCCCCCAGACCTGTGGGGTGGGGGCTCTGCCAGCACCCAGGACCCCCGAGGTCCTGCCCCTTCCCTGCCCGCAGAGGCTTCTCGACCCCGGAGCCATAGCGGGCAGCTGTGTGGCTGCAGCTCCGCTCTCCCCGGTTGTGCAGGGGTCACGGGGTGGTCACTAAGGAGAAGGCGGCTCTGTGTGCAGTGCGGTTATGCGGTTCATGCGGGGCAGGCGCTGTGGGTTCCTCCTCCCTTCCCCACACGGACCTGGTTCCCCCCGAGATTTCTAAATATGTGGCTGCAGGGTCTTTTCCAGGGCTCTGACCTCTTCACGTAGCTGTTTCTGGGACGTCTCAGGCCGTTTTCTGTTTGCAGTAACACAGTAACATAGACTGAGTAAGATGGAAACCGAAGTTTTATTTGGCTCAAAGTTTTAATCCCAGGTTTTAGAGGGGCAGGAGGCCCCTGTAATTTGGTACTTAGGTATCATCGTAGCCCTTACAGTTCCTCCTAACAGATGCCATCTGTATTTGCACTTTCAAAGTAGAAATTTTGGCTGCTCAAATTTTTGTGTGTTTTAAAAATGATTTCTGTTCCATGAAAGCCTTCTCAATCCCGAAGATATGTCGAGTTTACTAAGTTATTTTGAAAAAATATTTTTAAAAAATCATGGACAATTCACATTATCTTTTGATTACATTTTTAATAACTTTCTGGAATCCTCTTGTATGTCTATATTATGAAATTATTAGGACAATCTAACATATCCATCACCTTACACCCCTGTGTTATTAAAGAATATGTAAGATATTAGCAAGTTGTGAGTATGTGATATCATACTCACCTACTTATTGTGTTGAATATTAAGGTCTTGAGGTGTTAATTTACCTCGTAGCTGCAAATGTGTGTTCAGCTAACATTTTCCCATGTCCTCATTCTCAGCCCATGATAACCATCATTCTGTTCTGTGATTAAGTGTGATTTTTTTAGGTGACACATATGAGTGAGATTGTGTGGCATTTTTTTTGTGCATTATTTCAAATAGCCTAATGTCCACATTCATATTTTTGGATCCTTGTTCTGACAAAATGGAAGAATTTCCTTTTTAAGGTTGGCTGTGATTTCAGTGTGTGTGTGTGTGTGTGTGTGTATGTGTGTATCACATTTTCTTTATTCATCTGTTAACAATGGGGTTTCCGTATCTTTTTCTTGTAGATAATATTGCCATTAATGTGGAGATATGTGCCTATTTGAGATACTGATTTGATTTCCTTTGTATACATATGCAGTAGTGGGATTGCTTTGTCATATGTTCTATGTTTAATTTTGATTGAAGACCTACACAGTGTTTTCTATATTGGATATACCAATTTACTTTCGCAGCAACAATTTTTATATTTTTTCCTACCTGGTCCAATGTTATCTTTTTGATTTTGGATAATAATCATTTTAACATATATGAGATGATAACCATTGTGGTCTTGATTAGCATTGTACTCTTCATTAGCAGTTTTGGAGCCCCCTTTCAGTTACCTGTTGACTACTTGTATATATTTAATTGAAAACTGATCAATCCTTTGTGCGATTTTTATTACAGTATTTGCTTTTGAGTTGTCTGTGTTCAAACTCAGGCTTTCCAATACTTTCTTCCATTCCTTGCTTTATCTGTTCTGTTTTTCCTATCGTATGAAGAATATTTCTTAGATTTTTGCAGCCTTTGCTTTTTCACTTGTGCTTTTAGTGTCATATGTAAACAATCATTGTTGAGACTAATATCAATGAATCTGCTTCCATTTGTAAGGGGGTTTATATTCTCAGACCTTTTATGTAAGCCTTCAATTCATTTTGAGTTGACTTTCATGCCTGGTGTAACATAAAGATACTATATTTCAGTTTTTGCATGTAGATGTCCAATTTGCCTCTGCTTCAGATGTGGTCACTAAATAGTGTGTAGCCACTTGGTAACTGGTGTTACTTGCTGGACCCAGCACCCCCAAAGATGTGCCTCTAACAAGGCAGGATCCAGGCAGAAACTGTCACAGTCCAGTTTTCCCTAATCTGCCTTGTCTCCCAGACCCATTTGCTGTGCTCTGCTGCTCTTCCCTGTCTGCATCTATAGACCTCAGACATGAGCATGCACAGAGAGAGACATGTGAAGCAGTGTGTAATGTTGGGGAGAAGCAGAAACCATGTAGTAAAGGGGCTGGGCCCAGAAGGCTCTGTCTCCTTTCTCCGAAATCCTTGGATATATGGAGGCACTTCCAAAATTCATCGAGGGATCGACATTTGGCACCTGTTACAACCCTGCTTAGTATGTCCGCATCCCATATTGGTGTGCCTTGTTACAGTCACAGACTCTCAATTCCAGCTTTCTGCCAATACTCACTTTTGGAGGGAGTGGTGGATGAAGTATGTGTGTCCCTATAACCCACATGGAAGATTCATATCATCTGGGAAGCAGAACTGATGGGGTCCTCCATGCAGAGTGGATGGACATAAAGTGTTCCTTTGCTGCAATGTGTGTTGGTGATCTGGAAAATGACACACTCCATCATGAACTTCCTTATGTCAAACAATGATGCACAACTGAGAAAAGGAGGCCACTCAGGTATTTAGGCATTTTTCAGTTAGTCTGTGCAGCTGCCATCCCCACAGGGAAGGAGCACAACTGGAATAGTCCCACTCTGACCACATGGATGCAGGAGGTTTATTTAAATTTTGAAAATTAATTTTATTCATATTAAAGTCACAGTGATCTCTCAGCCACTGTTCTCACTCCAGATATTCACAATACCTGGGATTGAACCAGGTTGTGATGTGAAAACATCAGGTTTTATGAAGTGAAGATCGCAGAACTCAGTATGGGTGGGCACAGACCCAAGTATTTGAGCTGTTATCTGCTGCCTTCTAGGGTGCACTTTAGTAGGAAGCTGGATTGGAAGTGGAGTGGAAATCAACCCACATATCCTAATATATGATGTGGGTCTCTAAAGAGCCATATTACATGCTGTTTCCCAATGTTCACCCCTCTATTATTTTAAGAGGACTCCTGTAACAGTCCAAACCAACCCTGCTGGCCCTGATGTTTATAGTCCCTAAAGTTAAGCTATGCAGACCCTCAACACCATAGAAAATACCCAAACACAACCACCCAATGGAGTGTTCACAGCAGCAGCTTCCTGTTGTGCTCATCACCCAGAACTGTGCAGCTAGAGGTGTGCATCAGGTGCTGTTCTCCCTGACATCTCTTCATCCATTTTCCACATGCTGGTACCACACCTGGCCATCCTCATCAAGTGATCACTACTGGATGCTGTGCTAAAGGGAGATCCCAAGTTGTCTCATTTCAGGTGAACCTCATGTGTTTCAGATACTCCTTGGCACTGATGTGGCTCATCCCTCCAGTCTCCATAGCAGGTCCCTTGGCACAGTAGTTCATGCACTCCATGGGCACCTCTGTGGGTGACAGTCACCTGTTTACTGGGCTCATAGCCTGCACTTTTCCTCCAGCCCCTCAGCAACATCAGCACTCAAGTAGGCCATGGTAGAAGTTGCTTTGTGAATCACAACATATTGGTAGCCCGTGTTCTGAAATTTGTGTCTGTAACTTACCAGTTTTGCCCCTTGTCAAGGCTGGAG
The DNA here is from genome assembly GCF_964237555.1 of Oryctolagus cuniculus. Classification (NCBI taxonomy): domain Eukaryota; kingdom Metazoa; phylum Chordata; class Mammalia; order Lagomorpha; family Leporidae; genus Oryctolagus; species Oryctolagus cuniculus. Next base: position 139,661,864 of record NC_091439.1, on the reverse strand, counting down.
AAAAAGAAGAAGAATACTTCTGATTACCACAACCTAAGCAAGGTCACACCTCCTTTTACCAGTCAGTGTTAGTATCTTCTAAGATGCTCAGACGCCTCTGCCTTAAGTTTGCATTATTGACATGGAAACAATATCTTTTTTGGTGTCTGTGACAGGCTTCATTCACTTTTACATTTGGAGCCAATGATACAGCTTTATGAAGCTTCTGAGGCATAACTCAGTAGTCCCCCACTGGTTCATTGTCTATGTTGATAGTATCTGCCTAACCTCTAAGTACTACCTGGTATCCATTTGTGACACTATCTGATTGACTTCCTTCTGAAAATTAACCAGGGGCCAGTGCTGTGTAAAGCCTCCACCTGCAGTGCTGGCATCCCACATGAGCACCAGTTCAAGTCCCAGCTGCTCCATTTCCAATCCAGATCTCTGCTATGGCCTGGGAAAGCAATACAAGATGGCCCAAGTTCTTGGGTGCCTGCAGCTGTGTGGGAGACCCTGAAGAAACTCCTGGCTCCTGGCTTTGGATTGGCTTTGGACTGTTGCGGCCAATTAGGGAGTGAACCAGCAGATGGAAGAGCACCCCCCCATCCCTCTGCCTCTCCTTCTCTGTATAACTTTGACTTTCAAATAAATAAATACATCTTATTAAGAAAAAGAAAGTTAACCAAGAGGAATGTGCATAATTAGGCCTCACATTTGCAGTTGAACTCTTGGCCTTGTCAGAGTGATGATAATATCGTAGAGCCACAGAAATGTGAAATTTCAGTCCATTGCATGTCCTGCCTTGTACCATATTGTAAAACCTTATATCCATCCCCTATGTATGGCCTTTCTTCTCTTCTCCCTCTCCATTTCAGAGGAAATGAAGAATAATGGAAGCTTTGGAGATAGACTTAAGAAGTACATCATTGGCCTTATTTCTAATTCACTGTATGCATTATATAAGTTGTTTAAACTTTACACTTTCTAAGGTCATTTTTCACATCTGTAAAATAGCCATAAAAATTATTTATTTCATTGTTTGTTGTGAGAATACTCTAATAATGGCAGGGCAAAGTTACAACCTTTCATTAGTCACATTGAATATTAATGGCCTGAACTGTCCAGTTAAAAGACACCGATTGGCTGATTGGCTCAAGGAACAAAACCCATCTATTTGCTGCTGACAAGAAACACATCTGTCCAACAAAGATGCATACAGACTGAAAGTGAAAGACTGGAAAAAGATATACCATGCCAACAGAAATGAAAAAAGAGTGGGCATAACCATCTTAATATCGGACAACCTAAACTTTACCACAAAAAATGTTAAGAGAGACAAAGAGGGACACTATATAATGATTAAGGGATCAATTCAGCAGGAGGATATAATAATTATCAATGTATATGCACCTAACTACAGGGCACCAGTTTATTTAAAAGATTTCTTAAGGGACTTAAAGGGAGACTTAGACCCCAATACAATAGTACTGGGGGACTTCAATACTCCACTCTCAGAAACAGACAGATCAACAGGACAGAAGATCAACAAGGATACAGTAGATTTAAACGACACTATAGCCCAAATGGATCTAACAGATACCTACAGAACTTTCAATCCTACTGCTAAAGATTTTACATTCTTCTCAGCAGTACATGGAACCTTCTCTAGGATTGACCACATACTAGGCCATAAAGCAAGGCTCAGCAAATTCAAAAGAATTAGAATCATACCATGCAGCTTCTCAGACCATAAAGGAATGAAGTTGGAAATTAGCAACTCAGGAATCCCAAGAGCATACACAAACACATGGAGATTGAACAACATGCTCCTGAATGAACAATGGGTCATAGAAGAAATCAAAAGAGAAATCAAAAATTTTCTGGAAGTAAATGAGGATAACAGCACAACATACCAAAACTTATGGGATGCAGCAAAAGCAGTGTTAAGAGGAAAGCTTATATCAATAGGTGCCTACATCAAGAAATTTGAAAGGCACCAAATAGATGAGCTTTCAATTCACCTCAAGGATCTAGAAAATCTACAGCAAACCAGACCCAAATCTAGCAGAAGAAGAGAAATAATTACAATCAGAGAAGAAATCAGCAGGACGGAATCCAAAAAAAAAAAAAATTACAAAAAATCAGCCAAACGCGGAGCTGGTTTTTTGAAAAAATAAACACAATTGACACCCCATTGGCCCAACTAACTTAAAAAGAAGGGAAAAGACCCAAATCAATAAAATCAGAGATGAAAAAGGAAACGTAACAACAGACACCACCGAAATAAAAAGAATCATCAGAAATTACTACAAGGACTTGTATGCCAGCAAACAGGGAAACCTATCAGAAGTGGATAGATTCCTGGACACATGCAACCTACCTATATTGAACCAGGAAGACAAAGAAAACCTATACAGACCCATAACTGAGACAGAAATTGAAACAGTAATAAAGGCCCTCCCAACAAAGAAAAGCCCAGGACCAGATGGATTCACTGCTGAATTCTACCAGACATTTAAAGAAGAACTAACTCCAATTCTTCTCAAACTATTCAGAACAATCGAAAAAGAGGGAGTCCTCCCAAATTCTTTCTATGAAGCCAGCATCACCTTAATTACTAAGCCGGAAAAAGATGCAGCATTGAAAGAGAATTACAGACCAATATCCCTGATGAACATAGATGCAAAAATCCTCAATAAAATTCTTGCTGACAGAATGCAACAACACATCAGAAAGATCATCCACCCAGACCAAGTGGGATTTATCCCTGGTGTGCAGGGATGGTTTAATGTGCGCAAAAGGATCAATGTGATACACCACATTAACAGACTGCAGAAGAAAAACCATATGATTATCTCAATAGACGTCGAGAAAGCATTTGATAAAATTCAACACCCGTTCATGATGAAAACTCTAAGAAACTGGGTTTGGAAGGAACATTCCTCAATACAATCAAAGCAATCCATGAAAAGCCCATGGCCAACATCCTATTGAATGGGGAAAAGTTGGAAGCCTTTCCACTGAGATCTGGTACCAGACAGGGATGCCCACTCTCACCACTGTGATTCAATATATAGTTCTTGAAGTTCTAGCCAGAGTTATTAGGCAAGAAAAAGAAATTAAAGGGATACAAATTGGGAAGGAAGAACTCAAACTATCGCTCTTTGCAGATGATATGATTCTTTATTTAGGGGATCAAAAGAACTCTACTAAGAGATTATTGGAACTTATAGAAGATTTTGGCAAAGTAGCAGGGTATAAAATCAATGCACAAAAATCAATAGCCTTTGTATACACAGGCAATGCCATGGTGGAGGAAGAAATAAGATCAATTCCATTCACAATAGCTACAAAAACAATCAAATACCTTGGAATAAACTTAACCAAGCACATTAAGGATCTCTACAATGAAAATTAGAAAACCTTAAAGAAAGAAATAGAAGAGGATACCAAGAAATGGAAAAATCTTCCATGCTCATGAATTGGAAGAATCAATATCATCAAAATGTCTATTCTCCCAAAAGCAATTTATAGATTCAATGCAATACCAATCAAGATACCGAAGACCTTCTTCTCAGATCTGGAAAAAATGATGCTGAAATTCGTATGGAGACACAGGAGACCTAGAATAGCTAAAGCAATCTTGTGCAACAAAAACAAAGCCGGAGGCATCACAATACCAGATTTCAGGACATACTACAGGGCAGTTGTAATCAAAACAGCATGGTACTGGTACAGAAACAGATGGATAGACCAATGGAACAGAATTGAAACACCAGAAATCAACCCAAACATCTACAGCCAACTCATATTAGATCCAGAATCCAAAACCAATCCCTGGAGTAAGGACAGTCTACTCAATAAATAGTGCTGGGAAAACTGGATTTCCACGTGCAGAATCATGAAGCAAGACCCCTACTTTTCACCTTACGCAAAAATTCACTCAACATGGATTAAAACTTAAATCTACAACCTGACACCATCAAATTATTAGAGAGCATTGGAAAAACCCTGCAAGATATAGGTACCAGCAATGACTTCTTGGAAAACACCCCAGAAGCACAGGCAGTCAAAGCCAAAATTAACATTTGGGATTGCATCAAATTGAGAAGTTTCCGTACTGCAAAAGAAACAGTCAGGAAAGTGAAGAGACAACCAACAGAATGGGAAAATATATTTGCAAACTATGCAACAGATAAAGGGTTGATAACCAGAATCTACAAAGAGATCAAGAAACTCCACAACATCAAAACAAACAACCCACTTACGAGATGGGCCAAGGACCTCAATAGACATTTTTCAAAAGAGGAAATCCAAATGGCCAACAGACACATGAAAAAATGTTCAAGATCACTAGCAATCAGGGAAATGCAAATCAAAACCACAGTGAGGTTCCACCTCACCCCAATTAGAATGGCTCACATTCAGAAATCTACCAACAATAGATGCTGGTGAGAATGTGGGGAAAAAGGGACACTAACCCACTGTTGGTGGGAATGCAAACTGGTCAAGCCACTATGGAAGTCAGTCTGGAGATTCCTCAGAAACCTGAAGATAACCCTACCATTAGACCCAGCCATCCCACTCCTTGGAATTTACCCAAAGGAAACAAAATAGGCAAACAAGCTGTCTGCACATTAATGTTTATCGCAGCTCAATTCACAATAGCTAAAACCTGGAATCAACCTAAATGCCCATCAATGGTAGACTGGATAAAGAAATTATGGGACATGTACTCTATAGAATACTATACAGCAGTCAAAAACAATGAAACCCGATCATTTGCAACAAGATGGAGGAATTTGGAAAACATCATGCTGAGTAAATTGAGCCAGTCCCAAAGGGACAAATATCATATGTTCTCCCTGATCGGCGACTACTAACTGAGCAGCAAGGGGGGAACTTGTTGAAATGAAATGGACACTATGAGAAACAGTGACTTGATCAGCTCTTGTCTTGACGATTGATGTACAATGTAATACTTTATCCATTTTAGTATTTTTTTTGTTCTAGTACCATTGGTTGAACTCTGTAATTAACACACAATTATTTTTAGGTGTTTAAATTTTAACTGAAAAGTGATCCCTGTTAGGAATTTGGAAAACATTATGCTGAGTGAAATAAGCCAATCCCAAAGGGACAAATACCACTTGTTCTACCTGATAGGTGACAACTAACTGAGAACCAAAAAGGAAACCTGTTAAAGTGAAATGTACACTAGGAGAAACGGTGACTTGATCAGCCCTCACCCTGACTGTTGATGAGCAACTCAATATGTTATGCCTATTAGTATTTTTTTTGTTTGTTCTACTTAATACTTTTGGTTGAATACTGTAATCAATACACAATTCTTCTTAAGTGCTCAACTTAACTGAAAAGTGATCGCTGTTAAATAAAGGAGTGGGAATAAGAGAGGGAAGAGATGTGCAATTCGGGACATGCTCAAGCTGACTTACCTCAAACAGTAGAGTTAGAAACATACAAGGGGATGTTCAATCCCATCAAGGTGGCATGTACCAATGCCATCTCACTACTCCCAGTGATCAATTTCTGTTCACAATTGATCATAATGATAGGACTAAGAAACAAAGCGATCACATAAACAAGAATAGTGTCTGCAAATACTAGCTGATAGAATAAAAAAGGGAGAGAACAGTCCAACATGTGAAGTGAGACACACAGCAGACCCATAGAATGGCAGATGTCCTAAACAGCACTCTGGCCTCAGAGTCAGCCCTTAAGGCAAGTGGACCTGGCTGAAATGCCCATGAGAGTATTTCAGGCATGGAAAGCCAAGACATTCTGGGGAAAAAAAAAACCTAAATGAAAGATCTCTGGGAGTGAGATCCCAGTGGAAAGAACAGGTCATCAAAGAATGAGGTACCTTTCTCTGAAGGGAGGAGAGAACTTCCACTTTGACCATGGCCTTGTCTAAATATGATCAGAGTCGGTGAACTCAGGGGGCTTCCATAGCCTTGGCAGCTCATGCATGACAAGAGCCAAGGTTGATTACTGATACCATAAAGAAGAGTGTCAATTTGTTAAGTCAATAACAGGAGTCACTGTGCACATACTCCTCATGTAGGATCTTTGTTCTTCGTGTGCTGTACATTGAGATTTAATGCTATAACTAGTACTCAACAGTATTTTTCACTTTATGTTTCTGTGTGAGAGCAAACTGTTGAAATCTTTACTTAATGTATGCTAGACTGATCTTCTCTATATAAAGAGAATCGAAAATGAATCTTGATGTGAATGGAAGGGGAGAAGGAGTGGGAAAGGGGAGGGTTGTGGGTGGGAGGGACATTATGGGGGGAAGCCATTGTAATCCATAAGCTGTACTTTGGAAATTTATATTCATTAAATAAAAGTTAAAAAAAAAAGAAATTCAGAGTAACACAGAGAGAGATTAACCTTGTTAATGATTGAGTCTCATCTGATACTCTTAGATATTATAATTTAAATAAATTAGTTTACTTGGTATTCAGAGTAATACAGAGAGAGGAGGAGAGTCAGAGTCCACTGGTTCACTCGCCAAGTGGCTGCAACAGCTGGAGCTGTGCCAATCTGAAGCCAGTTGCCAGGAGCTTTCTCCAGGTCTCACACATCTGTGCAGGGTCCCAAACACTTGGGCCATGGACCATCCTCCACTGTTTTCCCAGGCCATAACAGAGAGCTGGATCAGAAGTGGAGCAGTCAGGCCTAGAACCAGTACCCATATGGGATGACGGCACTGCAAGTGGCTTCTTTACCCGCTATGCCACAATGCTAGCCCCCGGATGCTGTAATTTTTTAAAAAAACATTTGCTCTATGGCTCTTTTTAAAAAATATTTATTTGAATGTCAGATTTACAGAGAGACAGAAGGAGAGATAGACAGAAACAATTTGGCTTACTCACCAGATTGCTGCAACACGTGGAGCTACACTGATTGAAACCCAGGATACAGGAACTTCTTCTCAGTCTCCCACATGGTTACAGGGGCCTGTGGGGAGCAACTCGGACTAGACTAAGTTACTGGAATTAAGACTTATTCTATGCATCTGCTCTCCCACAATATGGTGCTGAGAAGGGAGTAAACAACTTCTACGCAGCTGCCTCTCACCAACTTGAGTGATGACCTGCAGGAGCTGATCCTGCTCCTGTTTAGAGGATAGCAGCGTACTCGGTGTGTGGGTAGCAGAGTTGGGATTGGCGGAAGAGGACTATAAAGGAAGAGAGAGACAACATGCACCAGGAACATCTAGAGGGAACACCCGGATAACATCTGAGCAGCCCCCGAGAGAGCCGGCCAGTGGTGTGCCGCTTCCCCATGGAAGTGGGGAAAGTGGCAGGGGGGGCCCGCCCCTCCACGGAGGTGGAGGGACGGCAGCCAACCCGGGAAGAACCAGCAGCAAACCCGGGGAGGGCCGAGCAGACAAAAGAACAGTGCAGGGTCCTGTGTCGTTCCTCCGTGAAGAGGGGGAGCGACATAATGGTGCCGTGACTCGGATAGGAAACCTAGGAGGGAAGAAGAGGGAAAAAGTGGGAAAATACTGGAGAGAGATTAGAGAGAGCCTAGGGGAAAGCCGGACGGAAAAGGTGCCGGAAGAAGCTATCGAAAGCCTAGGCATAGACTCGGATACAGACTGTGGGAAAGAAGTTAGGATTGAAAGCTAGGATTGAAAGCGAAAGTGAGGAGTAAGTGCACAGTGACTCCTGTTGTTGTCTTTACAAATTGACACTCCTGTTTATGGCATCAGTAATCTCCCTATGCACCAGTCATGATTTTCCAAGGCTATGGAAGCCCCTTGAGTTCTCCGACTCTTATCTTGTTTAGACAAGCTCATAGTCAAAGTGGAGGTTCTCTCCTCCCTTCAGAGAAAGGTACCTCCTTCTTTGAAGACCTGTTCTTTCCACTGGGATCTCACTCACAGAGATCTTTCATTTAGGTGGTTTTTTTTTTTTTTTTTTTTTTTTTTGCCAGAGTGTCTTGGCTTTCCATGCCTGAAATACTCTCATGGACTTTTCAGCCAGATCCGAATGCCTTTAGGGCTATTTCTGAGGCCAGAGTGCTGTTTAGGACAACCGCCATTCTATGAGTCTGCTGAGTATCTCACTTCCAATGTTGGATCACTCTCCCCTTTATTTATTCTATCTGTTAGTATTAGCAGGTACTAGACTTGTTTATGTCCTTAATGTGCTGTACATTGAGACTTAATGCTATAACGAGTACTCAAACAGTATATTTCACTTTGTGTTTCTATGGGGGTGCAAACTGTTGAAATCTTTACTTAATGTATACTAAACTGATCTTCTGTAAAAAAAAAAAAAGAAGAAATTATCAATTCCCATCTTGACTCTCACTGGGATTAAACATGGCAATAGGTCTGATCTGATTTCATCATCATTTAAAAAATCATCTATTATTTTTCACTTTATGTTTCTGTGTGGGAACAAACTGTTGAAATCTTTACTTAATGTATGCTAAACTGATCTTCTGTATATAAAGAGAATTGAAAATGAATCCTCATGTGAATGGAAGGGGAGAGGGATTGGGAAAGGGGAGGGTTGCAGGTGTGAGGGAAGTTATGTAGGGGAAGCCATTGTAATCCATAAGTCGTACTTTGGAAATTTATATTCATTAAATAAAAGTTAAAAAAAAAGAAAGTGAAAGTGAAAGCTAGAAGAATGTTAGACTCGGATACGGACTGGGGAGAAGCCAGGAATGAGAGGGGAATATTGTTGGAAGAAAAGTTAGGAAACATACTGGGTAGAGAAAAATGTGTTAGGGAGGATGAAGTCACGGGGGCAGGCCGAAGCGGAGACGTAAGCTGGGTTGGGATTCATCAAGGCAGCCCGGGGAACAAAAGGCGAAAATGTAAAACCAGAAGTGGAGACGTAAGCTAGGTTGGAATCCATCTGATTAGCCCGGGGAGCAAAAGACGGGAAGCCAAACTGAAAGGCGGAGATGTAAGCTAGGTTGGATTTTGTCAGGTTAGCCCGGGGAACTTAGACTGAAAACTGAGAAGCGGAAACATGAGCTAGGCTGTGTGATTCGCGGAAGACGCTGTGCGCAGAGAAAGCGTGCAGGGCACAAGCGGAGAGGGCGCACGGGGCGTGAGTAGATAGGAAGTGCGGGGCTGGCGAGGAGGCCGTGGTGTGGGGGAGAAGGGGCGCGTGAAGCCGGGAAGCCACGCAGATGAGAGAAGCGTGGGCTGAAGCCACTCAGAGCTGGGAAGCCGCCTCCGGGCGAGTCGCTGAGAAGCTGCCTCGGGGCGGGCGCCAGGAAGCTGCGGGGATAAGAGAAACAGAAGTTTAGAAGTAAAATGAGAGAAATAGGAATGCTGGCAGATAGAAGTAAAATAGGAGAAATAGGAATGCCCGGAGATAGAGAAATAGAGAAAAATAAGTCCTCCCCACAACACGGCAATGAGAGGGCTTGGATTCGGTCTGCCTGATTAGTAAGACGATAAGCACCTGCAGGCAGTAGGTGCCGCAGGTCACCGAAGAAAGGCACGAATCAACATCAATAAGTCTCCCCACAATACGACAATGAGAAGGCTCGGATTCGGTTTGCCTGATTGGTAGGGCTTGTAAGCACCTGCAGGCAGTTCTAGCAGAGCAGAGCATGCGCTGCAGGGCACCAAACACAAGCACGCATCAGCGCCTAAAAACCTCCTCACAACATGGCGAAGAGAGGACCCGGATTCAGTTTGCCTGATTGGTAGGGCTTGTAAGCACCTGTGGGCAACTCCAGCAAGCAGAGCAGAGTGTGTGCCGCGGGGCACCAAAGACAGGCGCATATCAACGCCAAAAATAAAAAGAAAGGGGGAATTGTGGGGAGCAACTCAGACTAGACTAAGTTACTGGAATTAAGACTTACTCTATGCATCCGCTCTCCCACAATATGGTGCTGAGAAGGGAGTAAACAACTTCTACGCAGCTGCCTCTCACCAACTTGAGTGATGACCTGCAGGAGCTGATCCTGCTCCTGATTGGAGGAGAGCAGCATACTCGGCGTGTGGGTAGCAGAGTTGGGATTGGTGGAAGAGGACTATAAAGGAAGAGAGAGACAACATGCACCAGGAACATCTAAAGGGAACACCCGGATAACATCTGAGCAGCCCCCGAGAGAGCCGGCCAGTGGTGTGCCACTCCCCTGTGGAAGTGGGGAAAGTGGCAGTGGGGCCCGCCCCTCCACGGAGGTGGAGGGACGGCAGCCAACCCGGGAAGAACCAGCAGCAAACCCGGGGAGGGCCGAGCAGACAAAAGAACAGCACAGGGTCCTGTGTTGTTCCTCCGTGAAGAGGGGGAGCGACATAATGGTGCCGTGACTCGGATAGCAAACATAGGCAGGGTTTAGTGTTGTTCCTCCGCAAAGAGGGGGAGCTACAGGGGCCCACATGGGTATAGGGTCCCAAGCACTTAGACCATCCTCCACTGCCATCTCAGGCCAACATCAGATAACTTAATCAGAAAAGGAGCAGCCAGTACTTGAACTGGTGCTGATCTGGGTTGCTCGCACCACAGGTGGAAGTTTAATATCCTGCCTCACATCCCTGATCGCAACCAGCCTATTTTTGCAGATTAAACAAAGAAATCATTTTCAGACTGCATTGATTTGCAAGAATGTGATAAAGTAATTCTAGTGGCATTAGGGATAGATGTTTAATATGTTGGTAAATTTGCCTGGAGAAGGTGTGTGCCTTCTAATTTTGTATTAGGAAGGAAAGCAAGCTGGGGAGTGACAACGATAGCATTATGTAATGAGTAGAAGACAACTTTTCTATTTGGTTCACCCTTTTGAACAGCCTGGCATGGAATAGAAACTGCTGAGATATTTGTTGAATGAGGAGAAATATCCAAGAAATCTGAAAGACATGAGAAAACCCAAAAGCCCAAAATTTTTCAGTGAGTTACTGTATACCCAGCTTTGGCTGCAAGCTGTGGGAGCAGTGTTGTGTCTAAGAACACTGATAGCAGCAGCAATTTATTGTGATTCCTGTGAACCAAGCATCCTGCACACATTTGTTGTTCATCCTTGCTGCTACTGTGTGAGTTGGACACTGAGGTTTTATTTTATCTATAAGGAAACCGAGGCCAAAAGAGGCCAACCAGCTGGACAACATACAGTACGGTATACCCTTCACTCCTGTACTATAAAGTCTGGTTGGCTCACAAAGTGTGCTTTTTTGTGGGAAGTAAACTTAATTAGGACAATTACAAGTTAGCATGTTAGGGGCTAATTGTATAGTATGCCTCATTTGCTACATATTTGTTTGCTACCAGCATTTCATAAAGTGTGCAGTTTTGTCATGGTTGTCTGTATGCTCTGGAGTTAGATGCCTGGATTGGACTCGTTGCTGTGTGTAAACCTGGACATGTAGCCATGCATTTAAGCATTTATTACAGTTTCTTATCAAGTGTGGATGATAAAGGCAACTACCTCCTTGTTGTGAGGGATACATAACTTGTGTAAAATAATTCAATGTGTATGTAGTAAGCATTGCCTCTCATCAGGTTAAGCTGAAGATTGGGATGCTCACATCCCATATTGGAGTGCTGGTTTGAGTGCCAGCAACCACCATCCAGCTAGCCACTGATGTACTTGGGAAAGCACTAGAGTATGGCCCAAGGGCTTGAGTCCTGCCACACCTGTGGCAGGCTTGGATGGACTTCCAGCTCTTGAATTTGGCCTGATTCAGTCTTAAAGGTGGGCATTTGAGGGTTGAGCCAGTGATTGGATGGTCTCTCCCTCTATTCCTCCTCCTCACACTCTCCCCCATTTCTCTTTACCTCCTCATCTCTTACTTTGCCTATTAAATAAATAAAAACAAATGATTCAGTGTCTGACAAACTGTGATTCTCATACAATGTAAGGTTCAGAAAGCCACTGATTTGTATCAGTTTTATTCATTTATCCTACACATCTCAAATGGTGCTTTAAAATAGGTAAACAGTAAATGTTGAATGAATGAATATATTTTAATATGTAAATATCTAGTTCCAGTCACATTAGAAAGATCGTCATTCTATTTTCACATGTAAAGCAAGATTGGGATGGACTGAATATGGGGCAACATAAACCCAGAGGCAGAGGGGAACCAGGAGGAATGGAGAAACTTTTGCAAAATGAGTCATTGGAAAGTATTCTGGCTAAATAGCTCATTTACATGTTTTCTCACTAGTTTTAGGATGAATATACTCTGTATTTTTCTCTTGGTAATCACAATATAATGTGACATAGGTGTTGTGGCAATAGGACTCCATTTTAATGTTGATCCTACAAAGCTGTTTTGCTGTTTCTTAGACTTAACACTGAATTCCACCTCACTTGCAATTTTCATTAGAGTTGGTATGAAAGATTTCTATACCTCTCAAGAAAGAGTCACACTGATATGTAAGGCCAGGTGCATCACTCAATTCATCCCAATCCTATTGTTCAATGCTTGATCTAATCAGAAAACTGTGTTTGCTTAGCTTCTTGGTAAAGTTCACTCATAAACTCAGAAAGAATTTATTGAAAATATGTGTGTCTGCCCATGGCTGTAGTGTAACAAGTTTAGTCTATGAATTCAGTCCTGTACTTTAGGAGTTTATAGGCTTATTGAATGAAGTAAGGGGCATACTAAATTTCTACATAAAATGTATGATGGCTTTTGTACTGAAAATATGTTCTAGGTCTTTCATGTCAGGTAATTGGCATTAGTTCTTACTTTGTACCCTTGGAACTGCATTATGGAATATTTTCCTTTCATGTTTCAAAGTAAATTTCACAATTCTCAAAGATGGTTTTGTGATTCTGGTCATTGCTTACAACATGTTGCTGTAAAAATAATAGAATGATGGCAATTTCATGGTTTTATTGATATGGGCTTGGGAGATTCCAAAAGGGAGGAAAGAATAAGCTGGAACTCTACTGATGTTTCTTTTCATAGGAGCATTGCACAGCATAAAACCACTGTCCCCCAAGCCTTCTTCAACCACACACCTCATTCTACCAAAGTCTTTTTTTAAAATGTTCTATGATCCCATTTATCTTGAAAAGGCAAATATATATGGAGAGAAAGCAAATCATGACTTACATGTGTTTGGGGGTAAAACTGGAGAAAGACTCAGAAATGCTGTAGGAACCTTGGAGTGATGGGAATTTCCTAAAGCTGGACTGTGCTGGTTTCCCCCTGCATACATTTACTAAAAGTCACTGGACAGCACTGTTAGAGTGCATGGTTATTTATGTATAGGATATACAGAAACTGCTTTATCTTTCTAAAAATTAAAGTGTATGCACGGTCTTTTTACCTTTAACAGAAGAGAGAATAATCATGTTTTAATTTTATCTAGACAAGTAGTAGAAAATGTCAAATCATATAATATTTGTAACAATAATATCTAACAATAATAACATTACTAGATATGTACTGTCTATATGTTAATTTGTTTGATCCAATCTGCCTATTGAAGTAAGTACAATAATTGTCTTAATTTTACAGATGAAGGGTACTAATCATGGTTTTATATTTTGCCTAAGATAACAAAAATTGTGATTGGTCGAGGTAGAATTTGAATCCTAACAACCTCTGGAGTCTGGCTGGCAATATCTGGTAGGATGATACCATGGATATGCCATGCATTCTTCCAACTCAGAGCTTTTGCCCATGCTGTTTCCTTTAGAAGAACACACTTACATCCCTCTCTTCCTGTGATAACTCTTACTCATTTTGAAGTCGAGCATAACTGTCTGTTTTCTGGAGTATTTTTTTACCCTCGTTACAGGACAGATTCTCTCATTAATCAGTCCCCTTGCACATGATCTCTGCCATTCCAACCAAGCATAACTTACGTTCACACCATCATGTGCTTATTGATTACCCATCTGGAAGGCATACCAATGGCAGTCTTACTCCTCACTCATGACCAGCACCATGCTTAGTATCAAATACTTACTGCTTACCCGGCGCTATCTGATCTGCACTGGTGTCAAGCAGGAGTTAGTGAACAAGTAAGTTTAATGCTGGTTGTTAAATGCCATCTGTGGATCCCTTATTTGTACCAAACCCTTAAATGTCATTTTCTACAATCATAATTAATTCAAAGAGAAAAATAACGTATAGCGCTTTTAGTTGAAATGTCAAGTATAACTATATAATTTTCTTAATTTGGAACAGGTCTATATGTGCATGAATTATTAGAAAAGGGTATTATCTTGCATACTTAGAAGACTGAAAAGCTGTAATCAGAAATGCTTCCCTTTCCCACTATTTTATTTATTTTTTGAATTATGAAGTAATTAAATTTTATTGCAATAAATATATGTGGATATGTAATAATCATATACACACAAACACACATGCACACTCTTACACACACATGCATAGACACGTACACAAACATATACAAAGACATAGACATACATACAGACATTTATATTCATCACATACACAAATGAGACTATACAGATTCATTTCTGTGATTTTAAATGAAGAGCTAACACATGTATTTACTAAGTAATTTTATATTCAACACTCTTTACTGAGTACTTACATTTCCAGCAATTTAATAAATTAGATAATCTGAAAAAGTTTCAATTACAATTCATTTAGCACATTGGAGTTAAGTATATTAAATATCCCTTTAAAGGCATTGCTGAGTTTAAATGGTTTCTCTGGAGTCAGAGTAGAGGAGTGAGGGCATTTGGAGCAGCAGCTAAGCTGCCACTTGGGGCACTTGCATCCCATATCCAAGTGCCTGACTTTGATTCCTAGCTCTGGCAATGTGCACCCTGGGAGGCAACAGGTGATAGCTCAAGTGCCTGGGTCCCTGTCTCCCATTTGGTGACTTGGGTTGAGTTCTGAGCTCCTGGCTTTAGCCTGGTCAAGTCCCAGCTGTAGCAGGCACCTGAGAAATGAACCAGCATATGAACAGTCTCCCTCCCTCATCTCTCAGTCAGGCTGCTTTTCAAGCACAATGAAAATAAATAAATAAAAATTAAAAAAAGAAAACAAGAACAGGAAGAAACAGTCTTATTTTTCTTTATTCTCTTCCATTGCTCAGAGGACTGGATTTTACCAGCTGTATGGAGGTAAAATACATGCCTTTGGCTCCTGGGCTTTAATGGGAAATGAGACAGCTGCATAAGCCAGGACCGTTAAATGGCTACATCCTCAGGGAAAGTGTGTATGAGTAAATCTATCCTGATACTGGAAGGAGATTATAAGGAAAATTGTCCATTTTGGATTCTCCTCTCAGTGTTGAAAACCTCTCTTAAGAAGTTGAAACCTCAGCTCTGCAATCAAGTTGGTTTAGGCCGACTATTCTTCATACATATTTGTTTCCTTTTCTTTTTCTTATGTATGAGGGATCTGTAAAAAGTTTATGGAAGTGCATATTATTAAAAAAATATGGATTTGAAAATATCTGTCCCAAAATAAAGTTATCTTTGAATTCCATTTTCAACAAATTCTTGGGGGTACCTTCATATGATATTTTTATGAGTCTATTTTATAATTACAAACTGGGAGCCACTTTGGTGTGTTTTTGCTTATTTTCTCCCAATTAATGTTCTGCATCATAAGTGCTTTAAGCTATTTTTTATTTATTTGAAAGGCAGTGTTAGAGAGAGGGAAACACCTTCCATCTACTGGTTCACTCCCCAAATGGCTGTAACAGCCAGGGCTGGGCCAGACCAAGGCCAAGAGCCCCAGGGGCTTCTTCTGATTCTCCCACATGGTTGCAGGGGCCCATCTTCTACTGCTTTCCTGGGTGCATTAGCAGGGAGCTGGATCAGAAGTGAAGCATACAGTACGTAAACTGGTGCTCATATGGGGTGCTGGCATTGCAGGTGGTGGCTTTACCCACTGCACTACAATGCTGGTCCCACATTATCAGTCTTAAATTTGTATCCACAATGAATAATAAATGATCAGCAAAACCTCTTGCTTGTTTCTGTTCACAGGCAAGAAAAGCATGTGATTTGACTGTAATTCCATCCAAGGTTAAATGTTAACATGACTTTTATTTTACATTGCTGTTCTAGAGACACAAACATTTCAGGTATCCTAATTTGATTATTTCAGCAATTTGCCCCCTGGCAGTCTCAATTAGAAAGAATAAACAAAGCTTTAGTGAGAGTCTATGAGTTATGATAATTAAATTCACTTGTCCAATTGTTTGTACTGGGGCCTGATTATTGAGGTTTATTTATTTATTCTCCTTTGTTACTTTTTAAAAAACTATTAAAAAGGCACATATATCATGTCTTTCATATATTCAGTTTCAAGACCATAGTGATAATTGCCATTCTACCTTTCCTCTCTCCCTCACACCCATCCTCCCTCAGTTCCCATTTTTCTTTTAATTTTTACAATGACACACTTTTAATTTTTTTTTTTATAAACACAAACTTAATACTCTGTTAAATACAGAAATCAACAAGTAGTAAGTAGAAAAAAGCACTATTCCTCAAGGGCAATCTATAAGCAATAATAAATTATTAAAATGTCAGTTTCCATAATACCCATTCCCACCAATAAAGAAAACATATTTATCATTTTGAGACTGGGTTATTTCACTGAGCCTAATAGTCTCTGCATACATTTTGTTGTGAAAAACAAGATTTCATCCTATTTTTTATGGTTAAGTAGTAGTCCATCATGTATATATACCCATAATTTCTTTATCCAGTCTTAACGTGATGGACATGTAGTTGATTCTTTATCTGGGCTATTTTTAGTTGATCTGCTAGAGACATGGAGATACAGATAATACTTTCTTATGTGGATATCACTTCCTTTGGGTAAATTCTCAGGAGTGGAATGGCTGGGTCAGATGGTAAATCTGTTTTCAGATTTCTGAGGAATTGCCATACTGTATTTTCTTAAATTATTTTTTTCAACTTTTATTTAATAAATATAAATTTCCAAAGTACAACTTTTGAATTATAACAGCTTTTCACTCCATAACCTCCCTCCCACCCACAGCCATCTCATCTCCAACTCCCTCTCCCATTCCATTCTTCATCAAGATTCATTTTCAATTATTTTTATATACAGAAGATCAACTTAGTATATACTAAGTAAAGATGTCAACAGTTTGTACCCACACAGATACACAAAGTTAAATTACTGATTTATTTCCTTGAAAGGCAGAGCCACAGAAAGACAGAAACAGAGAAGTCTTCCATCTGCTGGTCCACTCTGCAAATGGCCATAATGGCTGAAGCAAGGAGCCAGGGGCATCTTTCCAGGCCCCCCATGTGGGTGCAGGGGCCCAAGAATCTGGGCCATACTCCACTGATTTCCCAGGTCATAGCAGAGTTCGATTAGAAGTGGAGCACCAGTGCCGTGGCTCACTAGGCTAATCCTCCGCCTTACGGCACTGGCACACCAGATTCTAGTCCCAGTTGGGGTGCCAGATTCTGTCCCGGTTGCCCCTCTTCCAGGACAGCTCTCTGCTGTGGCCAGGGAGTGCAGTGGAGGATGGCCCAAGTGCTTAGGCCCTGCACCCCATGGGAGACCAGGATAAGCACCTGGCTCCTGCCTTTGGATCAGCGTGGTGCACAGGCCGCAGCGTGCCGGCCGTGGCGGCCATTGGAGGGTGAACCAATGGCAAAAGGAAGACCTTTCTCTCTCTCTCTCCACTCTGCCTTCAAAAAAAAGAAGAAGTGGAGCAACCTTGACTCAAACTGGCACCCATATGAGATGCTGACACTGCAGGTGGAAGCTTTACTTATGATGCCACAGTGTCAGCCCCAAGCATCCTATGTTGTAATAATTTACATTTCCAGCCACAGTGTATTAGGATACCCTTTTTACCACATTCTAGGTAGCATTTGTTATTGCTTGATTTTGGATGAAAGCTATTCCTAGTGGTGTGAAGTGAAACCTCGCTGTGTGTGTGTTTCTTTTTTTTAAGATTTATTTATTTATTGGAAAGTCAGAGTTACACAGAAAGAGAAGGAAAGGCAGAGAGAGAGAGGCCTTCCATCTGCTGGTTCACTTCCCAGATGGCTGCAGTGGCTGGAGCAGCACCGATCTGTAGCCAGGAGCCAGGAACCTCTTCAAGTTCTCATTCTATTTGGATGTAGGGCCCCAACGTCTTCGGCCATCTTCTACTGCTTTCCTAGGCCATAGCAGAGAGGCGGATCAGAAGTGGAGCAGCTGGGACTCAAACTGGTGCCCATATGTGATGCTGGCACTGCATGTGGTTGCTTTACTTTTCTGAGGAAAAATTAGCTGTCAGGCTAATTGGAGATTCTTTCAATGTAATCTAGTGTTTTTCTTCTGCACCTTTTAGAATCTTTTTCTTATGTTTTACTTTTGCAAATCTGACTACAATGTGCTGTGTTAAAATATTTTCTGATAATTGTTTTCAGGAATTCTGTGTGCTGCCTGTACTTGGATGACCCTGTCTTTCTCCAAATGAGGGAATTGTTGTGCTGTTATTGTATTGAATAGGCCTTCTAATAAAGGGCATACCTGGAGAAACTCTTCAGCCAAATATGTATGTTTGATTGATAGTATCCCGTAAGTCTAAAACATTATCTTCAGTTTTTGTAATCTTTTCTGTTTGTTTTCTCTGAGCTATTTCTAAGGATTTGTGTTCTAGCTCAGCTTTTCAATCTTCTGGCTCAACAAGTCTGTTGTTAGTGCTTTCCACTGAATTTTTTGGTTAACATATTGAATTCTTTGTTTCTAATATTTCAGTTTGATTTCTCTTCAGTATCTCTCTATGCTACCCTAGTTTCTAACTGATGTCAGGTATGGATTTCTTTAACTAATATATTTGTTTCTCTGTGTTTTGAGTAATTTGTGACTATTGTTTTGAACTCCCTTTCTGGCATTTCATTAACCTCTTCCTCTTCACATTCTAATAGTGAAATATTATGTGAGTCATGTTTTCTTCCTTGTTCATCATTTTTATATTTCTTTTTTTTTTGGACAGGCAGAGTGGACAGTGAGAGAGAGAGACAGAGAGAAAGGTCTTTCTTTGCCATTGGTTCACCCTCCAATGGCCGCCGCGGCCGGCGCGCGGCGGCCGGCGTACCGCGCTGATCCGATGGCAGGAGCCAGGAGCCAGGTGCTTTTCCTAGTCTCCCATGGGGTGCAGGGCCCAAGCACCTGGGCCATCCTCCACTGCACTCCCGGGCCACAGCAGAGAGCTGTCCTGGAAGAGGGGCAACCGGGACAGAATCCAGCGCCCCAACCGGGGCTAGAACCCGGTGTGCCGGCGCCGCAAGGCGGAGGATTAGCCTAGTGATCCGCGGCGCTGGCTATCATTTTTATATTTCTACATTCATTTTTAGGCATTGGTGGAAACACTTGGTTTTCTCCTCTGAGGGCTTTTTTCTTTGACATATGCCTCTATGATTTAGTGGAATGTCTGCTCCTTTGCATATCCAGTGGTGTGTGCTGGGAATGGCCAGGGAACTCCAGGCAGTGCTTGAGGTTAGAGAAAGTGCCCAGTGTGTCTCTCAAATTAGGAATTGTGGATCTCTTGTACTGTAAGGAGGGGTAGGGTTATGATCACGTTGCCTGGTGTGCACACAGTCTCAGCCCCTATTTGTCAATATTAACAAACTCTCCAGGATGGGTCCTCAGTGTCTATGTACCCACCCAAGCAGGTGCTTGAACTACATAAGGATCTGTGGTCTCCCCAGTGTGAGTGCAGGACCTCTGTCATGACCCACTCCGGGCACTCAGGGAACTCTGGGCCTCTGAAGCCAGATACAGTGATTGTATTAAGATCTTTCCACACTCCACACCCTTTTGCACAGTCACAGAATTCTCACAGTCAAAAAGAGTGTGTTCCTGCAGTAACAGAGAGTAGGTGAACCACTCTCAGCTCGAGTCTATCCCATGCATGGAGAGAGCCACAGTTTTT
Source organism: Oryctolagus cuniculus (assembly GCF_964237555.1). Classification (NCBI taxonomy): domain Eukaryota; kingdom Metazoa; phylum Chordata; class Mammalia; order Lagomorpha; family Leporidae; genus Oryctolagus; species Oryctolagus cuniculus. The sequence continues at coordinate 139,642,020 of NC_091439.1, read as the reverse complement.
CTAAATCCATCTGAATGCCTAATAGAAGGTGGTTGGTGCTATGCCTTGCCACGTTGAGTCTAGGCACCTTGACTGAGCGAGGAGAGGGGGGCAATTTACAGTCCTAAGTGGGTGCTCCACCCACAGCATCCATTCAGAACACAATGACATTCAGTGGGGGCCACAGATTTATCCTTCCTATAAAATCCTGCAAGTGCATGTGGGCTGCATCAGTCTACTCACCTTATGAAGATGGTACTACATCCTCGCTAGTTACTGAGCATCCTTGTGGGGCAATGTGAGGAAAGCAATGTGCTCTCCCTTCATGGGGTTTTGCAGGCACACTCCCTTCCCCCATTCATGCTCCAGTCCAAACTCAAAGTCAGTGGGGTCTGTGAATCTCTCCCAAAGGCAGTATCACCAGTGACATGGGTTGCCACAGTTCCTCTCACCTTGCTTCTGGAAAGTGGTTTTCCTGACCCCCACTGGCTGCAGGAGTCACTGACAGTGTTCTGCTCCCTATTATGTGATTGTGCCATCTCTGCTGCTCTATGGTATGTCTCTTCTTTCTGTAGAATTTCCACAGCAAACTTCTCTGTAACTGTCCCCTGGGAATGCAGTTCCCTTTTTATTCTGTTACTTTCCTGTGGTCTGAATCAGCACAGCTTTTCTCTAGTCAGCCAGCTTGCATCTCCCCTGTTCTCTTCTTCTAACTACAATGGTCTGGGGAAGTTCCTGGATAGATGAAAGACTCAATCACCAGAGATTTAGGCATTTTTGGGCCTAAAGTTTTGTGTGTAGGTACTGTTTAATACTTTTTTTTATAGAAAACCAAAGGTGCAAGTTGTAGATTCCAAATCCACAGAGATCTAGTTTTCTTTTGATAAAAACTGTGGCTCAGAAATACGATACAGAGCTCTTCAAACTCTGGTGAAAAATGGTAAATTTCCTTCAACTTCAATGAAAAATGAGGTTAAGGATCTCATGGAAGAATATTAAATTGTTGTTTTCTGGAGCTGGTTTTGTGGTATAGCAGGTTAAACCACCACTCATTATGCCAGTATCCCCTGTGGACACTGGTTTAATTTCTAACTGCTCCATTTACTACCCAGCTCCATGCTAATAGCCTGGGAAAAGCATCAGAAAATGGTGCAAGTATTTGGCTCCTGCCACTAATGTGGGAGATCTGGAAAAACTTTCTGGCTTCAGCCTGGCCCAGTGCTAGCTGTTGCAGTAATTTGGGAAGTAACCAATGGATGGAAATCAGTCTCTCTCTCCCTTACCTCCTCTCTCTCCTATGACTTTGAAATAAATAAATAAATAAATATTTTTAAAAAAAAAAACTGTTCTTTTCCTACTGCCCAGGCATATGAAATATGCTTTGGGGGTGTGGTAAAAATTGATATTCTTAATAATTTGCCTTGAAGTAAATGAGTAATGGGAATATTGTTTTATCAGCCTGGATTAATAAAGGCCTCCATACTTAAGTTATATAGTGCCCCTCTTTGTGTCTTTTAACAGTTTTTGTTTTTAAGTCTATTTTGTCTGATATTAAGATGGCTATGCCAGCTATTTTTTTTTGTTTTGTTTTTGTTGGCATGGAATATCTTCTTCTAACCTTTCACTTTCAGTCTGTGTGCACCTTTGTGGAAAGATGTGTTTCTTGCAAGTAGCAAATAGATGGGTTTTGTTTTTTATTCCATTCAGCCAGTCTGTGTCTTTTAACTGGAGAGTTGAGGCCATTTACATTCAGTGTGACTATTGATAAGTAGTCACTTTGCCCTGCCAAATTCCCAACAATATTTCTAATATATACTTTGACTTCCTGTGATGTTTTACTGAGAGATTTTCTTCCTTTACTTTGATGGCTGTCTTTCTGTATTTCTGTATGTAACACATCTGTAAGCATCTTTTGCAGGGCTGGACAAGTAGTGACAAATTCTTTCAATTTCTGTTTGCTGTGAAAGGTCTTTATTTCATCTTCATTCACAAATGAGAGCTTTGCAGGATATAATATTCTGGAATGTCAGTTTTTTTCTCTTAGTACTTGGACTATATCTTGCATTCCCACCTAGCCTGTAGGGTTTCTGATAAGTCTGCTGTGAGTCTAATTGGAGATCCTCTGAGAGTAATCTTGCATTACTCTCTTGTGCTCTTTTGTTTGTGTTTCACTGTGGTGAGTTTAATTACCATGTGTAGTGGCAAGGGTCTTTTCTGGTCATGCCTATTAGGAGTTCTGTATGCTTCCTGTACTTGGACATACTTTCTTTATCCAAACCCAGAAGTTTTCTGCTAGTATCTCACTAAAAAGGCCTTCTAATTCTATCTCTCACTCCATGACTTCAGGGAACTTCTAGAACTCGAATGTTGGCTTTTTTAATAGTATTCTGTAGATTCCTCACAATAGTTTTTAGATTTCTAATTTCCTCTTCTTGTCTTTGATTTGGCTGTATACTTTCCTGTACCCTGTCTTCTAAGTTCGATATTGTCTATTCTGCCTCTCTGATTCTGTTTTTAAGGCTCTCAACTGCTTTTTTTATTTGTTCTATTGAATTTTCATTTCACATTGATTTATCTTCAATATTTCAATCTCATGTGCTATTGAATTCTTCATTTCGATTCCTCTTTAAGATGTCATTTTCATGAGAGAGATTTTCTTTCCTGTCCTGCATGAATTTCAGTAGTTTGTGGATTTGTTTTTGATTACTTTTAAGTATTCTTATCATAAATTTTTGAGTTTCATTTCTTGCATTTCTTCTATCTCATCATCTTCATAATCTTGTATTGAATTGCTACATTCTTTTGGGAGTGTCATGTTGTCTTCCTTATTCTTGTTTGTTGGATTGTTGTGTTCATTGTTCGGCATTTGTGGAGATACTCATTGGTTTCTTCTCCTTTTTTTCTGCTGTGGCTGCTTTTTTCATTGTACTGTGACTCTGTAGATAAGTGTACTGTCTGCTTTCAGTAATCTCTAAAGGCTTGTGGTGGGTCTGGCCAGAGAGCTTTGTTCAGTTCTTCAGGGTTAAGGGCATGCCTAATGTGACACATCCAGGTTTGTCACTGTAAATCCCCCCCCCTCTCTCTCTCTATCTCTCTCTCTTTTATTTTGAATTAGAAGGGAAGTAATTCTGCTCAGCTGAGCTCTTCTTCTTGATGGTGATCAGTACGTGAGGGCTAGCCCTAGTGGATCTAATATCCATCTTCTCTGTCCCAAGGACCATACAAAGGGTCTGTGTAGTCCTCAGTGTAAGATCAGATTCCCCAGCACTGTCTCTCACCAGGTAGCCAGGACTGCCCAAGCTTGTGGCATCTCCCACTGAGACTACTCAAAGTCTCAGCCACACTGTGAGTTCTCCCACACACTCTCAATTTTATTTTTTTCACAGTCCCAGTTCAGAAGCTCCACACAATCCCCAGGTCTTATTTGCCTGCTATTACTCCCCACCAGAGTCAGGTTTCTCTGCTTGGCTGATTGCCAGGCTCAGACAACAAGCTGGCATAGCTGCTGTATATGTCCAAAATGGTGCCTGCTCTATTGGCCCATATGCATTTGTAAGGTGATTGGGCCTTTGTAAGGTGACAGGAGAGAGAGAATTGTGTTTGTACCTTCCCTTTTATAGTTAGGCTGGTGTACTTTCTCCCACGGGGCTTCAAGCTTCGTTCCCTCTAGGCACTTCCTGCCACTTTTCTGCCATTGTTTTGGGCTACTGTGGTCTTGTCTCACCTCACTTTTCAGCACTGGTGCGGAGGCTCTCAGCTGCTGGAGTCCTGAGCCGTGGACGCCCACACTTTCCACGTAGGTACACTCTGTCCCTCCAATTACGGAGGAGTTTCCTCTGCCATTTTTACCCTAACTCTTCCCTGAAACTACACTATCTCCACTTTTATTAAAGTATCTTCTGCTGGACTAGATCAGTAAGCTCCCTCCCTAGTTCGCCATCTTGGAACCACCCCTCAAAATTTATATTTATTAAATAAAATTTTTCTTAAAAAATGTGCAAAGAACACCATGATATTATTTAGACATGCACACTCACAGACACAAAATTTGAGAGATAATATGATACTATTTTTGCAAGATAAATACAGACATCCAACCATGTCCATGAGGGGTTGTTTCTAGAACCCCAGCAATTATCAAAATCCATGGATGCTCAAGTCCTTATGGAAAATTGTACAGTATTTGCATAGAACCTATGCACATTCTCAAGTATACTTTAAATTATCTCTAGATTATTTATACTACCTGATACAAACTGCTGCACTCTCTCTCATGGCTGCCTTACATGTATGGTTTACATCTAACCACACTGTGCCCTCAGGTCATGTTTAAGATTCTTTCAGCAGCTTATGAGAGTGTTCAAAATTTTGTGGAAAATGGAATTAAAAGATAAATTCTTTTTGTACCAAAGTAAACTCTAGAGTCCATGCATTTGAGGAGACTTTGAAAAGTTTAAAAAGAATAGGTAGTGGGAAGAAAGTGTGAGTGGATTTCATTTTTTTTTTTTGCACCAAAAAACCTGGTCTTTTAATTCCATTTTGCACATTTGTAAAAAATGATTTAATTTATTTGAAAGTCAGAGAGGACTTACATCACTGGTTAAATCTCAGATGGCTGCGAGGAGCTTCTTCCAGGTCTTCCACTTGGGTAGCAGGGGCCCAAATACCTGGGCTATCTTCTGGTTTCACTGGATGCTGGTGTCACCGGCAGAGACTTGACGCTACACCACAGCTCAGTCTCCTCCTTGTCTTAAGGCCTTCATTTAACATTTCTTATAGAGCAGGTCAGCTAGTGATGAATTTGTTCAGCTATTGTATGTCTGAAAAAGTCTGTCTTTGTATCATTCTCTAGAGCGATTTTCCCTGGAAGGCCTCATAAGTGCTAGACCGACTTTTTCTGTTAGTACGTTAGAGATGCTATTTTGCTGTCTTCTGTCTTGTGTCATTTCAGCCCCGAAACATCATCCCTGCTGTGTCTCTCTGCTGTCTCCCCTGTCCCTGCTGGTGGCTTGGAAGCTTTTAAAACATTCACTCATTTAAAGCCATACAAGCTCGGCATGGTTGGGCATAATTCTCTTCATCTTTCTTGTGCTTGAGTTTTCATCACATCTGAGCAAGTTCAGCCTTTCTTCAAAAGTTCAGCCTTTCTGTCTCCCACCCACCTCTATCAGAGAGGAAAACAATCACACAAGGATCAGGCTGCTTGAAGCTGGATCCCTGCCTCCATTTCATTTTTTTCCTCAGTCAGTTTGGTTTCTGCTGCTGTTTTCAAGTTTATTAATTTTTAAAAAATATTTAATTATTTGAAAGGCAGAATTACAGAGAGAGAGAGCTTCCATCCAATGTTTCACTCTCCAAATCACTGAAACAGCCAGGGCTGGACCAGGGTCAAGCCAGGAGCCAGGAGCTTCTTCCAGGTCTCCCATGCAGGTACAGAGGCCCAAGCACCTGGGCCATCTTCTGCTGCTTTCCCAGGTGAATTAGCAGGGAGCTGGATCAGAAGTGGAGCAGTTGGGACTGGAACTGGCATCCACATGGGATGCCGGCCCTGCAGGTGGAGGCTTAACCTGCTATGCTGCAGTGCTGCCCCCACCCTACCACCAAGCTTGAACTTTTTAGGAAGAACAGGGATGTATTGGCTCATGAAGTAAAAAGCTAAGCAGAGTCACTGATGGTTCTGAGAGTAGTTGTGTTAGGTGTTCACCCATTGTCACAACAGTGCCATCCTGCCTTGGCTATCTCTGGGCTGGCTTTACTATACATAGCTTATACCCATGGGCATCGTCCAGGGACTGAAAAGCATTGCCTGTGGTTGTCAGTGGACCTCACAGTCTTTGACTTCTTCAGGGGGAATAATCCTGGAAAGATGTTGTTGGCCCTTGTTGGGTCAGGTTCCCATTCCTGAGCCAGCTTATTGTGGCTGGCAGGGTGAGACCATGGACAGAGACAACGGCTCCTGGGGAGAACTCAGGGTCCTATTTAGAAATAGCTTTCACCTCTGTAATTTGTTTTTTTAAAGACATCTCCACTTAGCATGTTCCATTTTTCCTCTAGTTATTTGAATACAGAACGCAGGCAGGATGCTTGTGTTAGGTTTCCTGTCTGCTGATTCACCTGTAGCATTTCTGGGTTGGTTTCTGTTGACTGGCTTGCCTCCTCTTCCTTAGGCTTGTTTTTTCTGTTGCTTTTCTGATCTGATCATTTTTGAGAGATGCTAGTCATTGTGAAGTTTACCTTATTGGGTGTTACATATGTTGGTATTCTTAGAAATAGTGAGTTTTGGTTTTTCTTCCTGGAATACAGTGAAGATGCTTGGAACAGTTCAGTCCTTCTGGCCTTGCCGCTGAACATTGCCAGGCAGGAGCAGAGCAGCAGGCAGTGTCCCCTGCCTCTGAGGTCTTCCACATCTCAGGAGGGAAGAGGGACTGCCTCCAATCCCGGGGGCTCACAGCAGCACATCCTTTCCTTGCCTTGGGCAGCCTCCTCACCTAACCAGTGCTGACCACAGCTCAGCTGAAGACTCGAGGGGGTGGGCGCTGCAGATCTCTGGAGCTCTCCTTGTCTATGCAGCTCTCTCCTCCTTGGCACTCTGGCTGTGCCACGCAGCTGCCTTGGTTTCCCTGGAATCTGACATCTCAGCTCAACTCGGGGAGACCCCTGGGCTTTGCCTGGGTTCTCCCTTCCTGTGCAGGCAGGGGCTGGAGGCTCAGATAACCAAGGTCTTGCTACACCATTGTTCCACCCCCTGGGAGGATAAACCTGATCCCTGCAACTCTGTCATGGCCAGAAGTGGAAGTCTCTGCTTGCCCTTGAGCAGAAGAGAGTTAACCCACCCCCTCTGTCCTTCCCTCCCTCCCTGCCATCTGGCTGGGCACCAGGGGCAGGGTAAGAAGTCCCTGGGCCACTGAGTCCCCTTGTGCCAGACCCCATGAACCACTTATGCCCTACTGGATCTGTGCTAAGTCCTGTCAAGTCCACTAGGCCAGCCTTCCAGTTTACAAACCACCCCCCCCAAAAAAAAAAACCCAAAGAAGCTGCCCTGCTCAGGGAAGAATGAAGAAGAGGAGGGAGCAGAATGTCATCTAGGTGTCAGCTGGCTGTTCTAAGAGCACATACAAGTGCCTGGCTACTGCATGATTCCTAGCTTTGCAGGTTCAGGGGGACTCACTCCAGCTACAGGAACTCACAAGGGCACTGTTTGGAAACTGGATGTCTGGGTCCACCACTGTGGCATAGCAAGTTAAGCCACCATCTGTGATGCCAGCATCCCATATAGGCACGGGTTCCAGACCTGGCTGCTCCACTTTTGGTCCAGCTCCGTGATAATGGCCTGGGAAGGCAGTGGAAGATGGCAGAAGTGCTTGGGCCCCTGCACCCACGTGGGAGACCCGGAAGAAGCTCCTGGCTCCTGGCTCCTGGCTTTGGACTGGCCCAGCCCTGGCCATTGCAGCCATTTGGGGAGTAAACCAGTGGATAGAAGATCTGTGTCTGTGTGTGTGTGTGTGTATGTGTCTGTCTCCTTCTCCCTCTATTTGTAATTCTGCCTTCCAAATAAATAATAAATCTTTTCAAAAAAACGGAGCACATATATTTGTATGCTCCTGGGAGGCACACAGTAACCCAGGAGGACCTGGGTTTTTCCAGCAGCACCTGGGGCCTGTTCCTGATGTGTGGGTCAGAGCTGTTCCTGGAGCCACCAGCTCTGTGGGGATGCATGGTAAATGTCAGCTTGACTTCACGTGTTCTAAGACTCATCTGTCAAACGTGACTTCTGTAATGGAAACAAAGGTGTGTGTGGAAGATGGGCCCTGGGTCTGAGGGGCAGGGGCTGCCTCTGCCTGTTGGTGGCTGCAGGCTCTCCTGATGCTAGGGGGAGCCCTGGGAGCTTCACCTGCCTCCTTGGGGAGCCTTCCAGAAGCCAGTGAGAGCTGCACAGGCCCTTCCTTCCTCCATCTGTTTGCTCACTGCACGTGCTGAGTATGCTGCTTCGGGGCGCCAGGGGCTGGGAAGCACAAAGTGACACCACATCCGTGTGTCTGATTCCCCACCTGCACAGGGTGGCGATCCAGACCTTTGTTCTGCAGCACTAGGCAGCTGTGCTGATGGCCAGGAGTGGCCTGCCACAGAGGAGGAACCACATGTCAGTGGAGAAGCTGGAGATCACACAGCACCTGCTGCGTGCTTCTGCACAATGACCCTGTGGACACGGGCTCATGGTGCTGATGCATGTGCCCTGTGAGCCGCTGGCCACCATGGCCTCGGAGTCCCTGGCCCACGTGTGTGCGTGCCTGGCACTGCAGGAGTGCTTCCAGATCATCCGGGGCACCCCCAGCATGGGCGTCACGGTGAGCAAGCACTTTGTAAAGCAGCTAATGGTGGGTGCCACAATGCCTGCTGGTCTCCTGGGACCCTACCACTCCTCCAACCCAGGGCCACTTCTCCACTGTGCAGCTCTCCATGCTGCTCCCCTGGACCCAGGGCCACCTTTCTCACACCCCTAGGGTTGTCCCAGCTTTTCCTGCATCCTGGGGTCCATTTCTCCTTCTGCTGCGGGACCCAGCTCAATGTCATTTCCCCTTTCACAAGGACACCCTCCCCCACTGCTGGGGCTGGGCCCAGGTCTCTGCAGTCCCTGCCCCTCCTCCAGGCACTGGGGACAAAGACTATCCCTCATGGCTTGCCTGGAAACCTAGCGCAATTCCTTACCCATCAGAGTTGTCACCAGGCCAGGAGAGAAGGTGGGGGTTAGAGAGCAGGTGATGAATGAACAAGCGAGTAGCACATGACAGAATAGTGAGCCATGGGACAGAACCCACAGGTCCTCCCTCCCAGAGAACTCTGAATGGACACTCTCAGACTGCCCAGTTAGAGTGTTCAAGAATAAGGCATGACTGGGCATCTAACCTAGTGGTTGGTGCTTGTATCCCACATTGGAGTACCTGGCCGTGGTGAGAGCTCAGCTGACTGGGTTTCTGCCACCCACATGGGAGACCTGAATTGAGCTTCTGCCTGGCCCAGCCGAGCCCCCACCATTGTAGGTGTTTGGTGAGGGAACTGGTGGGTGGAGGAGCACACTCTTTATCTTCCCCCATCCTAACCCCCTCCTCTGCCTCCCTGCCTCTAAAATTAATGAATAAAGTACAGAAAGGGATAGGATGCTCACACCTAATGGAAAACAAAGTGGATGGTGTTCTTGTCTGCAGTGCAGAGAGCTGCATGGTGAGGGCTTTAAATCATTCAGAGAACATGCGGGTCCTGGGCAGCTGGGCCCGGGGGGAGGAAGGAGCCTCTGGACCTCATCTCTTTCTAACTATCTGCAGATGTGGCAGAACATCGAGGATGCAGCATGGAGACCCCAGACCTACCTGGAATTGGAGGGCCTGCCTTGCATCCTCTTCCTCAGTGGGGTGGACCTGCTCAGGGAGTCCTTGCCCTGGTGAGGCCAGGTGTGTTACCATGGCCTGGCTCCAGGTGGCACCCTTCACTGTCAGCTATGGTCATGGTAGATGGTGTAATTCGTAGGGGTTTCCAGCAGATGGCAATGAGATTCATCAGAAGCACAAGCAGCTTTTTCCCACTTCTCAGAAAGGCACCTGTGGGTTAGGGGTGGGGCTGCTGCTGAACTCCCTGCACCCACGTTGGAGACCTGGATGGAGTTCCAGGCTCTTGGCTTTGGCCTGGCCCAACCCTGGCCACTGTGGCCATTCTGGGGAATGAGCCAGAAGATGGAAGATATCTCCCCCCTCCTCTCTCTGAAACTCTGCCTTTCAAGTAAATAAGCAGATCTTTTAAAATCAAAGCCTCAGAGAAGTTGCACAGTTATAGAAGGTTCTGTCATGTGGATGTGGCTGAGCTGGATTCCAGCCCTGTGTCGCCTGACCCTAAAATCATTGCTCCTTCAATCACATGCAGCCAAGTCGGAAATGCAGCAGGCGCCCTGGAGCCTTGCCGGCAAGCTGGCATTGCTCTGAAGTCTCACAGAAGCGTGGTTGTCTTCCCACCGGCACGGGTCCTGGCATCATGAGGAGGAGGGCAGGAGTCCACAGTTGCTGCCTCCCTGGGTGCTTGCTCAGCACAGGGCAGCCCCTAAGGCCTGGCCTGTGCCACCTCCTAGGTCTCTGACCTGCACCTGATCAACTCGTGCTTGGTGAGAAGTGCCTTGGAGCAGGAGCTGGGCCGGCCACCCACTTTGTGAGCAGTGAGCTGCCCTTGGACAAGGGGCCCAGGAGCAAGGCCTTGGAGAGTGACACGGAGAAGCTGAGCAGCATGAACAATGAGGAGGAGGAGCAGGGACTTAAGGTGAGGCCCACCTGTCCCCCTGGGGTCCCTGCCACGTGGTCGTGGGGCTGGGAGCCTCCAGAGCAGCGCTCGCTCAATTCACGTTTTGCTCTCGTGTTTTGGTGGGGTGAATAGGAAGTTCCCGTGGGTTCTTTCTCGCCCTAGAACTCTTGGAGGCTGAGAAGGACGTTGAGGTTTCCTAGGGCTAGGCTGAGACTATTGTTAGCTGCATTCCTTCCCGTGTGGGGCTCCCTCTTTCTCTGCCCCTACACCAACAGAGCCACCATTGTGCTGTCCATGACCGCAGTTTGTGCAAGCTGGCTGGTCTCCTTTGCAGCCCCTTGCAGCCCGACACTGGGTCTCCCATAGACCACACAAATGAGAGTGGCAGAGGGTGTTTGGCTGTGGCCAAGGGGGATGAGAAAAAGGCCAAGCACATGAAAAATGCAAGGCCTTTGTAGAGTGGGAAGAGATGGCTGCAGCGCCACCTGCTGGCCACGTGGTCCTCCTCTGTGCTGCACCGCCTGGGTGGGAGCCTATGGTCTGGGAGCACCCATGGCCACCTCCACATCTCTCATTCTGCCACCTCCATGCTCCAGCAGTGGATAAGGGGAGAGGAGATGATGTGTGAAGGGCTGGGCATGCAGCAGGGTCACAGCTGCCTGTATGCTTTGAAACAGGCTCTACCTGGGAGTGAGTAAGCCCGGTGACAATGGAAAGGCTCTGCTCCCAGGACTCAGCGTCCTCACCCCATCCTCCACGGCGTCCTGTGAGTTCCCGTTCAGAGGTTCGCGCTGGGTGAGGGCTGAGGTTTCCAAGAATGAAGACATGGGGAGGTGCTTTTCGCTGGCACTGGTGTAGCTCCATGGGGTCCTGAAAAAGGAGGGAGTCTCTGAAGACGTGGGTCCTCCAGGGAGCAGACCGGGAGTGAACTTGGGATCCAAGGGCTTGGATGCTTTGGGGAGGGCTGGGCCCAGAGAGGACCATGGGGTCTGCCCCTGGCCAGGGCCATCTTGGGAGTGGTGGCCATGTCCTCAGTGAAGCTACTGATTTGGGAAGCACCTATGCTGGGAGTAGGGGTGAGGATGAGGTGTCCCCTGTCCAGGTGAATGGACATGGGAGGCTTCGCTGCTAGGACTTGTGGCCTCAGGCCAAAGACCGCGTTTGGCAGAGAGGAGAAGGGCTGTGAACAAAAACTCCTCCCCTGGCCCTTGCCCTAAGTGTCCCCTGGCCCAGCCCTGGAGGAAGTGGCCCAAGTAGGAGGAGCTTCCTGAGCAGAGGAGCTGCTGAAGGGCAGGGGTGCAGGGCCTGGGCTCTGGGAGTTCCAGCAGCTCCAGCCTGGGGTGCAAGGGGCTGGCTGGGGCCACTGGGAAACCCTGTTGCATGGCCTGAGGCAGGGCGCAGGGGGGCCTTTGGCTGCCTTTCTTCTTCTTGGCTAACTTGGCCCATGGGTAGCAGTGAGCTGGGTGGCTGGCCCAGTGCCGTGACCAGCAGGCTCCAAGCCCCCGACCAGTGGGCCACTTCCTGCCACCAGAAACAGCTCAGGGAGTTGGGTAGACGTGGAAGCAGCCAGCAGGCTTTGCATAGGCTCTGCACAGGTTCCCATGGGACGCGCCTGACCGGTGTTCTCTCCTCAGCTTCCACGCTCATTGGCAAGCCTGGGGCTCCGCCTGTGGGGCCCCTGCAGAGAGAGCAGGCCAGCTCACCCCTGCCCAGCTGCCATTCTGAGGAGGGCAGGGTCCCCAGGGAGAAGCAGGGGAGCCAGGTGAGCCAGGATCCCCCACCCGCAGCCAGCACACACAGCCCTGGGTGGAGCAGCCTGCACGTGGTGGTCACCTCATCTGGCCAGCCGTCCTCCTCGGGCTCATGCTCCTTGTCCACAGCCGCCGCCAGCAGCACCCTCATCCTGCAGGCCCCACAGTGCTTCCTGGCCAAGACTTGCCGGCAGCCGCCCATCATCTTCCTGCCCAAGCTCCTGCAGACATGTTCCTGGCCACTGACAGCAGCAGCCTGCCCAAGGCTGCCTCGATGCTGCCCTCCCCCTCGGTCATGTGGGCCAGCTTCTTCCGCCCGCTACTCAGCAAGACCATGACGTCCACGGAGCAGTCCCTGTACTACCAGCAGTGGACAATGCCACGGCCCAGCCACATGGATTACGGCAACCGGGCGAGGGTTGCGTGGACAACTCCCCCACCCCCAGGCTGCTGCTCAGCGGGGTGCCCCAGGTGGGCCCCATGCCTTCTGTCCCCAGGGTGTCCCCAAGGACTCAGGTGGTCACTGGGGGCATGGTCTGGGGCCAACAGTGCCAATCCCCTCCCCTCTCGCCATTTCTGGCGTTTCTTCTCGGATGGAGGGCAGGGCTTGTCTGCATGGCCCGCTCGTCTCCTCTCTTGTGTGATGCTGGGGCAGGTCCAGGCCTGCACATTACACATTAGATTTCCTGCTTGTGGCCTTTCCTGTGAGGGCTGCACCCCCCATCCCCGTGACCATGGAAGCTCAGTTGCCTGGTTCTGCACGGGGAGTTTTATGACATTGTGAATGGGGAGGGGTGGCTTCATGTCCTTGTCTCAGCCCTCCCCCCATTCGCTGCTTTTCCCTGCTGACCACTTTGGCAGCAGTTGCTAAGGCGGGAGTGTCCAGCTGCTGGCGAGCATGGGAGAAGAGCTGAAGATTGGGCTCAGCCATCACCTGACCCCAGGGCAAGGGCTAACCTCCAAGTCCTCACCTGAGAAGGGCTAGAACAGCAGAACTTGGAAACATGAGGATGTGGGAATCTGCTGGGCTGTGCTGCCTTGGCCTCAGCAAGTCCCTTCCGAGGGACCCTTCCCACAGAGTCACGTGTCAGAATGCTCAGCTGTGGGCCAGCGCCGTGGCTCAACAGGCTAATCCTCCGCCTGTGGCGCCGGCACACCGGGTTCTAGTCCCGGTCGGAGCACCGGATTCTGTCCTGGTTGCTCCTCTTCCAGTCCAGCTCTCTGCTGTGGCCCAGGAGTGCAGTGGAGGGTGGCCCAAGTCCTTGGGCCCTGCACCCCATGGGAGACCAGGAGAAGCACCTGGCTCCAGCGCAGTGCGCCTGCTGCAGCGGCCATTGGAGGGTGAACCAACGGAAAAAGGAAGACCTTTCTCTCTGTCTCTCTCACTGTCCACTCTGCCTGTCAAAAAAAAAAAAAAAAAAAAAAAGGAATGCTCAGCTGTGTGTTAACACTGGGGGAAAGCAGTCTGGAAGCAGATTCTTCTGGCCAAGTCTTGGTGGAATACATTTGAGCACACCCTGTGTGGAGGAATTCAGCTGGAGGAAGCTTGAGATTGATCTCTCCGCTGCCATTGAAATTTCTCCAAAGTATTTAAATAGTTCACTTGCAGAATCACAAACACATTTATGTGGTATGGTATCAGGAAATCAAATCAGTGCATGTGTCTCTTTGAAATACGTTAACAGTTTGCATTTTTTGACTACTGAAAATGAGCATATATTACTTTGTCTAATTTGAAAAAAATAGGAAAAAAGAAAATAATTTCTTCTATCCTGACACTGCTGGATGTTATTGATTTTTAGAATTTTTGCCTCTCTGGTGTGTGGAAATGTTATAGTGTTGTTATTGAGGTGACCGTAGAAACACAACTGCATTAAAAAAAAAAAGATTTTATTTATTTCTTTGAGAGGTAGAGTTACAGAGACGGAGAGACAGAGAAAGGTCTTCCATCTGCTCTTTCACTCCACAAATGGCTGTAGCAGCTGGGGCTGTGCCGATCTGAAGCCAGGATCCAGGAGCTTCTTCCAGGGTCTCCCACATAGGTGCCATCTTCTACTGCTTTTGCAGACCATAACAGGGAGCTGGATCAGAACAGGAGCAGCTGGGACTAGAACTGACACTGATATTGGATGCTGATGCTGCAGGCAGAAGCTTAGCCCACTACACCACAGCGCTGGCCCCAGAATGCATTTTTATGCATTCATTGATACTTCCCCCAGTGATTTTATTTCTCTTTCTGATTTTCTTGTTGATTGGTAGGGACTTTTCACATGTTAAGGGTCTTCACCCTCGGTCTGTTGCTTGGGTTGCAGACACTTTTGAGTTTTCCTGGCTTCATGTTAGTCTACTTTTGGATGTTATTTCCAGTGTTCACTGAGTTCTTGTTGTGGACCATGTCTTGAGTTCAGAGCTTGGAAGCCAGCCCTGGAGCAATTGTGTTGTGGAGGTGGGATCAGGGAGGGCCCTGGGCTTGCCTGTGGTGTCTCTTGAATCAGCTGTTACCAAGAGGCAGTGGAGTAGCTGTGAGTAGAGTCACCTGCTGGGCCAGGGGTGCAGGATCTGGGGCAGAGGAAGGAAGAAGAGAAGAAGCTGCTTTCTCTTCCTGGGTGTAGGAGGAGAGAAATGAGACATGGACATTTTATGCCTTGGGCAGTGAACTTTGTTACCTCACTGTAGACAGTGATAGAAGCAGGCAGTTTCTGGCCATTGCTGTGGTGCAGCAGGTTAAGCTGACACCTGTGACTCCAGCATCTCCTATGAGAGTGCCCAGTCGAGTCTCCACTGCCTTGATTCTGGTCCAGCTCCCTGTTAATGCACCTGTGAAAGCAGTGGCCTGTGTTCCCCTGCCACCGTGTGGGAGATGTGGGTGGAGTCCAGGTTCCTGGCTTGGGCCTTCTCATGTGATGAGGAAAGCCTCTGTCTATCAGAGCTCCAGTTTGAGTCCCAGCTGCTGCTGTTCCTGCCCCCTGCTCCTGTTCCTGAGAAAGCAGTGGAGAATGGTCCCAGTGCTGGGACCCTGCCACTCACATGTGAGACCCAGATTGTGCTGTGGGCTCCTGGTTTTACCTGGCCTAACCCTGGCCATTGTAACCATTTGGAGAGTGAACCAGCAGGTAGAAGATTCTCTCTCTCCCCCTTCCCCTCTCTCCCTATCTCTGCCTTTCAAATAAAAAAAATCCTAAACTGACTATTTCATAGTGATTTGGTTGCTTTGGGCAAGAAATCAAGACTCCATTTCTTATTTATTTCCCAGCCCTCTTCTTGGCCTTCTTTCATCCATCAATGAGGGTGGTCCCAAAGTTCAGATGGTCCAGAACAGTTCAGAGCCTGCATCAGTTGACCTTCCTGAATTATTTGTGGGTGCAGGGCTGGGTTTTTTCTTGCTCTGTCACTGAGTGCAGCACAGAACTTTTCATGTTGTTCACTGTTCACCAACCACCCCACAAAGCCTACTTCTATGTCCACTTCATGCAAGTGTCCCTTCCTAACTCATCCACAACGCAAATTTACTGACAGTTACCCTGTGTTCTCCAAGAACTTCCCAAAGACAGGGTGGAGGAGAAAGCCATATCCTTTGCCAAGGCATTGGTACCTTTATTTTGGAGACAGAAATGTTTTTTGTTTACAATTAGTTTTTTCTCAAATATGAAAATCTGACTACATACATTGCAGATGACTACCTCAGTTTTCTTGAGATAAATGAAGTGCATGCCTGTTAATTGTGACCTGATTCAAGATGGTCTTCAAAAATGACAGCATCATTTACAAGTTATATGGTACAGAGCATTTGTTCAGTAGCAGTTTTTCATTCTTTGGCTGCTCCTATTCCAGTCCAGCTCTCTGCTGGGGTCTGGGAAAGCAGTAGAAGATGGACCAAGTGCTTGGGACCCTGCATGCACATGGGAGACCAGGAAGAAACATCTGGCTCCTGGCTTCAGATCAGCACGGCTCTGTCCATTGTGGCCACTTGGAGAGTGAACCAACAGAAGGAAGACCTTTCTCTCTGTCTCTCTCTCACACCATCTGTAGCTCTCTCAAATAAATAAAAAATCTTTTTAGAAAAATGCATCTTGTATTTGCCAGCAAAATGGACATGCAGTGTCACCTGTGAAAGGTCATGTCTTGCACACAAGTGTCATCTATGCTTTATCTGAGGGCAGCTGCCTCATGCATCAGGTTTCCCACAGTAAGCAAGGGAAAAAGAGACCTGTGTGCAAACAGAATGTGGTCCTATAGCGACTTGACTTTCTTTCTCTGATTACAGATGGACTCAAGATCCAGTGAAAACTGTACATGTTCTGGAATCCCTCAGTTGTTGAGGAAAACTGAAGGGATGAGAGAGTGGGACATTCCTGCCTGTTCTCTTCTGGTGATTCAATCTGATTCCAGCTTCCTGGTGGATAACAAGATCTCGGGTGTGGTGAAAGGAACAGATAGGCCAACACAGAGCTATGGGCATCTAAGGCAGGCCCTGGAAGTAGCTGTGTCATTTAGAGATCGTGTGGGTCTATGTGCATCAGTGTTGTGAAGTTTTCATGAGTGATCATGTATGCTTTTAAAAGTGTGCATGAGTGTGTGTGTGTGTGTGTGTGTGTTTTCCCCAGGAAATGCATTCCTATGCACAGCTCAAGATTAACTTCTCAAAATAGAGAAGAATCTGATCATTTTATGTAATTAACTTTATGTAATGGACTCATTCAACCCTATCCCCGCCTAATGTCTGACAGATAAGTTACATTTCCACAGCTCAGACAGATATGATACATACACAAATTGCCCAAGACCTTGATGGCCCAAGTGAGAGAGGCAACTAAGTGCCCCTGTTGATCCTTCTGACTGCAGTGAACTTCGAACCATGACATAATTAGCACCACCATGCAAGGGAGTCCCAGCACTTACGTGCCAAGAATTATTAGATCCACAGAGATCCTAAATGCTGTACATAATTATAAGCTGATCTCTGTTATCACACAATCCAAGTAGCAATAGGTACACCAAATTGCAGGCTTTGGCATCATCATGAGCATTGTAACACACAAACAGAAATCCTCATCAACTCACAAATTCTGAGAGGTGTGTGGCACCATGTCAGAAAGCAAAGGTCAACCTCTGTTAAGTTCAGTCTTTTTCAGTACCTGGCCTAAATAGGCAAGACAAAGGGAGACACTTTATTAGGTTTTTTTTTTTTTTTTGACAGGCAAAGTGGACAGTGAGAGAGAGAGACGAGAGAAAGGTCTTCCTTTTCTGTTGGCTCACCCCTCAATGGCTGCTGCGGCTAGCACACTGCACTGATCCAAAGCCAGGAGCCAGGTGCCTCTCCTGGTCTCCCATGTGGGTGCAGGGCCCAAGCACTTGGGCCATCCTCCACTGCACTCCCAGGCCACAGCAGAGAGCTGGACAGGAAGAGGAGTGACCAGGACAGAATCCGGCACTCCAACCGGGACTAGAACCCAGGTGCTGGTGCTGCAGGTGGTGCCTGTTGAGCCACAGCGCCAGACCTTTATTAGATTTAATCAATCGTCAACATGAGCCTTAAAAATGTATGTTTAAATGCAGCAGCACACACCCTGTACACAAAAGTACTTGTCACCCTGTCACAAATCCCTTATGCAGCATAGTAAGAGACATCATTGCCTACCACACGCTGACTTTCTTGATCAATGATCCTACCATTGGCATTGGGTAGCATGAACCTGGGGAGCCAATGACTCAAGAGATATGCATACATCACATGGAAAAGAAAGACCAGGAGTTTACAATAACCCATTATATCCAGGAGGAATAAACAGAATAAATAGAAGGGAGTAGCTCAAAGGCTCCAAACTTATCATAATAAGGAAGGGGAAATGTTAATGGTCCTCATTTGGACCATATGTACACTATACATATTTGACACGTCGCACTATACTCCAAACCTGTGAAAGTATTTAATATCAATCAAAAGAATATAAAATACAGTTAGGGAACTGGAAATGTAAACCAGCCTGATTTGATCATCACAAATTGTCTACATATAATGAATTCTTATGCTAAACTCCGTAAAGATGTCCCATTATAGTAAGTGAAGTAAGCTAGATGCAGAAAAACAAGTACATATCACATCAGACACGACAAATATCAAGCACGTAGAAACTAGAGTAGAATGGTGCTTCCAGAGGCTTGGGTTTAAGGATATTGGGAGGTGTTGGCCAAAGTATACAAAGTTTCATTTAAATAGAATGAATGAGTTCCTGAGATTTAACCTAGAATTTGATTACAGTTACTAATATCATAGTGTTAGAATTTCCTAAATGAAAGAGTAGATCTTTCAGTATGGAAGATGTTAGGTTAATTAGCATCATTGCAGTCCTCATTTCACAATATTTATGTGTATTTGTGTATGTATATTTTATATATACATGTATATTTAGTGCAATGTACTCATTAAACATAGAGATGGAAGGTATCTAGTCTAGAAGTTAAGACACCAGTTATGTGACCAATGTCTCACATAGGTGTGACTGGGTTTGAGTCTCAGCTCTGGCTCCCAGTTCCACCTTCCTTTCAATGTAGACTCTGGGACACAGCAGGTGATGACTCAAGTAATTAGGTTTCTATCACCCTGGATTGAGTCTCCAGCTCATGGCTTCAACCCTCATCTACCCCAGCCTCGGCAGACATTGAGGCATTATTAAGGGGAGTAGAGCACTCTGCCTCTCTCTCTGCATGGCAAGTACATACTTTTAAAAAAATGTTTAAGATAGATACACTAAAGAAGATTTTAAGTGACTGAATAGGGAAAAGACATACTGCTTTAGAAGAGAGGAAAACAGCAGCAACAACAACAAAAAGCAGAGGAAGTGCATTTGCAGAGGAGAGTCAGAGAGAAATTTGCTCTGGAAATCCTGCAGAAGGAAGAGGGAGACCATGGATCAGCATGGAAGATGCCAACACACAATGACCAGTGCACACTCCACACACAACTCCTGCAGTTGAGAGCTGGGGGATTTGTCTGCATTGGAGAGTGGGGTGACAGGAGACTGAGGCAGCCTGTGCCACTGGTGATACTGCCAGAGGGAGAACCTTGAGGATCACATTGTCTTTCATTCTGGCCTGGAGCACTAACAGGGGGCAGGGTACCTGTCTAACCCAGCAAAAGAAAAGAACAATTCTTTCTCCCCATGCCCCCACAAGGGCACCTGGCAACTGGTGGGGAGAAGGTGCCATTTGACACCAGTAGCAGCTGCACGGGTATGATCAAGGGATTTTATGAAAGAGAAAACTGTGTATTCCTCATTGACTTTGATTCTGGCTGGGAGGTTTGACAGGGCCTAGGCACCCATGTAGAACTGTGAGGTGACCCTTCATCTCAACATATAGGCTGCAGGGCTCAAACTCTAAGTGAAGCACCCACAGGCAGCTGGCTCTGGAAACGTCTTTGCTCTCTCTGTCAACAGAACAGCGTTGTGGGGTGGAATTGATCCTCTGCACTCCCACTCTCCATGTGGGAGCATGGCATGCTGTGGCTCAGAATTCTCTAAGATAGGGCATATATATAGGGCATGTATAGCTGGGTTTCTGGGCAATAACTATGTCTGGGACCAGAAGCTCAGAGCTCTGCAATTACCTGCAGTGGGCCCCAGCAGTGGGATCCATGCTCACATTAAGGACTTTACAGATCTGCTGTGTGGTTCATGTGGTAGTACAAGTGAGTGTTGTACCCACTGTGGTCTAAGCCTTGGGTTTGATCACTTTGGAAGAGAGGTGTTAACAATGTGAAGATACCAACAGAGGTGACCACACACTTCCCCCTGCTGACAATAGAGGAGATCTACCACGCCAAAGTTGGGTGTTAATCTGGATATTTGCCCTACTCTAGAGCACTGCCCAGAGCTTCCTGGACACTCCTAGAGCATGTCTCTGTATCAACTGAAAGAACAGTCATTCCACTAAGCCAAAGGGGGTATGGTTTAGAAATAAAATCCAGCAAAATATAAAAGTAACAAATATTTCCACAAATACTTAAAAATAAATGCAGAAATTCAAGAAACAAGAAGACAACATGACTCCCCCAAAAGAACACAACACTTCAATATTAGAATGTGAAAATGATTGATGAAAATACCTAAAGGGAATTCAAAAGAATGATCATAGGATTACTCAGAAGCAATGAGAAGCAAACTCATGAGTTATAGGATTCTATATATGATATGGAGGAAAGAATTTCCCATGAGACTGAGATTTCAATTGAGAAGCAGATATTAGAAATGAAGAATTTTATATGTCAAATGAAAAATACAGTGGAAAGCCTTATCAACAGATTTGTTGATGCAGAAGAAAGAATATCTGAGCTAGAAGGCAAATCTTTGGAAATATCTTAGATCAAAAAAAGATGAAATTAGAAAAATTAAAAGCTATATTAGATATTTATGGGATACTATCAAATTATGGGTCATAAGAGTTTCTGAAGGTGTGGAAAGAGAATGGTTTAAAAGGCCTATTCAGTAAAGCAATTACAGAAATTTTTCCTAATTTGGAGAAAGTAAGAGATATCCAAGTACACAAGGCACATAGAGCTCCTAATAGACATGACCAGAAAAGCACCTTATCACAATACATTGTAGTAAAACTTTTAACAGTAAAATATAAAAAGAAGTTTCTAAAATGCATACAAGAGACATGCCAGATTACTTTCAGAGGACCTTCAATTACATTCACAGCTGATTTCTCACCAGAAACACTAGGGGCTGGAGAAAATGGAGAAACAACTCAAGAACATCTAGAAAATACACAAACACATGCAGACTAAGCAACATGCTTCTGAATGAACAGTGGATTGCAGAAGAAATCAAATTGGAAATAAAAATATTCCTAAACAAATGAAGATGACAATACAAAATATTAAAATTATAGGATACAGTGAAAGCAGTGTTAAAATTGCAGTTTATAGAAATTGGTGCCTGCATCAAGAAATTTCATCTCAGGCTGGCGCCATGGCTCACTAGCCTAATCCTCTGCCTGCGGCGCTGGCACTTCAGATTCTAGTCCCAGTTGGGGCACCGGTTTCTGTCCTGGTTGCTCCTCTTCCAGTCCAGTTCTCTGCTGTGGCCCAGGAAGGCAGTGGAGAATGGCCCAAGTGCTTGGGCCCTGCACCCACATGAGAGACCAGGAGGAAGCACCTGGCTCCTGGCTTCTGATCAGTGCAGTTTCAGCCATTGTGGCCATCTGGGGGTGAACCAGCAGATGGAAGAGCTCTCTCTCTGTCTACCTCACTCTGTAACTCTGACTTTCAAATAAATGAAAAAATCTTAAAGAAAAAACATTCCTCAACACAATAAAGGCAATTTATGACAAACAACACAACAAGCATCTTATTGAATGGGGAAAAGTTGGAAGCATTTCTACTAAGATCCAGAATCAGAAAAAGATACCCAGTTTCACCAGTGCTATTCAGTACAGTCCTGGAAGATTTAGTCAGAGACATTAGGCAAGAAAAATAAATTAAAGGGATACAAATTGGCAAGGAGGAAGTCAAAGTATCCTTGTTTACAGATGACATGATTCTATATATAGTGAAATTGAAAGAATACACTAAGAGACTATTGGAACTCAGAAAAGAGTCTGGTCATTTGTAGGATATAAAATTAATGCAGCAAAATCAATAGCCTTTGTATAACAGATAATGCCATGGCTAGAAAGAACTAAGATCAAACCCATTCACAAGAACTACAAAAAAATAAGTTCCTTGGAATAAATTTAACAAAGGAGGTGAAAGATCTCTGGGATTAAAACTACAAAAAAATAGAAATAGAAGCCAAAAAAATGGAAAAATCTATGACATTCATGGATTGAAAGAATTAATATCATTATGTCCATACTATCAAAAGTAATTTACCAATTAAATGAATTATCAATCAAAATACCAATGACATTCCTCTGAGATCTAGCAAAACAACAGTGCTAAAATTCATATGAAAACAAGAGAACCTGAATAGCTAAAGTAATCTTAAACAACAAAAACAAAGCTGGAGGTGTCACAATACCAGATCATAAAATATACTACAAGGGGCTGGCACCATGGCTCACTTGGTTCACCCTCCACCTGCGGTGCCAGCATCCCATATGGGCACCAAGTTCTAGTCCCCGGTTGCTCCTCTTCCAGTCCAGCTCTCTGCTGTGGCTTGGGAAGGCAGTGGAGGATGGCCCAAGTGCTTGGGCCCTGCACCTGCGTGGGGGACCAGGAGGAAGCACCTGGCTCCTGGCTTCGGATCAGCACAGCACTGGCCGTGGCAGCCATTTGGCGGGTGAACCAATATAAGGAAGACCTTTCTCCCTGTCTCTCTCTCTCTCTCTCACTGTCTAGCTCTGCTTGATGCCACCACAACAGTAGACATGTACACCAATGGAACAAAATAGAAATTCCAGAAATCAATACACACATCTACAACCAACTGTTCTTTCACAAAGGAGATAAAATCCATCCCAGGAGAAAGAGTAGTCTCTTCAACAAATGGTGCTGTACAATTGAATCTTCTCATGTAGAAATGTGAAACTAGACCTTACATCTAAGAAAAAATCTGCTCAAAATGGATCAAGCACCTACAACAACAATGTAATATCATAAAATTACCAGAGAACATTGGGGGAAACTTGGCAAAACACTGGCATAAGCAAAGAATTTTTGGAAAAGACCCCAGAAGCACAGGCAACCAAAGCCAAATATGACAAATGGAATTACTTCAAATTGAGTAGCTTCTATACTGCAAAGGGAACACTCAGCAAACTGAAAAGGCAACTGACAGAATGGGAGAAAATAACTGCAAACTATGCAAATGATAAAGGATTAAGATCCAGAATTTATAAAGAGCTCAAGAAACTCAATAGAAATAAAGCAAGCACTGGTGCTGTGGCTCAATAGGCTAATCCTCTGCCTTGCAGTGCCGGCACATGGGGTTCTAGTCCCAGTCGGAGCGCTGGATTCTGTCCCAGCTACCCCTCTTCCAGGCCAGCTCTCTGCTGTGGCCGGGAGTGCAGTGGAGGATGGCCCAAGTGCTTGGGCCCTGTACCCCATGGGAGACCAGGAGAAGCACCTGGCTCCTGGCTTCAGATCAGTGTGATGTGCCGGCTGCAGTGCGCTGGCCACGGCAGCCATTGGAGGGTGAACCAATGGCAAAAGGAAGACCTTTCTCTCTGTCTCTCTCTCTCACTGTCCACTCTGCCTGTCAAAAATAAAAAGAAAGAAATAAAACATGCAATACAGTTAACAAATTGGCAAAGGACTTGAAAGGCAATTTTCAAGAGAGGCAATTTAAATGGCCAACAGACACATGAGATGCTCAGGATCACTAGCTATCAGGGAAATGCAAATAACCACAATGGTGTTTCACCTCACTCCAGTTAGAATATCTCCCATACAGGAATCAACAATAAATGTTGAGGATGTGAGGGAAAAGGTAACCTAATTCACTGTTGGTGGGAATGTAAACTGCTACAGCCATTTTTAAAGACTGTATGGAGATACCTCAAAAATCTAGATCTACCAAAGGCCCAGCAATCCCACTCCTGGGAATTTACCTTAATGAAATGAAATCAGCATATGAAACAGTTATCTGCACTTCCATGTTTATAGCAGCTCAATTCACAACATCTAAGATATGAAATCAGCCCAGATATTCATTAACTGATGACTGGATAAAGAAATTGTGTGGAATACTACTCAGCCTCAAATAAAAGTGACATCCTGTGTTTTGCAACAAAATGGATGCAACTTGATACCATTCTACTTGGTGAAATAAGCCAGTCTCAAAGACAAATACCATATGCTTTCATTGGTCTGTGGTAACTAACAGAATACCAAAATGTATGGTATATGAGTGAAATGGACATTTTGAGAACTTGTGATTGTTTATAGCCCTTGTCTCTACTGTTGAGTAACAGTTTATTTTTCTTCTTAGTATTTGTTGAAGTCTTTACTTAGTGTAGAGTCAACCTTATGAGTATGAAGTAAACTGAAAGTAGATCATTATAAAAGTTAACAGAATAAAGGCCAGCGCCACAGCTCAATAGGCTAATCCTCCACCTTGTGGCTCCAGCACACCAGGTTCTAGTCCCGGTCGGGGCGCCAGATTCTGTCCCGGTTGCCCCTCTTCCAGGCCAGCTCTCTGCTATGGTCCAGTAGTGCAGTGGAGGATGGCCCAAGTGCTTGGGCTCTGCAACCTATGGGAGACCAGGAGAAGCACCTGGCTCCTGGCTTCGGATCAGCACGGTGTACCATCTGCAGTGGCCATTGGAGGGTGAACCAATGGCAAAAAGAAGACCTTTCTCTCTGTCTCTCTCTCACTGTCTTCTTTGCCTGTCAAAAAAATTAACAGAATAAGAGATCAAGGAGTAAGAAGTATTGGAACATGGTCAAGAGGGATGGTAGGGTGGGAAGTATCACTATTTTTCTAAACCTATATATGAGAAATACATTAAATTTTTTACCTTAAAATTTTAAAATAAATAAAGTCCAAAAAGTAGATACATTATTTCTTTGTCAATATTACCTCAATAAAGTTTGGCATAAAATAAAAAAAAAAAACTATAAAGATTACCTGGTGTAGGTAAAATACAATGCACAATTTGAAAAAAAAAATCATCAGAATTACACCAAATTTTGTGTATAAAATCAATCCACAGCTTTCAGATACACTCAAAACACCTCCACTAATGTTTGCATCAACAGAGTGATTCACCTCAAATTCGAAAATTAATACCAATTATTTGGTCAGAGCCTGGGTTTGGGCCAGCAAGCCTCATAGATGCTGACATAGGTTGTCTAAAGTAAGGGCCACTGCTCTTGCATAAAGATGGTTAGCACAACTGCTGGCAGTGAGTGGGGATGTGGATTTCCATGTACAGCTCCCCTCTAAACTCAGCTCAGCAAAGTCTCCAGGGTGATGTCACCAATGAGTGGTTGACATCTACATAGTATCTTTTGCAAAAATTCCCGTCTTGGAAAAAATCAGGCTACATACACTTATGGAAATATATATAAATCTTTACTGAACACCCACAGATTTAAGCAGAAATGGAGAAACACTAAAAGTACAATAAATGGTTCCTTATCTGTGTGACTGTTAACTTTGCATCTTGGATGCTTCAGCATCCTAAGAACAAAATCATTACTACCATTATTTCTGGAAAGGTATACATTCACAAATAAATACAAATGTACATATCTGAGAAGTAAGAAATATAGATAGAAATAAAGCTGTGACTCATAGAATCTGCTAATCCAGATAGATGAATAAGGAGTGCATCTTATGTAGGGATCCTCAATGTTGGATAGAGACAGTTATTTGCTAGAAGAGCCAGGTGTGTATTACCCATGTACAAGGCCAGGCTCAATATCTAGTTCCCCTAGTTTAATAATGTTCCCTGAAGGCCTGCACCGCAGCTCAATAGGCTAATCCTCTGCCTGTGGGGCCAGCAACCTGGGTTCTAGTCCCACTTGGGGTGCTGGTTCTGTCCTGGTTGCTCCTCTTCAAGTCCAACTCTCTGCTATGGCCTGGGAGTTGAGTGGAGGATGAGCCAAGTCCTTGGGCCCTGCACCTGTGTGGGAGACCAGGAGAGGCACCTGGCTCCTGGCTTCAGATCAATATCTGAAGAAGAGGATTTTCTTTTCTGGGAGGGTATTTATTACTTATTTAATTTCTAACTTGTTTATTAGTCTATTTAGGTTTTCTATATTTTCCTAATTTGTATCCATTGATATAAATTAGAAACCTTTGGTCCACAATGTAGATTAGTACTGTTGCTTCTTTGTTGATTTTCTTTTTCTAGTTGACCTGTCCATTGATCATAGTGCAGTATTGAAGTTACCCATATTCTTACTGTATTGGAGTCTATGTCTCACTTTAGATCCACTAATATTTGTTTTAAATTTCCAAGCACCCTGGTATTGGTCACTATATATTTACTACATCTTCCTCTTGAATTGATCCCTTAATAATTACATAAAGCCCTTCTTTGTTTCTTTTAATTGTTTTTATGTTAAAGTCTATTTTGTCTGATATTAGGATTGCTGCTCCTGCTTATTTTTGCTTTCTGATATCACAAAGCTCTTTTTCTAATCGTTTACTTTCAGTCTGTCTATCTTTGTTGATGATGTGTTTCTTGTAGGCAGCAAATAGATGGGTCTTATTTTTATCCATTCCAGTAGTTTATATCTTTTCATTGGGGAATTTAGGCTAGTTACATTGTTATTGATAAATAGTGACTTGGTCTTGCCATTTTTCCATAAAAATTCCTATTATTTGCTTTGGATTTCCTTTGTACTTTTACTAGCAGATTTTTCTTCCCTCACATTCTTTCATAATAATGACTATCTTCCTCTGTTTCTGTTTGTAGCACATTCTTAAGTGTCATTTGTAAGGCTGGATGTGTGGTGACAAATTCTTACAATTTCTGCTTATTTTGGAATATCTTTATTTTACTTTCATTTATAAATGACAGCTTTGCTGAGTATAATGTTCTTTGTTAAGGTTTGTTGTTGTTGATTTTCTTTTGGGACTTGGACTATATCTTTCCATTCTCTCCTACCCAGTAGGGTTCCTCATGAGAAACCATTTGCCAGTATAATTGGATATTTTTGAAGCATCTTTTCTTTATGTTTTACTTTTGAATGTTTGTCTAATAATGTGTCTTGGTAACCTCTTTTCTGATCATGTTTGTTAGGAGTTTTATGTGCTTCTTTTACTTGCCTGTCAATATCTCTCTCCCAGTTAAAGAAATTTTCTGCCATTATTTCACTGAATAAGTCTTTTAGTCCATTCTCTGTTCTCACACCTTCAGGAACTACTAAGAATCTATGTTAGGTCATGTGATAGTATCCTATAATTCTCATACACTATTTTCAGTTTTTTTATTTGTCTTAAATATTTCCAAATATTTGTCTTCTAGCTCTTTGTTCTCTCCTACACATTATATTGTTAACACTTTCTATTTTATTGACATACTGAATTCTCATTTGTAATATTTCAGTTTCATCTCCCTTCAACCTCTTTACCTCCTGGCAACATTTTTCAGCTATGTCATGCATGGATGTCTTTAACTTATGAATTTCCTTCTCTGTATTTTTGAGTAATTTTATGACCATTATTTTGAATTCCTTTTCAGGAAATTTGTCACCAGTGACATGTGTTGTCACAGACTCTTCTCACCTTGTCCCAAGAATATGGCTTCTCCAGCCTTCAGCTGCGGGAGTTGGCAGTGCTGTCACTGCCCACTGCTCCGTGTTTGTAGTGTCCACACTCCTTCAAGAAGATTCTTTTCTTTCTGTCGAATTTCCCCTGAAAACCTTTCTCCAACTCTCCTCTGGAATGCAGCTACTTTACTTTTCTTCTGTTATCTTCCTGTGGTCAAAATCAGCACCTCTTTTCCCTATTCATACATCTTGGATCTTCCATTCTGCTGAATTAACCTCAGAAGTAACCTCAAATGGATTGCACACAAAAATATTCAATGAATGAGTCCTTAATTTTTGTCAGACACTGTTACTGGTAAGTGTTACTTACTTCATTGAATTTTCACTAACACTCTCTGAGATAGGTTGCCATTATCCTATGATTGCTGACACAGAAGATAGAGACTAGAAAGGGACATTATATTCCTCAGAAGATCCCAGGATGTCAGTGACAGAACTTAAACTTGAATATAGGTATATCTGATGTTGAAGTCTAGATTCTTACCAATAATATGTAGTTCATGTGTTTAATGGGCTTTTATTCTAGATTCCCAAAGTGATTGTCTACCCACTACCTCTATATTATCTATTGAATCCTCAAAACACTGCAATAGATCTATATGGTTCAATTATTAAAAGTGAAGTATTAGCATGAGAAAAAAATAGATATTCACAAAATAGTAAAAACATTTTAAGTGAATTAATTGATGAAAGATCTATGGAGATGAAGTTATACCCAATTTTTAATACCCAATATTTAAAATGGTATATTCTATGTTATTTGAAAGGCATAGTTATAGAGAGTGAGGAAGACACACACACACACACACACACACACACACACAGATCTTCCATCTTTTGGTTCATTCCCCAAATGGCCACAATGGTTGGGGCTGTGCCAGGCTGAAGTCAGGAGCCAGGAGTCTTCCAGGTCTCCCACATGGGTACAAGAGCCCAAGTACTTGGGACATCTTCTGCTGTTTTCTTAAATGTATTAGATGGGAGCTGGATCAGTAGTGGAACAGTAGGTACTCAAACCTGTGCCCATATGGGATTTCTCACTGCAGGTGTTGGCTTGACCCATTAAGCCACAATGCTAGCTCTAATACACAATATAAAAAGGAATTTTTGCCACATGCCTATCTATAAAGCAACTAACATTAGAATATTATTTTTTAATATTTTGTTTTCATATAAGAGTAATATAAACATATTTGTGGAGAATTGGAAAGTAGAAAAGACAATAGGAACCACATATAATTTCTCTTCTTGAGATCATGCAAGGTACTCATTTGATTTATTTTGGAGACAGAAGGAAAAGTAAATTTACACAATTTAGTCATATATTATATTGTCTAACTTTCCTTTAAAAACATGAATTTGACTTTATTGATTTAATATACATGAAAATAAAGGTGTGTAGGAATTAATAACCTGTTCAAAGTTGCACTTGTAGAAGTTGTAGAGCTATCATCAGGATACAAATATTCCATGTCTTCAGAGAATATCTGATTTTCACTGTACTTTCACATTGGTAATACATGTCATCTGTGAAATTTTTATAAGAACTCTAAGTTTTTCAAACATACAAATATCTAGTATTTCAAAGAGTAACTTGGATGCTCAATAAGCAATGCTTTTAAACAGAGAGAGAATGACATGGGCATTGGTTATGATTAAAATTCACATCTAAAACTACTTAAAAAACTTTCTTAGTTACATAATGTGCATCCTCAAATTAAAATTCATGTCAATCAGCTTATCTTGCAACAAAGTTCACTATCATTCTGAGACTATACAGCAAGTATCTTTTATAATCTCTGCTAGGAGAGTTAATATTTGCTACTCCTTTGATAAAAACTCATTTAGAAATCATTTTAGCTAAATTCCTGATACTTATGATTTTATGTGTTGCAGATCATATAAAATATAATATGCTTAGACTCTTTGTAATGCAGAACAGACTTAAAAAATCTTCAAGGGTGGCTGGCATTGTGGCATACTGGGTAAAGCCACTGCCTAGAGTGCCAGCACCCCATATGCATGCTGATTTGAGACCCAGCTGCTCCACTTCTGATCCAGCTCTTGGCTAGGGCCTGGGAAAGCAATAGATCTCCCAAGTGCATGGGCCCCTACATCCATGTGGAAGAGCTGGAGGAGGCTCCTGGGCCCTGGATTCAGATCAGCCTACCTCCAGCCATTGCAGCCATTTGGGGAGTAAACCAGTAGATGGAAGCTTTCTCTCTCTCTCTCTCTCTCTCTCTCCCTCTCTCTCTCTCTCTCTCTACCTCTACCTCTACCTCTGCCTCTCTGTAACACTGCCTTTCAAATTAATACATAAATAAAACTCCCTGAGGATATTTAATACATCTTTTAAAAAGTAACTTGCTTGCATTTAGCTAACTTTTCCAAAACTTTTTAATCCGTTTTCTAGTTTGATACCACACTGGCATCAGGCAGAGTTAGACAGTGAGAGAGAGAGAGAGAGAGACAGGGAAAGGTCTTCCTTTTCCATTGGTTCACCCCCCAAATGGCCGCTACAGCTGGCACGCTGTGCCAATCCGAAGCCAGGAGCCAGATGCTTCCTCCTGGTCTCCCATGCAGGTGCAGGGCCCAAGCACTTGGGCCATCCTCCACTGCCTTCCTGGGCCACAGCAGAGAGCTGGACTGAAAGAGGAGCAACCGGGACAGAACCGGCGCCCCAACTGGGACTAGAACCCAGGGTGCCAGTGCCGCAGGTAGAGGATCAGCCTAGTGAACCATGGCACAGGCCCACACTGACTTTTATTGTTGAAATGTTCTGACATCTTACCAGTTTTATTTTCTGAAACTGCAGAAATTTTATTTGTAAGTGAATTATGTGTTTTATACTGGCCTATGAAATAAATAGAGTAGAATTTGTACAACTATCATTTAATTTGGTACCACTATTATGAAGGAAAACAACAGAAAATCTTGCTGAGTACATGTCTTTCACATATGAAAAAGAGACTTTATATATGGTTTTCATAGTGCATACTGATATAAAACCTACTTTTTAAAATCTGAGTAGAAGAAAAATTATAAAATGACAAGTAAGATAAATTTTTACCCAAACTTTGATACAAAAGTAAATATGGAATTATTGCCGAGGGTATAAATTTTAATGAGACTATTTTGGTTTCCCAAATTTTATAATTTCAATTTAGAAAAATAGTGTATTCGAAACCTGAAATACATTATAGAACTGGAGCTGGAATGATTTAAGAAAACCCTTTCTTTTGGCCGGCGCCGTGGCTCACTAGGCTAATCCTCCGCCTTGTGGCGCTGGCACACCAGGTTCTAGTCCTGGTCGGGGCGCCGGATTCTGTCCCGGTTGTCCTTCTTCCAGACCAGCTCTCTGCTGTGGCCAGGGAGTGCAGTGAAGGATGGCCCAAGTCCTTGGGCCCTGCACCCCTCGGGAGACCAGGATAAGTACCTGGCTCCTGCCATTGGATCAGCACGGTGAGCCGGCTGCAGCGCACTGGCCGCATGGTGGCCATTGGAGGGTGAACCAACAGTAAAAGGAAGACCTTTCTCTCTGTCTCTCTCACTGTCCACTCTGCCTGTCAAAAAAAAAAAAAAGAAAACTCTTTCTCTCAATTCTCTCAGAAATCAGAAAACCATAAGCAAAGTTTAAAAAAGAAATATTTAATTTACAAAAATTTTTAGCAGGAGACATCAGGTAAGAGAAATCAGTTAAGGAAACTGCTCAGGAAAGTGTCAGTTAAGAAATATGGGAAGTTAAAAGGAAACCTGTAGAAGTGAAAGAGACTCTATGAGAAGCAATGATTTGAACAGTCCTTGTCTTGACTGTCAAGGACCAGTTTATTATTTTATTTTTTATTATTTTTATGCTACTTAATACCATTGATTGACTCTTTACTTAACATAGAATTAACCATAGGTGTATAAATTCAATTGAAAATAGATCCCATTAAACAAAAATAAGAGTGGGAATAAGAGAAGGAGGAGTTGTATGTTTTTCACACATGCTCATGCACATACCCCTAAGGATAAAGCTAAAAACTAGTCATGAGAATCCAAATCCCATTAATATGGGTGGTACTAATGCCATCTTACATGTTAAACAGATCATATTAAGTATGTGATTGATCATATAGATGGGATTAAGTGTCAAAGGGATCACATAAATAAGACCAGTGTCTGGTAATAACAATAGATAGAATGAAAAGGAAATTTTCAACATGGGAAGCAGTCCACACTGCAGACTCATAGAATGACAAATGCCCTAAACAGCACTCAGGCCTCAGAATCAGCCCTCAAGGCACTCTGTACTGGTTGATAAGTCCATGAGAGCATTTCAGGGATGGAAAGACAAGACACTGTGGCAAAAAATATTCTACAGGAAGGATCTCTGTGAGTGAGATCCTGGTGGAAAGAAGGGGGCATCAAAGAAGGATGTACATTTTCATGAAGGGAGGAAAGAATGTCCACTTTGCTTATGGCCATGTCTAAATACTGATAAAGTTTGTGGACTCAAAACATTTCCATAACCTTGACAGCTCATGTCAAGAGCCTTGGGTGATCACTGACATCATAAATACAGTGTTAATTGTTAAATCAACACCAGGAGTCACTGTGCACTTACTCCCTATGTAGGATCTCTGTCCTTAATGAGTTATACTATAAGAATTAACTGTAAAACTTGTTTTCAAACAGTTCTTCATACTTAGTGTGTTTGTGTGGGTGTGAATTGTTGAAATCTTTAGTTAGTATAGAGTTTGTCTTCTGTATATAAAGTTAATTAAAAATAAATCACAATGAAGAATGGGATGGGAGAGGGAGTAGGAGGTGGGATGAGAGTGAGGGTGCGGTAAGAACCACTATATTAATAAAGTTGTATCTATGAAATTTGCATTCATTAAATAAAAGCTTTCTAAAAAATGGTAGGAGATAGAAAAGTGATATTACACGGGGGCTGGTGCCATGGTGCACTAGGTTAATCCTCCACCTATGGCACTGGCATCCCATATGGGTGCTGGTTCTAGTCCTGGTAGCTCCTCTTCCAGTCCAGCTTTCTGCTATGGCCATGGATAGCAGTGGAGGATGGCCCAAGTGCTTGGGCCTCTGCACCCACATGGGAGACCGGGTAGAATCACCTGACTCCTGGCTTTGGATTGGCGCAGCTCCGGCCATTGCGGCCATTTGGAGAGTGAACCAACTGAAGGAAGACCTTTCTCTTTGTCTCTCTCTCTTTCACTGTCTGTAACTCTACCTGTCAAATAAAAAAAAAAAGAAAAGTGATATTACATTTAAAAATTTAATATTTAAGACATAAAAAGATGATAAGTGCAATTTTATAATCCTTTACATCATCATTAAGAAAGCAGTCAACATATTAAAATAAACACAAATGGCATAAAATTTATTTGAAAAGCAGTAAATTTAAGTGAAGCATGTGAATGCAGATGTCTTTACAACATTCAAGTTCAAGAAAACACTCAGCTTTATAGATGTTCATGAAAAAGTAGTGGAGTTAAAATATTTTCAAGACACCTTTGAATAGAGGCATTATAGATAAAAGGATACTCCAAGATTTTATGCCAAAAATGCATTTTCTAAGATTTATTTATTTGAATGTAAGAGATACAGAGAAAGAGGGAGAGACAGAAATCTTCCATTTGCTGGTTCACTCCACAAATGGCTGTAATGGCTTTAGCTGGGCCAGTCTGATGCCAGGAGCTTCTTCTGGGTCTCTTTTGTGGATGCAGGAGCCTATGCACTTGGGCTCTCTTGCACTGCTTTTCCAGGAGCATGGCCATGGAGTTGGATTGGAAGTAAAGCAGCTGGGACTTTAACTGACACCCATATGGGATACCTGGTCCATAGGCAGCAGCTTTACCCATTACATCAGAGTGCCAGCACCCAAAGTGCATCTTTTTTAAAGAAAAATATAGCTTGATATCTCATTAGCATCATCTGAAAAACAGAAAAGGTGTCAGGTTTTAAAATGTAAAACAGTTTGTCATAATAGTACAACTGATTTCATAACTAACCACTGTTCAGATAAATGATTACTACAGCATGTAGCTCAGAGAATTATCTATCTTATACTAAAATATGGAGACATATAAAAAGGCATTCCTAAAATTTACACTTAATCCAATTATGCCCTGAAGAAATTACTAATTTTATAAAAAGTTTATAATATTGATATGTATGTTTGGATTTATGCTAGTTTGAAGATTTATAACTATGAAGGCCATAGGGTCTTTAGGATTGTCTTTAATATTTAACATTGTTTAATATTTAATATTTACTGAAACATTATATAAGATGCCGACTTAATATTCTGTGATATATTTGGAGTGAACATCATTTGAACAGGAGTCTGTTCAAATTAAGTATGAAGATTCAGGTTTTATGACTTTGAAGGGCATGCAGAATTTAAACTTGTTTTTATTTAAAAATATAAGATGCTGATTAAATACTGTGTAGTGTATTAAAGTGAATCAACTTGAGCAAATATTTTTTAAAAATTCATAAAAAGGTTAACCTCCCATAATCTCATTGCACTTGTTTGATAATAAACCTTATCAGAACTGGATAAACATTAATAACTTAATGATTGCAAAATAAAATGAGCATAAATGGTTTTAGTTTAGTTCCCACTGTAGTTCCTGGTATCCCCTCCTCTTTATCATTTTCTTCTTCAGTTCCATTCTGATCAGTCAGCTGCAGGAAAATGAGACACTGTCTTCCTGAAGCTGAGCTGGCTCATTCTTTCTTCCAGCACAGCTCCATCAATCAGCTATGTCACCCCACTACAAGGGGACAAGCTTTTTCCTTGGGCTCTAAGTGGACCATGATTTAGCAGTAAGCCTTCAAACCTAGTGTTCTTTATGATGGTACTTTAAGCCTCAAGCAGCAAGAAGATAACCAGCACACACACCGACAGCAAGAGTGTCAGAGCATTGTAAGCCACTGCATCAGCCATGCCATGCTGTGCCACCCAGCACCTATGAAAGATAGAATAGAGCTTGACCCCCACCACGAAGATGTACAGGAACCAGAAGACCATGGTGTAGCTGCTGCTGGACCTACACACCTTGACTCTGGTCCATGATGCCAAATAGCACAACACCAGCAGGAAGCATTGGTCTCACCAGCATGAATTTGTGCATAGCAATCTTGCTCCCCTCTGGTTCTGCTTCACCAGGTCCTTATCCATGATGCTCATGCTTACCTCATTATGACCAACAGCATGGTCAGGCAAATGTGCTGCTGTTAGGGGTTGGCAGCACCGTAGTCAGCAGCCAGGACCATGGTCTAGGCATGTAGGGTCCACACAAGGTGGGAGGGTGCCCTGGGTGTCTGGTGCATGGCAGCACTCAGGCTGTAGGCATGGAGCTGTGTGACCATGTGCTAGACCTGTCCAGCTGCCCCTAGGGCAACAAAGCTCCCACCAGGCAAGCACAGAACCTGGGGAAGAGTAGAAAAGACCAGTTCTGGCCAGGCATCCAACCCTCAGCCCCCATGAGGTATCTCCTTCAGTAGGCACTGTATCCATGTCAGGGCCCTGAAGTACCCATCACAAACCACATGTGCGGTTGGGAACTGGAGCCCAGCACAGAGCTTCCAGCAGGTACTGCAGGCCCACCCAAGGGACAGACATCCCCTTCTGGTCACCTCCAGGAAGGAAAGGGAACAGAAGTGGCTTCTCACCTCCACCCACATCTCTCAAGCCTTGGAGTTTGTTCCTCCTATGTCCGTATCACTGACCCTCCCTGGGCTGCTGGTAGAAGCTGAATTGCTGTTGTTGGGGGCCCCATCTATCCTGAAGCAGACAGGTCTGCTCTCTGTTAAGTGGAAAGCCCCAAAAGGCCCAGTGCAGCATTCTGGAAGGGGATCTGGCTCCAGGTAGCGTTCCCACTTAGGATCAAGAGTCATCCCACACTTCCCCAGCCTTGCCTTACAACCCCAACCCTCTTCCCTCCCAACACTTCTTTACTCTCCCATAATCCCAGTGTACACACACATAAAGACATAAAAATTAACACCAGCAGCGAAAATGGAGCACTCAGTCTTTCCCTGGTGACACTGCAGTGAGACTCTGCACCATTATCGAGCACTAGTTCCTAGAGGTCCCCACAGACACAGGTAGGGATCCCGACCATCTGGAGCCCCCCAATTGGATAGGAGTGCCTTGTGGGTCACTAGGTCCAGGCCCCTGACTCAAAGTTCCCTGAGTTCCTGCTCCCAGGGGCTTGCCCCATTTTTACACAATCTGGATTCAGATCCTGACTGGAGAGACCTCTTGTGTCCCTTCCTGCCCACCTGGGAATCCTCTAGTTGCAACCAGAGGTTGAAGTTTCTTCCTCCTTTCCACTGCTCTGCCACTGTGTCCTCTTTCCCCTGCTGGTACGTCACTCATTATAACTAGGTGCATTGGCAATGGAAAGGTCCTGGTCACAATAAGCCTACTTGCCCTGCTCTGCCCACCCCTACTCCCACCCCACAACCCTGGCAGAGGAGAGTGGTCAGATAAAAGGAGTCCAGGTTGATACCACTTTCTTAGTGATAAAAGACAACAGAACTTAGAACCCTGGTGACCAGGCATGTACATATCAAGAGATAATCACCACTCAGCTAACTTGATCAGAGACAATGTGGACATGGTGCTTTGATGTTGAAATCCTACTTACTCCCAGAGGTTATGGCCAGAAAGCCATAGGGTCAAAGGCTTTTCCAACACTTACTTCAGATGCTGCTTTAGATCACCATCCCACAATCTTTAAAAATAATTCAGGATAAAGACTGATGCAAGGCAGGTGTCTTAGGAGCAGGCCACCACCATGAGCCCACTTGGGCAGTGCCATTCTCTCCTATTGTATGTGAGGTGAATGGATGTATAAGGATAGAATCATGGGAAGAAACAAATTGTAAGCTGGTGGCCCTGTTATGATCACACCCCATGTCATGGCTGACAGAGTGGGAAAGTACATCTGAGGCACCTTGCATCTGGTTGTATGTTAATCCAGCGCTATTAGGTGACCCTGAAATTTGCTCCAGAGTTGCTATCCAATACTAGGTTCTCAACTGCTCCCCTTTCTGGAGGAAGGTGCAATCTATGCTTTGTATAGCAGAAATGTGACTCTCCACTCTTTCAGTTAATTTTTTTGTGATCATTTTGCATTGGCTATTTTACCATGTTTCCACTGCTGTGTGCTGCTGTCCACAGGGTGCTAGGCAGTCCTCCCACATCAAATTTCATGCATCATCCTGAGTACTGGGGCTATGTTTCCCAAAAATGGACTTGGGCATCTTCACATTATATCTCTTTCCCTGAATCTTGCTGTCTTTAGGAACACATTCCAGGGTCATCTCTAGGAATGGAGCTAGGGCCATACCTGGGTGTGCAATTACAGAAAATAAGCAGTTCTCACAGTGACTCAGAATTTATGTAATTTGAGAGCTTCATGTGATTGAACAGTGTTGCAGGATCCCATGTGTCCTAAAACACTGGTGATTCAAACCCTTGCTTAAAATCTTTCTTTTTCAAACACCTAGGATTGTATGTTTTTCAAAACTAATTGGAAAAACTACTGTAACAAAGAGAGGTACTACCAATACTCTCTTCACAAATGGATGTTACAGTGTTCATCTGAATCAATGTTCCTTTCTGAAAGCTGCTTTGGTCATTGAGCATATTATTTGTCATAGGGCAGCTAGTGTGTTGCCTCTGGACAGAAGTCATGTACATGTTTTAAAAGTAACTTTTACACAAACAACAAATATTTATTGAATGTATGCTAAGTGTATGGTACCATGAAAGGTACTGAGAGTACAACAGTTAACTAGAAAGACATGTCCCTTTATGCCTTCATAAGACATAGAAGCCAGACATTATTTCATTACAATAGTGTTCAAAGAATATTGTATTTTGTCTTTGTGATAAAATATTCTTTTAAAATTTTATTAATATAAAGAGAACATGTTTTTATAGGTACAATTCTAAGGTGATAACCATATTTCTCTTCTTCCTTTTCTCCTTTCCTCAATCCCATGCCTTCCTTCCTTTATGATTTTTTTTTTACTTTTATAAAAACTATAATTCCAATCCACTCTATAATCACAGGGTTAACACACCACTACCAATAATACTTAACAAGTAAAAACTAGAAAGACCACAGTTCCACAGGAGTATAAACAAGATCTAAAAACAACAATTAAATGGGACTGGCACCATGGCATAGTGAGTGAAGCCACCATCTCCAGTGCTGACAACCCATTTGGGCATCAGTTAGAGTCACAGCTGCTCCACTTGTGATCCAGCCCCTGCTAGTTAAACCTGAAAATCAGAGAAAGATGGAATAAGTACCTAGGTCCCTGCCAACTGAAAGTAGGCTCTTGCTCCTTCCTGGCTTTGGCCTGGACCAGCCCTAACCATTCTGGCCATTTGGGGAGTGAACTAATAGACAGAAGACTCTTGTCTCTCTTCTCTTTCTGTAACTTTGATTTTCAAATAAATAAATAAATCTTGAAAAAATAACTTTAAATTATCAACTATGAACAAATAAAACTTACAAAATAATCTAAATTTTGCTGCTAAAATTCATGTTTATTTTTAATGCTACCATCAAATATTAATTTACTAATTTAATGCTACCATCATGCATTACTATTTCCTAAAATGCAACAAAATCATTAACGTAAAATTTAAGTTTGTGAATGTTTAGACTAAAAGTGTGCCTTAAAT
Organism: Oryctolagus cuniculus; assembly: GCF_964237555.1. Lineage (NCBI taxonomy): Eukaryota > Metazoa > Chordata > Mammalia > Lagomorpha > Leporidae > Oryctolagus > Oryctolagus cuniculus. The sequence goes on along the minus strand of NC_091439.1, from coordinate 139,604,063 downwards.
GTATTAATAATAAATCAAGAGGTAGTTGTCATTATTAGAAAATTTCTTAAATTTGAAGGATTTTGCTTCAGTATTCATAAATTAAATTCAGATTACATTTAAATACTTTTCTAAAGATTACACATCTGAGAGTAGGCAAATTTCAGATGAGTAAAGTTGCCCCCTAATAGGCTACTTTCCTCAAGACATATTCCAGAAAATCAGTTCCGAGAAATGAGCCCAATGTCTGAGCCACAGTAGGCTGACACAGAGGCCACAGTGTCAGCATCTCTTATGGGTACTAGTTTGAGTTCTGACTACTCATCTTCTGATCCAGCTCCTTGCTAATGTACCTGTGAAGGCAGTGGAGTATATCCCATATGTCTGAACTCCTGCCATCCATGTGGGAGACCTGTATGAAGGAACTGGCTCCTGGCTTTGACATGGCCCAGTTCCAGCTATTTTGGCCTTTTGGTGAGTGAATAAGTGGATATAAGTTCTATCTCTCTATCTCTTTCTCTCTCCCCTACCTCTCCTTTTTTTTTCTTTTTCTTTCTGTATCTGTGTCTTTTCAACAAATAAACACAAATAAAAAATAAAGCACTAGAAAGGACAGGGGTCCAGTTTTCTTTGAATGGGTCCTATTCCTGCCTATTACCAAAGTGACCAGTGTTGAGGTTCTCTTCTCCCTCCCCTGCCTACTAAGGAAGCATCTTCCAAAGCAATAGATGTCTGCATCCCAGTGGTGTAGCCTTGCAGGATAGTCATAATCCTAGAGACACCACCAAGGCATTCACAATGCAGTAACTACCACAGCTTCCCCCAAGTTACCCTTCAAAGTAAACACCAAGCACTTCATGATCACAGTGCACTTGCCTCTCTACTGCCATTCCAGGCTTCTGGGAGTACTGCTGTATGAGGTGAAAAGTCTTTGAGCTTAGTTGGTCACAAAAGAAATAAGCAAGCCAAGAAATTTTCCTTTCCAACAACCAAAAGTGTACTTATTTAGGTTACCTAATGCTTTTCTCAAGAAATTATCCCAAGTGTGACTTTAAAAAATCATTAGATGGTAAGTTGTTGTTATTCACAGATCCTGTGAATTGGGAATGTGGCAGAAGATTGAGTAGCTGTTTGGTGCAGGGTCTCTCCTGATTTTGACTGGAGATATAATCATCTGAGTGCTTGACTGAGGCTGATGGACTCACTTAAAACTCACTCACATGATTGATGAGTCGTCACTGCATTTTGGCTACAGCCCAATTTCTATACAACACTTGCTTCTCCCCAGGGTTTCCTGAGTGTCCTTGCAGCATGGGAATTTTCCCCAGTGGAAAGGATCCAAGGCAGATGAGAATGGTCTTTATAACAGCCTCAGAAGTCACATATCATCTCTTCCATGACATACAATTGTTTCTGCAGGACCAAGCAGAATCTCACCTTGTGGCTTCTCAGCATCACCCATACAGGTTGTTGCATTAAATTCAGGCTCACAAAAATTTAGGGGGGCATAAGGGGAAAAACATGAGATCAAGAGACCAGCCCACCTCCCCAGGGCTGCCCCTGACACATCACCCCCTGAAAATGCTGTTGCTATGGCAACTCTCCAATCTTGAGGCCAGTGCAACAGACTTTCTCTGATTACAAGTCCCCAGGTATCCCTTGGCCTTAGCAGGCAGTCCAGGTGCAGACTCAGTTCATGCATACTGCAGCTGGCCAGACAGAGGCGAGGCTAGCTCAAACCACTGCCTACTACTACCAATTCCTGGTGGGTCAATTGCTGCAGTCATCACAACATGCCCACAACCCACCACATGTTTTGTGCCTGGCCTACCTTGTCAGCAAATGTGTGATGAGACTAGCCTCTGAGGCTTCTGCTGGATCCTTTGACAGATGGGTTCTAGTGGTGTGGGGCTTCTTCTCCTGAAATGTTTTCTACGGCGTTAAGATAGTTCCATGCCCACGTCTGGTCTTTGGAGATTTGTTGTTTTTTAGGAGCATGTACTCAGCAGGTTAGCAGCTGGGCACTTCTGAGCTATGGAAAGGATTATTTATTTATTTTGTTTTTTAAGTAGGACTCTAAGTTAGAGCATGACCAATGTCCCCTTCCTCAGTTTTATCACCTTGCCATACACTCATAATGTGAGTATCCACTTAAAGCATGTATCTTCTATTTAAATGGCACCTCAAGATTCTGTTCATTCAGCAAGTCATTATCATCTGCCCTCTGATGTGGGCCTGTGAGAGAGCTAGTGGCAAGAGATGTTTAGACTAAGAAGAAAAAAGAGCCTTCCTATGAAAGAGAAAACCTCAGGGTAAATTATTCTGGCTTCAAATTGTGGGGAGCTCTCATAGTCCCCGCAGCCAGCCAAATTACAGAGGTGAGTTTCTCTTTCTTGGTTATGCCTCTCTGTAAAGACATGGGCACTAGGATAGAAACTAGAGATCTCTCAATTTCTGTTCACAATTAATCATAATGATAGGACTAAGAGTCAAAGGGATCACATAAACAAGACTAGTGTCTGCAAATACTGATAGAATAAAAAAGCTAGAGAACAATCCAACATGGGAAGCAGGATACACAGCAGACTCATAGAATGGCAGATGTCCTAAACAGCACTCTGGTCTCAGAATCAGCCCTTAAGGCATTTGGATCCAGCTGAAAAGCTCATGAGAGTATTTCAGGCATGGAAAGCCAAGCACTCTGGCAAAAAAAAATGACCTAAATGAAAGATCTCCACAAGTGAGATCCCAGTGGAAAGAATGGGTCATCAAAGAAGGAGGTACCTTTCTCTGAAGGGAGGAGAGAACTTCTACTTTGACTATGACCTTGTCTAAACATGATCAGAGTTGGTGAACTCAAAAGGCCTCCATAGCCTTGGCAACTCATTACAAGAGCCTAGGGTGATTACTGATGCCATAAACAAGAATGTCAATTTGTTAAGTCAACAACAGGAGTCACTGGGAACTTACTCCTCATGTAGGATCTCTGTCCTTAATGTACTGTACATTGTGATTTAATACTATAACTAGTACTCAAACAGTATTTTTCACTTTGTGTGTCTGTGTGGGTGCAAACTGTTCAAATCTTTACTTAATATATACTAAACTGATCATCTATATATAAAGAGAATTAAAAATGAATCTTGATGTGAATGGAAGGGGAGAGAGGGCAGGGGGTGGGAGGGAAGTTATAGGGTGGGGATGGGGAAAGCCATTGTAATCCATAAGCTGTACTTTGGAAATTGTATTCATTAAATAAAAGTTAAAAAAATTTCCAATAAAAAAAAAGAAAAAGAAACTAGAGATCTCAGTCTTGCCCAGGTTATTGATGGGTTTAGCAGCCTCCCAGTCAGTCAGCATCCATGTTCTATCCCGAGTTTCAGTTACCAAGCCTCTGCCCACCATATGCATATCTCCATTTCAGACAGTGGTGTCATTTCTGCGCTCTGCTACTTCTGAGATCTGACCTTAAACCAATATTTCCTACCTGGCAAGGGCATTACATCCACAAATGATGTAGGTGATTCTATTATGCACCTAGAGCTTTTTTCACATGGCTTTATAATTGTCTATGTCCTTGTCATCTGTCCCCCAGGACTCTAAGTACCTTTAGGGTAAGCATTATATTCATATCATTCATATTGTATCAGTGATGCCTAGGAGAGCACCAGGCATAATGAGAGAAGTCATCCCTGTCTCCTTCTGTCCTCTGCTCCTCACTTCCATAGTGCTAGATGCTTTTGATCTTTTCCTCCACAGCTCCCTCTGCACAACTACCACCATGAGACCCCCACACACCCCACTCCTATATTTCCTCTAATGCCATGTTCTCTCCAGTTCCAGTGGCTCCAAACAAAAAGATATAGCAGGCGAATAAGGCTTAGTTGTACCCATGAAGCTAAGCTACTGTGCTCTATTATCACTAAGTGAATTGTGGATGTTGGCCTTGAATGCTCTGATTGTGCTCAGTTCTTAACAACTGAGTTCTTGTTTTCATTTCTAGCCGTCTACCAGAAATGAAGATGTCTGCCTGCATATTGCATTTCAGTTAGTGGCCAAAGAGTTCTGCAGCACTGTTGTTGGAGCCCTTTCTAGTAATTCACTGCTCGTACCTATTGCTTTCTTCTTCTCTATGTGCCCATCCACTCCTGCCAGAGTTGTCAAGACAGAGTGACTTCATTTAAGAGCTGTGATGCTGAGTCAGTGGCGGGGCACTTCACTTGGATTTTATAATGCATATTTTGGCTATTCTGGAATTTGTTTTTACTTCCTGCTTCATTGTGCATTCAGTATTTGAGATTTAACTTTTTTAATTCATTTGTTCTTTTTAAAAAACTTTTATTTAATGAATATAAATTTCCAAAGTACAGCTTATGGATTACAATGGCTTCCCCACCTCCAATGACTTCCCTCCCACCCGCAACCCTCCCCTTTCCCACTCTCCCCTTCCATTCTTATCAAGATTCATTTTCAATTCTCTTTATATAAAGGAGATCAGTTTAGTATACATTAAGTAAAAATTTCAACAGTTTGTACCCACATAGAAACACAAAGTGAAATATACTGTTTGAGTACTTGTTATAGAATTAAATCACAATGTACAGCATATTAAGGACAGAGATCCTACATGAGGAGTAAGTTCCCAGTGACTCCTGTTGTTGACTTTACAAATTGACACTCCTGTTTATGGCAACAGTAATATCCCTATGCTCCAGTCATGAGTTTCCAAGGCTATGTAGAAGCCCTCTGAGTTCTCCGACTCTTATCTTATTTAGACAAGGTCATAGTCAAAGTGGAAGTTCTCTCCTCCCTTCAGAGAAAGGTACCTCCTTCTTTTTTTTTTAAAGTTTGACAACATGGTGGGCTAGTAATTAATTTCTTTTTTTCTATTTTATTTTATGAACATAAATTTCCAAAGTACAGCTTATGGTTTACAATAGCTTCCCCCCCATAACTTCCCTCCCACCCGCAATGCTCCCCTCTCCCACTCCCTCTCCCCTTCCATTCACATCAAGATTAATTTTCAATTATCTTTATATACAGATCAATTTAGCATATATTAAGTAAAGATGTCCACAGTTTGCCACCAACACAGAAACACAAAGTGTAAAATACTATTTGAGTACTAGTTATAGCATTAATTAAACACCTAAGAGTAATTGTGTATTAATTACAGAGTTCAGCCAATAGTTTTAAGTAGAACATAAAAAATACTAAAAGGGTAAAGTATTAAGTTCTTTTTTTTCTTTTTTTGTTTGTTATATAGTTATTTTTTATTGAATAAATGTGAATTTACAAAGTGCAACTTTTGTATTGTTGTGGCTCCCTCCCCAACCTCCCTCCCTCCCGTGGCCCTCCAATTATCTTCATATACTGAAGATCAACTTAGTATATACTAAGCAAGGATTTCAACAGGCTGCACTCACACAACCGCACAAGGTATACAATATTGTTCGACTAGTAGTGTTGTTTTTACGTTTCATAGTAAAACACATTAAGGACAGAGATCCTACATGGAGAGCTTGTACTCAGTGACTCCCGTTGTTGATTTAACAATTGGCACTCTTATTTATGACATCAGCAATCACCCGAGACTCTTGCCATGAGCTGTCTAGGCTATGGAAGCCCCTCGAGTTCACTAACTCTGCACTTGTTCAGTCAAGGCCATATCACACTGGAGGTTCCCTCCTCCCTTCAGGAAAGGCGCCTCCCTCCTTGATGGCCTGTTCCTTCTGCTGGGGTCTTGTTCACCGGGATCTTTCATTTAGATTTTTTTTTTTTGCCGCCGTGTCATGGCTTCCCATACCTGTGAGACTCTCATGGACCTTTTAGCCAGATCCGAATGTCCCAAGGGTTGATTCTGAGGCAGGAGTGCCGCTTTGGGCATTTGCCATTCTATGAGTCTGCTGTGTGTCCTGCTTCCCCTGCAGGATCATATTCTCCCTTTTAATTCCATCCTTCATTGTTTGCTTACACTGGTCTTATTTGTGAAATCTCTTCGACACTTACCCTATCTTTTTGATTGGTTGTGTATTTATACTTATCACTTTACCAAGTGCACTGGCATTGGTACCTGCCTCCTTGGTAAGATTGAGCTGAAATCTCCTAGCACATTTCTAGTTCCACCATTGGAGGTAAGTCTGAGTGAGCATGTGCCGACTTATATATCTCCTCCCTCTCTTACTCCCACTCCTATGTTTAACAGAGATCACTATTCTGTTAATTTTAAACACCATAGAATGATTGTACATTGATTACAGAGTTCAACCAGTAGTCTTATGGAGAACAAACAGAGCAACAACAACAACAAATACTAAAAGGAATAAAATAGTAAGTTGTTCCTCAACAGTCTAGACAAGGGCTGATCATGTCATTGTCTCTCATAGTGTCCATTTCACTTCAATGGGTATCATTTTAGATGCTCATTTAGTTGCCATTGATCAGAGAGAACATATGATATTTGTCCCTTTTGGACTGGATTATTTCACTCAGCATGATGTTTTCAAGCTTCTTCCATTTTGTTGTAAATGCCCGGATTTCATTGTTTTTCACTGCTGTATAGTGTTCCTTAGAGTACATATCCCATAGTTTCTTTATCCAATCATCCGTTGATGGACATTTAGGTTGATTCCATGTCCTAGCTTTTGTGAATTGAGCTGCAACAAATATTGAGGTGCAAATGGCTCTTTTTTTCTCCCCTTTAATTCCATTTGGGTATATTCCAAGGAGTGGGATGGCTGAGTCCTGTGGTAGTGCTATATTCAGGTTTCTGAGGACTCTCCAAACTGTCTTCCATAGTGTCTTTACCAGTTTGTATCCCCACCAACAGTGGATTAGTGTCCCCTTTTCCCCACATCCTCGCCAGCATCTGTTGTTGGTTGATTTCTGTATGTAAGCCAATCTAACTGGCTACATTCACTTTTTTTTGTAGTGAAGTTCTTGTTTTTGTATTTCTATGTGCAGCACGTCTTTGAGCAAGTGTTGTAGGGTTGGACGTGTGGATACAAATTCTTTCAGTTTCTGTTTGTCGTGGAAGATCTTTATTTCCCCTTCATTCATAAATGATAGCTTTGTAGTGTATAGTATTCTAGGTTGGCATTGTTTGTCTTTTAATACTTGAAATATATCATGCCATTGTCTCCTTGCCTGTAGTGTTTGTGATGAGAAGTCTGGGGTGAGTCTGATTAAGTTACCCCTGAATGTGATTTGTTGTTTTTCTCTGGCACATTTTAGGATTTGTTCTTTGTGTGTCACTGAACTAAGTGTTGCCACAATGTGTCGCGGTGAATTTCTCTTCTGGTCTACCCTGTTCGGAGTCCTGACTATCTGTTGCATTTGTCTGTTGTTATCCAGCTGCCTTTGTTTAAAGTTTTCTGATATTGTTTCATTGAGAACACCTTCCAATCCAATCTCTCTTTTCACCCCCTCAGGGACTCCTATTATCTGAACATTACACCATTTGATTGAATCTTGTAGGTCTCAGACCATATTTTTTAATTTTTTAATTTCTTCTTCCTGTGTTTGAACTAACTGTATTATTTCTGGAAGTTTGTCTTAGAATCCTGATATTCGGTCTTCTATTTCCTCTGATTTCTGAGGGATTCCACGGTGTTTTCTATATGGTCAATTGAGTTTTTCATTTCCACTATTTCATTCTGGTTTCTCTTTAGGATCTCTAATCCTTGGGCTTGTTTTTCGTTCAGCTCTTGACACTGTTTCTCATTATTTGTAAGTAATCTGATTATTAATTTTTGGAATTCTTTTTCTGGCATGGCTTCAAATTCTTCTTCTTCAGCTTCTGTTATGGTTGGTTTAGCCTGCTCCATTGGCGAGTTTATATGTTCTTCCATATTTTTATTGTGGTTTTTTGTTTTGTTTTTTGGCATTCCATCTGGGTAGTTTTTTTTTTTTTTCTAGTAACTTGAGCAGACTGGTGTCAGGGCTTTGAGCTGCCCTCCCTCGCTGCCCGCCCCTGCGTGAGGAATGTTGTGTCACTCCACTCCACCTTTGGGCTCCGCCTCCGAAGGTTAGTGTGGAGGCAAAGGCAGTTCTCCTTTAAGCCTGAATGTAAACAAACAAGATGGCTGCTTCCCGCCCACTGCAACTCCAATTTGGGAAAAGGTGGAGGCAGCAAAGGATCCTCACTTGTTTAGACCCTCAGTTAGTGCCCCTGAATCGCGTACTCTTTCCGCAGGCACTGCACACTCTGTTCCGTTTTCTATTTCCACCCCAACTCAGTCACGCATGTCTCAGTGTCTGTCCCAGAGTGGGTTGGGGGAGGGGCGGCACCAGCTGTTGCAGCAGAGCTGAGTGAGTGCCCTGTCTCACCTTGGCTTCCAGTGCTGGTGCTTAGACTCATCGCCTGGTGTCCTGCACTGTGGATGTCTGTGCCCTCCTTACAGGTCCACCTTGTCTCACTAGTTCTGAAAGAGTTTCCTCTGCAGTATTTTTTCACTGGCTTTTCCCCGAAACTACAGAATCTCAACTTTTATTGAGCTATCTTTTCCTGGACTATCAATGTGCTCCCTCCCTATTCCACCATCTTGCCCTGCCCTCAACTCCTTCTTTGAAGACCTGTTCTTTCCACTGTGATCTCACTTGTGGAGATCTTTCATTTAGGACATTTTTTTATTTTTTGCCAGAGTGTCTTGGCTTTCCATGTCTGAAATACTCTCCTGGGCTTTTCAGCTGGATCCAAATGCCTTTAGGGCTGATTCTGAGGCCAGAGTGCTGTTTAGGACATCCGCCATTCTATGAGTCTGCTGTGTATCTCGCTTCCCATGTTGGATTGTTCTCTCCCTTTTTCATTCTATTGGTTAGTATTAGCAGGCACTAGTCTTGTTTATGTGATCCCTTTGACTCTTAGTCCTTTCATTATGATCAATTGTGAACAGAAATTGATCACTTGGACTAGTGAGATGGCATTGGTACATGCCACCTTGATGGGATTGAATTGGAATCCCCTGGTATGTTTCTAACTTTACCATTTGGGGCAAGTCAGCTTGAGCATGTCCCAAATTGTACATCTCTTCCCTCTCTTATTCCCACTCTTATATTTAACAGGGATCACTTTTCAGTTAAATTTCAACACTTAAGAATAACTGTGTATTAATTACAGAATTAAACCAATAGTATTAAGTAGAACAGACAAAAAAAATACTAAGAGGAATTACATATTAACTTGCTCATCAACAGTCAGGGCTATGGCTGATCAAGCCACTGTTTCTCATAGTGTCCATTTCACTTCAACAGGTTTCCTTTTTGGTGCTCGGTTACTTGTCACCAATCAGGGAGAACATATGATATTTGTCCCTTTGGGACTGGCTTATTTCACTCAGCATGATGTGTTCCAGATTCCTCCATTTTGTTGCAGATGACCGGATTTCATTGTTTTTTACTGCTGTATTCTTTTTTTTTTTTTTTGTAGTTCCAGTGGGCTTTTATTGAGATAAAGGAACAAAAATCCCGATTTTACCACTCATATTTCCTGAACCTTGTAACCTCAGTAGACTCTGGTCCATAAATGTGTACATACAACATAACACATCCCAACAAAAACAGAGACCCATTGGAACATTTGCCAATCAACAGAAAGCCAATTTTCCCTTTCCTCAAATGTTTTCAAAGTTTTGAGTTCCCACTGCTCATTTCTCAGTGGAAGCGGTCCCTTATGGCCAGGGATGTTAGAATTTTCTCCCATTTTTACCAAACAAAAATAATAATTTCAAGTTTCAAAACAGGGAAGTCACTTTGTTTTCTCCAGGCACCCCTCCCCAAACCATTGGTTAAAATACAGCAGCCTGCATCTTAATAACCCAGCCCTACCTCCACCCTTGCCTTACCCAGCGCTGTCTACTGGAGAATTTAAATTGCTGTATAGTATTCTAAAGAGTACATATTCCATAATTTCTTTATCCAGTCTACTGTTGATGGGCATTTAGGTTGGTTCCAGGTCTTAGCTATTGTGAATTGAGCTGCAATAAACATTAATGTGCAGACAGCTTTTTTCTTTGCTAATTTCATTTCCTTTGGGTAAATTCCAAGGAGTGGGATGGCTGGGTTGAATGGTAGGGTTATATTCCGGTTTCTGAGGAATCTCCAGACTGACTTCCATAGTGGCTTAACCAATTTGCATTCCCACCAACAGTGGGTTAGTGTCCCTTTTCCCCCACATCCTCGCCAGCATCTGTTGTTGGTAGATTTCTGTATGTGAGCCATTCTAACTGGTTTTGTTGTTGTGGAGTTTCTTGATTTCTTTGTAGATCCTGGTTATCAACCCTGAGTATGTCTTCTAGTTTCTAAGTTAATATATCATAATGAGGGCCATTGTATATGGTAGCAGTTATAATATTTGTTTGATGATTGACATAGAGTTTATAGAGAGCATATACTCATGAGATTGTGTCCTGGATTTATGGGGACACCATAAGTTGGTTGGAGGAAGCATTTTATTACTGATGAACATTAATGTACTGACAACACCTTGTCTTTTAAATAATGAAGTCCAAATTCCTTCTGCCTTCATCTACCTAAGTAAAGCATTGAAATTCTGTTGATTATACTTTTTAGATCTCACTTGTTGCCTCTTTATTCCCACTGCCACAGTTCCTTGGTTCTGATCCTACTAAATTACGTTTAATAGACTTTTTAAAAGCATTTTAATGCTAATTTTTGTGTGATTTTTTAAAAAAGATATATTTATTTCTTTGAAAGGCAGAGTTACAGAGAGAGAGAGAGAGAGAGAGGTCTTTCACCCGATGGTTCATTCCCCAATTGGCTGCAATGTCAGGAGCTGTGCTGACCCAAAGCCAGAAGTCAGGAGCTTCTTCCAGGTCTCCCATGCAGATGCAGGAGCCCAAGGACCTGGACCATCTTCTACTGTTTTCCCAGGCCATAGCAAAGAGCTGGATTGAAAGAGGAGCAGCCAGGACTAGAATCAGCACCCATAAGGGATGCCAGCACTGCAGGCATCAGCTTTACCTGCCACGCCACAGTGCTGGCTCCTAATGGACTCTTTAATTGACTTTCTTGCCTTTTGTCTTCTTTACCTTTGTGTCCAAAGACTTTTGTGATTTGGCCCACTCTTCTTGGCTGTATTTGGTAGCTCAGTATCTCACTCCAATTTTTAGTGAAAGCAAGTAGGTAGTAGTTCTTTCTTCTTCTTTTTTTTTAAAGATTCATGCATTTATTTGAAAGGCAGAGTAAAATAGAGAGAGAGAGAGAGAGAGAGAGAAAGATTTTCCTTCACTGGTTCACTCTCCAAATGGCCACAAGAGTCAGAGCTGGGTTGTTTCAAAGTCAAGAGCCAGGAATTTCTTCTGGGTCTCCCATGTGGGTGCAGAAGCCCAAGTACTTGGACCATCATTTACAGCTTTCCCAGGCCATAGCAGAGAGCTAGATAGAAACTGGAGCAGGCAGGTTTCTAACAAGTTGCCCATATGGGATGCTGGCACTGTATGAGGTAGTATGCTGTGGCATACTGGGTAAAACAGCTCCTTCAAATCACCACATGAAAGAATGCTCAATAAATGCATATTAAATAAATGAATGGAATGCATTAATTACATTGCTAGGGTGAAGATTTAACCTGATTGGTCCTGGATGGTTCCTATTTCTACACTTCAATCTTGTATAGTTATTAACTTGGTCCTTTTATGATCAAACTTTTCTCAGAACAACAAATTATATATTCAGCTGATTGTGGCAGTCATCAAATAGATTTCTATTTCCTTGTATCCTCTATTAGATAGTTATTGAAGGTCAGAAATCTTATTTGTATTTGTTATATCCTCATTTATTCATTCAACTAAGAGGCTTACTTTATCACGATGCTGAGTTTTAATGTCAAAGCAAGCATTTTTCTTGTCCTGATGAGGTTTTCAATCTGGCAAGAAAGAGCATCTACCCAAAGAATGTTCTGATCTAGTAAATGCTAGTGTGAAGTGAATGGATAAAGATTTATGCATTCCCAATCCAGCAGCTCTAATCCTATGAACTATAATTGAGAGAAGTAATCATAAACATAGAACTCTATGTTATCCAGTTAACTATTTGCGTTTCTACTTTAAAACTTAAGAAACAAACAACACACATATACCTAAGAATACATAAAATTTGTATGCTATCTTGATATTAAACATAAGAAAAATGATCTTGGAATAATAGCAACTTTGAATTTCTTTCCTTTTTTAGACAAGGTATAAACCTACGCAGTTTTCTGTGTAGATAATCATTGTAGGTACTCTCTCTCTTTTTTTTTCCAGATGAGAAATCTGGGATTTAGAAACTGAACCCCAAGAAAAAAGAAAGATTTATTAATCCAGTATTAGAATTTGGTTGGCTTTTAACATATACTTTTTAACTATATTGTTATGGGCAAATTCTAAACTCTTTCTGCCTCAGTTTCCTCTTTGTAAACTGATGATAATCCTGCCTCCAAAATTAACCTAAGGTATAAATGATGTGATGTAAGGCATTCAGTATCTTAACCTGGCTCCTAGAAGATACTCAGCAATGCTAGTTCTGTATCAGTTCCCCTGTTCGTTTCTGTACTTGGTGAATTAAAGGATGGTGTCAAATGATTTGAAACGAACATTAAACATCAATAAAACACAAATAAAAATTGTTTTCTTAAATCTGGATGTTAAACCATTCCATCTACACTCCTCTAAAAATTGTATTGCAATTATAGTCATTTATTATTTGAGAGAATCATTCCTGGAAGTGTTATGCCCAGTTTGATTGTCCCCAAAGACCACCAAGGAGCCGATACCACTGTAAAACACATGAGAGTTCTATTACACGTCCATGCCTGGGCTCTCAACTATCACCAACACAGCAGATTTGAATTGAGAGCCCCAACTCTTCAGTTAACAGGGGTTTTATAGGGTTTTTAGAGACATTCTATATATTATAGTACCATTTAGCAAATCATCTCATCCCATGGGAAATTCAAAGGACATCTCTTAGAATTGATTAGTGCATCCAGTGGTGGGAATGGCCCTAGTAAAGGTGGTTGGATGGCTTTGGGGCTGATGTCTCTTAAAGTGATTGGCTAAAGTATAGGGTCTGAGCTGCTGGGGTATAATGCCAAACTGCAGGGTCTCGGGAAGTTATCAATCACCTTAATTGCCTTGAGAAGACACCAGGAACTCTAGGTATTTCTCTGTTATCTGCTAATTGGCTGTTGCTGGGAGAGTTTACTGCAAGGGGAGTTCATTTATTTTATTTAGGAGCTTCTGGCTCAGGGTTCAGGGCCTGGTCAGGCCCGAGTTACAAGATGAAGGCCTATTTTAAAATAGTTGCACCTTGATCCAGGCTCATGTCTCTCAGAAGAAAGATTTTTTTTTTTTTTTGACAGGCAGAGTGGACAGTGAGAGAGAGAGAGACAGAGAGAAAGGTCTTCCTTTGCCGTTGGTTCACCCTCCAATGGCCGGAGCTGCAGCCGGCGCACCGCGCTGATCCTGGCAGGAGCCAGGAGCCAGGTGCTTTTCCTGGTCTCCCATGGGGTGCAGGGCCCAAGCACCTGGGCCATCCTCCACTGCACTCCCTGGCCATAGCAGAGAGCTGGCCTGGAAGAGGGGCAACCGGGACAGAATCCGGCGCCCCAACCGGGACTAGAACCCGGTGTGCCAGCGCCGCAAGGTGGAGGATTAGCCTATTGAGCCACGGCGCCGGCTCTCTCAGAAGAAAGATTTTTCTGGAAAAAGACAAGAGGTTATGAAGGAGCCAGGATTTGGGGATCAATTAGCAGCAGTGGGTAACCACTCTTGAAAAACACCAATTTGAAATTTGGGGATGGGAAGGAAGGGCAGGAGGGATGTAAACAGAAGCAAATGCCCTTTGGTTTCCAGTCTGTCTCCAACCCAGACTGAAGTCCTTGGGGTGGGGAAAGTGGTAGTGGTCTCTCTAGGTATGCCCTATCATGGACTCCATTTCCCAGAGTCCCCGGTGTCCTTACGTATTCCGTGCTCCAAATGCCTGTGAGGGTGAATGTGGCAGAAAGTGTGTGCACCTGCGCATCACTGCCCATGTTGCCTGGAATTGGGAACTGAGGGAGTTCACTCACTGAGCGGCTGCACTGCTTTCTCCTGCATTCGCCAGGTCTCTTGCTGTGGAAGTGCAATCCCAGGCATCCTGCAGCCTGCCACCCTCTGCTACTAAGCCTCAGGATCTACCGCCTGTAGGTCACACTGCCAGGGACTTTTCCTGCCCCCCACTCCCTGCTTTGCTCCCTGTCTGTCCTGAAGAAAGGGGACGTGCGCCTGGGACTTTTTTTGTAAGTATGGAGAACAGAAAGGGGCACAGATGCATGTGTGGGAGAGGGGTGGATGTGAGTGGGGCCAGCGGATCCCAGACGCTTTTCGCTTGCTTCCCAGGGAACCTGGAGGCTTCCCTGGGCACGGTAGGAGCTGTTGAGTCTTCCACCACTGCTTCCCCACCTCCCTGCACCCAATCAGTCCTGCATGCTACCTTGCTCAAACTTTCCTTAATGTGTCTTATGTAGTGGTTACTAGAGAGGGGGCATGGGATAGGAGAGCTTTACAAGCAGGGCAAGCAGAGGGACAGCCAAGGAAGGCAATGAGCCTCTCATTCTCTATATTTCAATAAGCGTGATTCACAGGTAGGATGGGTTGCAGAATTCCATCTGGCTAGGCCTCCTGCTGTTTCCCGAGGTTGTTTCAGCGGGGCGGGGCTCAGTGGCCTTAGGCAAGGGGCCAAAGGCTGCAGGGGGTTGGGAAAGGAGACTCAGATTAGGATCTGCTTCTGCTCCTTGGTCCCTACCCTACACCTCAAAGGCCCAGAGGGTGGGGTCCCCATGGCACACCTGACAGCTGGGATCTGCTTACCCAGCTGACATTTTCTAGGCAGTGCAGCTTGATGGGTATGCGGAAGTTTTGTGGTTTGATGTCTGTTCTGTATTTTGTTAACAGACTTATCAATTTGGAGTTTGCAGCATGAAAACCTAGCTGATTATTTATTTGGCTGCTTTTTAGTTTCTATCTTCATCCTTCTTTCTTCTGTTAGCAAGGAAGTCAACTCTTATTACCTGCCACTGAACTCTTTGCAAAGTGAGATGTGAACCAAAGTTAATGCAAATCTATTGTGTGGGTCAGTAACTGGAGCTATTTTAATCTGGGTTTGGATGAAGTGGAGAACTCTAGAAACATATACTACAGAAAAGTAACTTTTTCTCTGCCCAGTTCCTTACAGTCACCCAATGCTTCACCAAGCTATTTAAAGATTTGTTTGTTTTACTTGAGAGGCAGAGTTGCATACAGAGAGAGGGAGAGACAGAGAGAGAGGTCTTCCATCCCCTGACTCACTCTCCCAATGGCCACAATAGCTGGAGCTGAGCTAATCTGAAGCTAGGAGTGAGGAGCTCCCTCTGGATCTCCCACATGGGTTCAGTGACCCAAGCAGTTGGGTCATCTACTAAGCTGGATTGAAAGAGGAGCAGCTGGGACTAGAACTGGTGCCCATATGGGATGCTGGTGCCGCAGGAAAAGGCTTAGCCCATTACACCACAGCACCAGCCCCCAAGCTGATTATCTTACAGACCATACTGTTTTAATTAAGAAGTCCAGTTACTTTGCTTATTTTACGTTTTGTGTTTAAGTCCATGACATTTTTGATATGAAAGGCTATTAGTTATAGATTTTCATAACGACTGTGGTCTGTGCCAGCCTCTATACAAGTTGTCAATGTGAGGAGGGGTAAGAAAGAAGAGGGAAAAGAAAAAGTGCCCCATCCCCCATATAGAGTTGCCCACATAGTGTAGATGTGGCCTTGAAAACTGTTGCTGTCTTTGAGTATAATGAAGTTTTCACAAGAATAACTGTTTAAGTGATGCATGTATTCTATTAGAGTGGTGTTGCCACCGATTACTAATTTATGAATCTCATTTACCATAATGAGGTCATCTAGGAAGTAAAAATAGAAACTGAATCCTGGATCAAAGGTGTTAGTGTGACAGTTTTTCTCCTCTCAACCTCAATATGTTGTTTGTGACCTTTTCTCCAGTGTACTTCCTATCACAGTGCTTGTGAATGGACAACTAGTTTTGTGTTTCTGCTGGGAAGAGCTGCTTCACACTCATGAAACAACTGTAAGACCACTTTCTGAGCAACCATGTTGTGTGCCCATTAATATGACTTGGGGACAGCCAAGAGCAGGACTCGTAGACTTGTCAGGCTAACTGGCTGTCCTTGGCACATCATTCCTTGTACTGCTATAAGTTTCTGGCATGTTATTTAAAATTTGTAAGAGATATGTTTCATATGAGATGCCTAAGCTGGTAAGTAGCAGTGATGTCTTTAAGGAAAGGTGCCGTGTGAGGAAGCATTCTGGTGATGTCCATTCATCTGACCATTTATGGTAGTCATTGATGTCTACCACATGTTAGGAGAAGGAAATCCTCTCTGAATTACATTAAGCCAGGAGGATTCATATACAGTTTATCAAAGGTTTCTCTGTGTGAGGGAATAACCAAAATACTACATTGTATAGGTTTTTTTTTAAGATTTGCTTTATTTATTTCAAAGGCAGAGTTACAGAGAGAGAGAGAAGTCTTCCATCCACTGGTTCACTATCAAAATGGCTTCAACAGTTGGGCTTGGGCCAGGCTGAAGCCAGGAGTCAGAAGCTAGGAGCTTCTTCCTGGTCTCCCACTTGGGTACAGGGGCCCAAGCACTTGGCTGAAGCACTTGCTTTCCCAGGTGCATTAGCTGCAAGCTGGATTGGAAATAGAGCAGCTAGGTCTTGAACCAGCACCCATGTGGGATGTCAGCACTGCAGGAGGCTGCTTAACTCACTATGCCAGCCCCAGGTGGGTTTTTTCAAAGGGGAGGATAAATTTTTTTTCTGATATGACTCTCAATATAAAGATTTTAATTTGTAGTAGATGATGGTTTTTGGATACAATTTGAGTTTCATTAAATTTCTATTTAGTGTATATTTTTTGAAGTTAATGAGCCCTAGTATTTATCTTGTGTTATCATTACTTTGATAAACTTTCTTCCATTTCTCATTTAAACTACTTTTTAAAAAAAACATTTACATTGTGTATTTGAATGACAGAGTGATAGAAAGAGAGGGATAGAGAGAGGTCTGTTTCACCCTCCAAATGGGCTGCAGTGGCCAGGGTAGGGTCAGAATGAAGCCAGAAGCCTGGAACTCCATTTGAGACTCCCATGCAGGTGGCAGGGATCCAAGTGCCAGGCCATCTTCTGCTGCCTTTCTCAGGAATATTAATAGGGAACTAGATTGGAAGTGGAGCAGCTGAGATTTGAACTGGTACTTATATGGGATGCTGGCATTGTTGGCAGTAGCTTAACCCAGTGTGCCACAATGTTATCCCATCAATAGACTTTTTTAAAAAATATATATTTATTTATATGAAAGAATTATACAGAGAGAGAAGGAGAGGCAGAGAGAGAAAAGTCTTCCATCTACTGGTTCATTCCCCACTTGGCCACAATGACTGGAGCTGCACCAATCTGAAGCTAGGAGCTTCTTCTGGGTCTCCCATGTGGGTACAGGGGCCATCTTTACTGCTTTTGTAGGCCATAGCAGAGAGCTGGATTGGAAGTGGAGCAGCCACTTCCATATGAGATGCTGGCACTGTAGGTGGTGGCTTTACCCTCTAGGCCACAGTGTAGGCCCCCATAATTAGACTTTTGAAGTGAAATCAGTGGCTATGAAAATGTACAAGCTAAAGTTAAACAAAGGAAATAGAAAGAAGCTTCTTCTAACTACAATTGGTTCCAGAGACCTTTATTGGACATCAGCTCTGACTGGGCCAATAAGCAAAGCAAAAAAGTCAGAGCTTTAGTTAACATTTTGCTCTAAATCAGAGGTGGGGAATTTCCATACTGTGGGCCATTATAAGGTCCATGAAATCATTTGTTCTGGCCCTGCCAAGGCAACTTCAGGTGGGAATGGATAATCGATCTACAGTATGCTAATTTTTCAGTTGGTAATTTTATATGGTCCATGAATGATATAAATATACAAATGGCCCTGGAATAAAAAAAGTTCCCACTTCTGCAAAATGTTAATGGAAAATTCAATGCACTTTACACTCCTTTTTGTGACCTGTTATCTAAATCTGTAACTCTTTTTCTTTGATGAATTCATTGCTTGTTTATTTATTGAAGAGACTTAGAGAATCCCTGCCCACTGATTTACTACCCAAATGCCCACAGATGCCATGGTGAGGACCATGGCAAAAGCTGGTTGCTGAGAGCTCCATCCTGGTTTTCCATGTGAGTTTCATGTACCCAATCACTTAAGAAATCACCACTGCTTTCCACAGTCTGCTTTAAAAGGAAGATGGATTCAGGAGCCATATCCATATCCAGGAATTGAACTCACTCAAGTAAAAAAGACACAATATTTTTTTTCACTTTTTAAAAAGATTTATTTATTTGAAAGTCAGAGTTACTCAGAGAGAAGAGGCAGAGAGAGAGAGAGGTCTTCCATTTGATGGTCCACTCCCCAGTTGGCTGCAATGGCTGGAGCTGCACCAATCCAATGCCAGGAGCCAGGAGCTTCTTCCCAGTCTCCCACATGGGTTCAGGGGCCCAAGAACTTGGGCCACCTTCTACTGCTTTCCCAGGCCATAGCAGAGAGCTGGGTCAGAAGTGGAGCAGCCGGTTCTCGAATCAGCATCCATATTGGATGCTGGCACTTCAGGCCAGTGCCTATAAGGAATATGAAATTTGCAAGGGGTATATAAATACTGAGTGACTTTTTGAGGCACCAGGGAGGTGAATTCAGTCCCCTTGTCTGATTGGAGGGAGGAGGAAGCCACATGATGATAGCAGTGATAACAGTATTAGCAATGAATAGACCAGTATAAGGATCCATCTGAGTTCCAGTTTCCCCACAATGGCATTTTCAAAATACCAGTTTAATCTGGTTGTAAATCATGTAAGGATTGATCAGAAAAATTAAAGTGGGAAGGCCACCTTGATTTTTTTGATTATTAAGCTGTGTATTTCATTAATCACTGAGAGTTCTGGAGGATATTTTTCCAACTGTTTGTTATGCTGTTATACATGGAAGTGTTTTACTAATTTCATTTTGTAGTAGTTCATTATTAGTACGTACAAATGCTTTTGCTTTTTAAAGTTGCATTTCAGCAATTTTGATTAATGTATACTAGTCATACATTATTATAGGATATAGTGCAATATTTGAACACATATACACGGTAGAAACTAATTAAGCTAGATAACTAGTTTTCCATTTCCTCTTCATAATTTGAGCCTACCAGCTCCTCTCCTCCAGTTCTTTACATAGTACCTAATATGGTGCACTCTAGTCATCAAACTGTATTATGGAACACCAGAAGTTACTTCTGCTTCCCTGTGCTTTGCTACCTGTTAGCAATACCCCTCTCTCCCTAGCTGCCACCCTTCTCAGCCTCTACTCATCACAATTCAGACCCATTTTTTTGTCACTTCAATATATGACAAGGAATGTGTGACATTTGTGTTTCTGTGTCTGGCTTATTTCAGTTATTTTTATATCTTTTAAAGCATAGAGATACTTAAATTATTTTATTTTTTGTGTCCAAATGATGTTCCCTTGTCCACTGTCTCACTGATTGACAGCTAGATTTGTTCTAAATCATGAATGCTGTGAACTGTGTTGTAGTGACTGTAGGAAAATTGCTTTCTCTTTGATATTCTTATTTCATTTCCTTTTACTGTATAGCCAGCAGTAAGATAGCTATGTCATGTAGATTAATTTTTCTTCTGAGTAATGACCATACTGTTCTCCATAACTCCTGTACTAATTTACATTTTTACCTGTAGTATATGAGAGTTTTCTTTTCTCATATCCTCTCTAGCATTTATTTTCTTTTTTATATTTTTGGAATAAGTTATAATATTGTGGGTTTTTTCTATTGTTTATTTGTTTTTTATTAAGTATTTCATTGTTTATTTGAAAGAGTTAAATATAGAGAGGGAAAGGCAGAGAGATCTCTCATCTGATAGCATACGCCACAAAGAGTTGCAACAACTGGGGCTGGGCCAGGCTCAAGTCAGGAGCTTCTTCTGGGTTTCCCACATGAAAAGCAGGGGCCCAAGTCCTTGGACCATGTTCTGCTGTCTTTCCAGGTGCATTAGCAGGTGTCTGAGTTGGAAGTGGAGTAGTTCAGAGTCAAATTGGCACTCCCATGGGATGCTGGCCTCACAATTGGCAGTTTACTCACTATGCCACAATGCCAGCCCCTCTCCCTATCATTTTAGTCCTCAAAAAGTCATTAACATCAGCATTCACCCCATTTCCTTTTCTCTCTGTTATTCAATTTATTGAAGTTTTATTTTTATTTCCACTATTCCTAATATTGCTCTTCCCAAGGTCATTAGTGATTACTGTGTTTGTTAAATGGAATTTTTGTTTTTAATTCCTCATTTACAGAGTGCACTTTGTAAAGTTCTACTGCATGCCAAACCCTCTTCTAGGCACAAAATATAGGCTCTTTTTCTCTTAAGGGTTAATATGACAACATGCTCACAAGATAACATAAAGTACACTTTCACTGAGAATAAATTGTGTTATGAAAATGAAGCATAGTAATGGGATAAGTAACTAATCAGAACAAAGAATGGGTTTAGAAGGCATCATCTGACACATTTCCTAGCTCCCTCTTCAAACACTGTCTCCCTCAGCATACATTGTAACACATCTCCTTCAATTTCCTCTGTACTTTTGATTACTCCTTTTAAGTCCATTTGCAGTCTCATGTGCTTAAAATCAAATATTGATATTTCTCAGATGTTTACCATTGCAGTGGTTGTCTACACACTTTACAAATACATGTAGTGCTTGGCTAAACTCATCTACTCCTCATGACATCATACTTTATGTTACTTTAAATAAATTTACATTTCTCCTGAGCATAGAACACATATATATGCAACTATGAGCTTCACAGTTCCTCAAAATCAATATGAACAAAAGTAAAAGTAAAACTTGCTTCCCCCTTGGTAAACCTTATCTCAGAATATGTCACCAACATTCCACTTTCCATAAAAGGTAAATATTTGGGAATAATCAATTCTTTCCCTTTTTTGTTCACTTACCTGTGACTGGATGAGTGTATTCCTTACCTATTTTTCAAATCTCTTCATTCTACCTGCTACCTCCTTGGTCCCACCTTCCTTATATCTGCTGTCACCTACATAAATGAAATTACAATAGTTATCTAAGATGGTTCCCACTCTCGCTCTCAACTTCAGTCCATTCCCCAAGCAGCAAATTAAACACAATAGCTGTCACCTTATTTCTCTTTCATATCTTCATCTACACCACATGACTCTTCCACATCTCACTTCTGCCTACTTCTTCATCTTCATCTTTGTCAGTGGCCCCTGACCCCAACTCTGCTTTAATCACTGTGAACTTTTGCTCAGTTCCTGCTCTATGCCTTGCCCTTAATATACTACTTCACATGTGAAAACCATGGCTCATGAAAACTACAGACTGTATAAATGAGTGAATCTTTTGAGGATCACAATTTCTTGGAGAAATGTAATAAGGAATAAAACAAAAAATATCCTTGGTATACAGCAGGTATACTATTTTTAAAGCCACAGAGAAGAGACTAAATAGAAGTTCAGCAGAAGGAAAGTAGCGTGATACAAAAGTTTGTGGCAAGGCTAACAGGCACTGGTCAAGAATCTAACAAATCCACTAGGAAAAGAATAAAATTTTCTTCACCTCCTTCAATCATACAAATTATTTCAACCTAGGATAATGAGACAACTTTCCAATTTTTATATATTTTTTTCATCAGTTTAGAGGTTTTATTGTAGAAGGCTTTCATATCCTGGATTAAATTTATTGCATGATATTTGATTTTCTTGTGACAATTGTAAATATGTTTGCTCTTAAAATTTGCTTCCCACTAAGTTCATTATTATATACCAAAGTGCTACTGAATTCATTTTGTATTGTCAATTTTATTAAATTATCAGTTCCAGAATTCTCTTGATGATGTTCTTATTTATTTCCATATAGAACCATGTTATCTGCAAACAGAAATATAAATTTAAATTCTTACTTTCCTGTTTGAGTGGATATTTTCTGTTTTCGATTGTATTCATTTGAATCATTTCCTATTTCTCTTAATTTAGCTAGAAAATTATTTTCTTCAAAGAATCAGCTCTTCATTTTTTTAAAAGACTGATTTATTTATTTTAAAGCAGACTTACAGAGAAGTAGAGGCAGAGAAAGAGAGTGAGAGAGAGAGAGAGAGAGATAGAGTCTTCCATCTACTGGTTTACTCCCCAAATGGCCACAATGGCCAGAGCTGCACTCATTCAAAGCCAGGAGCCAGGAGCTTCTTCCAGGTCTCAGATGTGGGTTAAGGGGCCTAAGGACTTAGGCCATCTTTTACTGCTTTCCCAGGCCATAGCAGAGAGCTGGTTCAGAAGTGGAGCAGCCAGGACTTGCACTGTCTCCCATATGGGGTGCCAACACTACAGGCAGTGGCTTTACCTGCTATGCCACAATGCTTGTCCCTCTTCATTTTATTTATTTTTAGTATTGATTAAGATTCTTCCTTATTTATTTCTGCTTTGATCTTTATTATTCATTTTTTACTGCCCTTGGATTTGACTTATTCTTGTTTTTTCTGGGTACTTGAGAAGGATAGTAGGTTACTTATCTGATATCTTTATTGTGTTTCTATATGTTTGGCCAACTGAAGTCATAGTTTTAATTTCTATGTTTCCCTGATAACTGTGGGGACCTTCTAGGTGACTGCAGAGAATGCTTGCAGAAATGAGGCTGTATTAGGTTGCTAACAAAATACCACAGATAGTGTCATTTTAATCAGAGAAATTTACTTCTCAGAGTTGTGGAGATTGAAAACACAAGATCAAAGTCATAACAAGCTTGATTTTCTTCTAGAGGCCTTTCTCCCAATGGACCTCACACATATGATAATATTTGTTCTGCTCAAAAGCAATTTCTCCAGGTAGAGTCATATTGGCAGTTAGCACTTAAAGGTATGAGTTTTAGGGAGGCACATTTCAGTCCATAACACTTATATGGGCTACATGGTCTGACTCAAAGACAGCTATCTCTGGGGAGGATAGAGATGTTGAAATGAGTGTTAGGATTCTTACAGTATTACTTTCAGAGCTAACTCCATTGAAAATTGTGCATGCATGCACACACACAGAAACAAAAATACTTGCACATATAAACACATACTACAGTGGAAATGCCTAATGGTTGTTATCTATAGGTAACATCAATACAATAACCATAAGGTGGCAAATTAGCAAACCATTAAAAAGAGTATTGGAGAGAATAAAAACAAAATCTGCCACTACAAAAATATGTAAATATATGTATATATGATATTCAATATTTATAGTTGCTAATAGATAAATAGCATGGGAAATAAAACCTAAATCTTACCTCTCAATATTACAGACTATGCTGCATGGAGAATGTCTTCCCAAAACCATTCATTGGGTTAATGCTTTGGCATAGTATGTTAGGTCTTCAACTGCAGTGCTGGAATCCCATATGGGTGCCAATTGAAGTGCCTGCTTCTACACTTCCAGTTCTGCTCTTGGTAATGGCCAAGAAAGCAGTGAAAGCCCAAATACTAGGGCCCTTGCAACCATGTGGCAGACCCAGAGGAAGCTCCTAGCTCCTGGCTTTGGATCATCCCAGCTCCAGCCATTGTGGCCATATGGGGAGTAAACCAGTGGATAGAAGACCCCTCTTTCTGTCTCTCCTTCTTTATGTCCATAGCTGCTCCTCAAATAAAAATTGAATCTTTATAAAATATTGAAAAATCTTCACATTTTAAATTTCTGTTACTCAAAGCTAGCACAGAACTACATTATACATAGGAAAGATAGATTCTGAAAATCATAAATGTAATGCATTGTAGCAAAATTTTCACAAATACTTCTGATTTTCTCAACACTAGATACTAAATTAATAGTCATTGTGGGCCGGCACCACGGCTCACTAGGCTAATCCTCTGCCTTGCGGCACCGGCACACCAGGTTCTAGTCCCGGTCGGGGCGCCGGATTCTGTCCTGGTTGCCCCTCTTCCAGGCCAGCTCTCTGCTATGGTCAGGGAGTTCAGTGGAGGATGGCCCCAGTGCTTGGGCCCTGCACCCCATGGGAGACCAGGAGAAGCACCTGGCTCCTGCCTTCGGCTCAGCGCGGTTCGCTGGCCGCAGTGCACTGGCCATGGCAGCCATTGGAGGGTGAACCAACGGCAAAAGGAAGACCTTTCTCTCTGTCTCTGTCTCTCTCACTGTCCACTCTGCCTGTCCAAAAAAAAAAAAAAAAAGAATAGTCATTGTGGATTTTTCATCTCTTTGACAACCACTTGTAGTACTTCACAGCTTTTCCAAATTTATCACTATGTGTGTTTTTCAAAACATGCACTGAATTTTACCAGTTTAATGAACATGAAATTGAATTTTAGTGGCACATATAATAAACATCTACAAAGCTTCCAAAACATAGAAATAATACCATGGATCAGATATGAGACTTACATTTGATTGAGTTCAATTCTTTTAAGCTAATTTGTCATTAGTATGTGGCAATTACAAATATAATTAATAATTAAGCATATAAGCATTAAAATTGAATGATTCATAGAATTTGGAAATGATTGTGTGTAGCAGTGGGAACACGTTTTTTAGTAAAATTGATGAGGGTTCCTTAAAATCTAAATAAGAAGCTATTCTAGTAAACTCCAAAGACATATAGGGAGTAAATAAATACCACAGAAAGTAAGAGCAAAGAGATTTGGTGCCAGTTGAAACCTGGTCTGCTTTCTTATCCCCTGTCATGACACAATGAAATGGAAACATCAGGATCCTTCTCCTCTCTACCACCAACTGAAGGGCAAGGCATCCTCATTTGTTCTGACTCCAGTTTCCTGTTGCCAAGAATATGTCCTGGGTGAATATGGCTGAGAAGTAGTGCCCCATCCTATCTGAATGATGGAGGCTCTGTATTTGTCAAGAGAACTCATGGATCCCATCTTCCACTATATGTTATGTCCACAGTAAGCATGTCTACAGAAATTGACCGTATTTGTGGTGAATTTTGGTTGTAAGTTTTTGGGATAAGGAAGATCTCTCTCTCTCTCTCTCTCTCTGTTTTTCAAATAAGTAATTTTGTTTAAGAAATAACTCAATCCAAGTCTCTGACATGGCTCAAAGGCCTTCACCTACTTGAGGCATTGCTTCCCAGGAGGTGTTTTTCAGTATGTGATTTTGCAGGGAGCTGGAATTGAATCAGGAGGGGAGCAGCCACTCAAATGGTAATTTCTAGTGAATCTTGGCTAGATCTTATCTCTTCCACAAGCAGACCCCAGGGTTTTCCTGAAGATAACTGTGTCAAATAAGGAAAATCTGAGAAGGCAAATGCTTTACAATGTGTGTTTCTCTCACATGTCCTGATGTCTCATAGGTAAAGGAAGTGAAATGGTGAAATCCAAGGTCTTGTGAAGGGATGGATACAGGGAATGGTGTTATTTGAAATCATTACTGAAAAAGTATACTACATTAAATATATATTATGTATATTTGTTCCAATGCAATTTTGGCCAAAAATGTGATGCTGTAAGTTGCATTCATTCTATAGACTTTCAGGTCTAAAAATACAAGAAGTGTTCTAGTGTACACACATATATATGGAATCCTATATGGTATTTTTGAAATCATAGAAAAAGAATGAATTCAAAATGACTTTCTCTAATGTAAATTTTAGTGACAACATAATGCTTATCTCTTTGATAACCTCATTTATTTGGATAATCGCCCTTAAAGTTTTAATTTTTTTTACTATTATCATTATTTTACAAAATTTGTAGGCAGTGCTTTCTTAATTATTCCTCAGCTTGTAGTCACTTTCATTTTAGGAAATCTATAATTGTTTATTAATCAAAAAGGAAAATAAACATAACTTTGTTCTCAGAGAATATCCACAAATAAGATGAATAACAAATGTGTCATGATTATGAAACATTACATTCATCTAAGATAGGGCAGTTTGGTCTCTGTTCTTTCTGTTGCCATGACAAAATATATATTACATGTTTGAGTTGAATCTCAGAGCAAAATATCCTAAATCTTTTGGTTCATGATGTCCCAGTCTTTATCGTCACATACATGACATAGTGGTCAACATTTTAGTGCTACCTTGAAAATAAATACTTAGAATTCTACAAAGGTAAAAATTGCCTAGTACTAACACACATATCCGTTAAATTCATTTCTGAATTTTTAGAGTAATGCAGTCCTTAATAGTTCTGAGGAGCTGAACTTGATTCAGGTATAGGATCCCAAAATGTGGGGAAAAGAATCTAGTGCAGGTTATTTTGTTTTTGTAATATTTATTTATTGATTTGAAAGGAAGAGTTACAGAGATTGGGAGAGACAGGGAGAGAAAAAGAGATATTTTCCATCTTTCTGCTCCATTTCCCAAATGTCCACAGTGGCTGGGACTGGGCCAGGCTAAACCAAGAGCCTGGGACTCCGTCTTGGTCACCCATATTAGGGGATGGGGCCCAAATACCCAGACCATCTTTCAGTACTCTTTCAGACGTATTAGCAATGGAGCTGGGTTGCAATAGAGAGGCAGGACTCAAATTGTACGCTCACAAGGGATGACAGAATTGCAGATGGAGGCTTAACCTGCTACATCACATTGCAGATGCCTACTTCAGTTTCTTAAATCTTTATGCATTTCTCTCAATCAGTCACAAATGCAGATTGTAGTGCAGACTTCCCCAAGTACTGTTTTTAGGCAAATAATTCCATTGTTTTCCTTTAATTTGATGTTATTTCAGTTCTTCAAATGTTCATCGGTAGAATAATCATGGACAAAGCCAAAAGCTATTTTCTATTGTCTGTCTTACCTCAATGTTCTTATTTAAAAATATTTATGAGCTTGATAGGGAAAGAAGTTAAAGGACAGAAAGAGAGAGAGAGAGAGAGAGAGAGAGAGAGAGAGAGAGAGCTCCCATGCATTTATTCACTCCCTAAATAACCATCCAAGCAGAGGTTAGCAGGATTGAATCCAGGAGTTAGGAATGGAGTCTATGCCTGCCTCCTTGGTGGCAGCACTACTGCTTCCCCAGTTCTGCATTAGCTGAGAGCTGGAAACTACAACTGGCACTGGAAATCCAACTTGGGCACTCTGAAGTAGAACTAGGGTTTCTTAGCTGGCACCATAAACACTAAACTAAATGCTTGCCCTCTCTTTAAAATATTTGTCCTCTGCCATATTTGAAGTGAATATGGATGATGTTTTCCTGGAAATTCTTCTGTGTTCATTCTCATTAAGGCTTCACTGATAGGATCTTGTCTTTTTCCCTAAATACTTCTAAATTCTTCACTTTAACATTGCTCACTCAAAGTTAATATTATCCCGCTTTCAGTCTGTTATGTAATTCCTCTGGACAGATGTAGCCCTTTTGATCTCAAACTCCTGTTTCCCTCTGGCTTGGGCATGTTTCACTGCTTTCAGACAATAGTTTGACTCCCTGTTTAATGCTTCTTATGTGGTTGTCCAAATGCTCAAGTCTAAAATGAAACCACATCCTTCCTTCTTCCTTCATACCTGTATACAACATACACAGCTTTTAGTGTTTGTTTTGTGACAGAGTTCATATGTTGACCAGAGGTGTTCTATTACAGGTGATGATAGGATTTGAAGACCTGGCTGTGTATTTCACCTGGAAAGAATGGCAGAACATGAACAATGCTCAAAAAATCTTGTACAGGGATGTGATGCTGGAGACCTACAGCATCCTGTTCTCCTTGGGTGAGTGACACCCATCACATTCCCAATGGTAACATTTTCTGCTATTTGACAAATAAGTAAACACTTTATAAAGTATAATGTTTAGAAGGTGTAGAATTTGAGAACATGAATAATCTGAATTTCTAACATCCAGGAAGGATTCAAATTGGTACCTTTGTTGCAGAGCACCTGGACCAAGCTCTAGTCTTTTAAATAACCCAACATTGTGATTTCACAAAGTCTGACATTGTTTCCATTAATAGGGCACTGCATGACCAAACCTGATTTGATCTTGAAGTTGGAGCAAGGAGCAGAGCCCTGGATGGTGGAAGAATGCTTGCATCAGAGCCTTCCAGGTCAGTCTGCACATAATGGGCAGGGAGGCCAAAGTAGAAGCAGTGCAGCAGATGTTGACTGGTGCTCTTTCCATGAATTTTTCTCAAGTCTTACTCCTGATGACATCTGGATTTGTATATCAAGTATTCTAGAATATCTGGGGATACCAATGTCTGTCTCTTTTTTTCATGGTGAAGATATTCTTGAATTAAAAAAATTATAATGCCTTTCTGATGTTACTAAAGGTTTTTTTTTTCCAGGTTAGATTCATTCTACAAATTCTAACTTGTCATTCTCCACACTTTCATACCTTTTCCTTCATGCATTTATTAACTCCTTCAGTGGCTGGCAACCCTCTCTTTCATTCTCTTTGTGCCTCAATCTTTGTCTCTTTGGCTTTTAAGTAAGTTAATAAATGAGTAAATGCTAAAAGATGATCAGGAATAAACCTCTGTGCTGTGACATCAAAAATCATAAAGCTAAGCATGAACTTGTATAGGAACATGAAAATAAGTGATCCTAGACTCACCAAGAAATTCATGAGTTTCTCAATCCCAAGGTCAAGTAACCTCATAGGTTCATGTTGAATGGCTCAGATTTGTTTGGGAGAAGAGTTTGAATTATGAATTCTTATTTTTCATTGTCATTGAAAAACAAGAAAATAACAAAACAGCATAGGAAATGAAGTGTTCTGTGAAAATAGGAGGCAACTAATCAAAAGCCTTGAGAAACTCAAATTATCACAGAAGAGTGTTTATAGAAAGAATTGAGAGGAGATAACCACAGCTGGTGTTTTCAGAATTAGTTAGAAAACACTTTTCAAGTGATCTCTGTTAAATATAAGAGTGGGAATAAGAGAGGGAAGAGATGTATAGTTTGGGACATGCTCAATCGGACTTGCCCCAAATGGTAGAGTTAGAAATGTACCAGGGATTCCAATTCAATCCCATCAAGGTGGCATGTACCAATGCCATCTCACTAGTACAAGTGATCAGTTTCAGTCTACAATTGATCATAATGAGAGGATTAAGAGTCAAGGGATCACATAAACAAGACTAGTGCCTGCTAATACTAACTGAAAGAATTAAAAAGGAGAGAATGATCCAACATGGGAAGCGAGATACACAGCAGACTCATAGAATGGCAGATGTCCTAAATAGCATTATGGCCTCAGAATCAGCCCTTAAGGCATTCGGATCTGGCTGAAGAGCCCATGAGAGTATTTCAGGCATGGAAAGCCAAGACACTCTGGCAAAAAAAAATGTCCTAAATGAAAGATCTCTGCAAGTGAGATCCCAGTGGAAAGAATGGGCATCAAAGAAGGAGGTACCTTTCTCTGAAGAGAGGAAAGAACTTCCACTTTGACTATGACCTTGTCCAAACATGATCAGAGTTGGCAAAGTCAAAAGGCTTCCATAACCTTGGCAACCCATGACAAGAGCCTAGGGTGATTACTGACACCATAAACAAGCGTGTCAATTTGTTAAGTCAACAACAGGAGTCACTGTGCACTTATTCCTCATGTAGGATCTATGTCCTTAATGTGTTGCACAATGTGAATTAATGCTATAACTGGTATTCAAACAGTACTGTACACTTTGTGTTTCTGTGTGGGTGCAAACTGTTAATCTTTTTCTTAATATATACTAAATTGATCTTCTGTACATAAAGATAATTGAAAATGAATCTTGATGTGAATGGGATGGGAGAGGGAGTGGGAGATGGGAGGGTTGTGGGTAGGAGGGAAGATATGTGGGGGGAAAAGCCACTATAATCTAAAAGCTGTACTTTGGAAATTTATATTTATTAAATAAAAGTTAAAAAAATAAGAAAACACTTTTCAAAGAAAGTGAGCACCCTGTGGGTTGTAGAAACAAATTCTTTAAACTGGTATCGAGTTTATACCCAAGATGGTATACTGTGACTTTTCTGTACCAGTAACAGATATGAGAAGCTGAAGATGTCAGATTTACTTAGGAATATGGGGAAGCTGTCATAGATTGCAGATAAAAGTTTTTCATTTGAAAAATCCTACAAATCCCAGGGAAGACTAAACATGAGGAAACATACACTCATATACTATTCCTTAAATGTGATCCTGTTTGGAATACAAACACATTTCATTCTTCACCTGAAAGTAAATGATCCAGTAAAACTTTCTCATATTTCTGAAATATTAGAGAAGCCCAAAATACACAATTTTTCTAAATATAAACTGGAGCAAAAGCACAAGGAAAAAAATGTTTTCTAGGCAAGGGGTGAAAATTTTTGCTAAATATTTGTCTATTCTTTGAAATCTTGTGTAGTTGTTTCATCTCTGATAAAAGCAGAATGTCAATGAGTAGAGAGAGATCTTTTAACTCACTGTCTGCAAATGACTGCAACAGTTAGGTCTGACTAGTCTGAAGCCAATATCCTGGAATTCTATTTAGTCTTCTCTGGTGTATCACAGGGTCCCAAACACATAAACTGTCATCTGCAGCCTCCCAGGTTACATAAGCAGAGAGTTATATTCAAAGCAGAGAGTTGTATTGGAGACAGAGTAGTCAGGTTTCAAACTGGCATATCTGAACAGAATTCAAGTAGTGAACACAATCATGATTGAGCATTGGGAGACTATTGATACTATTCAATATATTAATGTGTTAAGGAGAAAAGCCATATAATAATCATAACTTTCTCGTATTGATTTTGTTAATATCTTATGCCAATTGAATAATAAGTAACTTGATTCCATTTACATAAGTTATCAAGGAGAAAGTTCTATGTGATTCAGTGAAGTGGTTGTTTATTTTTTTCTCATTTCAGTTGCTGTGAAAAGGGATGACCTGATTAGGACCAACCAAGAATGTCAGGACAAACGTCTGAATCTTAATGTTATGAAAAATAACAACACATCAACTCCAAAGAGAGTTGAATTAAGAAAAACATTTAATTTATGTTCAAGCCATATTCCAAAACTAAATATCAGAAAGGGAAATTATTTAAGAATGAAACCTGAATAATGCAATGTATGTCACAATGTGTATCCCCAAAGGGGGTCTGATCAACTACAAGCTGAAGAGAAATTTGATGCCACTAAGGTACCTGGGAACTCTCTCCAGTTCTGTGAGCCTCTTAATCAGTGTCACAAGATTCAGACTATGAATCAGACATTTGAGCATATTGGACAAAGGAAAGGCTTCACAAGGAAGATGTTCTTTAAATCTGAGAAGGTTTATAAGGGAGAAACCTGTAATAAGTCAACTATCACTGTTGGAAAGGCAACTCAAATAATAAATGCTTTCCACAAAAGCTCTAACCTCAGTACGCATCAACAAACCCACATAAGAGAGAAATTTTATGAATATATTAGATATGTGGAACCTGTTATTTACCAATCACATCTTGCCATAAATCAGAGACCATATTTAGAGAAAAAACTCCATGCAGGTAAACCTTGTGAAAAATCTTTCAGTTGTGAGTCCTGCCATAACATCCATCACAGTACTCAAATACAGGGAAACCCCCATATGTGTATTGAATGTGGAGAGACCACTCCCCAGGAGTCAGATCTCATTAGACAACAGAAAATTCACATACAGATGAAACCTCATGAGTGTACTGATAGTAGAAAAGTCTTTTTCCCAAAACCGTACATCATAACACAACAGAGAATTCACATAGAGGAGAAACCTCATGAATATAATGACTATGGAAAAGACTTTTTGAACAAGTCCAACCTCATCAATCAGCAGAGAATACACACAGGGAAGAAGCATTATGAATGCAATGAATATGGAAAAGCCTTTGGTCATAAATCAAACCTCAAAATGCATCAGAGAATTCACACAGGGGAGAAACCTTATAAATGTTTTGACTGTGGAAAAGTCTTTGGCCGGAAGTCAAGCATCATAATTCATCAAAGAGTTCACACTGGGGAGAAACATTATGCATGTAATGTCTGTAGAAAAGCTTTTGGCCAGAAATCAAATCTCATGAGGCATCAGAGAATTCACACAGGGGAGAAACCTCATAAATGTAATGACTGTGGAAAAGCCTTTGGCCAGAATACAAGCCTAATAATGCATCAGAGAATTCACACAGGGGAGAAACCTTATGAATGCAAGGAATGTGGAAAAGCCTTTGGCCAGAAGTCACGCCTCAGAAGCCATCAGAGAACTCACACAGGTGAAAAACCTTATGAATGTAATAACTGTGGAAAAGCCTTTGGCCAGAAGGCAAGCCTCAGAAACCATCAGAGAATTCACACAGGTGAGAAACCTTATGAATGTAATGACTGTGGAAAAGCCTTTGGCCAGAAGGCAAGCCTCAGAAACCATCAGAGAACTCACACAGGTGAGAAACCTTATGAATGTAATGACTGTGGAAAAGCCTTTGGCCATAAGACAAGCCTAATAATGCATCAGAGAATTCACACAGGGGAGAAACCTTATGAATGTAATGACTGTGGAAAAGCCTTTGGCCAGAAGACAGGCCTAATAATGCATCAGAGAATTCACACAGGGGAGAAACCTTATGAATGTAATAACTGTGGAAAAGCCTTTGGCCAGAAGACAGGCCTAATAATGCATCACAGAATTCACACAGGGGAGAAACCTTATGAATGTAATGACTGTGGAAAAGCCTTTGGCCAGAAGTCACACGTCATTAGACATCAGAGAATTCACACAGGGGAGAATTCTTATGAATGCAATAACTGTGGAAAAGCCTTTGGCCAGAAGGCAAGCCTAATAATGCATCAGAGAATTCACACAGGGGAGAAACCTTATGAATGTAATGACTGTGGAAAAGCCTTTGGCCAGAAGGCAAGCCTCAGAAACCATCAGAGAACTCACACAGGTGAGAAACCTTATGAATGTAATAACTGTGGAAAAGCCTTTGGCCAGAAGGCAAGCCTAATAATGCATCAGAGAATTCACACAGGGGAGAAACCTTATGAATGTAATGACTGTGAAAAAGCCTTTGGCCATAAGACAAGCCTAATAATGCATCAGAGAATTCACACAGGGGAGAAACCTTATGAATGTAATCACTGTGGAAAAGCCTTTGGCCAGAAGACAAGCCTAATAATGCATCAGAGAATTCACACAGGGGAGAAACCTTATGAATGTAATGACTGTGGAAAAGCCTTTGGCCAGAAGTCACACCTCATTAGACATCAGAGAATTCACACAGGGGAGAATTCTTATGAATGCAATAACTGTGGAAAAGCCTTTGGCCGGAAGGCAAGCCTAATAATGCATCAGAGAATTCACACAGGGGAGAAACCTTATGAATTTAATGACTGAGGAAAAGCCTTTGGAAATATATCACAACTCAATGCATCAGAGAATTAACACAGGAGAGAAATGTCATGAATGTAATGACTGGAAAAGTCTTTTGTGAAAATCACAACTCCTATACACCAGAAAATTCACACAGGTGAGAAACCGTATTAAGCTAATGACTAATGGAAAGGTCTTTGGCCAAAAATCAGACCTTATTGAACACCAGAGAATTCACACAGGACAGGAGCCTTATGAATGTAATGTATGTGGAAAAGCCTTTGACAATAAGTGAGAACACAATGCACCAGAGAATTCACACAAGGAGAAACCTTATGAATGTAATGACTCAGAAACTTTTTAACTATAATTCAACCCTAACTGCACATCATCAAATCATATAGGGGAAAACCCTTTTGAATGTAATGCATGTGAAAAAGCCTTTATCTGGAAGTCACACCTCTTAAGACATCAGAAATCACATGGGGGGGAAACCTTATGGATATAATGAGTGTTAGAAAGCTCTTTGCCAAAATCATGCCTTATAACATCAGAGAATTTAGAGTAGAGACTTTTGAGTGTAATAAATGTAAGAGATCCTTTTGTCAGAAGTAATGCCCCATAACACATCATGGAATTCAAACAAAGGAAATAGTTTAAGAATATACTGAATGTGGAAGAGCTTTTTCCCAAAATCAATGTAATCTTTGTGACAAAGCCTTTTGTTAGAAACCATGGCCCATACAACAGGGACTCATGTAAAGGAGAAAGCTAATGAATGTTATTAGTGTGAAAAACATCATTCTTCCAAAATCAACTGTTATAATCAAAGAATTCGCACAGGGGTTTTCTTACAAGTGTAATGAATGTTGAAAAGTATTTTCCTGGAATTCATGCTTACATTGATACAGATTTCAAAAAATATGACAAAACAGTTAGCCAGAAATTAGATATCAATAGACATCAGAGAATCCATAAAGGAAAAAATAAATGTAAGGAATGTTTAAAAAAATTCATCTCCTGTTAATCTGTCTTTAGTTCACAAGAAGTGACTCAGAAATGAAATTACCATAAGTCATCTCTCAATGGTTAGCTGAGAACTCACCAAAGAGAAAATCCTTTGATTGCAATGTAATTGGAAAAAACCTTTAAGGTAAGGCAAACTTCTGCAATACTTAGCAAGATTACAGGGAGAAGATTCTGAAAACGTCATGTGTTTAGAATTCTTAGATACAACCACACCTCAGCAAGTGTTAGGCAATTCACATGATGAATTGTGACTGAGACAGATTAACCATTCTTCAGAAATTCTTTCTCTTATATAACCTGTGTTTTTAGTTTCCCATTATTGTGAAACCAAGTAAATGACCTATGCTTTCATGTATAAATTTTGCTAACAAATATTCAACAGTTGATTCAACAGTTACTTGGAATACCTTCACCAATTACAAAGTTATTGTTGTATAGCAGTTTTACCACCTGCCTAGGATTCTTTCCCCACATTATTGTAGTATTGTAGTACAAAGAAGTAATGTGACCACAGGCATGTGAACTGAACTGACACATGTTCCAGCCATAATTCTGTACTCCAGCCCTGGGTGATGAGTGTTGTGTCCAGTATAGGGAATGAGCCTGTGGTCACCTGTATACTCATGTGAACTTTCAAGTTATCTGTGTGCATGTCTGGATTAGACTATACTGCCTGAGGTCTGTTTGAATATTCAAGTAGGACTTTTTGCACACATCACCTTCACTATATAATGGGACTATCTCAAATCCTATAAATTGCTCTTTATCTCCTAAATTTTCTTGGATTACTGAGTTGCAATCCATTTTAAAATATTTCATTTACAATCCCCTATTTTATACTTTTCTTCCTTTAATTTCTTGCACAGAGACAATAATTTGGGTAGTATTACTTCGTACTGCTAAAAGTGACCCTCATTTTTATTGAAAATGTGTGTTTCATCCTTTTCCAAAGGCAAAAGGAGGCTTATACTCAAAATGAAAATCAATATCATCATGAAGGCAAAGATGAAAGTCATGTAATCATAAAGACAGAGGCTACCAGAAGCTGAAGTTGGCAATGAAGAGATTATTCTGTAGATACTGGCTGGAGCACAGACCTCACTCCCTACATTGCAGTTTGAGCCAGAGAGAGTGATTTCACTTTTATCCTTCAAAGAGTGACAGTATACATTTTACTTTTTTTAAGTCATTAAGCTTGTGATAATTTTTGACAGTAACAATAGGTAACCAGATTCTCTTACTACTAACCTGGAAGTGACTGAAATTTCATGAAACATGAGCACAATCTGGTGGTAGAAGTAAAAAAACTGATCATATCTGGGAAAATTGACAAAACTTGCTAGTAGGGTCAACGGATGGATCAATTAGCTCCCTGATCAACATCTAATTATGTCCTTATAATTATCGTTGTTGGAATATAAATAATGCGGTATGCCTCTAGAAGCCATTTCTTAATTCTGGATGGAATATAATTCTTTCGGTTTATTTGTTTTGTGTCATTTTTGCTTTTCCAATGTTTTTAATCACTGACGCCTCAATAAATTCTTTTTTTCTAAAGTTAAATGTGATCTATTTTATTTACAAATAATCCTCAGGGACTGGGAGAGGACAGTTATTGTCAGAAATCCACTAATTTCTTTGAATTTTTGTTTTGGTGTTAATTTCCAACATGTGTTATGAGTTCTATTGAAAGAGACACTGGTTAGTTTGCTGACTGATGATGCCATAATTTCTTATGACAAGTAATTGTACATTTTCTGGCTGGGAGTCTTGCTTTCCTCTATACTTAAGGAGTCTATTTCTCTATGGGCTTTGTTTGATTATCTATGACTTGATCAGGGTGGGGGATATTTTGACCTGTTTGTATTTCTTTCTGTCTTAGTTTTGTTTTTCTTCAAAACAAGGCTGAGACAGAAGCATATCTGAGGGTCTTATATGGGATTTGATGCCAGACAAAGAGTGAGGGCATAGAAAATATGAGAAGGGGGCCGGTGCCACAGCTCACTAGGCTAATCCTCCACCTTGCGGCGTTGGCACACCGGGTTCTAGTCCCAGTCGGGGCACTGGATTCTGTCCCGGTTGTCCCTCTTCCAGGCCAGCTCTCTGCTGTGGCCAGGGAAGTGCAGTGGAGGATGGCCCAAGTCCTTGGGCCCTGTGCCCCATGGGAGACCAGGATAAGTACCTGGCTCCTGCCATCTGATCAGCATGGTGTGCCGGCCGCAGCACGCTGGCTGTGGTGGCCATTGGAGGGTGAACCAATGGCAAAGGAAGACCTTTCTCTCTGTCTCTCTCACTGTCCACTCTGCCTGTCAAAAAAGAAAAAAAATAAAAAAAAGAAAATATGAGAAGGGGAAGCAAGTTCACAGAAGAAAATGCTGGTGAATTGGTAGCTAATGTGAGCCAGCTGGTATCCATATCAATTGTAACTGTATCCAGCCAAGAATTTGCTATCAACTGATGTCCTAAGATTTGGAGTCTGATGCCATTGTGAATTGCTGGATATTGTCTGTGAACTTTTTATAGCTCTGTTAACTTTAGTGAGCTTTAAGAGAGCCTGGCATAGTCAATCTAGATGAATGAAAGATCTTTGTAGATTTGTTATAGCAAAAAGTGTCTGGTGATGAAGAACAGGTTATACGGGGCCACTTAATAGAAACACAGTTAGCCACAAGACTGAAGGAATGAAATGTTGTGAACAAGTATTATATTATGGATTCAAGTTTAAAATTAGTTGATTTGGAGAAAGATCTTTGGTACAGTGCTTAATAAAGCACTTGAGATGTCTGAATACCTAGATTTGAGTCCAGCTTCATTTCTGATTCTAGTTGCCTGATACTACACATATTTGGATCTTGCCATTCAAATTGGAAGACCAAATTGAGTTCTAACATCCTGGCTTTAAGCTGTGCTGATTCAAATGCCAGCTGCTCCACTTCTGATTTAGCACTCTGTAATGTGCCTAGGAAAGCGGCTTAAGATGGCCCAAGTGCTTGGACCATGCATCCATGTGGGAGACTCTGAAAAAGCTCCTGGCTCATGGTTTCAGAACTGTTCAGTTCCAGCCATTGCAGCCATTTGGGGTATGAACCAGCAAATGGAAGACCTCTAGCTCCCTCTGTCTCTCTGCCTCTGCCTTGCCCCTCTCTGTAACTCTTTCAAATTAATAAATAAATTTTACAAAAACCAAAAGAATACATAAGTTTACTAATCCCTGTCCCCCTTAAGGTAAAATATCAGTCAATGATTTCTTATGTGTCTGCCCTGGATGGACAGGTATACAGTAGCTCAGCTCTGAGGGTCCAAAAGAGAAGATGCTCTGGGTGGGGTCAACCATGGCTTCTCAGGAATGGCATTGTACAACCATAAATCCAGAGACTAGATAGTGAATAAACACGGCATTTTCAAAATGGTGAACAACAATTTAACCCATGAAATTTTCACATCAGATTTGGACTAGACCATTTGGGATATAAAGTATTTTATCATGAGATTAAAATTAAGATCACAAATAGAAGTCTTTATAATTTTTTATTCAAATTATACAAATTGCATGTACTTCATATGTACAGATTCAGAAACAGTGATAATTTCCACCCTGCCCTCCATACAGCACATGTGCCCACCCTTTTTCTTCCCCCATCCCATTCTTATTTTTAACAAATATCTATTTTCAATTTGTTATACTCATAAAATAACCATGCTCTAAGTAGAGTTCAACAAATAGTATGAAGAAAAAAACACAAAAGAGCATTGAACCTGAACAGTAGAGACAAAGACTTAAAAATCACTGCAAGGACTGGCACTGTGGTGCAGTGGGTTAAAGCCCTAGCCTGCAGTGCCAGCATCCCATATGGGCACCAGTTTGAGTCTCAACTGCTCCTCTTCCTATCCAGCTCTCTGCTGGTGGCCTGGAAAAGCAGTAGAAGATGGCCCAAGTCCTTGGGCCCCTGCACCTGCATGGGAGGACTGGAAGAGGCTCCTGGCTCCTAACTTTGGATCAGCTCAGCTCTGGCCATTGTGGTCATTTTGGGAATGAACCAGTGGAATGGAAGACCTCTCTCTCTCTCTCTCTGGTTCTATCTCTTTAACTCTGTCTTTCAAATAAATAAAACAATTCTTTAAAAAAATCACTGAATTCAAAATGTCAACTTCATTCCTATAGATTACTTTTTAGGTACTCTATTACTTACCACAATCACACTGGCTTATTTCATTAAGTATAATGATTTCCAGTTGCATCCATTTTTTGCAAACAACAAAATATCATTTTTAACCATTGTATAGTATTCCTTTGTATATATATAACACATTTTCTTTATCTAATCTTCAATTGATGGACATCTGGGTTGATCTGAAATCTTAGCCCTTGTGAATTGAGCTGCAATGAACATAAGGATACAGATAAATTTTTCATACACTGATTTCTTTTAATGTAACTGCACCAGTTTACATTCCCATCAACAATAAATTAGGATATTTTTCCCCCTCATCCTAGTCAGAATTTGTTGTTTGCTGATTTCCACATTGGAGCTATTGTAACTGTGGTGAGGTGAAACATCATTGTAGTTCGATCTGCATTTCTCTGATGGCTAGTGATCCTGAACATTTTTTCATATGTTTATTGCCATTTGAATTTCCTCTCTTGATAAAAAGGCTGTTCAAGTCTTTTGCCCCCCTTTTAACCAGATTGTTTGTTTTCTTCTCGTTATATTTCTTGACATTTTGTGTGTGCTGATTACTGGCTTGTAAATGTTTTCTTCCATTCTGTCATGCTTCTTCATTTGGCTGAGTTTTTCCTTTGCAGGGAAGAGGCTTCTCCACTTGATGTAATCCCATTTGTCAATTTTGGCTTTGACTGCTTGTGCTTCTGGGATCTTTTCCAAGAAGATTCTTCCTCTGCCAATATGTTGTAGAGTTCCTCCAATGTATAGTCTAGTAATTTGATGGTATCGGGTCATATCATAGATGTAGGTCTTTGATCCATGTTGGGTAGATTTTTGTGTAAGGTGTAAAGTAGT
The DNA here is from genome assembly GCF_964237555.1 of Oryctolagus cuniculus. Taxonomy (NCBI): domain Eukaryota; kingdom Metazoa; phylum Chordata; class Mammalia; order Lagomorpha; family Leporidae; genus Oryctolagus; species Oryctolagus cuniculus. Next base: position 139,564,621 of record NC_091439.1, on the reverse strand, counting down.
GGTCTTGTTTCATACTTCTACATGTGGAGATCTAGTTTTCCCAGCATCATTTGTTGAAGAGACTGCCCTTGATTTAAGGATATATTTTAGCTCCTTTGTCAATGATCAGTTGGTCGCAGATGCATGGATGATTTCTCAAGTTTCTACTCCTTCCATCGGTCTACACATCTCTTTTTTTTTTAACCAATACCAGGCTGTTTTGATTTCACCTCACTGATCTTTTTTATTTTATGTTTCAATTGTGTTTATTTCTTCCCTAATATTAATTATTTATTTCCTCCTAATAATTTGGAGTTTGTTTTGTTGTTGATTTTCTAGGTCCTTGAGATGCACTGATAGCTCATTTATTTGGTATGTTTCAAATTCATTGATGTAGGCACCAATTGCTGTAAACTCACTTAACCCTGCTTTTGTTACATCTCATAAGTTTTGATATATTATCATCTTCATTTGTTACCAGAATGTTTTTATTTTTTTAAATTTCTTCTGTTACCTACTATTCATTCAGAGCATGTTGTTCATCCTCCATGTGTTCACATATGTTCTGGAGTTTCTTGAGTTCTTGATTTCCAATTCTATACTTTGTGGTATGAGATGATGCATAGTATTGTTGAGATATGCTTTATTGCCTAGCATAGGGTCTATTCTAGAGAAAGTTCCATGGACTGATGGAAAGGATGTGTATTCTTTAACTGTGGGATGAAAAATTTTGCAGATTTCAGTTAGATCCACTTGGCCCTAGTGTCAATTAACTGTCATTTTTTGTTGATTTTCTGTCTAGTAGATCTGTTCATTGATGAAAGTGGCTTGTCGAAGTCCTCCATTAGTATTGTATTGTAGTCTATGCTTCTCTTTGAATCCATTAATATTTCTTTTAAATACCCAGGTATCCTATAATTGGGTTTATATTCATTTACTATAGTCACAGTTTCCTGTTGAATGGATCCCTTAATCATTACATAGTGCCCCTCTTAGTCTCTTTTAACAGTTTTTTTTTGTTAAAGTCTATTTTATCTGATATTAGGATTGCTATAACTGCTGTTTTTTGCTTTCCACTAGCATCAATTATCTTTTTCCATCCTTTCAGTTTCAGTCTGTGTGTGTCTTTGTTGGTGAGGTATGATTCTTGAAAGCTACACCTTGGTGGGTCTTGGTTTTTTAATCTTTTCAATCAGTCTATATCTCTTAACTGAAGAATTGAGGCCATTTACATTCAAGGTTATTATTACATAATGACATGGCCCTGAGATTTTCCATACATACTCTTATTGTTTACTTTTGATTTCTTTTCTACTTTTACTGGGAGATTTTCTGTCTTCACATTTTTTCATAATGATGATTATATTCCTGTATTTCTGTGTGTAGCATATCCTGAAGCATGTTTTATAAGGCCAGATGAATGATGACAAATTCAATTTCTGTGTGTTATGAAAGGTCATTATTTACTTTCATTCATAAGTGATAGCTTTGCAGAGTCCGGTATTCTCTGTCTTCATTTTTTTCTCTTAAAACTTAAACTATGTATCTGCATTCTTCCATAGCCAATAGAGATTCTGACAAGAAGTCAGCTGTGGGTCTAGTTGGAATGTCTGTGAAAATAATCTGGCATTTCTCTCATGCACACCTTAGAAACTTTTCTTTGTTTTACTATTAAAAGTTCAACTTTCAAAGGTGGGCTGGTCTCCTGACCCCATGTCCTTTGCCTTATGTCCTCTGAACTTAGGGGAGCCTGAGTGCAAAACCTAAGTGGGTGATGTTGAAAAGCTACAAGAGAGTGCTGGAAGGGGAGTGGATGTGACACAGATGACCAGCGGGGAGAGCAGGGATGCCAAGGGCTCCGAGTCCACACATCAGCACTGGAAGGGGAGGTGAGCTCAGTAACCCGAGACATTGGTGGGGAAATGGCAGACAGAATCTAGAGGGAAGTGGGCTTGAGGTGGGAAAGTTCACCAGACTGACTACAGGAGAGAAGGAAAAAAAAGGTGGGGGGTACTGGTACAGATGAGTTTCTCTCTCTGCCAACCTTGCAAAGGTGAGCAAGAGACAAAGAGAAGGCCCCACTCTGGATATACATAACAAAAGGGTAGAGCTAAGGAACTGAGCCACTACAATTCAGTAGCCTAGGCAACCAGTGGGAGTCTGCAGGAGAAACTGAGCCCGCACAGACTCTTTGGGTAGAAGCCAGAGATCGGAAGCTAAATACCATCAATGCTGCACAGCCGTGCGGTATTACTTACTTCCTGAATAAAAAAATAAAAGAAAAAAGAAAGAAAGAAAGAAAGAAAGAAAGAAAGAAAGAAAGAAAGAAAGAAAGAAAGAAAGAGAGGAAGGAAGGAAGGAAGATTTACCATGCATAACCTGAGGGTGTCAACTTTGCACACCCGTAACCGGGAAGAACCAAGCTGAGCTCTCAGGCCACACCCATCTCAAGCCTCCAAGGCTCCTCCAACAGCAGACAGTCCACTTAACACAGACATAATATTAAAAAAAAAACTCACAGTGAGGGAAGAAAAATTAACAATGCCAAGCAACAAACACAAAAATCGAGGGAACAAGATCAACGAAGACACTATGATGCCTCCAAATAAACAAAACACCCCAAGCCAAGATTATGAAGATGATGAGATAGAAGAAATGCAAGATACAGATTTCAAAACATTTATGATAAGAACATTTAGAAGTTTTCAAAAGGAAATCCTTGAACTACAGAAATCCTTATTGGACAGGATTGAAAATCTCACTCATAAAAATGAAATTTTAAGGAAGAAACAAAATGAAATGCAGAAACTAGTAGAACAGGAAAGTGTGATAGTGAAGAGAAATCAAAATGAAATGAAGAGCTCAATAGATCAAATGACAAACACATTAGAGAGCCTTACAAACAGAATGGGTGAAGCAGAAGAGAGAATATCAGACTTAGAAGACAGAGCACAGGGCGGAGCCAAGATGGTGGAATAGTGAAGGCGCGCACCGATAGTCCGGGAAAATTTAGTTTAATAAAAGGGAAGTTACGGTAGCCTCAGAAAAAAGAACCAGGAAAATATTGCAAAGGAAACCCTTCTGGATTGAGTGGTCGTGAATCAGAGGACCTACTGGGAGAACAAGGTCACCCACCGCGCGGAAGCCGAGCCACGGGACCGAGCCGCGCAAGCCGAGCTGCGGGACCAAGCCGCTGGTACGCGAGGTGAGCCGAACCTCAATAGCCTGAGACACCAGCAGGCAAGCGGAGAGAGGAGACTAGAGGGAACGACCCCCTGGTGGGAGGGAACTTCACCAGGCTAACTGGGAGAGAGAGGAAAAAAAAAAAAAGAAGGTGACTGGTACGGACACGGGTTTCTCTCTCTCCGCTCACCTCTCAAGGGTGAGCAAGACAAAGAGCAGGCGCCATCTTGGACATACGTCATAAGCAGAGCGACCTCAGGTCTGCACCGGCCCTGAGCCTAGCAGAAAAACCTGACTCTGGGCAGGGCGAATTAACAGGAGATTAGGACCTAGTAAATTTGTGGTGCTACTGAACTGAGACTGTGAAAAAAGAGACGGTGGGGGAGAGAACTCATGGAATTCACGTGAGCACTCTCCAGAGATGCTACAATTCCATAACTTTGGCAACCCAGTGGGAGACTGAAGGAGAATTTGAGCCCACCCTGAGGGCAGAACAGATTCCCTGTGTGGTCCTTGGGAAAGAGCTTCTGATCTCTGGCTTCGGTGGTTATATCATTTGCCTGCTAACTACCTCCAACTTCGTTCAGCTGTGCAGAATAACTTCCCTTTTGAATCAAAAAAATAAGAAAGAGAGAGAGAGAGAGGTTTACCACGCCTAACCTGGGAGTGTCACCTTTGGCACACCAAACAGAGCTCTCAGGCCACACCCATCTCAAGCCCTAAGGCTCCATCAAAAACAGATAGTCCACTTCATCTAGAGTCATAGTATAACAAGAAAAAGCACCACAGTAAAGAAACCAAATATCTCCAATATGCCAAATAACAAACGCAAAAACCAAGGTAATAAAAACAAGGAAGTCACCATGACGCCCTCAAATGAAAAAGACACCCCAATTCAAGATTATAAGGATGATGATATAGAAGAAATGCAAGAAGCAGATCTCAAAAAATTGATAAGAACATTAAGAAGTTCTCAAAAACAAATTCTTGAACTACAGAAATCCTTAATGGACAAGATAGAAAATCTCTCTCGTGAAAATGAAATATTAAGGAGGAATCAAAATGAAACAAAACAACTAGTACAACAGGAAACTGGGATAGTGACTGAAGTGAAGAATTCAATAGATCAAATGAAAAACACAATAGAGAGCCTTACAAACAGAATGGGTGAAGCAGAAGAGAGAATATCGGACTTAGAAGACAGAGAACAGGAAAGGATACAGTCAGACCAAAGAAAAGAAGAGGAAATTAGGAATCTAAAACATATTGTCGGGAATCTTCAGGATACTATTAAAAAAACCAACATTCGGGTTCTAGGAGTTCCTGAAGGCATGGAGAGGGAGAAAGGATTAGAAGGCCTTTTTAGTGAGATATTAGCAGAAAATTTCCCAGGTTTGGAGAAGGACAGAGAAATCCTAGTACAGGAAGCTCACAGAACCCCTAATAAACACGACCAAAAGAGATGCTCACCACGACACGTTGTAATTAAACTCTCCACAGTGAAACAGAAAGAAAAGATCCTAAGATGTGCAAGAGAGAAACGTCAGATTACTCTCAGAGGATCTCCAATCAGACTCACAGCTGACTTCTCATCAGAAACTCTACAAGCTAGGAGGGAATGGCGAGATATAGCCCAGGTACTAAGAGAGAACAACTGCCAGCCCAGAATATTATATCCTGTAAAGCTATCAATTGTGAATGAAGGTGAAATAAAGACTTTTCATAGCAAACAGAAATTGAAAGAATTTGTTGCCACTCGTCCAGCCCTGCAAAAGATGCTTAAAGATGTGTTACACACAGAAACAAAGAAACACGGTCATCAATATGAAAGAAGGTAAAGGAAGGAAACCAAGGAAGGAAAGCTCACAGCAAAAGATCACAGGGAATTCAAAGCATATATTAGAACTTATCTTTGGCAAATGGCAGGGCAAAGTTACCACTTATCATTAGTCACATTGAACGTGAATGGCCTGAACTGTCCAGTTAAAAGACACCGATTGGCTGATTAGGTTAAGGAACAAAACCCATCTATTTGCTGCTTACAAGAAACTCATCTTTCCAACAAAGATCCATACAGACTGAAAGTGAAAGGCTGGAAAAAGATATACCATGACAACAGAAATGAAAAAAGAGCAGGCGTAGCCATCTTAATTTCAGACAACATAAACTTTACCACAAAAACCGTTAAGAGAGACAAAGAGGGACACTACATAATGATTAAGGGATCAATTCAACAGGAAGATATAACAATTATCAATGTATATGCACCTAACTACAGGGCACCGGTTTATCTAAAAGATTTGTTAATGGACTTAAAGGGAGACTTAGACCCCAATACAATAGTACTGGAGGACTTCAATACTCCACTCTCAGAAATAGACAGATCAATAGGACAGAAGATCAACAAGGATACAGTAGATTTAAACGACACTATAGCCCAAATGGATCTAACAGATATATACAGAACATTCAATCCTACAGCTAAAGATTTTACATTCTTCTCAGCAGTACATGGAACCTTTTCTAGGATTGACCACATACTAGGCCATAAAGCAAGTCTCAGAAAATTCAAAAGAATTAGAATCATACCATGCAGCTTCTCAGACCACAGCAGAATGAAGCTGGAAATTAGCAACTCAGGAATCCCTAGAGCATATGCAAACACATGGAGATTGAACAACATGCTCCTGAATGAACACTGGGTCATTCAAGAAATCAAAAGAGAAATCAAAAACTTTCTGGAAGTAAATGAGGATAACAGCACAACATACCAAAACTTATGGGACGCAGCAAAAGCAGTGTTAAGAGGACAGTTTATATCAATAGGTGCCTACATCAAGAAATTGGAAAGGCACCAAATAGATGAGCTTTCAATTCAGCTCAAGGATCTAGAAAACCTACAGCAAACCAGACCCAAATCTAGTAGGAGAAGAGAAATAATTAAAATCAGAGAAGAAATCAACAGGATTGAATCAAGAAAAACATTCCAAAAAATCAGCCAAACGAGGAGCTGGTTTTTTGAAAAAATAAACACAATTGACACCCCATTGGCCCAACTAACTAAAAAAAGAAGAGAAAAGACCCAAATCAATAAAATCAGAGATGAAAAAGGAAATGTAACAACAGACACCACAGAAATCAAAAGAATCATCAGAAATTACTACAAGGACTTGTATGCCAGCAAACAGGGAAACCTATCGGAAATGGATAGATTCCTGGACACATGCAACCTACCTAAATTGAACTAGGAAGACATCGAAAACCTAAACAGACCCATAACTGAGACAGAAATTGAAACAGTAATAACGGCCCTCCCAACAAAGAAAAGCCCAGGACCAGAGGGATTCACTGCTGAATTCTACCAGACATTTAAAGAAGAACTAACTCCAATTCTTCTCAAACTATTCAGAACAATCGAAGAAGAGGGAATCCTCCCAAATTCTTTCTATGAAGCCAGCATCACCTTAATTCCTAAGCCGGAAAAAGATGCAGCACTGAAAGAGAATTACAGACCAATATCCCTGATGAACATAGATGCAAAAATCCTCAATAAAATTCTCGCCAATAGAATGCAACAACACATCAGAAAGATCATCCACCCAGACCAAGTGGGATTTATCCCTGGTATGCAGAGATGGTTTAATGTGCGCAAGACAATCAATGTGATACACCACATGAACAGACTGCAGAAGAAAAACGATATGATTATCTCAATTGATGCAGAGAAAGCATCTGATAAAATACAACACCCGTTCATGATGAAAACTCTAAGCAAACTGGGTTTGGAAGGAACATTCCTCAATACAATCAAAGCAATCTATGAAAAACCCACAGCCAACATCCTATTGAATGGGGAAAAGTTGGAAGCATTTCCACTGAGATCTGGCACCAGACAGGGATGTCCACTCTCACCACTGCTATTCAATATAGTTCTGGAAGTTCTAGCCAGAGCTATTAGGCAAGAAAAAGAAATTAAAGGGATACAAATTGGGAAGGAAGAACTCAAACTATCCCTCTTTGCAAATGACATGATTCTTTATATAGGGGCCCCAAAGAACTCTACTAAGAGACTATTGGAACTCATAGAAGATTTTGGCAAAGTGGCAGGGTATAAAACTAATGCATAAAAATCAACATCCTTTGTATACACAGACAATGCCATGGCTGAGGAAGAACTTCTAAGATCAATCCCATTCACAATAGCTACAAAAACAATCAAATACCTTGGAATAAACTTAACCAAGGACGTTAAAGATCTCTACGATGAAAATTACAAAACCTTAAAGAAAGAAATAGAAGAGGATACCAAGAAACGGAAAAATCTTCCATGCTCATGGATTGGAAGAATCAATATCATCAAAATGTCCATTCTCCCAAAAGCAATTTATAGATTCAATGCAATACCAATCAAGATACCAAAGACCTTCTTCTCAGATCAGGAAAAAATGGTGCTGAAATTCATATGGAGGCACAAGAGACCTCGAATAGCTAAAGCAATCTTGTACAACAAAAACAAAGCTGGAGGCATCACAATACCAGATTTCAGGACATACTACAGGGCAGTTGTAATCAAAACAGCATGGTACTGGTACAGAAACAGATGGATAGACCAATGGAACAGAATTGAAACACCAGAAATCAGCCCAAACATCTACAGCCAACTTATATTTGATCAAGGATCTAAAACTAATTCCTGGAGCAAGGACAGTCTATTCAATAAATGGTGCTGGGAAAATTGGATCTCCACGTGCAGAATCATGAAGCAAGACCCCTACCTGACACCTTACACAAAAATCCACTCAACATGGATTAAAGACCTAAATCTACGACCTGACACCATCAAGTTACTAGAGAACATTGGAGAAACCCTTCAAGATATTGGCACAGGCAAAGAATTTCTGGAAAAGACCCGGGAGGCACAGGCAGTCAAAGCCAAAATCAACTATTGGGATTGCATCAAATTGAGAAGTTTCTGTACTGCAAAACAAACAGTCAGGAGAGTGAAGAGACAACCGACAGAATGGGAAAAATTATTTGCAAACTATGCAACAGATAAAGGGTTAATAACCAGAATCTACAAAGAGATCAAGAAAATCCACAAAAACAAAACAAACAACCCACTTAAGAGATGGGCCAAGGACCTCAATAGACATCTTTCAAAAGAGGAAATCCAAATGGCCAACAGGCACATGAAAAAATGTTCAAGGTCATTAGCAATCAGGGAAATGCAAATCAAAACCACAATGAGGTTTCACCACACCCCAGTTAGAATGGCTCACACACAGAAATCTACCAACAACAGATGATGGCCAGGATGTGGGGAAAAAGGGACACTAACCCACTGTTGGTGGGAATGCAAACTGGTCAAGCCACTCTGGAAGTCAGTCTGGAGGTTCATCAGAAACCTGAAGATAACCCTACCGTTCGACCCAGCCATCCCACTCCTTGGAATTTACCCAAAGGAATTTCAATTGGCAAACAAATAGCGGTCTGCACCCTAATGTTTATTGCAGCACAATTCACAATAGGCAAGACCTGGAACCAACCTAAATGCCCATCAACAGTAGACTGGATAAAGAAATTATGGGATATGTACTCTTTAGAATACTATACCGCAGTAAGAAACAACGAAATCCAGTCATTTGCAACAAAATGGAGGAATCTGGAACACATCATGCTGAGTGAAATAAGCCAATCCCAAAGGGACAAATACCGTATGTTCTCCCTGATCGGTGACAACTGACTGAACACCAAAAAGGAAACCTCCTGAAGTGAAATGGACACTATGGGAAACGGTGACTTGATCAGCATAGCCCTGACTGTTAATGGACAACTTAATACATTATCCCTCTTAGTAGTTTTTTTGTCTGTTCTACTTAATATGACTGGTTTAATTCTGTAATTAATACACAGTTATTCTTAAGTGTTGAAAATTAACTGAAATGTGATCCCTGTTAAACATAAGAGTGGGAATAAGAGAGGGAAGAGATGTATAATTTGGGACATGCTCAACCTGACTTGCCCCAAATGGTAGATTTATAAACATACCAAGGGATTCCAATTCAATCCCATCAAGGTGGCATGTACCAATGCCATCTCACTATTCCAAGTGATCAATTTCAGTTCACAACTGATCATAATGAAAGGACTAAGAGTCAAAAGGAGCACATAAACAAGTCTAGTACCTGCTAACACTAACCAATAGAATAAATAAAGGGGAGAGTGATCCAACATGGGAAGTGAGATACTCAGCAGACTCATAGAATGGCAGATGTCCTAAACAGCACTCTGGCCTCAGAATCAGACCTAAAGGCATTCAGATCTGGCTGAAAAGCCCATGAGAGTATTTCAGGCATGGAAAGCCAAGACACTCTGGCAAAAGATCTCTGTGAGTGAGATCCCAGTGGAAAGAACAGGTCTTCAAAGAAGGAGGTACCTTTCTCTGAAGGGAAAGAGAGCCTCCACTTTGACTATGAGCTTGTCTAAACAAGATAAGAATCAGAGAACTCAGAGGGCTTCCATAGCCTTGGAAATTCATGACTGGAGCATAGGGAGATTACTGATGCCATAGACAGGAGTGTCAATTGGTAAAGTCAACAACAGGATTCACTGTGCACTTACTCCTCATGTAGGATCTCTGTCCTTAATGTGCTGTGCATTGAGATTTAATGCTATAACGAGTACTCAAACAGTATATTTCACTCTGTGTTTCTATGGGGGTGCAAACTGTTGAAATCTTTACTTAATGTATACTAAACTGATCCTCTGTAAAAAAAAAAAGAAATTATCAACTCCCAACTTGACTCTCACTGGGATTAAACATGACAATAGGTCTGATCTGATTTCATCATCATTTAAAAAGTAATCATCTATTATTTTTCACTTTATGTTTCTGTGTGGGAGCAAACTGTTGAAATCCTTACTTAATGTATACTAAGCTGATCTTCTTTATATTAAGATAATTGAAAATGAATCTTGATGTGAATGGAAGGGGAGAGGGAGTGGGAAAGGGGAGGGTTGTGGATGGGATTGACGGTATGGGGGGGAAGCCATTGTAATCCATAAATCGTACTTTGGAAATTTATATTCATTAAATAAAAGTTAAAAAAAATACCAAAGTTTCGGCAGTACAAACAAAACATGAGTCTCTGCAGTCTATTTCCCTACTGCAGGCAACCCACCAAACAGGAAACACTGGGGGTCCCCAGTTCTCCCTTTCTCCCGGGGCGTCCCCTGGGATGTGGTCTGTGGCTCTGGAGCATGCCTGCCCGCCACAGTTGGGTGGAGCTCTCGCTCGAGCCCGACAACCATGCTGTCGATTACAAACAAATAACAAACCTTACCAAACAACAAATCAAAGTGTACACGTTCAATCAAAACAATAGGCGCCTTACTCACCCTGAGAGATATCCATTGGAGGCATCCACAGGCAGTGGTCAGATCTCGGTGGAACCTCCAAATGTTAGGGTCTGAAAAAGCCCACCGCCCAAGGAATAACTCCAAGAGACTTTTTCTCTCATGCAACCAGCAAAGGGTTAAATTTATTGATCCAACATGTTGGGGCCCTCTGACAAGGACAGAGGAGCAGTGAGGAACTATAGCATAGGGTTTATAAAGGCAAAAACCGCAAAATCAGGAGGAGGGAGAGAATACACGGTTGCTAAGCGGTTGCTAAAATCTTACAATCAGCAGTTATGATCTTAAGACATAGACAAATCACATCTTTATTATTAGCCCAGGTAACCCAGGTGCAACCTTTCTACTTTTAAGCTTGAGCAATCATGCTAGGGGGTTTTTGTGCATTGCCAAGGGTGATGTAGTGCACTGCTATTGTCCAACTATTTGAGATCATAGTTTCAGACCAGAGTCTCATGGGGGGGGTGCTTTCCCAGAATGCAGTCTCAAGTGCTCCAAAATGGAGTCCCTACTGTCAAGGTGCTACTTTACTCTGTCTTATTTTCACAGCTGCACCAGGAAGGTTTAAACCTGTAAGCTTAAGCATAACTTTTTACATCTGCACATATACAATTTAAACTCTTCATGTTAAGGGATTTAAAGGGAGACTTAGACCCCAATACAATAGTACTGGGGGACTTCAATACTCCACTCTCAGAAATAGACAGATCATCCAGACAGAAGATCAAAAAGGAAACAGCAGATTTCATTGACACTATTGCCCAAATGGATCTAACAGATATCTACAGAACTTTGAATCCTACATCTAAAGACTTCACATTCTTCTCAGCAGTGCATGGAACCTTGTCAAGGATTGATCACATACTAGGCCATAAAGCAAGTCTCAGAAAATTTAAAAGAATTAGAATCATACCATGCAGCTTCTCAGACCACAGCAGAATGAAGCTGGAAATTAGCAACTCAGGAATCCCTAGAGCATATGCAAACACCTGGAGATTGAACAACATGCTCCTGAATGAACACTGGGTCATTCAAGAAATCAAAAGAGAAATCAAAAACTTTCTGGAAGTAAATGAGGATAACAGCACAACATACCAAAACTTATGGGACGCAGCAAAAGCAGTGTTAAGAGGACAGTTTATATCAATAGGTGCCTACATCAAGAAATTGGAAAGGCACCAAATAGATGAGCTTTCAATTCACCTCAAGGATCTAGAAAACCTACAGCAAACCAGACCCAAATCTAGTAGGAGAAGAGAAATAATTAAAATCAGAGAAGAAATCAACAGGATTGAATCAAGAAAAAACATTCCAAAATTTCAGCCAAACGAGGAGCTGGTTTTTTGAAAAAATAAACAAAATTGACACCCCATTGGCCCAACTAACTAAAAAAAGAAGAGAAAAGACCCAAATCAATAAAATCAGAGATGAAAAAGGAAATGTAACAACAGACACCACAGAAATCAAAAGAATCATCAGAAATTACTACAAGGACTTGTATGCCAGCAAACAGGGAAACCTATCGGAAATGGATAGATTCCTGGACACATGCAACCTACCTAAATTGAACCAGGAAGACATCGAAAACCTAAACAGACCCATAACTGAGACAGAAATTGAAACAGTAATAAAGGCCCTCCCAACAAAGAAAAGCCCAGGACCAGATGGATTCATTTGTGAATTCTACCAGACATTTAAAGAAGAACAAATCCATTTCTTCTCAAACTATTCAGAACAATCAAAAATGAGGGAATCCTCCCAATTTCTTTCTATGAAGCCAGCATCACCTTAATCCCTAAGCCAGAGAAAGATGCAGCACTGAAAGAAAATTATAGACCAATATCCCTGATGAACACAGACGCAAAAATCCTCAATAAAATTCTGGCCAACAGAATACAACAACACATCAGAAAGATCATCCACCCAGACCAAGTGGGATTCATCCCTAGTATGCAGGGATGGTTCAACATTCGCAAATCAATCAATGTGATTCACCACATTAACAGACTGCAAAAGAAAAACCGTATGATTATCTCAATTGATGCAGAGAAAGCATTCGATAAGATTCAACACCCTTTCATGATGAAAACTCTAAGCAAATTGGGTATAGAAGGAACATTCCTCAATAGAATCAAAGCAATTTATAAAAAAACCACGGCCAGCATCCTATTGAATGGGAAAAAGTTGGAAGCATTTCCACTGAGATCTGGCATCAGACAGGGATGTCCACTCTCACCACTGCTATTCAATATAGTTCTGGAAGTTCTAGCCAGAGCTATTAGGCAAGAAAAAGAAATTAAAGGGATACAAATTGGGAAGGAAGAAGTCAAACTATCCCTCTTTGCAGATGACATGATTCTTTATTTAGGGGACCCAAAGAACTCTACTAAGAGACTATTGGAACTCATAGAAGAGTTTGGCAAAGTAGCAGGATATAAAATCAATGCACAAAAATCAACATCCTTTGTATACACAGACAATGCCATGGCTGAGAAAGAACTTCTAAGATCAATCCCATTCACAATAGCTACAAAAACAATCAAATACCTTGGAATAAACTTAACTAAGGACGTTCAAGTTCTCTACGATGAAAATTACAAAACCTTAAAGAAAGAAATAGAAGAGGATACCAAGAAATGGAAAAATCATCCATGCTCATGGATTGGAAGAATCAATATCATCAAAATGTCCATTCTCCCAAAAGCAATTTATAGATTCAATGCAATTCCAATCAGGATACCAAAGACCTTCTTCTCAGATCTAGAAAAAATGGTGCTGAAATTCATATGGAGGCACAAGAGACCTCGAATAGCTAAAGCAATCTTGTACAACAAAAACAAAGCTGGAGGCATCACAATACCAGATTTCAGGACATACTACAGGGCAGTTGTAATCAAAACAGCATGGTACTGGTACAGAAACAGATGGATAGACCAATGGAACAGAATTGAAACACCAGAAATCAACCCAAACATCTACAGCCAACTTATATTTGATCAAGGATCTAAAACCAATTCCTGGAGCAAGGACAGTCTATTCAATAAATGGTGCTGGGAAAACTGGATTTCCACGTGCAGAATCATGAAGCAAGACCCCTACCTGACACCTTACACAAAAATCCACTCAACATGGATTAAAGACCTAAATCTACAACCTGACACCATCAAGTTATTAGAGAACATTGGAGAAACCCTTCAAGATATTGGCACAGGCAAAGAATTTCTGGAAAAGACCCGGGAGGCACAGGCAGTCAAAGCCAAAATCAACTATTGGGATTGCATCAAATTGAGAAGTTTCTGTACTGCAAAACAAACAGTCAGGAGAGTGAAGAGACAACCGACAGAATGGGAAAAATTATTTGCAAACTATGCAACAGATAAAGGGTTAATAACCAGAATCTACAAAGAGATCAAGAAAATCCACAAAAACAAAACAAACAACCCACTTAAGAGATGGGCCAAGGACCTCAATAGACATCTTTCAAAAGAGGAAATCCAAATGATCAACAGCACATGAAAAAATGTTCAAGGTCACTAGCAATCAGGGAAATGCAAATCAAAACCACAATGAGGTTTCACCTCACCCCAGTTAGAATGGCTCACACACAGAAATCTACCAACAACAGATGCTGGCGAGGATGTGGGGAAAAGGGGACACTAACCCACTGTTGGTGGGAATGCAAACTGGTCAAGCCACTCTGGAAGTCAGTCTGGAGGTTCATCAGAAACCTGAAGATAACCCTACCATTCGACCCAGCCATCCCACTCCTTGGAATTTACCCAAAGGAATTTCAATTGGCAAACAAAAAAGCGGTCTGCACCCTAATGTTTATTGCAGCTCAATTCACAATAGCTAAGACCTGGAACCAACCTAAATGCCCATCAACGGTAGACTGGATAAAGAAATTATGGGATATGTACTCTTTAGAATACTATACTGCAGTAAGAAACAACGAAATCCAGTCATTTGCAACAAAATGGAGGAATCTGGAACACATCATGCTTAGTGAAATAACTCAGTCCCAAAGGGACAAATACCATATGTTCTCCCTGATCGGTGACAACTGACTGAACACCAAAAAGGAAACCTGTTGAAGTGAAATGGACACTATGGGAAATGGTGACTTGATCAGCATAGCCCTGACTGTTAATGAACAACATAATACATTATCGCTCTTAGTAGTTTTTTTGTCTGCTCTACTTAATACTATTGGTTTAATTCTGTACCTAATACACAGTTATTCTTAAATGTTGAAATTTAACTGAAAAGTGATCCCTGTTAAATATAAGAGTGGGAATAAGAGAGAGAAGAGATGTACAGTTTGGGACATGCTCAAGCTGACTTGCCCCAAATGGTAGATTTATAAACATACCAGGGGATTCCAATTCAATCCCATCAAGGTGGCATGTACCAATGCCATCTCACTAGTCCAAGTGATCAATATCTGTTCACAACTGATCATAATGAAAGGACTAAGAGTCAAACGGATCACATAAAGAAGTCTAGTGCCTGCTAATACTAACTGATAGAATAAATAAAGGGGAGAACGATCCAACATTGGAAGCGAGATACACAGCAGACTCATAGAATGGCGGATGTCTAAACAGCACTCTGGCCTCAGAATCAACCCTAAAGGCATTCAGATCCAGCTGAAAAGCCCATCAGAGTATTTCAGGCATGGAAAGCCAAGACACTCTGGAAAAAAAAAAAAAACCCTAAATGAAAGATCTCCACAAGTGAGATCCCAGTGGAAAGAACAGTTCTTCAAAGAAGGAGGTACCTTTCTCTGAAGGGAGGAGAGAACTTCCACTTTGACTATGACCTTGTCTAAATAAGATAAGAGTCAGTGAACTCAAAAGGCCTCCATAGCCTTGGAAACTCGTGACTGGAGCATAGGGAGATTACTTATGCCATAAACAGGAGTGTCAATTTGTAAAGTCAACTACAGGAGTCACTGTGCACTTACTCCTCATGTAAGATCTCTGTCCTTAATGTGCTGTACATTGAGATTTAATGCTATAACTAGTACTCAAACAGTATTTTTCACTTTGTGTTTCTATGTGGGTGCAAACTGTTGAAATCTTTACTTAATATATACTAAACTGATCTTCTGTATATAAACAAAATTGGAAATGAATCTTGATAAGAATGGAAGGGGAGAGAGAGCGGGAAAGGGGAGGGTTGCGGGTGGGAGGGAAGTTATGGGGGGAAACCAATGTAATCCATAAGCTGTACTTTGGAAATCTATATTCATTAAATAAAAGTTAAAAAAAAAACGAAAAAAAAAGGAAAAAAAGAAAGGCTACAAGATGAGTTTCTGGTTAATGTATGCAGGTTGTGGGTCATAGTCCTAACAGTATGTGCAACAGTGGATGCTGGCCAATGCAGTCACCCACATGCATGATCTGAGTGAAGGTCTGACAGAGTAATAGTGGGACATCATATTTCCCAGACAAACTGGGGAGTGAGTGAAGCAGGTTAAACTCTTGCCTAGGACTGCTAGAGAAGGGGACGAGAGATTTGCAGGCTAGAAACAGAGCAAAGAGATAGCAGAAAGCACATACCTTTTGTCCCTTCCTCAATATGCACATCCAAGATTAGCAGTTGACCTCTTCTTAAATCTGAGTTGGTGGTAGTAGGGATGTTACACATTGTAAGTGAAGGGCCTAATACAGCTATGTTTCTGCCCATCTTTCCTGAAAATGTTCCAGCAAATGATATTTCCTTAAAACAAACATAGACATGCACATCACTTGAGGCTTGACTGAGAGTTCTTGTAAAATATAAGTACACCTGTGAACTTGAAAGATGCTAAATGTGTGGCCCCTCATGGGGATTTGAGTACTGTCATTAGGGCTGGATTTTGTCACTGGTGGTTTGCACTGTTCTCTCTACTAGAGTCTCTGGCCACTTCTATGGCATTCACCCCTGTTAGACATTTCCTCATGTTCTCAGTTAAAGGCACCAAACATGAATCCCTTTAGCTAGAATGAAATCTATGTGAATTGCCATAGATTGCAATTGGCTATATTTTTATTATAGAATTTCTACCAGGGGCCTGTGCCATGACACAGTAGGTTAATCCTCCACCTGCAGTGCTAGCATCCTATATGGGCACCTGTTCTAGTCCAGTTGCTCCACTTCAAGACCAGCTCTCTGCTATGGCCTGGGAAAGCAATAGAAGATGACCCAAGTCTTTGGACCCCTGCACCCACATGGGAGACCAGGAAGAAATGCCTGGCTCCTGGTCTCTGATCAGCACAGCTCTGGCCATTGCAGCCATTTAGGGAGTGAACCAATGGAAAGAAGACCTTTCTCTGTCTCTCCCTCTCACTGTAACTCTACCTCTCAAATAAAATAAATAAAATATTTTTAAAAAGAATTTGTGCCAGAAATTTCCTTAATCAAAGTATGCTTTATTCTGACTTCATCATACACAGTGATGGAGCTAGGACAAAAAACTAGATCCATGTTGACCTCTCAACTAACAAGCAGGTTCTTGTTTCTCTGCCTTGCCAATACAGCCCCACTCTACCTTGACCAGCCCTGTCCTGCCTTGATTGTTGGACACAATGCTATCAAAAGATGCCTACTACCAGCCTAGGATCTCTCTTACTCCTCCCAAGTTCTCTCCCCCTATTTCAACAGCTCAGCCTCAGAGTCCAGCCTCAGCCCAACCCCTCACAGCTCACACTATCTCAAAGGGACTTTAAATCTAGCCCAAATTCTCCCTTTGTCTCACTAGCCTAGCTTTAGCCCAGACCTTCAAGCCCCTCCCAGTTGTTTTGTGCTATATAAAACACTAGTCTTTAAGGGAGGGGGTTTCCCCTCTGCTTTGTATTCATTGGCAACTGTCTTAAATGCATTCACCTGGTAGTGAGCCCCTCCTAGGCTTCATTCTTCTAAATAAACCTGGTCTGAAAGTGGCTTAATGCTTTCCCCTCTTTTGTGACACACAGCATATCTTGTTGTGCAGGCTTGTGGTTGGAGGTTAAAGTACCTCAACCTTTATCATTTAAAAACCAATTTTTAAACAGGACTTGTAATGTGGCTTCACTAATGTGTGCTTGTGGTCTTAGAAATCCTCTTGGTTGCATTTTTAAAAGACTTATTTTATTTATTTGAAAGAGTTACAGAGAGAAGTAGAGACAGAGAGAGGTCTTCCATTCACTGGTTCACTCCCAAATGACTACAATGGACAGAGCTGAACTAATCCAAAGTGGGAGCCAGGAGCTTCTTCTGGGTCTCTCTTGCTGGTGCAGGGGTCCAAGGACTTGGGCCATCTTCTACTGCTTTCCCAGGCCATAGCAGAGAGCTGGATCAGTAGAGGAGCAGCCAGGACTCGAACTAGTGCCTATATGGGATGTAGGCACTGCAGGTTGGGGCTTTAACCCACTGTACCAGGGCACCAGCCCAGTCTTAGCTGCTTTTATTGGGAGATGGGTGTCAAGATGGGAGCTGCTGGGAAGGCATTGATAGGCTTCCTTTATGAATTCTCAATAAATTTTAGAGCACTTTGATAATTTAAGCCCTTCAGATTAAAAGCTCATTAATAATTCCTGCTCAAAAATGCTGAAAATGATCAGCTATCTAAATCACAGATGTTGTCTAAGTGTTTTCTCTACAAATTGAAATTTCTATAGAGGACTTCATTTAATTTTTTTAGGAGTGAGGTTTTCAATAAGAGAAGACAAAGAGCTACCTTTTTTCCTTGTCTTAGCAGAACTTAGTTTTGAGAAGTAAGGGGAGTGTGGAACCCAGTGACTATTGATGTCTACAGACGTGACTTCCTAGTGAATACTCCCATGATTTTCTACAGCTTTTCTATGTGAGTGAAATCAAGTGAGAAAGGACAGTATTCAAGCAAAAGGACTCTGGCCATCAATATGTTGTCCATAGTAGAGACTGGGGTGCATGAAGAGTCTTTAAAAATTTCATTAAAATGTCTCTCAAGGGGAAGAAAACTAGGTACTGATTTTTTAAATGAAACAAAATTATCTTTTAATTCAATTTCTCCTATGAACTTTTTTAAGCCCATTTGGATATGGTTTGCTCTATGTGAGGTCTAGAGCACTTTAGACAACAAGAGCCATTGTTGTCTCTGTGGCTGCATCATGTGTTCATTGGGCTTATACATTCAGAGTATGGGAACTCAAGTGTGGCCCACTGCACTTAGCCTGATAGAACAGTAGTAGTGATAATGGTAAGCTAGTACTTAGTCATTATATGCTAGACATGGCACTTAGCATTTTAAATGTGTTGTCCCACTTCATTCTTGCTTAAGCAGTAGGTTGCATTATTGTCATCATTTTAGAGGTGAGGAAGAACTGAGAGTGCCCAAGAAGCTGCTGCTAAGAAGTGGCCAAGCCAGCATTGAAACCTGGAAACATTCCTTAATGCTGATGCTTAATTTTGGTTGGATTTTTCATAGTCTGGCTAACTGTACATACTCTATATACTCTGTACACCGGATAAGGTTAAGGATTTTACAAGTCCTTGTACATGACCTAACTTGATGGGTCTAGAGAAGAATTTGATGCCCCAAGGGACTTTACATCCCACTTGAATAAAAAAATCTGAGACTACTAGTATTTCCCACTTCAGTCAACTTTCAGGAGAGTGATGAATAGAGTTATTTAGCACTGTGTCTTAAAAGAAATGTTATGGGGCCAACACTGTGGGGTAGAAGGTAAAGCGCCACCTGCAGTGCTGGGGTCCCATATGGGTACCAGTTCAGTTCCTAGCTGTTCCACTTCTGATCCAGCTCTCTGATGTGGCCTGGGAAAGCAGTGGAAGATGGCCCAAGTCCTTGGGCCCCTGCACCAATGTGGGAGATCTGGAAGAAGTTCCTGGCTCCTGGCTTTGAATCAGCCCAGTCGGGCCATTGCATCCACTTGGGGAGTAAATCAGCAGATGTAAGACTTTCTTTCTCCCTCTCTCTCTGCCTCTCTGTAACTCTGCCTTTCAAATAAATAAATCTTTAAAAAGAAAATGGATGTTGAACATTTTTGCTTGTCCTAGATATTCCATAGTAAAACACAAAGTAGCCTTTGTATTTCCAGCAGAGGGATTTTGGCTTTATTTTAGGAGTGACTGTAAAACAATGGGTAAAGCAAGTTCTGTGCTTGTGCAGGATCCAGGAAATATTTCATATAATTTTAAGCCTTAGCACAATTGAATCCCCATGAGTGCTCACTAGAATTAAAGGTACTTTGGAGGGCTGGTGCTGTGGCGCAGTGGGTTAAAGCCCTGGCTTTAAGTGCCGGCATCCCATATGGGCACCAGTTCTAGTACTGGCTGCTCCTCTTCTGATCCAGCTCTCTGCTGTGGCCTGGGATGGCAGTGGAGGATAGCCCAAGTCTTTGGGCCCCTGCACTCACATGGGAGACTTGGAAGAAGCTCCTGGCTTCAGATCAGTGCAATTCCAGTCATTGCAGCCATCTGGGGAGTGAACCAGTGGGAGACCTCTCTCTCTCTGTCTCTACCTCTCTATATAACTCTTTCAAATAAATAAATCTTTTCAAATAAATAAATAAATCTTTCAAATAAATAAAGGGTACTTTGGGGACTCTCATTAGCACAGAGCACATAGTCAATATGCAAGTGAGTGAATGTGTCTAGTTCAGTGAGGCAGGAGAGAGCTGGGGAGAGAAATGACACTTGACATTCCACTCCCTGAAGGTGGCAGTGGGCTATTTGGCTTTGAGCATGCTGTTGACTTCACTGGGTGTCATCCCCTCTACCTGAGATGGAAGCAGCCAGGTGCCCACTTGAAGCAACTCAGAGACAAGTCTTTGGGTTTGTTGCAATGAGGCCATTTCTGTAATGAGCAGTGGAGTTTTGTGTTTGAAGACTAAAGTAGTGAGAAATTTAGGTGCAGGGTTTAAAAGGAGGAAAGACACAAAATTTCTGCCTTACCTTTATTTTAGGAAATTTGAATTATTTGTAAGTAAAACTTAGGCCATGATTTTTATATTTAGTTAGGCCTCTGAGGATAAAACATCCTACAAATTTCAAAGAAAAATGTCAAGAGAAAATAATTTTTTCACAGGTTCATGAAGGTTTTTGAGACTTTCAGCAATGCTCCCATTACTACTGAATTTGCTTTTTCTCTCTTTCCTTAAGTAAAAAGTCCTGCAGTTCCTCAGGGCCTCTGGGGAGAGTGATCCTGAAGGCAACAAATGGAAAGGGGCTGTGGTCACCTGTACTCTCCAGGCCTTGTTCAGCCCCTAGCATGCCACCTCCTAGTACAGGGGGTTCAGAAATTGCCTGAATGTCCAGAGCAAACTCCCCTGTGCTGGACATTGTTTTCACATTGGGAGAATGGAAGAGGTTGAACAGAGATGTCCAGATTGAGACAGAAAACCTAGGGGTGAATGGTTAGTAATAGAGCTGAGTGGAGACCCTGTGGCATGTTTCCCAGAGGTTTAATGTGGATAATTGCCACCTAAGAAGTGTCCAGACTTTCAACTTTCTCTCATTTGAGCTTCAGAGCTGCATCTACAGGTGGAGGTAAGTGGTACATGGTGTTTTGAAAATGATTTGGGGGATTCAGAGCTATAATAATGCATCAGACACATAATTAGGGTCTTGAATTTCCAGTGATGAGACACAGGATATGCACATGCTGAATGGACATTACTTGACTAGTTATAACAGGGTCACAGTGGATACAGTAGGAGAGGAGGAACAGGGCTTTTATCTTTATCTTTACTTCCCTCCCCCATGTTTTAGATGCATCTCTGTGTTAAATTCTACCATCTTTACAGATTGTAGTAAATCTCTTGCTTTGTATTTACTTTCAAGAGCAAGGAAAGTGCTAGGTTCCCACTTTCTTCCAGCGGTGTTCCAAATTCCTGCTCTATATATTCAGTAGAAAGTTGAAGACTATGATATTCATGCATCCATGGTTACATTAGCATCATTCCTTCCCCAGAGGCATCACTTTTTTTAAAAGCAATCACATTTATTAAAGAGATTTATTTATTTATTTGAAATGCAGTTACAGAGAGGCAGAGGCAGAGAGTCACAGAGAGGTCTTCCATCCAGTGGTTCACTCTCCAAATGACTGCAATGGCCAGAGATGAGCTGATCTGAAGCCAGCATCCAGGAGCTTCTTCCAGGTCTTCCACATGGGTGCAGGGGCACAAGGCCTTGGGCTGTTTTCTACTGCCGTCCCAGGCCATGGCAGATAGCTGCACTAGAAGTAGAGTAGCCAGAACTCAAACTGGCACCCAGATGGGTTGTCAGGACTGTGGGTGGCAGCTTTATCCACTCTGTCACAGCACTGACCCCAGTGTGGTCACTTTTTAGTGACCAGTTTTGAGAACATGTGTGTGAAGCCACAGACTTATTCTTAGGTACTTGTCACATCATAGCTTCAACAAAGGTAAGGTAGGAAAAGGGGAAAGGAAGACAGCTGTGCCTCCTGGGACCAGGAAGAGGTTTCTCAACGCATCCTGTCTTTTTGTGACTCTTCTGAAATCTCTGCCTTAGAAGCTGGAGTTTGGATTCGAGGATTCTCCTGTGAAGAGACATCAAGGTCAGCCTCAGAGGTCTCAGGAAAGAACTGCGTCCATTTTTTCTATCTGCTCTCAGCTTTTAGTAATCAAAACATTTCCTTCTCTCCCATGCTCCCTCTCTTTCCCTTCTATCTCTTTTATGATATGCTTCTTATTCTTTTAAGTACTAGTTCA
Organism: Oryctolagus cuniculus; assembly: GCF_964237555.1. NCBI lineage: Eukaryota > Metazoa > Chordata > Mammalia > Lagomorpha > Leporidae > Oryctolagus > Oryctolagus cuniculus. The sequence continues at coordinate 139,542,347 of NC_091439.1, read as the reverse complement.
GCAAATCCCCAAAATGATCCCCAATGATCCTTATCAGTATTCACACCCTTTGCACACTCACTGAATCTGAGATAGCCCTGTAGAAACAGTAGTATGTCATGCAAGTGATGACATATGACTTCTGAGGCACTTATAAAGATCACTCCCATCTGCCTTGGATTAGTTCCTCTGGGGGAAATCCCCATGCTGTAAGGATACTAAGGAAACCATGTGAAATGATACATGTGTGTAGAAAACAGGCTGTAGCCAAAATCTAGTGACAACTTGTCAACCATGTGAATGAGTTATAAGTGAGTCCATCAGCCTTAATCGAGTGTTCAGATGACAGCGCCAGTGAATGTCCAACTTCAGCCTCAGGAGAGAGCCTGCACACACTCAATCCTCTCAAACATTCCCAACTCACAGGAATGTGAACAATAGCAACAATGATCTAATGATTTTTTTAAAGCCACAGTTTGGAAAGTTTCTTGAGAGAAGCATTAGATAGCATAAGTTAGTATATTTTTGGTTGTTAGAAAGGAAAACCTCTTGGCTTCCATATTTTCCTTTAAGAGAAACTGTGCTCAAAGACATTTCACCTCATACAGCAGTACTCCTAGAAACACAGAGTAGCAGCAGAAAGGCATGTACACTATGATTCTGAGTGCTTAATATTTACTTTGAGGGACAATTGGAGACAGATGACTTTGTTGTGTCTGGCTCTAGGATTATGACTGTCCTACAAGGCTACACCACTGAGATGCATAAACATATCGCTGTGGGAGCTGCTTCCTTAGTAAGCAAAAAGGAAAGAGAGAGAGAGAGAGGGAGAGGGAGAGGGAGAGGGAGAGGGAGAGGGAGAGAGATCTTTCATCCACTGGTTCACTCCCCCAAAGGCCACAATAGCTGGGATTGGGGGATTGGGCCATGTCAAAGCTAGGAGTCAGTCACTTTATAGAGGTCTGCCAGGTAAATTAACAGGGAGCTAGAACTGAAATGGGGTAGTCAGGACTCAAACTGGTACCCAGTTGGCTGGTGCCATGGCTCACTAGGCTAATCCTCTGCCTGCGGCACTGGCACCCCAGGTTCTAGTCCTGGTTGGGGCACCAGATTCTGCCCTGGTTGCTCCTCTTCCAGTCCAGCTCTCTGCTGTGGCCCTGGAGTGCAGTGGAGGATGGCCCAAGTGCTGGGCCCTGCACCCACATGGGAGACCAGGAAGAAGCACCTGGCTCCTGGCTTTGGATCAGCAGTGCAGCACGCTGGTTGTAGTGGCCATTTGTGGGGGGAACCAATGGAAGGAAGACAATTCTCTCTGTCTCTTTCTCTCTCTCACTGTCTAACTCTGCCTGTCAAAAATAAATAAATAAGCATAAATTAAAAAAAAAACTGGTACCCAATTGAGATACTGGCACTATGGACTGTCTTAACACAATGTGGCTGAATATCAGACCCTGGGTTCATTTCTTGTGGTTGGTTTTTTCAGGGGTCTCTAGGAAAGTAGCATCCTGGGGGATAGCATTGGGTGTAGCAGGTAGAGCAGCTATGTGTGGGGTCCAGAATTCCACATGAGAGCCAGTTCATGATTTTGCTGCTCTGCTTCCCATCCAGTTCCCTGCTAATGTGCCTGGGAAAGCAGTGGAGGATGGCCCAAGCACCTGGGCACCTGCAACCATGTGGGATACCCAGAAGAGGCTTTTGGCTCCTCTCTTCAGACCAGCCCAGCTCTGGCCATTACAGTAATATGGGAAATGAGCCAGAAAATGAAAGATCTAACTCTATATGTCTATCTCTCTGTCTGAAACATTAAAAATGAAAACCAGTAACACAAGATATATAGCAGGGAGAGTTCAGGAGATACAGAAGGATCAGTTCCACATCAGTAGATACATTTTAAAAAGTAGCATATTTCACCTATAACAGAACACAACAACCAATTCACTTTTCCCTTTCTTCTCTTATTCTCCATTCACCTGCTTATATATACATGTTATAAGCTTGTAAGTGGGATATAAACTCAGATACTTACAGAGCTTTATTCTACTCTTTGGAAAAGGTTCCCATCCATGTTCCAGAAGGCAAAGCCTTATTGGTTTCTCAATTTGGTTGAACATAGGCATTTTGCATCTCTCTCTGTCTAGGATATTTACTTATTTATTCATTTTTATTTTTATATTTAAATGCTTATGACATCATGTAGTTCATATTTTAAAGAACTGCATCACCAATTTCCTTCCTAGATTTAGGCACCAAAATCTTCCAGATCTAGGCCAAGTTAGTTCATGCAGTTTACCAGGACCTGGGCCTGATTAAAAATTATCTCCCGGGGCCAATGTTGTCACATATCAGGTTAAGCTACTGCCTGTGAACCTGGCATCCCATGTAGAATCCAGTTTGAGCCCTGGCTGTTCCACTTCTTGTCTAATTCCTTGATAATGCACCTTTGAAAGCAGTTGAAGATGGCCCAAATCCCTGGGCCTCTGCCACCATGTAAGAGTCCTGGAAGAAACTCCTGGCTTCTGGCTTTGGCCTGGCCAAGTCCTGGCCATTGACACCATTTGTGGAATGATCCAGTGACCCAGGCCAAAGCCAGGAGATTAGAATGCCATTTGGGTTTCCCACTTGTGTGGCAGAGGTCCAAGGACTTGAGCTACATTGTGTTGTATTCCCAGGTGCATTCACAAGGAGCTGTATTGAAAGCACAGCAGACAGAATCAAAGTGGCATTCTCATATGGGATGTTGACATTGCACTCAGTGGCTTTACCTGTTATACCACAATGTCAGCTTTGCAGAGAAGATTCTTGACCTGATTGTCAGATAATCAATCAATATACAGCTGAAAGTGCCTGGAGTACTGAATAATAACTTACACACATTTGTAATGAAGAGAAAATCCTGTAAGATCCATCTAATTTCTTGTTGTATCAGTGATGGATTTGAGTAGACTTAGGACCTGTAAGTGAAATGCATCCTGATCTCATTAAATCTCCACAATGCTGTGAACAAAAATGAGAATGTGACTTTGGGGTCAGACATCTGTTTGACTCCCATCATATCATCTCAGGAAAGAAATGGACAGTTTGAGAACTGAGTGTGGCAGCTTTAAGTCATCTAATTTTCAATATTCTTTCAGGTTTGCAGGTAGTGAGGCTCTAATAGTACTCACAGAAATCTTAAAATATCAGCGGGAGAAGAGAGTCCCAGATAGGACAGCATTGCTTCAGTGAATTCATTATCAGTTGGGTTTTCATTAGAGCTTGTGTGTTGATTAGATCTGGTAAACAAAGCAAGTGTAGAAAAAAGTAAAAAGAAAAAAAAAGCAAGTGCGGAAATTGGAAAAGCTCAGAAGAGGAACAAAAATCATTAGAGCCAAAAATATGTGACTTAAAATTTTTCTATAAAAAGAAAACAAATTGAATACAGTTATAGTAACTAATTTCTTTTCCAGGCTAAATAAACTTATGTGGGGAGTAATTGCTCCAAGTAGTATGATGATAACTTCATTTTCCTTTTAATAATGACAGAAATGAATTTAAATTGAGGCAGGAGGGACAGCATTTTGATCCAGTGGATTAAATTGCAACTTGTGATGCTGGCATTCCATATTGAAGTGGTTATTCAAATCCCAGCTGCTCTGCTTCTGATCCAGCTCCCTGCTAATACACCAGAGAAATCAGTAGATGATGACTCAAATGCTTGGGCCCTGGCTACTCAAGAGGGAGAAATGGATTGTGCTCCAGGCTACTGACTTCAGCCAGGCCCAGACCCATCTGTGAAGCAGGAGATAGAAGACCTCTCACTCTTAATCTTTCTCCCTCTGTCTCTCTAAATTTGTCTTTCAAATAAATACACAAATCTTTGAAAAAAAGAAAAGAACTTCAGAAACATTTATTTGTATGCCTACACACTCAGTAAGGCAGTTACTGAGCCTACCATATCATAGGCACAATCCTAAGAGAAGCCAAACATAAATAGAGGATGGATTCTGCCCTACATTCAAGTGGAAGTATAGAATATGTAAACAAGTAAAACAGAAAAGTATAATTCACCAGTTCTACAAATGAAGTGAATAACTTAAAGTAAGGGCATAGAGGAGATGACAGGATATAAGTCTGGGCAGCTCAGAAAATGCTGCAAAAGTAATGCCAAATTTTGACAAATGGACCAAGTGCAAAGATAGTGTGAGAAGGTCATCCTAGACAGGGAAGCATGAACAAAATATGAGCTATGAAACATGGGAAATGATGTATGCCAAGTCATGTGGTAAAACAAGAACATATTCAATGGGAAAGAGGCAGAGTGAAAAATGGTAAAGTCAGAGCCAACCCAAAAAATATGTGTCATGCTAGAATGTGAACCTTTGTCTATATATAGAATTTGTCTATATATAGAATCATGTCATCTGCAAATAGGTATAGTTTTGTTTCCTCCTTCCCAATTTGTATCCCTTCGAATTCTTCTTCTTGCTAATGGCTCTGGCTATATCTTCCAGGATTATATTGAATAGCAATGGTGAGAATGGTTATCCTTGTCTTGTTCTAGATCTCAGTGGAAATGTTTCCAAATTTTCTTCATTCAATGCCATTCTGGCCTTGGATTTGTCATAAATTCCTATGATTGTGTTGAGGAATGGTCCTTCTATATCCTATTTGCTTAGAGTTTTCATCATGAAAGGGTGTCGTAATTTATCAAATTCTTTCTCTGCATCTGTTGAGATAATTATATGTTTTTTGTTCAATTTGTTATGATGTGTTGCTGTGGATTTGTTCTGAGAGGAGGAGCATGGTGGGGGCAAGAGGCAGGAATCACCACACAGACCCCGGAAGTTGGGTGAAAGTGGGCCAGAGGCTAGCAGCCCACAGACTCATTTATTTCAACGGGTATAGCTGCTTAAATAATCAAGGCAGCCAATCCAGTCAAGGGGCAGTTTATGCCCTAACCAATCACAGCCTGTTGCCAGGCAGTATCCAAAGCCATCCAATCACAGCCTGTTGCCAGGCAGGCTCTGTTGCCTGGTGGTTTCCCAGGGGGTTGCCCAGGGGGTTTCTGAAGCCACTCCTGAGTAACTGATAACATCTTGGCATGGCCTTCTCATTCCACCACAATGATATATGACATTGATTGGTTTGTGAATGTAAAACCGTTCTTGCATACTAGGCATGAATCACACTTGGTTTGAGTGAGTGATCTTTTTGATCTGTTGTTGGATTCAATTGGCCAGAATTTTGTTGATGATTTTTGCGTCTACGTTCATCAGAGAAATTGGTCTGTAGTTCTCATTCTCTGTTGTATCTTTTCCTGGTTTAGGAATTAAGGTGAAGTTGGTTTCATAGAAAGAATTTGGGGGGATTCCATCCCTTTCAATCATTTTGAATAATCTGAGGAGAATTGGAGTTAGTTCTTCTTTAAATGTCTGATAGAATTTAGCAGTGAAGCCATCTGGTCCTGGGCTTTTCTTTGTTGGGAGGGTCTTTATTACTGATTCAATTTCTTGGTAATTGGTCTATTTATGTATTCTATGTCTCATGGCTCAATTTAGGTAGATTGCATGTGTCCAGGAATCTATCCATTTTCTCTGTTTTCAGTTTGTTGTCATACAGCTCTTTGTAGTAATTTCTGATGATTCTTTTTATTTCTGCCATGACTATTGTCACATTTCTTTTTTCATCTCTAGTTTTACTGATTTGGGTCTTCTCTCTCCTTTTTTTGGTGAGTTGGGCAAATGGTGGGTCAATTTTGTTTTTTCAAAAAATCTTTTGCATTGTTTTTTGCTTCTATTTTGTTGATTTATTCTCCAATTTTAATTATTTCTTTTCTCCTACTAGTTTTGGGTTTAGTTTGCTGTTGTTTTTCTAAATTCTTGAGATGCATTGATAGCTCATTTATTTGGTGCCTTTCCAATTTCTTGATGTAGGCACCATTTGCTATAAACTTTCCTCTTAACACTGTTTTTGCTGTATCCCATAACTTTTGATATGTTGTATTGTCATCTTCATTTGTTTCCAGAAATTCTTTTATTTATCTTTTGATTTTTTTATGACCCACTGTTCATTCAAGAGCATGTTGTTCAGATTCCATATGTTTACATATGTTCTGGAGAGTCCTAATTTGTTAATTTCCAGTTCATTACATTGTATTCAGAGAGATTTTGATTTTTTTGAATTTGTTGAGACTTGTTTTATGGCCTACCATGTGGCCAGTCCTAGAGGAGGTTCCATGCACTGCTGGGAAGAATGTTTATTATGGAACTGTAGGATTAAAAGTTCTGTAGATATCTCTTAGGTCCATTTGGTCTATAGTGTTGATTAATTCTGTTTCCTTGGGGATATTCTGTCTGGTTGATTTGTCCATTGCTCAAAGTGGGGTATTGAAATACCCCATTACAATTGTATTTGAGTTTATGTCTCCCTTTAGCTTCCTTAACATTTCTTTTAAATAGCCAGGTGCCCTTTAACTAGATGAATACACATTTATAATAGTTACATCTTCCTGTTGAATTGATCCCTTAATCATTACATAGTGCCCTTCTTTGTCTCTTTAAACAGTTTTTGTTTAAAAGTCTATTTTGTGTGATATAAGGATGGCTACACTGTGGTGGAATGAGAAGTTTCTCATGCAACCAGCACACTTAAAGATCAGTGCTTGGTCATACATTATGTGGATAATATCTTACTTGCTCACAAGAATGCAGCAACTCTGAATGCCTGTCTAAGTGAGACAGTAAGAAATTTACAATTCCTGGGTTTATCTATTGCCACAGAAAAGGTACAACATTTTCCTCCCTTTCAATTCTTGGGTTATCAAATCTCCTCCCATATATCTCCATAGGACCAAACCTAAAAGTGAAGCATAAATACTCACTTAATGAACTCAGCAACTATGTGGCCAAATCAATTGGCTGAAGCCCTTCCTTCCCCTAACACCTGCAGAACTTAGACCGCTATACGATTTACTAAGGGAAACAGCCCTTCTTCAAAAATCACACTGACAGCCAACCAAAACCAGCTGAACAAGACTGAGACTCCGCCTTGTTAGCAGACGCACCTGCCCTATCATCCTACCCTGAGGAACTGCCCATAGCCATAACTGTTATTGTTTTATACCCCACTAGCTCTGGTCAGCCACTCAAATGGCCCACAGCCTGTGTGTGGTCATGCCATTCCTGATAACCATTATTCCTCATTCCTACCCCTATCTGAGCAAGCAATCCTGTGGTCTCTTGATTTGAGCACTGGTTAGTCAATGATGGGTAAGATCCCCTGGGGGACAACCTAAGACAGGCACAGCTGTGTACGGAGACCACATGGAAATGGGGTCAACAATGTTATGGCCAAGAATCATGCCTCCCATTGCTCAAAAATAAATGAAAAGGGGGAAATGTGGTGGAATGAGAAGGCCATGCCAAGGTGGCCACTGGCAAGTGAGTGTCAGTTACTCAGGAATGGCTTTGAAACCCACCTGGCAATGGAGCCTGCCTGGCAACAGGCTGTGATTGGTTGGAGCATAGACTGCCCCTTGACCAGATTGGCTGGTCTTGACTATATAAGATGTGGTTCCAACTGTAATAAACAAGTCTGCAGGCTGCTTGCCTCAAGCCTGCTTTCACCCGACTCCTGGGGTCTGTGTGCTGACTTCGCATCTCTTGCCCCCACCACGCTGCTCCTCTCAGAAATGAATACACTGCAACATTGTTGAGAAAGCAACAGCAACACTACACTAGCTCTTTTTGGGTTTCTGTTGGCATGGAATATCTTTTTTCTCCATCCTTTCACTTTGAGTCTCTGTGCATCATTGTTGGTGATAGCTGTTTCTTGTAGGCAGCAAATAGATGGGTTTTGATTTTTAATCCATTCAGCCAGTCTGTGCCTTTTAACTGGAGAGTTAAGGCAATTTTCATTCAAGGTGACTATTGAGAAGGAAAGACTTGCCCTGCCTTTTTCCAAAAATATTCCAATTTTTTACTTTGGGTTTCCTTTGTACCTTTACTGGGAGATTTCTTCCCTTAACTTCTTCCATAATGATGACCATGTTTTTGTGTTTCTGTGTGCAGCACATCCTTAAGTATCTTCTGCAGGGTTGGATGGGTGGTCACAAATTCTTTCAGTTTCTGTTTGTCATGAAGGTCTTTATTTCACCTTCATTCATAAATGAGAGCTTTTCAGGGTGCAGTATTGTGGGATGACAGTTTTTTTTCTCTTATGACTTTGAGTATTTCTCGCCATTATCTACTAGCCTGTAGAGTTAATTATGAGAAGTCTGCTGTGAGTCTAATTTCAGATCCTCTGAAAGTAATCTAGCATTTCTCTTGTGCACATTTTAGAATCTTTTTTAATGTTTTATTGTGGAGAGTTTGATTACAATGTGTCTTGAAGACAATCTTTTCCGGTCATATCTATTAGTTCTATGTGCTTCCTGTAATTAGATGTCCCTTTCATTCTTGAAATTGGGGAAAATTTTCTCTTACTATTTCACTAAAAAGTTCTTATAATCCTACGTCTCTTTCCATGCCTTCAGGAATTTCTAGAACCTGTATGTTGGTTCATTTGATAGTGATCTATAGATTCCCACCAGTGTTTTTTATTTTTTATTTTTTTAAATTTCTTCTTCTTGTGTTTGGTCTGACTATAATTTCCTGTGCTTTGTATTCTAAATCAGATATTCTTTCCTTTGCTTAACTGATTCTGTTATTAAGGCTCTCCATTTTATTTTTATCTGTTCTGTTGAATTGTTCATTTCCAAGATTTCATTCTGATTTCTCTTTAAGATCTCAATTTCATGGGAACAGCCAGGACTCAATTCAATGTCCAGTGGGATGCCAGCAACTCAGGTGGCAGCTTTACCTATTATGCCACAATGTAGTTTCCCATTTTTGGAGTTTTAGAAGCACTCTTATACCTCTAATTTTTTAGCCAAATTATTAAGACACCTGACCCCCACAATGGAGAACCTGGATTTAATTGTCTATCTGGCTGTGACTCCTAACTCCAATTTAACACAAAATCAAGCCCTGGAATACAGTGATAATAGCATAATTAATTGGATTCTTTCTACCCATATAGGAGCCTAAGATTAAGTTTCTGGTCCTGTCTTCTCCCCATTACAGGTAGTTGGAGAGTGAACCAGTGGATAACATGGGAGCTATCTCAATCTTTTTTTTGAAGGTTTATTTATTGACTTGAAACTTGGAGTTACACACAGAGAGAAGCAGAGGTAGAGGCAGAGGCAAAGGCAGAGGCAGAGGCAGAGGCAGAGAGAGAGAGGTCTTCTACCTGCTGGTTCATTCCCCAATTGGCCACAATGGCCTGAACTGTGCCAGTGGGAAGCCAGAATCCAGGAGCCTCCTCCAGGTCTCCCATGTGGGTGCAGGGGTCCAAGGGCTTGGGCCATCTTCTTTTATTTTTTTAACTTTTAATAAATATAAATTTCCAAACTAAACCTTGGATTATAACAGCTTCCCCCCACCATAACCTCCTTTCCACTCGCAACCATCCCATCTCCTACTCCCTCTCCCATCCCATTCACATCAAGATTCATTTTCAATTATCTTTATATACAGAAGATCAATTTAGCATATATTAAGTAAAGATTTCAACAGTTTGCAGCCACACAGAAACACAAAGAATAAAGTACTGTTTGAGTACTAATTATACCACTAATTCACATCGAATAACACATTAAGGACAGAGATCCTACATGGGGAGTAAGTGCACAGTGAATCCTGTTGTTGATTTAACAATTGACATTCTTATTTATGGCATCAGTAATCACCCTAGGCTCTTGTCATGAATTTCCAAGGCTATGGAAGCCTCTTGAGTTCGCCAACTCTGATATTATTTAGACAAGACCATAGTCAAAGTAGAAGTTCTCTCCTCCCTTCAGAGAAAGATGCCTCCTTCTTTGATGACCTATTCTTTCCTCTGGGATCTCACTTAGAGATCTTTCATTTAGGTCCTTTTTTTTTTTTTGCCAGAGTGTCTTGGCTTTCCATGTCTGAAATACTCTCATGGGCTTTTTAGCCAGATCTGAATGCCTTAAGGGCTGATTCTGGCTATCTCAATCTTAATCTCTGAGTTCCTGCTTCCCAGCTTTTGCCTGGCCTAGCCCCAGCTATTGTGGGAATTTGGGGAGTAATCCCACAGATGCACAATCTCCGTGATTCTCAAAGAAAAAATATATGATTAAAAAAGCCCTGAAAGCTGGCACCGCAGCTCACTTGGCTAATCCTCTGCCTGCAGCACCGGCACCCCGTGTTCTAGTCCCGGTTGGGGCACCAGATTCTGTCCTGATTGCTCCTCTTCTAGTCCAGCTCTCTGCTGTGGCCCAGGAAGGCAGTGGAGGATGGCCCAAGTGCTTGGGCCCTGCACCTGTATGGGAGACCAGGAGGAAGCACCTGGTTCCTGGCTTCGGGTAGGTGCAGTGTGCTGGCCATAGCAGCCATTTGGAGGGTTGAACCAAAGGAAGGAAGACCTTTCTCTCTCTCACTGTCTACCTCTGCCTGTCAAAAAAAAAAAAAAGCCCTGAAAACCAACATGTGAAATTTTGCCCAGTTTGTACTTCTAGTGTTGATTTATATTTTTATTCCATTACACTTAGGGAATGTGCTTGGTACAATTCCAATTTTCTAAAACTATTTGAAACTGAATTTTCTGAACTACAGGTGATCCCACCTGAAGAATGGTTAAGAACATGTGATCTGGGATGGGTGTTGTGTTATAGTAGATTAAGCCACTGACACTTCTGTTCCAGCTCATTGCTAATGCACATGGGAAAGCAGAAGATGCCTCAATTCCTTGGCCTCTGAATCCTTGTCAGAGACCTGGAACAAGCGCCTAGCTCCTGGCTTTCGCCTGACTCATTCCTGACTGTTGTGGCCTTTAGGTGAGTGAACCAGCAGATGGAAGATCTATCAATTTATCTCTTACTCTCTTTCTCTGCAACTCTGTCTTTCAAATAACTAAATAAACTTTTTTTTAAAGAGTATGTGTTCTGATGCTGTCAGGTAGAATGCTCCTTATATGACTGCTCAAAAAGTTGATCTACACTGTTGTTCAAATACACTATTCTGTCAGGGTCTCAAGCCCGATGCTAGCCCCTGACCAGCAGGGGCAGCGCAAGCACACCCCAACAAGGCAAATGGGAGGGGTAAGGTCGACAGGTGATGAACACACCACAAGCACCCGTGAGTTCTGTGGAAGCAGGAACCACTTTATTGAAGAAGTATGCAGCCTTATAAAGCTTACAAAAGACATGGGCAGTAGGGGAGCCAATCAGCGAAAAGGTCATGCAGGCATGGGTGGACCATGCACAGGGGCATCTTAAGCAAAGTATAGGTATCACGCACTGTCCACATGTCCAGAACTAAAGCAGACCTATCCCTGCCGGTGGTCTGATCAGCAGCTGCAAACACGCCCCTCGAACATCTGCCAGGTGCCATATTGTAATGGAGATTTTAGGCAATGCGAACACTATTCCTTACTGATTTTCTGTCTGGTAGTTCTATCTTTTCTCAGAAATTATGATTTGACATCTCTTTCTAGTTATTCCATTGTTATCTGATTCCCCTTCTGATGTGTCAATCTTTACATTGACTATTACTCATCATAGAATAATTCACTACAACCTAGATTTGGAAGAAATGTCCCTCTAATGATAAACTTGTGAAGAAAACATGCACACAGTGGGATTTATTGCAGCCATAGGAAAGAAGAAATTCCTTGACATGGATGAACTTTTAAGACATCGAAATAAGTAAATAAGCCAAGCAAAGAAAAATATTGTAAGACTCCACCCAAATAAAGTATTTAAAGCAGTCAAAATGCTAGAAAGTAGAAATGTGGTTATGGATGTCAGGAAGGATTTATTGTTCAATGACAAGAAGATATACTAGAGATTCATTGCACAACAATATGTTTCTGTGTGCACTACCCAACTGAATATATAAATGTTAAAGATGGTAAAGTTAATATCATTTGCCTTTATCATAATTAGAATGAGTGTAGTTTTATTTTTCTTGTGAGATGCTGTATCTAAGTCCTCTTGTGCCTTACCCTAAAAATATGACTCTGCCTATGGTCTTATGTCACTCTGAGATTGCATGCGGGCATGGTTGGTAACAGGTCACTCCCAGGAGGATGTTGGGCAATCCATGACTGGTGTGTCTAAGAGTATTGAGAAAGACTGCAAGCCCATGTCTCTTTTCTCTTCCCCCAATCTTTTCTGTGTAGTTATCAGAATGTCTTTTCATGAGAACACAGGAAACCCTAGAGGACTCTGGTGAGTTCATAACAATGCAATTGCAGTGTCTTATGAATGGGAGTTCCATTTGTCAGTAAATGGACAGTTTCCTTATCTTGGCTGAAGACTTTCAAGTACACCCAGGAAATGTTAATTCCAATTTTACTTCACTAAGACTCTGGTAAGTGTATATAGCAGTGTAGAAAAGAATCAAGTATGTATAACGTTCCACACTTTTTTTTTTTTGACAGGCAGTTAGACAGTGAGACAGAAAGAGACAGAGAGAAAGGTCTTCCTTCCTTTGGTTCACCCCCCAAATGGCCACTAGCGCCGGCGTGCTGCAGCCAGCATAACATGCCAATCTGAAGCCAGGAGCCAGGTGCTTCCTCCTCGTCTCCCATACAGGTGCAGGGCCCCAGCACTTGGGCCATCCTCCACTGCACTCCTGGGTCACAGCAGAGAGCTGGACTGGAAGAGGAGCAGCTGGGACAGAACCGGGACTAGAACCCGGGCTGCTGGTGCCACAGGCGGAGGATTAGCCAAGTGAGCTGCGGTGCCGGCCAACGTTCCCCACACTTTCACTAACACTTCATTCTCCATTAAGAATGTTTTTGCAGAAAAGGAACATGAGAGACTGGCATTTTTCTTTTCTATCCCATCGTCTTGGTGAGGAAATCATCCTCTATTAACTGTGGCAGTGACTGTAGTGGGCTGTGTGCTGTGAGCACAGGAGACAGCTGAGTGAGAGAAATTCAGTGCCCTGTGGAGGCAGCACCTTCCTCAGCGGGCTCAATAAACACAGTGGTAAAAGTGCTGGAAGAGGGCCGCGTAGCATTGATGGAGGAGAAAAGAGGGGTTAGAGTAGGCAACAAGAAGGAATCATGTGTTTGTGTTCAAGTTTTAAATCAGTAAAAGTTTTATTTAGGATTTAATGGAACATTTTGATAAATTCTTAAAATAATTTAACTTTCCTTCCTGTTTCCAGCAAACCTGTTTGCCCCTTGGTAATTAGTGTTTATTACAATTATAATATAGTTTAAACTTATTTGAGTGACAGAAAGAGACAATTACACAGAGAGAAAAAGAGCTCCCATTCACTAGATCAATCCCCAAATGTCTGCAATCATTAGGACTGAGCCAATACCAAAGCTGGGAGCCTGGAACACACATTGATGCCCAGAACCCAATTACTTAATCCATAATGGCTGCCTCCCTGGATGTGCATTAGCAGGAAACTGAAGTCAGGTATATCAAACACAGTCACTATGGTTAGGATGGAAGTATCTTAACTATTAAGCAAAATGGATACCCTTCATTCTCAAAATTTTTAAAATTCGTGAAGTTTATGGCAAATATCGTTTCCTTACTTTTGGTCATGTGGTTAGTACATAACAAAAAAAAGTGGGATAATGTGAAAATTTTTGAATGACTAGTGAAGTCACATTGAATTGAATTTTCTTCTATCCATTTAACAGATAAATACATTAAGATACAAAAAAAATGACAACTGGTATTTGGAGGCTCCAGAGAAGAGAACAGGAGGTCTCACCTCCTGGAGAGACCACAGGAAGTCAGGTTATGACCATCCTTTTCTACAGCAGTCTTAGGGTTCCAGGCCTATCTTCTGACTGTACCTTATTTGTTACTGTGAACACATGGCTGTAGAGATGAGGGAAGCTGCACCCACTGATGTCCATGGTGTGTTTAGACCATATAATCTGCAGAATGCTGAACACTGTTTCGTCATCCTTTGCCACCTTAACAACAATAAGAAAAAAAGACAATGGTTAGGATGCCAGCATCCCGTATTGGAGTGCCACTTTGAGTACCAGCCAATCTGCTTCTTACCCAGCTTCCTACTGACATGCCTGGGAGGACACCAGATAATGGACCTAAGTGATTGGACCCCTGCTGCCCACCTAGAAGACCCAAATGGAATCCCTGGCTTTTTAAAAAATATTTATTTATTTGAAAGTCAGAGTTACACAGAGAGAGGAGAGGCAGAGAGTGAGAGTGAGAGAGAGAGGTCTTCCATCTCCTGGTCCATTCCCCAGATGGCCGCAGTGGACAGAGCTGTGCTGATCTAAATCCAGGAGCCAGGAGCCAGGAGCTTCTTCCGGGTCTCCCACTTGGGTGCAGGGACCCAAGGACTTGGGCCATCCTCCACAGCTTTCCCAGGCCATAGCAGAGAGCTGAATTGGAAGAGGAGCAGCTGGGTCTTGAACTGGTGCCCACACAAGATGCCAGGGCTTCAGGCCAGGGCATTAACCCACTGCGCCACAGCACCAGCCCCATCCCTGGCTTTTGATTTTGGACTTGTCTACCCCCAGGTGTTGCAAGTTTTGTAGAGTGAACTAGCAGATGGATGATCTCTCTCTCTCCCTCACTCACTCGCTCGCTTTCTCTCTCTTTCAAGTAGATGAAAAATGAATACACATAAAAACAGTGTTTTAAAAATGTATGTTTTTGACTCTGGGGACTAGCATTGGAAAGGTATTACTTTGTGCCTAGCGCTGTGCCAGGACTTGAGCCTACTGTTAGTTCTTAAAGACTGAAACAGAAAGCAACAAGACTCTGATCATTTTTCCATTGGAAATTTTCATAAGAGGGTAAGCTTTCCATTAGAACCTCAGCAGCCCCTGTCTGAATGAACCACTGTATTTGTGTCAGGTGTTGCATTTTTACTGATAATATTTATATGCATATGCTGTAGAGTTATATATACATGTGTTTACATACTCCTGTTTGGGAGATTTAATAATTATTCATGTCTATATAATTCACTTGAAAGTAAGATATATCAGTATATGTGTAAGTCTATCCATACATAATGGAGTGAACTTATGAGTGTCTTCCATGTTATGGTGAATCATCTAGTGAGAAATATGTTTGAATAAACATGCATTTCATAGACTCTCCAGGTATTTTCATTGTAATGTGTACATTTGTTATCTTTATTTATACATTTTAACAAACATATACCTACATATGTGTGTCATTGTTACTTCTTAATTTACAATTGATTATTTGTGAGTTTAATTACCCAAGAAAACCACATAAAGATCACTCACTATTGCTAAACTCCTGAATATTGTCTGAAATCTTCCTAGGGCTAAAAGCCCAAGTGCTCAGATGGGCTTGAGTCCTCAGCCTTGAGCATGCATTGCAGCATGTCCTTTGCTTTAAACATCACAGAAACATCCTCACACTACACCTCAAACACAGGAATGAAACGCATGGTCAGAAATATGGGATCTCTCATTAAATATACTCCTCATCCAACTGCCTTGAAATGGGATTGGGGCTAACACTCTAATTTTGACCAATTGTTGTTGCTCCATCACAAGTCTTGCTAAACACAAAGATATCTGATCTATTCTCCACCTGCAAGGCACCTGAAAAAATGAGCCCTCAAGGATGCTTGATCCCCAGCTTTGTGGAGTCTAGATAACGAGCAGACAACAGACCACCAAAAGAGAAATTTCTGCCTCCTTGTGGACATGGATAGAAATTATCAGACCAAGAATGTGAAGTCCCAGAGTCAGGGTTCCTTAGTCTGGCTTTAGGATATTTTCAGAAGGCCATAGGTGCTGCTTTAAACCCTGGCAACATTTCCCCCCATTCTGAAGCTCTCTTCCTTTCTGTATTTTCTTACTGTTCTCAGGGCTGTCTGAGATCCCAGAGTTGGCTATAGTTCTCCTCAAGGCAGAGCCTGAACCCTACTCTCAGCATTGCCAAGGCACACTCCAAATCTTATTGTTTAAAACATGAGTTCTTATCCTGGAGCAACTCTGTATAAAGGATGCCAGTATCTCACTGGGAATTTTGTATCTGTAGTAGGCCTGGTTAAAGGCCAGGCTCTAGTTGTTTCTCTCAGTCATAAGTCACCTGCAATAGACAGCAAAGGCTCCTTTTCTCTGGAAATGTGGCTCTGAGTAGAGAACGAGAGGCTTCTCTGGCCCCTCTCCAAAACAAACATGTTTGTTTCAGATTTGGTTTGTTCATACTAGGTTTTGGGGTTTTTTTGTATAGTGGTCATGCATTTTGTAGATTTGAGTATATTTTCTTTCTATTATATTTGGAAGATACATTAATTGGTCCATATTCATATAATTTATTTCACAAGAATGTATGTGTTTATTTAGGTACAAATTTATATACGAATCTGTATTCATGCTCTTTATTTTCTATGGTGAAGCACCTCAGACTTATGAATGTTACTTGTATAGGTTCTGTAATGTTCATTACATCTATGATTTTTTCACAATGTGATATAATATGTTACTATATTAAATCTATGCACACACATGCATAAAATAAACAACATAAGCATTGCCTAAGGAAATTCATAAAATATGAAATTCATATATTCATTCATTCATTCATGAGAAGGATGAGTATGGACTGTTGTTTTTTCATCATAAAGATTTATTTTATTAGCATCAGTATCGTGGCATAGTGCCTTCAACAGCCACCTGCAATGCTGGCATCCTATATGGGCCTTGGTTTGAGTCCTGGCTGCTTTAGTTTTGATCCAGCTCCCTGGTAATATGCCTGAGAAAGTAGCAGAGGATGGCCCAAGTGCTTGCACCTCTGCACCCATGCGGGAGACCTGAAGGAAACTCCTGCTTCTTGATTGTGGCCTGGCCCAGCCTACACCAGCCATTGCAGCCATCTGTGAATTGGACCCATGAATGGAGTACCTCTCTGTGTGTATCAATTCATTTGTGTTGAAGGCATAGTTACAGAGATGGAAAGAGAGAGAGAGGTGAAGAGGCAGGAGGAGAGAGAGATTTTCCATCTAGTATTTCACTCCCCAAATGGCTGCAACATTCAGGGCTGAGTCAGGCTGCAGGCAGGAGCCAGAGCTTCATCCACATTTCCCCCATGGGTGCAAAGGCATAAGTACTTAGGCCATCTTCTACAGCTTTCCTGAGCAAATTAACAGGGAGCTGCATCAGATGTGGAATAGTTTGGGATGTGAACCAGATGACCATATGAGATTATGGCATTGCAGGGGGTAGCTTAATCTTTACTGGCAGCAAGTAGAGAAAAAACTTCCAGGCAGGCCATTTCCAGCCATTTGCAGCTGCCCATGTCTGCCAGGAACTTCTAGAACTTGGCCCTCTAGCCAGGTACAACCAAAGGTATAGCATTCTTGATGCCACACAGACAGCAGCGGGGAGACTTGGGACGCTCAGGGCTCCAAGTCCACACATCAGCGCTGGAAGGGGAGGTGAGCTCAATGACCCGAGACATTGGTGGGGAGACGGGGGTCAGAATCTAGAGGGGGGCCGGAAAGTGCAGCAAACTCACTACCGGAAAGAAGGAAAAAAAAGCTTCGGGGTTTCTCTTCCCCCTAACCTTGCAAAGGTTACAAGGCTGCAAGGCTTGAAGAATTCCCAAGAGACAAAGAGCAGGCCCCCTCTCTGGATTTACATATCAATGGGGGAGAGCTAAGGAACTGAGTCACTACAATTCAGTAGCCTAGGCAACCCAGTGGGAGTCCAGAGGAGCCTAAAGGGACTCTGGGACTCTGCAGGTAGAAGCCAAAGACTGAAAGCGAAATACCACCAATTCTGCACAGCCATGCCATGCAGTGTTACTTACCCCCTGAATAAATAAAATACATAAATAAATAACAAGAGAGAGATTTACCACGCATAACCTGAGGGTGTCACCTTTGCACACCCTTAACCAGGAAGAACCAGGCAGAGCTCTCAGGCCGCACCCATCTCAAGCCTCCAAGGCTCCTCCAACAGCAGGCAGTCCACTTAACACGGACACAGTATAAAATAAAAAATAAAAAAAAAAAAAAAACAAACGCAGAGTGACACAAGAAGAATTAACTATGCCGAGTAACAAACACAGAAATCAAGGGAACAAGATCAACGATGACACTATGATGCCTCCAAATAAGCAAAACACCCCAAGCCAAGATTATGAAGATGATGAGATAGAAGAAATGCAAGATACGGATTTCAAAAAAATTTATGATAAGAACATTTAGAAGTTTTCAAAAGCAAATCCTTGAACTACAGAAATCCTTAATGGACAAGATAGAAAATCTCTCTCGTGAAAATGAAATTTTAAGGAAGAATCAAAATGAAACTCAGAAACTAGTAGAACAGGAAAGTGTTATAGTGAAGAGAAATCAAAATGAAATGAAGAGCTCAATAGATCAAATGACAAACACATTAGAAAGCCTTAAAAACAGAATGGGTGAAGCAGAAGAGAGAATATCGGACTTAGAAGATAGAGCACAGGAAAACATACAGTCAAACCAAAGAAAAGAAGAGGCAATTAGAAATCTAAAAAATATTGTTGGGAATCTGCAGGATACTATTAAAAAAACCAACATTCAAGTTCTAGGAGTTCCTGAAGGCATGGAGAGAGAGAAAGGATTAGAAGGCCTTTTTAGTGAGATACTAGCAGAGAACTTTCCAGGTTTGGAGAAGGACAGAGATATCCTAGTACAGGAAGCTCATAGAACCCCCAATAAACATGACCAAAAGAGATCCTCACCACGACATGTGGTAATTAAACTTACCACCGTGAAACATAAAGAAAAGATCCTAAAATGTGCAAGAGAGAAACGTCAGATTACTCTCAGAGGATCTCCAATCAGACTCACAGCAGACTTCTCATCAGAAACACTACAGGCTAGGAGGGAATGGCGAGACATAGCACAGGTGCTAAGAGAGAAAAATTGCCAGCCCAGAATATTATATCCTGCTAAGCTCTCATTTGTGAATGAAGGTGAAATAAAGACCTTTCATAGCAAACAGAAATTGAAAGACTTTGTGGCCACTCGTCCGGCCCTGCAAAAGATACTTAAAGATGTGCTACACTCAGAAACACAGAAACACGGCCATCAATATGAAAGAAGGGAAAGGAAGAACACCTACCAGTAAAAGAGCATGGGAAGCTCAAAGCATATACTAGAAAATATTTCTGGGAAAATGGCAGGGCAAAGTCACTATGTATCAATAGTCACATTGAACATTAATGGTCTGAATTCTCCAGTTAAAAGACACCGTTTGGCTGACTGGCTCAAAGAACACAACTCAACTATTTGTTGCCTACAAGAAACACATCTATATAATGATTAAGGGTTCAATTCAACAGGAAGATGTACCTATTATAAATGTATATGCACCTAATTACAGGGCACCGGTCTATTTAAAAGATATGTTAAGGGACTTAAAGGGAGATTTAGATTCCAATACAATAGTACTGCGGGACTTCAATACTCCACTCTCAGAAATAGACAGATCATCTGGACAGAAGATCAACAAGGAAACAGCAGATTTAATTGACACTATTGCCCAAATGGATCTAACAGATATCTACAGAACTTTCAACCCTACATCTACAGACTTCACATTCTTCTCAGCAGTGCATGGAACCTTCTCTAGGATCGATCACATACTAGGCCATAAAGCAAGTCTCAGCAAATTTAAAAGAATTAGAATCATACCATGCAGCTTCTCAGACCACAGCGGGATGAAGCTGGAAATTAGCAACTCAGGAAACCCCAGAAAGTATGCAAACACATGGAGACTGAACAACATGCTCCTGAATGAACACTGGGTCATTCAAGAAATCAAAAGAGAAATCAAAAACTTTCTGGAAGTAAATGAAGACAACAACACAACATATCAAAACTTATGGGATACAGCAAAAGCAGTATTGAGAGGCAAATTTATAGCAATAGGTGCCTATATCAAGAAATTGGAAAGGTACCAAATAAATGAGCTCTCAGCGCACCTCAAGGACCTAGAAAAACTGCAGAAAACCAAACCCAAATCTAGTAGGAGAAGAGAAATAATTAAAACCAGAGAAGAAATCAACAGGATTGAATCCAAAAAAACACTACAAAAAATCAGCCAAGCCAGAAGCTTGTTTTTTGAAAAAATAAACAAAATTGACACCCCATTGGCCCAACTAACTAAAAAAAGAAGAGAAAAGACCCAAATCAATAAAATCAGAGATGAAAAAGGAAACATAACAACAGACACCACAGAAATAAAAAGAATCATCAGAAATTACTACAAGGACCTGTATGCCAGCAAACAGGAAAACCTATTGGAAATGGATAGATTCCTGGACACATGCAACCTACCTAAATTGAACCAGGAAGACATCGAAAACCTAAACAGACCCATAACTGAGACAGAAATTGAAACAGTAATAAAGGCCCTCCCAACAAAGAAAAGCCCAGGACCAGATGGATTCACTGCTGAATTCTACCAGACATTTAAAGAAGAACTAGTCCCATTTCTTCTCAAACTATTCAGAACAATCAAAAAAGAGGGAATCCTCCCAAATTCTTTCTATGAAGCCAGCATCACCTTAATCCCTAAGCCAGAGAAAGATGCAGCACTGAAAGAAAATTACAGACCAATATCCCTGATGAACATAGACGCAAAAATCCTCAATAAAATTCTGGCCAATAGAGTACAACAACACATCAGGAAAATCATCCACCCAGACCAAGTGGGATTCATGTCTGGTATGCAGGGATGGTTTAATGTGTGCAAATCAATCAATGTGACTCACCACATTAACAGACTGCAAAAGAAAAACCATATGATTATCTCAATTGATGCAGAGAAAGCATTTGATAAAATTCAACACCATTTCATGATGAAAACCCTAAGCAAATTGGGTATAGAAGGAACATTCCTCAATATAATCAAAGCAATTTATGAAAAACCCACGGCCAGCATCCTATTGAATGGGGAAAAGTTGGAAGCATTTCCACTGAAATCTAGCACCAGGCAGGGATGCCCACTCTCACCACTGCTATTTAACATAGTTTTGGAAGTTTTAGCCAGAGCCATCAGAAAAGAAAAAGAAATCAAAGGAATACAAATCGATAAGGAAGAAGTCAAACTATCCCTCTTTGCAGACGATATGATTCTGTATTAGAGGATCCAAAGAACTCTACTAAGAGACTATTGGAACTCATAGAGGAGTATGGCAAAGTGGCAGGATATAAAATCAATGCACAAAAATCAACAGCCTTTGTATACACAAGCAATGCCACGGCTGAGAAAGAACTGCTAAGATCAATCCCATTCACAATAGCTACAAAAACAATCAAATACCTTGGAATAAACTTAACCAAGGACGTTAAAGATCTCTACGATGAGAATTACAAAACCTTAAAGAAAGAAATAGAAGAGGATACCAAAAAATGGAAAAATCTTCCATGCTCATGGATTGGAAGAATCAACATCATCAAAATGTCTATTCTCCCAAAAGATATTTATAGATTCAATGCAATCCCAATCAAGATACCAAAGACATTCTTCTCAGATCTAGAAAAAATGGTGCTGAAATTCATATGGAGGTACAAGAGACCTCGAATAGCTAAAGCAATCTTGTACAACAAAAAGAAAGCTGGAGGCATCACAATACCAGATTTCAGGACATACTACAGGGCAGTTGTAATCAAAACAGCATGGTACTGGTACAGAAACAGATGGATAGACCAATGGAACAGAATTGAAACACCAGAAATCAACCCAAACATCTACAGCCAACTTATATTTGATCAAGGATCTAAAACCAATTCCTGGAGCAAGGACAGTCTATTCAATAAATGGTGCTGGGAAAACTGGATTTCCACGTGCAGAATCATGAAGCAAGACCCCTACCTTACACCTTACACAAAAATCCACTCAACGTAGATTAAAGACCTAAATCTATGTCCTGACACCATCAAGGTACTAGAGAACATTGGAGAAACCCTTCAAGATATTGGCACAGGCAAAGAATTTCTGGAAAAGACCCGGGAGGCACAGGCAGTCAAAGCCAAAATCAACTATTGGGATTGCATCAAATTGAGAAGTTTCTGTACTGCAAAACAAACAGTCAGGAGAGTGAAGAGACAACCGACAGAATGGGAAAAAATATTTGCAAACTATGCAACAGATAAAGGGTTAATAACCAGAATCTACAAAGAGATCAAGAAAATCCACAAAAACAAAACAAACAACCCACCTAAGAGATGGGCCAAGGACTTCAATAGACATTTTTCAAAAGAGGAAATCCAAATGATCAACAGCACATGAAAAAATGTTCAAGGTCACTAGCAATCAGGGAAATGCAAATCAAAACCACAATGAGGTTTCACCTCACCCCGGTTAGAATGGCTCACACACAGAAATCTACCAACAACAGATGCTGGTGAGGATGTGGGAAAAAAGGGACACTAACCCACTGTTGGTGGGAATGCAAACTGGTCAAGCCACTATGGAAATCAGTCTGGAGATTCCTCAGAAACCTGAATATAACCCTACCGTTCAACCCAGCCATCCCACTCCTTGGGATTTACCCAAAGGAGTTTAAATTGACAAACAAAAAAGCGGTCTGCACCCTAATGTTTATTGCAGCTCAATTCACAATAGTCAAGACCTGGAACCAACCTAAATGCCCATCAACGGTAGACTGGATAAAGAAATTATGGGATATGTATTCTTTAGAATACTATACCGCAGTAAGAAACAACGAAATCCAGTCATTTGCAACAAGATGGAGGAATCTGGAACACATCATGCTGAGTGAAATAACTCAGTCCCAAAGGGACAAATACCATATGTTCTCCCTGATCGGTGACAACTGACTGAACACCAAAAAGGAAACCTGTTGAAGTGAAATGGACACTATGAGAAATGGTGTCTTGATCAGCATAGCCCTGACTGTTAATGGACAACTTAATACATTATCCTTCCTAGTATTTTTTTTTGTCTGTTCTACTTAATATAACTGGTTTAATTCTGCAATTATCACACAGTTATTCTTAAGTGTTGAAAATTAACTGAAATGTGATCCCTGTTAAACATAAGAGTGGGAATAAGAGAGGGAAGAGATGTATAACTTGGAGCATGCTCGGGCTGACTTGCCCCAATTGGTAGAGTTGGAAACATACCAGGGGACTCCAATTCAATCCCATCAAGGTGGCATGTGCCAATGCCATCTCACTATTCCAAGTGATCAATTTCAGTTCACAATTGATCATAATGAAAGGACTAAGAGTCAAAGGGAGCACATAAACAAGTCTAGTACCTGCTAACACTAACCGATAGAATAAATAAAGGGGAGAGTGATCCAACATGGGAAGTGAGATACTCAGCAGACTCATAGAATGGCGGATGTCCTAAATAGCACTCTGGCCTCAGAATCAGCCCTAAAGGCACTCGGATCTGGCTGAAAAGCCCATGAGAGTATTTCAGGCATGGAAAGCCAAGACACTCTGGCAAAAAGATCTCTGTGAGTGAGATCCCAGTGGAAAGAACAGGTCTTCAAAGAGGGAGGTGCCTTTCTCTGAAGGGTGGAGAGAACCTCCACTTTGACTATGACCGTGTCTAAACAAGATAAGAGTCGGAGAACTCAAGGGGCTTCCATAGCCTTGGAAACTCATGACTGGTGCATAGGGAGATTACTGATGCCATAAACAGGAGTGTTAATTGGTAAAGTCAACAACAGGAGTCACTGTGCACTTACTCCTCATGTAGGATCTCTGTCCTTAATGTGCTGTACATTGAGGCTTAATGCTATAACGAGTACTCAAACAGTATATTTCACTTTGGGTTTCTATGGGGGTGCAAAAGGTTGAAATCTTTACTTAATGTACACTAAATTGATCTTCTGTAAAAAAAAAAAAAAGAAAAAAAATTATCAATTCCCAACTTGACTCTCACTGGGATTAAACATGACAATAGGTCTGATCTGATTTCATCATCATTTAAAAAAAAAATCACCTATTATTTTTCACTTTATGTCTCTGTGTGGGAGCAAACTGTTGAAATCCTTACTTAATGTATACTAAGCTGATCTTCTGTATATTAAGATAATCGAAAATGAATCTTGATGTGAATGGAAGGGGAGAGGGAGTGGGAAAGGGGAGGGTTGTGGGTGGGAGGGACGGTATGGGGGGGGAAGCCATTGTAATCCATGAGTCGTACTTTGGAAATTTATATTCATTAAATAAAAGATAAAAAAAGGTATAGCATTCTTAATGAGATACTGGCTTCTTTATTATTATTTCCATCAGCATAAGAATTCATCTAGTGGACAAAAAATGGAATTTGGGATTTTGCCACACAGTGCATTGGGTGGAGTTGAGACTCTATCTTAAAGAAAAGCTACACTAATTCTGAGGTTTCAGGTTCCCCTGCAAACTTATAATACAGAAGAGTAGATAACACGGGGTGCTTTCACTGGCTGTTACTCTGGGCAGATCAAAAATTTTTATTTTGATTCTTCAATGTTTAGACCTGATGATCTCCAAATTTGTCTTCAGCTTTTCAGTCACATTGCAGGAATACATGAATCCAGTAACCACCTTGGAATGGCCCACATTCTACTGAAGAAAAAATGTCTGAGTAGATGGATTAAAAAGTACTGGGGCCAGCGCTGTGGTGCAGTGGGTTAACGCCCTGGCCTGGAGCATCGGCATCCCATATGGGCACCAGTTCTAGTCCTGACTGCTCCACTTCGTATCCAGTTCTCTGCTATGGGAAAGCAGTGGAGGTGGTCCAAGTCTTTGGGCCCCTGAACCCAAATGGGAGACCTAGAAGAGGCTCCTGGCTCCTGGTTCAGATTGGGTTATCTTATTTGCAACATCTTCCTTTACTTCACAATTTTTGGTGCATTCCTTAGACCACACTGGAAAATGAGACCAAAATTTTGACTGGGTAACATTTTGTGGCCCAGTTGAACCTCACCCTTCAGAGTTGCTGGTCTTCTAACTCCCCATTTTCTCATGAACAGTGCAGAGGACAGTGTCAGAGAGGCTAGCCTAGCTCACTTATTCTACTGTAATTTGAGGTTCTGGCCTCACTGAGGTGGCTCCAGCCTTGGAAATGTTGCCACTGGTCCTCCTTGCCCCTCAAGATGCTCAGTGGCTGCACTGAGTATATTCGCTTGTATGATATCTTGGTAGAAATAAGTGCCACTGACCCTCATTGTGTGACTATAAGTGGTCTAGAAATGTCCATATAATGCCTGGCTTCTGGAATCTGAAGACCCCCACCACCTAGATCAAGAAATGCTCTAGCATGAAGTTTGACTAGCCAATCTGAGGTGTATGGCACAAGTAGGTTAGCATCCCTTTGGCAGATTTAGCCCATGACAAATCAATGGTTTGACTCCCTCCAAGACATCAAGATCCTTGTTACTGCCTGTGGTTTGAGAAGCTTTCAGGGATGTCTGGCACTTTTTCCTTCCTTCTTTTTTGATCAGGCTGGATTTCAGGCTAGATGAAACACTTTCCCTCTGTTCCTTTCCCAGTACACCTTAATGGGCCATGGTAAACTTTGACTTTCTCATAACCCAGCTCTAAATTTTTGACCTCCATCATTATTCTGTCTCTACTTAAGTTGCCCAGTTTTTGTGATTGCATTTTGTGTATCTGGTTTGTCATTTTCCCAAACAGTGGATTCAGAAAAAAAGTCCTTATGGAGACATTCATCTTCTCGAACCTCATGAGGAATGAGAAACCACCCTCTTCCTCTTTTCAATAAGGCAAATTCATAGGGAGGCTGTCCTCTTGAGTTGTTCTATCTCAGAGCTTATTTATGACTTCAACCTTTGTCAGTTCCTGGCTGCTGAAAGCCAAGTACAAGTGTCCAATTGGATCTTTATTTTTAAATTACAGAGACTGGGATAACCAAATATGTGAAAGTAGTCATATTTATATGACCTAGCTTCAGGTCAACAAGATTTATAGTTTGATTTTGGCAAAATTTTGATGTATCTGTGTACCTGTTAAAAGTTCAGGGAGCAGGTATTATGGTACAGCAGATTAAGGTGCTGATTATGGCACACACACCCCATATTAGAGTGTCATTCAAATCCTGGCTACATTCCAGGTTCCAGTGAATGTGCCCAGGAAGTAATGGATTATATCTCAGCTACTTGAGTCTCTGTCATTCAAGTAGAAGACCTATATGAGGCTCTAGTTTCATGACTTCTGCATGACTCAATCCCAGCTGTTCTGGTGACTTGGGTATTGAATGAACAGGTAGAAGATCTCTCTCTCTCTCTCTCTCTCTCTCGCTGCCTATCAAAAAAAATCTTTTGAAATGCCTTTGAGATGTTAAAAACTCTGAGAGAGAATTATAGAATGCATGGAGGCAAGTCTCATGCCGGAGAGAGTAGACAGGGCTGCAACCTCCCAGAGTTTGAAGGCCTTTGGTTACACCTCATTGATCTAGAAGCAGATGATCTTTCTTGTAGCACATCCTGACTGCAGCGTTCATTAGGAAATATGAAATGATGATCCACATTTGAACACCACATTATAACTGGACTTACACTATAAAATGCCTAGAAGTTGGGAGCAAATCCCATCATGTTCAGTGGATTGTGGCACACTGTCAGAATAAGGGATTGCACAGAAAATGGAAATTATTTTTTTGTATTTATTTGGCAGATAGAGCTATAGACAGTGAGAAGGAGAGACAGAGAGAAAGGTCTTTCTTCCATTGATTCACCCCCCATATGGCTACTACAGCCAGAACTTCTGATCTGAAGCCAGGAGCCAGGTGCTTCCTCCCAGTCTCCCATGTGAGTGCAGAGGAGAAAATGGAAAATTTATAGACTGACAATGTTGAACTTTAGACTTTAAAATATTTCCTCACACTACAAGTTTTGTGGGTGAGGAAGAATTGCTCCTCCAGGCTAGGAAGTAATGAAAAGGGCACATGAGGATAGGCCCCGCTTACAACTTCAGCCTTAACCCCATCACTGAGTCAGCTGGTCAGCCCTGAGAGGCCCCAGGACCAGAATATACCCTTGCTAGAGCAGGGCATCAGGAGCCCAAAATCTCTAACCCCAGTGGCTTTGTCACTCTTCTGTGAGCTTGTCTCCTCAACAGCCCCAAATCTTTTACCATTCTCTCACACAGAGCTCCACTAGATCAAGAATCAGCAACAGGACTGGAATGGCCCTGCAAAGGCAGGGGCCTGGTGATAAGAGGAGACCTTCTGATGCTCATGACCCCTTATCCAGAGCTGATTTACATAATTGAAAGGCACACACTGTTCAAGAAATTCAACAACAAAATAAGCAATCCAGTTAAGGAATGGGCAAAGGAATTGAACACACATTTTTCAACAGAAGAAATTCAAATTGACACTTGAGAAAATGCTCAGGATCACTAGACATCAGGGAAGTGCAAATCAAAATCCCAGTGAGGTCTCGCTTCACCCCAGTTAGAATGGCTGCTATAAAGAAATCAACAAAATATAAATGCTGGCAAGGATGTAGGGGAAAAGTACCCTCATCCACTGTTGGTGGGAATGTAAACTGGTGCAGCCCCTATGGAATACAGTATAGAGATATTTCAGAAATCTGAATATAGACCTACCATGTGATCCAGCCATCCTCCTGGGAATTTACCCAAACCAAAACAAATCAGCATATGAAACAGTTATTGGTCCACTCATATTCATTGCAGTTCACAATAGCTAAGATATGGAATAAACCCAGATGTCCATCAAATGTTAGCTGGATAAAGAAATTATAGTGTGTGTGTGTATATATATATATATATACACTCAGCTGTAAAAAAAAAGAAATCCTGTCTTATGCTACAAAATAGATGCAACTAGAAACCATTATAGTTGGTGAAACAAGCCAGTCCCAAAAAGACAGATACCATATGTTTATCTTGATCTGAAATAACTCACAGAATACCTAAAATAATGTAGTGGAGTGAAATGGACATTTTGAGATTCAATAATTCCTTATAGCCCATGTCTCTTCTATTGAGGAACAGCAATTGTTTTTTTTTTCTTCATGCTATTTGTTGAACAGTTTTACTTAGTGTAGAGTTAACTTTATGATGATTAAATCAATTGAAAATATATTTTTGTAAAAAAAATTAAGAGTGGGAATGGGAGAGGGAAGAGGAAGAAAGTCTGAAGTATGGGCAGGAGGGTGAGTAGGGTGGAAAGTATCACAATTTTCCTATATCTGTGTATCTGAAATGCATGAAACTCATACAAGTTAAATAAATTTTTTTAAAAAAGAAAGGCACACATCACAGGGCAAAGAATTGAGTCAGAGAAATTTATAAACCTAAGGATTTTCTCTATGCACAGTCCAACTTGCATAAATATTCAAATTCTGGTGCCTGCTCACCTCCCTGTTGAGAAGTTGGCTTTTCTGCTGGAGATGATAAATACAAGCTAGGGTAAAGAGTTAGGAGACTCAGTGAAGAGGATCTGCCAGGGGTCTGCCCTAAACAAGATCCACAAGATCCTGAGGGACAAGAGAAATTAGGACACTTTTGGAGTCTCCTATTGAAGGCAATGTGGCTACTAATCACCCTCCCAACAACTGCTTTATCTGAGAGAGGTCCAGCAGGGCCCTGGGGAAATCACATCACATTTTGCAGAGGTGGCAGGACTGCCTCAGAAAGTCTGAAAAGCAGAGGTCTGAGGCCTGAGCAGTGCAGTGGTTGTTTTTAAAAATTTATTTATTGATTTCAAAGGCAGAGTGACTGAAGGAGGGAAAGAGAGAGAACTATCTCCTATCAACTGATGCACTATCAGAACACAATGGCCAAAGTTGAACCAGGCCAAAACCAGGAGCCCAAAACTAAACTGAGGTCTCCTACATGAGTGTCAGTAGCCTAATACTTGGGCCTTTTTCCACTGCTTTCCCAGTCACATTAACAGGGAGCTAGAAAAGAACTAAAACAGCCAGGACATGAACCAGCACTGCCATATAGGATGCTGGCATGGCAACAGCTTTACATTGTACCAAAAATATGGTCCCAGGGAAGTGGTTCTAAATATGTACTTCATATCTCAGAGTACCCCACACATCTGGAGATAGCTTCAATAATTGATGATACGTCCTGATGCTAACCTTACTCAATCAAGATACTATTCAGTGTTTAACAACCTAGGAGTGCTGAGGAAAGAAAAGAAGACAAAAAGATACAAAGATCACAAAATTCTGTGAGCCATGACTCCCCACTCTGCTGGAAATAACTGGGGGAGAGGAAGAGATGCTATGTATGAATGACTATATCCTTCACTAACGGCTTAAAAAGGACATCAACAATACTGGGGCTTATCAGTATGGTTATTGCAAACAAGAAAAACAGTGGAAACAAAATGCTTGATATATCTACAAATAGGTAAAGAATCAGAAAGAACTGAGTCATGCCAATTTCATTTGGCTTAAAACAGATGACGACACAATGAGATTCTCCAGTCAGTCCTTGACCACATCTTCATCTCCCATGAGGGTCTCCAGGTAATCTAGTTAGAGACAAAGTTAAATTTACGCTAAATAGTGGAACCTTATCTTCAGTGTTAAATATTCATAAGGAAGACCTTTCTAATAAAAGATGTGATATAAAAAGAACATCAGGAGAGAGAGAAAAAGAGGTTTCTGTAGTCCTTCACCTGTGGAACAGGGATAAAGATGTGAATGCATTCCATTCTGCTTCTGCCAGAATCTCCTGTTTCCATGTTAGAAAGGAACATTATCTAAGTTAGTGGCATTAATAAACTGAATTAGACAAAATTTA
Source organism: Oryctolagus cuniculus (assembly GCF_964237555.1). Classification (NCBI taxonomy): domain Eukaryota; kingdom Metazoa; phylum Chordata; class Mammalia; order Lagomorpha; family Leporidae; genus Oryctolagus; species Oryctolagus cuniculus. The sequence continues at coordinate 139,512,576 of NC_091439.1, read as the reverse complement.
GATCCACATACCTATACATTGCAGGTTTATTGCAAATACAATAGTGCCTGAAATGGAAAGGATTCCTCCAAGTGTCCTCAGTTGAATTAATTTGGAAGTTGCAGCACAAAGCTGAGTGGGACAAGTGGCTTCTGCCATTCCAATAAGAGTAGAATTAAAAGAGATGGATTCCTCAACATGGGAAGCAGGACACACAGCAGACTCATGACTCACAAATGCCCTAAACAGCACTCTGGCCTCAGAATCAGCCCTCAAGTCATTCAGATCTGGCTAAAAAGCCCATGAGAGCATTTCAGGCATGGAAAGCCAAGTCATTGCAGCAAAAAGATAACCTAAATGAAAGATATCTTTGAGGGAGATACCGTGGAAAGAAGGAACCATTAAAGAAGGAGGTACCTTTCTCTGAAGAGACGAGAGAACTTCCACTTTGATGATGGCCTTATCTAAATAAGGTCAGAGTTTGTGAACTCAAGAGGCTTCTATGGCCTTGGCAGCTCATGACAAGTGCCTCAGGTGATTACTGACATCATAAATAAGAGTATCAACTGGTAAATCAACAATGGGAGTCACTGTGCACTTACTCCTCATGTAGGATCTCTGTCCTTAATGTGTTGTTCTATGAGAATTAATGGTAAAACTAGTCTCCATCCTTAATGTGCTGTACATTGTGATTTAATGCTATAACTAGTACTCAAACAGTATTTTACACTTTGTGTTTCTGTGTGGGTGCAAACTGTTGAAAGCTTTACTTAATATATGCTAAATTGATCTTCTGTATATAAAGATAATTGAAAACTAATCTTGATGTAAATGGTAGGGGAGAGGGAATGGGAAAGGGGAGAGTTGCGGGTGGGAGGGATGTTATGGGGGGGAAAAAGCCATTGTAATCCATAAGCTGTACTTTGGAAATTTATATTCATTAAATAAAAGTTAAAAAAATAAGTAATACTCTGGCAGGTTCCTCAAAATAAAAAAAGGCCTATTTCTTCTCTTACGTGTCCTTTTGCATGCCTGCCTGCAAAAACAAAACCAGTCTCCTCAACTCTGTTACCATTAGTAACCACATGCAAATTTTTTTACTGTTTCTTTAAAAAGTAACCTCATATTGGAAAGATGCATGATATTGATGGTCCCAAGGCCAAACAATCTGAAGCTACACAGGTGCACAGCAAGAACAGAGATGAACCAAGGCCATTTCCCAAAACTCAAGCCTTCCCTTGAATGTCCCCCAGGTTCTGTTTCTGTTCTTAGGGTAAACCTTTCCCTGAACTAGAGGGAGAGATGAGGTGTGGAGCAATAGCCATTACCTCAGTGCCTCTAAGTTGGACTATAAAGAGAACTGAGTGACAGATGTCCTTCATTCAGTCCAATAATATTAACTTTGACACAGAAGAGTTTATTTGTAAGATGAGTAACTTGAAAAAATCATTATCTAATAAGTAATGTGATCTGTGTTTTATTTTTAAAGTTCTAAAAAGAATTAGACTTTCTGGCAAAAGAACATCTTTGCAAGAAGTTTCCCGATGTTAACCTTCAATTTATTGAGGTATCATGTGAGGGCATTCACAGGAAGCTAAATGGTTTCAGTTGCTGATTTTTTTCTATTTTTTGAAAGAATTTATTTATTTGAAAGGCAGAGATCACAGAGACAGAAAGATAGAGATAGAGACAGAGATAGAGATAGAGAGAGAATCTTCCATCAACTGGCTCCCTCCCCAAATGGCCACAACAACCTGAGCTCAGCTGATCCAAAGGCAGGAGCCATAAGTTTTTTCCAGGTCTCCCATGAGGGTCCACGGGCTGAAGCACTTGGGCTATCTTCCACTATCTTCCCAGACATATTAGCAGGAAGTTGGATCAAAAGTGAAGCATCCAGGACTAAATTGGCACACATATGGGATACTGGCACTGCAGACAGTGGCTTAACCCACTGTGTCATAGCACTGGCCCCTCAGTTGCTGATTTTGCTATTCTGGACAACAAGCAGTTGAGGCTGACAGAACAGAAGCAATATACAGGCAGATCTTGTGTTCTGATTCCAATGATGGTATTGTGTGGCACACATCTGCCAGACCCTAGCATACAGATGGGCAGAAAGTCTCCAGCAGTGCATGCAGGGTTCTGATTTTGTCGTCTTCCTACCCACAACACACAGTTTCTTATGGACTAGTATTTATATATATTCTGCTGCCTCTTCTCCAACCTTCCTGACATGAACAGACAGGGTAGAAATAGATTTAGAGTAATTTTTAATTTTAAAAAGCAGAAAGCTGAAAGCTTTCTTCTAACAGGGCAGAGAGCTACTGTTTCTTACATATTTCATCCAGAATCCAAGAACACAGCCAGCACCACCAGGAACACATGTTATAATACCCCATTACAGACAACAAGGCTTCTGATCCACCAGTAAGACCATCTTTGAAACTTTAGGAGTTACTTTGACTTGTCACACTCAGTTGCAGCACCACCACAACCATGACGTGAGAACGGGAATAGAGTTCACAGCAGCAAAATGACAGATGTAGGTGTAAGAATCTTAGTATTGGGGATAGACAGAGTCATGCCAAATGTAAGACCTTGTTAAAATCAAAACCCTGGGGCCAGCACTGTGACACAGCGGGTTAAAGCCCTGGCCTGAAATGCCAGCATCCCATATTGGCATCGGTTTTAGTCCCTGCTGCTCCTCTTTTGATTCAGCCCCCTGCTATGGCCTGGGAAATCAGTAGAAGATGGCCCAAGTCCTTGGACCCCTGCACACATGTGGGAGACCTGGAGGAAGCTCCTGGCTCCTGGCTTCGGATCAGCACAGCTCTGGCTGTTGCGGCCATGTGGGGAGTGAACCAGAAGATGGAAGACCTCTCTCTCTGTCTCTACCTCTCTCTGTAATACTTTCTTTCAAATAAATAAAATAAATCTTTAAAAGAAAAAAACAAAACTCAGCCAGACTAGTCACCTTTCAACTTAACATCACACTGTAAGCAGAAACCAAAAGAGAGACAACATGCAGACTGTAGTAAAGTTGATCCTTCTAATGATTCTGAGAGCTAAATCTGATCATTGCTGTTTTTCAGAATAGTCAGAAACTCAGAAATTCAGGGCACAGCTTGGACTTTTGCTCAGGTCTTTTTGCTTCTGATATGATGGCCTCTCACTCTCCACTCTGCTGACTTCCCTATCATCTGAGTTCCCTAGTGCAGTCAATTTACTTATTAAAACTGCAAGAAAAGAGAAAGACATCTTAGAATTAAGGGCAAGTGTTATTAGTGTGTTTACTTATTTTTCCAAACATTATCCACAAGGAAAAGATTAAAGCAAAGCAAAACAAAACAAAAAAGAGTGAAACTAAAGCAAAAGCAAACCAGTACCTATTAGCCTATCCACAAAGAAGTGCCATAAGTTTATTAAAAAATAAAGAAGAGACATCTGGAAACAGCATTCTGACCTTTCTTGTTTTCCCTCTTATGCAACCTATAGTCTCTCTCACTCAACCATCTACCTACTCTCTTCTCTGTAGCTCTCAGCTCTAACACCATCTGCCTGACTGCTTATGTAACCAGCAATCTCATAACTCACAATCTAAATCCTGGAAACTCGTTTAGATATCCCTCTCTGCATGTGGGTAGCTGTGAGCCTGGGTAATTGAGGGAGTCACTGTATGGCCAGATGAGGTAACTTGCTTAATAGAACAGCTACTATATTAGTTTAGTGCTTCCCTAAAGAAGTACCACAAGCTGAGTTGCTTAAAACCACAGGAATGTATTGTCTCAGAGTTTTGAATGCCAGCAGTCCAAAATCAAACTCAATCTGAACAGCTTTCTGAGGACTGGACTCTGAGGGAGAAATCTATTCCATGTCTTTCCCCAACCTTCTGATGATAGCCAGGGGCTGTATCACTCCAGTCTCTGCTTCCATTACTGCATAGTCTTCTTTGTATTTCTGTTTGTTCTCTCTTTTTATAAGGACACTTGCCATTGTGGATCAGTGCTCACTCTACTGCAGTAGGACCTCATCCTAACTAATGCCACTGCAACAATCCTACTTCCAAATAAGGTCACATTCTGAGGTCCTGTGCAAAGGACTTTAACATATCTTTTCTGTGTACACATTTAACATGTAACAAGTGCTGAGTGCCAGATATGAGGGCCATGCCATTTCATTTGGTCCTAAAACTATGAAATTTATCAGTGGCTCTCTACCCTGGCAGCAGTGGATCTCTACCCTGGCAGCACACAGAAATGTTAGCAGAATAATTTTGCACTAACATATCCATACATAGAACCACAAACTAGATTAAGGCACTGCTTGTGATGCTGGCATTCCATATGGGTGCTGGTACAGGTTCTGGCTGTTCCACTTCTTTTTTTGAATTTTTTTAACTTTTATTTAATGAATATAAATTTCCAAAGTACGGCTTATGGATTACAATGGCTTCCCCCCCATACCATCCCCCCCACCCACAACCCTCCCCTTTCCCACTCCCTCTCCCCTTCCATTCACATCAAGATTCATTTTCGATTATCTTTATATACAGAAGATCAGTTTAGCATACATTAAGTAAAGATTTCAACAGTTTCCTCCCACACAGAAACATAAAGTAAAAAATAATACATGATTTTTTAAATGATGATAAAATCAGATCAGACTTATTGTCATGTTTAATCCCAGTGAGAGTCAAGTTGGGAATTGATAATTTCTTCTTTTTTTTTTACAGAATATCAGTTCAGTATACATTAAGTAAAGATTTCAACAGTTTGCACCCCCATAGAAACCCAAAGTGAAATATACTGTTTGAGTACTCGTTATAGCATTAAGTCTCAATGTACAGCACATTAAGGACAGAGATCCTACATGAGGAGTAAGTGCACAGTGACTCCTGTTGTTGACTTTACAAATTGACACTCCTGTTTATGGCATCAGTAATCTCCCTAAGCACAAGTCACGAGTTTCCAAGGCTATGGAAGCCCCTTGAGTTCTCCGACTCTTATCTTGTTTAGACAAGGTCATAGTCAAAGTGGAGGTTCTCTCCTCCCTTCAGAGAAAGGTACCTCCTTCTTTGGAGACCTGTTCTTTCTACTGGGATCTCACTCACAGAGATCTTTCATTTAGGTTTTTTTTTTTTGTTTTTTGTTTGTTTGTTTGTTTTCCAGAATGTCTTGGATTTCCATGCCTGTTTAGGACATCCACCATTCTATGAGTCTGCTGAGTATCTCACTTCCCATGTTGGATCACTCTCCCCTTTATTTATTCTATCGGTTAGTAATAGCAGGTACTAGACTTGTTTATGTGCTCCCTTTGACTCTTAGTCCTTTCATTATGATCAATTGTGAACTGAAATTGATCACTTGGAATAGTGAGATGGCATTGGTACATGCCACCTTGATGGGATTACATTGGAATGAATCCCCTGGTATGTTTCTAACTCTACCATATGGGGCAAGTCAGCTTGAGCATGTCCCAAACTGTACATCTCTTCCCTCTCTTATTCCCACTCTTATGTTTAACAGGGATCACATTTCAGTTAATTTTCAACACTTAAGAATAACTGTGTATTAATTACAGAATTAAACCAGTAGTATTAAGTAGAACAGACCAAAAAATCTACGAAGAGGGATAATGTATTAAGTTGTTCATTAACAGTCAGGGCTATGCTGATCAAGACAACATTTCCCATAGTGTCCATTTCACTTCAACAGGTTTCCTTTTTGGTGTTCAATCAGTTGTCACCGATCAGGGAGAACATATGGTATTTGTGCCTTTGGGACTGAGTTATTTCACTCAGCATGATGTGTTCCAGATTCCTCCATCTTGTTGCAAATGACTGGATTTCGTTGTTTCTTACTGCGGTATAGTATTCTAAAGAGTACATATCCCATAATTTCTTTATCCAGTCTACCGTTGATGGGCATTTAGGTTGGTTCCAGGTCTTGGCTATTGTGAATTGAGCTGCAATAAACATTAGGGTGCAGACCGCTTTTTTGTTTGTCAATTTAAACTCCTTTGGGTAAATCCCAAGGAGTGGGATGGCTGGGTTGAACGGTAGGGTTATATTCAGGTTTCTGAGGAATGTCCAGACTGACTTCCAGAGTGGATTGACCAGTTTGCATTCCCACCAACAGTGGGTTAGTGTCCCTTTTTTCCCACATCCTCACCAGCATCTGTTGTTGGTAGATTTCTGCATGTGAGCCATTCTAACCGGGATGAGGTGAAACCTCATTGTGGTTTTGATTTGCATTTCCCTGATTGCTAGTGACCTTGAACATTTTATCATGTGCCTGTTGGCCATTTGGATTTCCTCTTTTGAAAAATGTCTATTGAGGTCCTTGGCCCATCTCTTAAGTGGGTTGTTGGTTTTGTTTTTGTGGAGTTTCTTGATCTCTTTGTAGATTCTGGTTATTAACCCTTTATCTGTTGCATAGTTTGCAAATATTTTTTCCCATTCTGTCGGTTGTCTCTTCACTCTCCTGACTGTTTGTTTTGCAGTACAGAAACTTCTCAATTTGATGCAATCCCAATAGTTGATTTTGGCTTTGACTGCCTGTGCCTCCCGGGTTTTTCCAGAAATTCTTTGCCTGTGCCAATATCTTGAAGGGTTTCTCCAATGTTCTCTAATAACTTGATGGTGTCAGGTCGTAGATTTAGGTCTTTAATCCATGTTGAGTGGATTTTTGTGTAAGGTGTAAGGCAGGGGTCTTGCTTCAAGCTTCTGCACGTGGAAATCCAGTTTTCCCAGCACCATTTATTGAATAGACTGTCCTTGCTCCAGGAATTGGTTTTAGATCCTTGATCAAATATAAGTTGGCTGTAGATGTTTGGGTTGATTTCTGGTGTTTCAATTCTGTTCCATTGGTCTATCCATCTGTTTCTGTACCAGTACCATGCTGTTTTGATTACAACTGCCCTGTAGTATGTCCTGAAATCTGGTATTGTGATGCCTCCGGCTTTGTTTTTGTTGTACAAGATTGCTTTAGCTATTCAAGGTCTCTTGTACCTCCATATGAATTTCAGCACCATTTTTTCCAGATCTGAGAAGAAGGTCTTCGGTATCTTGATTGGGATTACATTGAATCTATAAATGGCTTTTGGGAGAATGGACATTTTGATGATATTGATTCTTCCAATCCATGAGCATGGAAGATTTTTCCATTTCTTGGTATTCTCTTCTATTTCTTTCTTTAATGTTTTGTAATTTTCATCGTAGATATCTTGAACGTCCTTAGTTAAGTTTATTCCAAGTTATTTGATTGTTTTTGTAGCTATTGTGAATGGGATTGATCTTAGAAGTTCTTCCTCAGCCATGGCATTGTCTGTGTATACAAAAGCTGTTGATTTTTGTGCATTGTTTTTATACTCTGCTACTTTGCCAAAATCTTCTATGAGTTCGAATAGTCTCTTAGTGGAGTTCTTTGGGTCCCCTAAATAAAGAATCATGTCATCTGCAAAGAGGGATAGTTTGACTTCTTCCTTCCCAATTTGTATCCCTTTAATTTCTTTTTCTTGCCTAATAGCTCTGGCTAGAACTTCCAGAACTATATTGAATAGCAGCGGTGAGAGTGGGCATCCCTGTCTGGTCCCAGATCTCAGTGGAAATGCTTCCAGCATTTCCCCATTCAATAGGATGTTGGCTGTGGGTTTTTCATAGAATTTTTTGATTGTATTGAGGAATGTTCCTTCCAAACCTAGTTTGCTTAGAGTTTTCATCATGAAAGGGTGTTGAATTTTATCAGATGCTTTCTCGGCGTCTATTGAGATAATCATATGGTTTTTCTTCTGCAGTCTGTTAATGTGGTGAATCACATTGATTGATTTGCGAATGTTGAACCATCCCTGCATACCAGGGATAAATCCCACTTGGTCTGGGTGGATGATCTTTCTGATGTGTTGTTGCATTCTATTGGCCAGAATTTTTTGAGGATTTTTGCATCTGTGTTCATCAGGGATATTGGTCTGTAATTCTCTTTCAATGCTGCATCTTTTTCCGGCTTAGGAATTAAGGTGATGCTGGCTTCATAGAAAGAATTTGGGAGGATTCCCTCTTTTTTGATTGTTCTGAATAGTTTGAGAAGAATTGGAGTCAGTTCTTCTTTAAACGTCTGGTAGAATTCAGCAGTGAATCCATCTGGTCCTGGGCTTTTCTTTGTTGGGAGGGCCTTTATTACTGTTTCAATTTCTGTCTCAGTTATGGGTCTGTTTAGGTTTTCGATGTCTTCCTGGTTCAATTTAGGTAGGTTGCATGTGTCCAGGAATCTATCCATTTCTGATAGGTTTCCCTGTTTGCTGGCATACAAGTCCTTGTAGTAATTTCTGATGATTCTTTTTATTTCTGTGGTGTCTGTTGTTACATTTCCTTTTTCATCTCTGATTTTATTGATTTGAGTCTTTTCTTTTTTTAGTTAGTTGGGCCAATGGGGTGTCAATTTTGTTTATTTTTTCAAAAAACCAGCTCCTCGTTTGGCTGATTTTTTATAATGTTTTTTTTTTTTGATTCAATCCTGTTGATTTCTTCTCTGATTTTAATTATTTCTCTTCTACTAGATTTGGGTCTGGTTTGCTGTAGGTTTTCTAGATCCTTGAGGTGAATTGAAAGCTCATCAATTTGGTGCCTTTCCAATTTCTTTTTTTTTAACTTTTATTTAATGAATATAAATTTCCAAAGTACGATTTATAGAATACAATGGCTTCCCCCACATACCGTCCCTCCCACCCACAACCCTCCCCTTTCCCACTCCCTCTCCCCTTCCATTCACATCAAGATTCATTTTCGATTATCTTAATATATAGAAGATCAGCTTAGTATACATTAAGTAAGGATTTCAACAGTTTGCTCTCACACAGAAACATAAAGTGAAAAATAATAGATGATTTTTTTAAATGATGATGAAATCAGATCAGACCTATTGTCATGTTTAATCCCAGTGAGAGTCAAGTTGGGAGTTGATAATTTCTTTTTTTTTTTTTACAGAGGATCAGTTTAGTATACATTAAGTAAAGATTTCAACAGTTTGCACCCCCATAGAAACACAAAGTGAAATATACTGTTTGAGTACTCGTTATAGCATTAAATCTCAATGCACAGCACATTAAGGACAGAGATCCTACATGAGGAGTAAGTGCACAGTGACTCCTGTTGTTGACTTTACCAATTGACACTCCTGTCTATGGCATCAGTAGTCTCCCTATGCTCCGGTCATGAGTTTCCAAGGCTATGGAAGCCCTCTGAGTTCTCCGATTCTTATCTAGTTTAGACAAGGTCATAGTCAAAGTGGAGGTTCTCTCCTCCCTTCAGAGAAAGGTACCTCCTTCTTTGAAGACCTGTTCTTTCCACTGGGATCTCACTCGCAGAGATCTTTTGCCAGAGTGTCTTGGCTTTCCATGCCTGAAATACTCGCATGGGCTTTTCAGCCAGATCCGAATGCCTTTAGGGCTGATTCTGAGGCCAGAGTGCTATTTAGGACATTATGTTGTCCGATATTAAGATGGCTATGCCCGCTCTTTTTTCATTTCTGTTGGCATGGTATATCTTTTTCCAGCCTTTCACTTTCAGTCTCTGTGGATCTTTGTTGGAAAGATGTGTTTCTTGTAAGCAGCAAATAGATGGGTTTTGTTCCTTAACCCAATCAGCCAATCGGTGTCTTTTAACTGGACAGTTCAGGCCATTAACGATCAATGTGACTAATGATAAGTGGTAACTGTGCCCTGCCATTGGCCAAAAATAAGTTCTAATATATGCTTTGAATTCCCTGTGATCTTTTGCTGTGAGGTTTCCTTCCTTTACCTTCTCTCATATTGATGACCGTGTTTCTGTGTTTCTGTGTGCAACACATCTTTAAGCATCTTTTGCAGGGCTGGATGAGTGGCGACAAATTCTTTCAATTTGTTTGCTATGAAAAGTCTTTATTTCACCTTCATTCACAAATGATAGCTTTGCAGGATATAATATTCTGGGCTGGCAGTTGTTCTCTCTTAGTACCTGGGCTATATCTCGCCATTCCCTCCTTTCTTGTAGGGTTTCTGATGAGAAATCAGCTGTGAGTCTGATTGTAGATCCTCTGAGAGTAATCTGATGCTTCTCTCTTGCACATTTTAGGATCTTTTCTTTATGTTTCACTGTAGAGAGTTTAATTACAACGTGTTGTGGTGAGGATCTCTTTTGATCGTGTTTATTAGGGGTTCTGTGAGCTTCCTGTGCTAGGATTTCTCTGTCCTCCAAACCTGGGAAATTTTCTGCTACTATCTCACTAAAAAGGCCTTCTAATGCTTTCTCCCTCTCCATGCCTTCAGGAACTCCTAGAACCCGAATGTTGGGTTTTTTAATAGTATCCTGAAGATTCCCAACAATATGTTTTAGATTTCTAATTTCCTCTTCTTTTCTTTGGTCTGACTGTATCCTTTCCTGTTCTCTGTCTTCTAAGTCCAATATTCTCTCTTCTGCTTCACCCATTCTGTTTGTAAGGCTCTCTATTGTGTTTTTCATTTGATCTATTGAATTCTTCACTTCATTATGATTTCTCGTCACTATCCCAGTTTCCTGTTGTACTAGTTGTTTTGTTTCATTTTGATTCCTCCTTAATATTTCATTTTCACGAGAGAGATTTTCTATCTTGTCCATTAAGGATTTCTGTAGTTCAAGAATTTGTTTTTGAGAACTTCTTAATGTTCTTATGAATTTTTTGAGATCTGCTTCTTGCATTTCTTCTATGTCATCATCTTCATAATCTTGAATTGGGGTGTCTTTTTCATTTGGGGGCATCATGGTGACTTCCTTGTTTTTATTACCTCAGTTTTTGCGTTTGTTATTTGGCATATTGGAGATATTTGGTTTCTTTACTGTGGTGCTTTTTCTTGTTATACTATGACTCTAGATTAAGTGGACTGTCTGTTCTTGATGGAGCCTTAGAGGCTTGAGATGGGTGTGGCCTGAGAGCTCTGTTTGGTGTGCCAAAGGTTACACTCCCAGGTTAGGCGTGGTAGATCTCTCTTTCTCTCTTTCTTTCTTTTTTTGATTCAAAAGGGAAGTAATTCCGCATAGCTGAATGAAGTTGGAGGTAGTTAGCAGGCAAATGATATACCCACAGGAGCCAGAGATCAGAAGCTCTTTTCCAAGGACTACACAGGGAATCTGTTCTGCCCTCAGAGTGGGCTCAAATTCTCCTTCAGTCTCCCACTGGGTTGCCAAAGTTACGGAATTGTAGCATCTCTGGAGAGTGCTCACGTGAATTCCATGAGTTCTCTCCCCCACCGTCTCTTTTTTCACAGTCTCAGTTCAGTAGCACCACAAATTTACTAGGTCCTAATCTCCTGTTAATTCGCCCCATCAGAGTCAGGTTTTTCTGCTAGGCTCAGGGCCGGTACAGACCTGAGGTCACTCTGCTTATGACGTATGTCCAAGATGGCACCTGCTCTTTGTCTTGCTCACCCTTGAGAGGTGAGCGGAGAGAGAGAAACCCGTGTCCGTACCAGTCACCTTTTTCTCTCTCTCTTTCTCTCTCTTCCATTTAGCCTGGTGAACTTCCCCCCCCGGGGGGTCATTCCCTCTAGTCTCCTCTCTCTGCTTGCCTGCCGGTATCTTGGGCTATTGAGGTTTGGCTCACCTTGCATTCCAGCACTGGTGTGTTGAGTCTGCTGCTGGTGTCCCGAATTGTGGGCTCCCACGCTCTCCACGCAGGTCTACTGTGAATCACGCATTCCAGAAGAGTTTCTTCTGCTGTTTCCTCCCCTACTCTTCCTTGAACCTGCAGTATCTCCACTTTTATTAAACTGTCTCTCCCCGGACTATCACTGTGCTCCCTTCCTATTCCGCCATCTTGCCTCCTCAGTAGATCTTTTTTTGAAATTTATTTATTTGAGAAACAGAGAGAGAGAGGGAGAGAGAGAGAGGCCTTTCATCAGCTGGTTCACTCCCAAAATGCCCACAATGGCCAGAGCTGGGCCTAGTCAAAACCTGGACCCAGGAGATTATCCCACATGGGTGCAGGGGCCTAAACAATTGAGCCATCTTCCATTATTTTCCCAGGCTTTTAGCAGGGATACGAATTAGAAGCGGGGCATTTTAATTGGACACCGGTGCTGCAGGTGGAGGCTCAGCCTATGTTACAGTGCCGACCCCTGTCCATTTCTCATCCATCTCCCTGATAATGGCCTGGGAAAAGCAGTAGATATTCTGAGTGCTCAAGCCCATGCCATGCATGTGGGAGACCTGGATGATGCTCCTGGCTCTTAGCTTCAGCTTGACCCAGAACTGGTTGCAGCCATCTGGGGAGTGACCCAGAGAATGGAAGACATTTCTCTCTGTCTCTCCCTCTCTACTTATAACTCTTTCAAAATAAATAAATAAAAATCTTTTTTAAAAAAGAAAAATATGTAATCTACAAATGCCTACATACTTGTTCAATCCTATTAAAGTACCCAATAAACATCTCACAACTGAACTCTGGATGTCCTCCCTAGATCTACTCTTACTCTAATCTTCTCCCTTAATTTTCAGTAAATAGTATTTTCATTCTTAATGTATAAGATAAATGTAGTCATTCTAAGATACACAGAAGAACCATCCTCTTTCTCAACTCATGTATCAGCTAATCTGATTTATTCCAGATTCAAAATGCTTATGAAACTCAATTTTTTCTCACTGCCTCTACTGATCCCATCATCTCTGGCTTGTAATATCATAATACCCTCTCAACTTGTGTCCCTGCTACCTTCTTGACAACTTATAGTCTGTTTTCCAAATAGCAACCAAAGTAATTATTTTAAAGTGTAGATATAGTCAAGTCACTCTCAAAATTCTTCAGTGGTGGGCTGGTGCTGTGTCATAGCAGGTAAAGCCGCACCCACAATGCCAGCATCCCATATGAGCACTGGTTCAAGTCCCGGCTGCTCCACTTCTGATCTCTGCTATGGCCTGGGAAAGCAATGGAAGAGGGGCCCTGACCCACATGGGAGACCTAAAAGAAGCTCCTGGCTCCTGGCTTCAGATCAGCACAGCTCTGGTTGTTGTGGCCATCTGGGGAATGAACCAGTGGATGCAAGATCTCTATCTCTCTCTCTACCTCTCTTCCCTCTGTGTGTAACTCTGACTTTCAAATAAATAAAATAAAATCTTTAAAAAAATTCTTCAGTGGCTTTTTAGGCTGTTGGGAGAATCGTAAGTCTTTATTTATTTAGTTTCTGGGTCCATCTCTAAGTTCTTTTTCTAAATCATTTCCCATCTCCTTTACCTCACCTTCTGTTACACTTACACTCAATAATTGTCTTATAGTTGCCCTGGTCTCCTTGATACTTCTCAAACAGTCTAAGTAAGCTATTGCCTCAATCCTCAATTCCACTGAACTTACCACCCCTTTGCCTAAAACTTGCTTCCACTGAATACCAGAATTTTGCAATCCTAACTTCATTCAGGTCTGTTCAAATGTCCCCACACCAAAGATGATTCACTGAATATTATTTCCTTATCCAAATTGCTTATAACTCTCCAATCTGTCTCTAAATGGTTAATTTTAACTCACACTTTGTTCATCTCATCAAGTGACACTTCCTCAAGTAACACTAAGCCCAAAATCTAAGTCAACTTATTTGCTAGTTTCTCCCACACAATACACATTTCCCCAAATTTATCCAAGTTGGTAGTTATTCATATCTTGGCATGAATATTTTATTTTTATACTAGATTTTAAGATCCATTAAGACAATGAATATCCAGCACCTACCTAAAAGAGTGCCTGGCAAACAGTAGATAATTAATAAATTTTTGAAGCTAAAAAGAAGGCTAAAAACCACTATATGCCCTAGTCCAACGAGTACAGAGGAAAAAACTGTGAGAAATATGGGTGCCTAATAAAGATGTGGTAGTCTTTTATATTAGGAAAAGAAGCAGTCTTTAAAGATGCATGCAATAAAAAGATGAAGCATAACATTTTGCTAGACTACATTTACCTCCGTTCCCCCCTTGTCTTTCATGCCTGCCTTTTCTGATGTTCAACAAAGTCAAGTAAAGAAGGAAACTTACCTATGGAGAGGTCTAGCTCTTTTGCCTTGAGCTCCAAGAAAGTAATTTCTAGGTAGTTGGAATTTCCTGCCTGATATGAATGTTTTCCTTACTTGGTGGCCTTGGGCTGTAGGATATCAGCTTGACCTCCAGAGAAGTGAGAGGCTGTGATCAACCACATGGTCAGTCAACTTTGTGATACAGCCAACGTCCAATTAAAATCCTGGACAGTAAGGCTCAGATGAGCTTCCTTGTTTGGCAACATACCGTGTGTATTGTCAAACATGGTTTCTGGAGAAATTAGTTTGTTTGCCACTCCACTGGGAGAGGAATGTGAGAGATCACAAATGTGAGTATAACAACTTTCAGTAAGTTCTATGAGTCTTGTTGGTATATTATTGAACCTGAATGGAATCCTGGATATTCCTGAACTTGCAGTTGATGCCAGAAGTGAGGGTAGTTGAGGCTGGCACTGTGGGGCAGTGAATTAAAGCCCTAACCTGAAGCACCAGCATCCCATGTGGGTGCCAGTTCAAGACGCAGATGCTCCACTTCCTATCCAGATCTCTGCTATGGCTTGGGAAAGCAGTACAAGATGGCCCAAGTGCTTGGGTCCCTGAAACCATGTGGGAAACCTGGAAGAAGCTCCTGGCTCCTGGCTTTGGATTGGTGCAGCTTCAGCTGTTGCGGCCATCTGGGGAGTAAACCAGGGGATGGACGACCTCTCTCTCCATCTCTACCTCTCTATGTAACTCTGTCTTTCAAATAAATAAAAATAAAAAAAGAAGTGAGAGTAGTCTTCAGCTTCCTGAAGTCTACATAAAGTCACCTAACCCAGGTGGTACTAGAAGCATGAAGTAGACAAATGAACTATTTTGTTTTTTTTTTCCCTAGGTTTCTCAGATGTTTAACATGAGCCTTAGAGTCTATGACTTACTACATTAGTTATATGACTTAGGGCCTCTCTCACACCCCTAAAAATCATCAATAAAAACAAAAAATAGTGTAGCTCCCTCAGAGAATGACTGATGTTTAAATACAAAGTGCATAAAGCCCAATGTATGGAATGAGAAGTTAATCAGTGTTCATTATATATTTTCTTGACTGTTTCTCTGACTGGTTTTCCTTCTTTTCTCTTATCTGTAGAGTTGGAATTATCCAAGTTTCTCCCCATGATATATGCAGCCAAGACTTTAAGACATTTGCCAGAATATTTTTTCTCTTATTCAGAGATACAGTTAGACCTATTTCCCAGGCTCCCTTGTAATTAACTGTTGTGATGTTAGACAAAATTCTAACCAAGGAACACCAACAAACTTTCCAAACCTGAGGCATTAAATATTTCCACACACATTTCTTCAGTACTGGCTGATTCAAAGTTAGCCCCTGCACTGATTTTGGAAGCCTACTAGAAAGACATTAGTATAGATGATTTAATATTTAAAAGTGGGCCCAACACCCCACCTAATTCCCTGGAATATTCTTGGTCCATTTTGTATGGGTGAAAAACAAACTTCTACTACATTGAACCATCACACATTTGAATCTTTTATTTACTGTGGCCTGGTTTATCCCAGAAAATATACATCTCTGCTTTTATTTTTTGTGTTTGTTTTCCTTCATTGTATCAAATGCCAAATTAATTATTACACTTTGGATAGTATGTCTAAACTGTAAGGCAATTTTTCTTCTCAGAACTCTTCGATATGAAAACCTCATTTATTTTGCACTGGTATAAATTTAATTACCCTAACAAACAGCTTTGACTATGATTCTCCCTTGCTTAGAATATTAAGAGAATTCCCTGAATTTATAAAATAAAATCTAAATGCACTAGCAATTGGGTCTTCTTTTAAGGATTTCAGTTTATGCTTAATTTCTCTTATTTAACTTCATACATTTTGCTCTCATCACTCTTCATAAAAATGTTCTGTATTTTCCATTTAAGATGTCATGCTTGATTAATTCCACTGTTCTCACCTGGGAGCAACTTTCTGCTGCTTCTGTACATATCTACCTTGAAATACCACCTCAAATATCATATAAAATGACTCTTTCACTGCTTAATGAACATAACATTTCATTAGTCCTTGGGAGTGCTGAGAAGTACATACACTTATAAATGTATACGTTTATATCAATAGATTTATTTACATTATAGTAGAGATTCACTCAGATATACATAAATATAGATTTACAGATTGAGAAATGATTCCTTGCTGAAGTTCTCTGGAAACCCTAGTAAGGGTTATCCATGAGAAGGTAAAGGTGTGTTGTATGCTAGAGACTGAACAGCAAGTTTGAAAAATTTACAGTCACACTAGAAGCAAATTATATACACAACATGAGAGCACTTACTCATAAAAATGTTTTGAAACAATAAGAATGATAAGTATGTATCTTATATAAATGTCCTTACAAAATCCTAAAAGAAAATAGAATGTGGATTTCCTCTCAGACAAAAATTGTCTCGGATGATTTAGAGTGGCAATGTTCAGTGAGTTTATTGCTAAACAGTGCCTGATATGTAGCTACCATTAACCAAGATATGCTGTCAGTGTGAGTCTCACAACAGAGTCAAAGATTTGGTGTTGAAAAAAGAATGTAAAATTCTTCACCAATAATTTTTAATAAGTTGAAATATATTTTATATATTTAGCTGAAGAGAATGGCATTAAATAACTTTATCTCTTTATTTTCACTTTTTTAATAATACTACCAGAAAATTTATAATTACAACTCACATCTGTTTCTACTGAAATCACCTGTATGGAAGTAGAACAGACATAGACACTTGTCCCAGACCTTTGAAATTACAGAATATTAATTCCCCCAGATTCTAGAGTAATTTATCTTGAAATCCTCTCAATTTCAGAAAATAAAGGAATAGTGAGGACCATGAAATCATGGTAGACCTGCCCCACTGCTAGCATAGCTGGCTAGGGCCAGGACTGTCACTGATTTATAGCAAGGATTTCCTCATGCTCTGCTCACCATTTTTCTGTCTTGATAAGCCTGACTTAATTTTTGAGATAGGATGGGGGTGGAGAGATATGTGGGCAGGACATTGACACCGAAACCTGATTAAGAGGGAAGACCTAATACTTGAAGAAGGCATAGATCTAGGGCTTGCATATGAAATCACATGGAAATGAGAACATATACACATGAATGCATGTGTGCATAACACGCACACACACACACACACACACACACACACACACCTGCTCCTCCTGGCTTTTCATTCATGGTTTCTAAAGATAAATTTAATACACTATCTAAAAGGTAATCAATAGAAGTGAAATTGACACATTGGGATATGATCACTTTGAACACCCTTGTCTCAACTGTTGAGAAACAGTTTTTTTTTTCATACTATTTGTTCAACTCTTTAATTAGTATAGGGTTAAAAATTTTATAAAGTTAACTGAAAATAGATCTTACTAAAAAATAAGAATGGGAATAGGAGAGGGAGGAAGAAGAAGGGTGTAAGTGCGGAAGGGGAGGAGGGTAGGATGGAAAGAAACTATATTCTTAAATTTGTGTTTATGGAATCCATGAAGTTTACTTTAAATATATATTTTCCAGGTAAAAAAATGAAATGAAAAAATGCTTTCTCTACATCTATTCAGATCATACTATGCTTTTTAGTTTCCAATTTGTTAATATGTTTTGTGTTTATTGATGTTCATATGTTGGGCCATCACTGCATCCCAAGTGATAAATCTTACTTTGTCTAGGTAAATATCTTTTTGATGTGTTGTTGAATGTGATTAGCTAGATTATTAAGAAAAAAAATATAAAAATTGAAAATAATGTCTGAGACTTATGGGAGACTTCCATCAACCAAACATATGTCTGAGGAGTTGCTGAAGGTGTGGAAAGAGAGAATTGATTAGAAGGCCTATTCAGTAAAATAGTAGCAGAAAAAAACCCTAATTTGGAGAAAGATATGGACATCCAAGTACAGGAAGCACAAAAAACTCCTGAAAACAATTATCAGAAAATATTTTAATGCAATGTAAATTTTCATAGGTAAAACATGAGGAAAATGTCCTAAAGTGTACAAAAGAAAAACACTAGATTACATTGAAAGGATCTATAATTAGATTGACAGCTGATTTCTCCTCAGAAAATCTATAGCCTAGGAGATCATGGAGAGATAGTCCAAGTACTTAAAAAACTCTGTCAACTGTCAATCTAGAATACTGTACACTGCAAATCTCTCATTTATGAATGAAGGTGAAGTAAAGACCTTTCAAAGCAAACAGAATTTGTCAGCACTCAAACAGCTTCACAGATGATACTTAAGGATGTACTACACACAGAAACAGAAAAAGATAGCCACATCAAACAAGAATGTGAAGGCAGAAAATCTAGTAAAAGTATAATAGAAATCCAAATCAAATAATAGGAATATTTATGGGAAATGGCAAGAACAAATTGATACTTATTGATAATAATCTTGAATGTAAATGGCCTAAATTCTAAAATTAAACACACAAACTGATTGAATCAATTTTAAAAAGGACCTATCTATTGGCTCTCTACAAAAACACAAACCTCATCAACAAAGATATACACAGACTGAAAGTGAAATGATGGAAAAAGTTATTTCATATTAAAAAGCCAAAGAAAAGGAGTAGCCATCCTAATACAGACAAGGTTAACACAAAAACTGTTATAAGAGACAAAGGATGGCATTATGCAATGATTAAGGAATCAATTCAATAGGAAGATGTGAATATAGTGAAGATATATGCACCCAATGCTAGGGCACTGGATATTTAAAATAAATGTTAATGTACATAAAGGGAGACATAATTTCCAAAGCAATAATAATGATGTACTTCAACACCCCACTTTCATGAATGGACAGATCAACTAGACAAAAAACAACAGAGAAACAACAGAGCTAATCCACACTATGATCCAAAGGACCTAATTAATACCTACAGAACATTTCATCCCACAGCTGCAGAATACATATTCTTTTCATCAGTGCATGGAATTTTTCTAGGATATACCATGTGCTAGGCCATAAAGTAAGTCTCAACAAAATTTTTTTAAAAAGCTGAAATCATATTATGTGTTTTTTCTGAACTCAATGGAATGAAGCTGGAATTTAACTCCAAAAAATACACAAATGGAGACTGAAATCAAGAGAGACATCAAAAAATTCCTAGAAACAAATGAAGATGACAGCCTGGCATTTCAAAATATGGAATACAGTAAAAGCAGTGTTAAGGGGAAAGTTTATAGCAATTAGTGCCTACATCAAGAAATTGAAGATGTATCACCTACATGATCTAACAATGCATCTCAAGCATCTCCAAAAAAGAACAAACCAAATACAAAATTAGTAGGTGAAAAGCAATAACAAAACATTAGAGAATAAATAACAAAATTGAAGCAAAAAAGATACAAAAGATCAGGAAGAGCTTTTTATTAAAAAAATGATACATCATTGGCCCAACTAACCAAAAAAGGGGGAGAAGACTCAAATTAGTAAATCAGACATGAAAAAGTGATGTTACAATGTTTATCACAGAAATTAAAAAAAAATCAACAGGCAATACTACAAACAGCTATATGCCAACAAACTGGAAAATCTGGAAGAAAATGATAGATTCCTGGACACATACAACCTACAATAATTGAGTCAGAAAGGCACATAGAGGTCCAATGATCTATCCATTGCACAGCAATGCCAGCTCATGAAGCCATACAAAATGTAAACAGACAAAAACCAATATAAAAATTTCAAATTTCATCAGAAATATACTCTCCCAACAAAGAAAACCCTGGAACCCAATTACTTTACTGTTGAATTCTACAAAACTTTTAAAGAATAATAATTCTAATTCTTCTCAAACTATTAAAAAGTATGAAAAAGGAGAGAATCCTCTAAACTGCTTGTATGAAGACCATGTCACTTGAATTCCAAAACCAGAAACAGATTTAAAAAAGAGAGAACTACAGATGATGGGATCAGATGAACAAAGATGAAAAAAGCATCACCAAAATACTAATTGAATTCTTTTTTTTACAAAACTTTTATTTAATAAATATAAATACCTGAAGAACAACTTTTGGATTATAGTGGTTTTTCTCCCCATAACCACCCTCCCAAATGCAAACCATCCCATCTTCTACTCCCTCTCACACCCTATTCTTGATTAAGATTTATTTTTAATTATCTTTATATACAGAAGATCAACTCTATACTAAGTAAAGATTTCAACAGATTGCACCCACACAGACACACAAAGTATAAAGTACTGCTTGAATAGGAGTTTTACCATTAATTTGCATAGTACAACACATTAAGGACAGAGATCCTACATGAGGAGTAAGTGCATAGTGACTCCTGCTGTTGATTTAACAATTTTTAATTAATTAATTAATTAATAATTTGACAGTCAGAGTT
Source organism: Oryctolagus cuniculus (assembly GCF_964237555.1). Classification (NCBI taxonomy): domain Eukaryota; kingdom Metazoa; phylum Chordata; class Mammalia; order Lagomorpha; family Leporidae; genus Oryctolagus; species Oryctolagus cuniculus. The sequence goes on along the minus strand of NC_091439.1, from coordinate 139,492,165 downwards.
AGACAGTGAGACAGAGAGAGACAGAGAGAAAGGTCTTCCTTTTTCCGTTGGTTCACCCCCGAAATGGCCACTAGGGCCGGTGCGCTGTGGCCGGTACCCTGCAGCGATCTGAAGCCAGGAGCCAGGTGCTTCCTCCTGGTCTCCCATGCGGGTGCAGGGCCCAAGGACCTGGGCCATCCTCCAATGCACTCCCAGGCTACAGCAGAGAACTGGACTGTAAGAGGAGCAACCGGGAGAGAATCCGACGCCCCAACCAGGACTGGAACCCAGGGTGCCAGAACCTCAGGTGGAGGATTAGCCTAGTGAGCCATGGCACCAGCTGATTTAATAATTTTTAAAAGATTTTTATTTATTTATCTGAGATGTAGAGTTACAGTGAGAGGGAGACAGAGAGAAAGCTCTTCCTTCTGTTGTTTCACTCCCCAAATGACTGCAACAGCCAGAGCTGATTCGAAGCCAGGATCCAGGTGCTTCTTCCAAGTCTCCCATACAGGTGCAGGGGCCTAAGCACTTGGGACATCTTTTACTGCTATCCCAGGCCATAACAAAGAGCTGGATTGGAAGAGGAGCAGCCAGGACTAGAACCGGTGCTCATTTGGGATGCCAGTACAGCAGGTGGAGGATTAACCCACTGCACCATGGAACCAGCCCCTGTTGATTTAACAATTGACACTCTTATTTATGATGTCAGTAATCACCCAAGGCTCTTGTCATGAGCTGCCAAGGCTATGGAAGCCTCTTGAGTTCACAAACTCTGACCTTATTTAGACAAGGCCATAATCAAAGTGGAAGTTCTCTCCTCCCTTCAGAGAAAGGTACCTCCTTCTTTGATGGCCTGTTCTTTCCTACAGGATCTCACTCACAGAGATCTTTCACTTAGGTCATTTTTTTTTTGCCACAGTGTCTTGGCTTTCCATGCCTGAGAAACTCTCATGGGCGTTTTAGCCAGATCTGAATGCCTTAAAGGCTGATTCTAAGGTAGAATGCTGTTTCGGGCATTTTTGATTCTATGAGTCTGCTCTGTGTCCCGCTTCCCATGTTGGGTTGTTCTCTCCTTTTTAATTTTATCAAGTATTATTAGCGGATACTTGTCTTATTTATTTGATCCCTTTGACATGCAATCCTATCTTTATGATCAATTATGAACTTAAGCTGATCACTTTAACTGGTAAGATGGCATTGGTACATGCCTACTTAATGGGATTTTGAGTCCCATGGCACGTTTCTAGCTCTACCAACTAACTAATTGAATTCAACAACATACCAGAAATATCATTCACCTGGACCAAGTGGGATTTACTGCCTGAGTGTGCAGGTATGGTTTAACATATACAAATCAACAAATGCTATATATCATACTAAGAAACTGAAGAATACAAAAACATGGTTGGGCTCAGCACTGTGGCATAGCAGGTAAAGCTACTGCCTGCAGTGTTAGCATGCCATATGGGCACCAGTCCTGGCTGCTTCTCTTCTGAACCAGTTCTGTGCTCTGGCCTGGGAAATCAGTAAAAGAGGGCTCAAGTCCTTGGGCCCCTGCATGCACTGGGGATATCCAGAAAGAAGCTCCTGGTTCCTGGCTTCATATTGGTGCAGCTCCAGCTGTTGAGGCCAATTGGGGTATGAAACTGCAGATGGAAGACCTTTCTCTCTCTCTGCTGCTCCTTCTCTCTTTGTGTAATTCTGACTTTCAAATAAATAAATAAATCTTAAAAAGCTTATGATTATCTCAAAAGATATGAACAAAGCAGTTGATAAAACACAAATCACTTCATGATTAAAAAACTTAAGCAAATTGAGCATAGAATTTACACATTAACACCATCAAAGCAATATATCACAAAGCCACAACCAGTATCACATTCAATAGGGGAAAGCTGGGAGCACTTCCACTAAAATCTGGAACCAACCAGTATGCTCATTCTTACCATTACCACTCAATATAATTCTGGAAATTTTAACCTGAACAATTGCACAAGAAAAAGAAATCAAAGGGATGCAAATAGGATGGGAGAAAGTCATATTATATTTGCTTACAAATGATATGATCCTATACATATGGGAACAAAAGACTCCACTAAGAGATTACTGGAACTCATAGAAGAGTTTTGAAAAGGTGCAGGATATAAAATCAACAAACAAAAACAAATAATCTTTATATAAACAAATAATTTCATGGCCGAGAAATAAATGGTAAGATCTGACTCATTCATACTAGCTTCAAAAAACGTATATACCTGGGATAAATTTAACCAAAGATATGTAAGAGTGCTACAATTTATAATTGTAAATGACACTCACATAAAAATGAAGGTACTCCAAAAAGTTTGTGGAAAATGGAATTCAAAGATACGTTTATTTTGCTATGAATATTTTTAAATTCATACATAACTTTTTAATAATATGCACTTCCATGAACTTTTCGAAGACCTCTCATGTATATGAAAAAAGAGGAAACAAATATGTATGTAAAATAGTGGGAAAGGAAGTAACTTCTGATTACAGCTTTTCATTCTTCCAAGTATGCAAGAGAATACACTTTTCTAATAATTCATGAATGTATAGACATATTCCAAATTAAGATAGTAATTTAGTTATACCTCAGATCTCAAATAAAAGTGCTATAAGTTATTTTTCTATTTGAATTTATTTTGATTGTAGAAAATGACATTTAAGATTTTGGTAGAAATGCACAAATAAGGGATCCACAGATGGCATTTACCAACCAGCACTAAACTTACTTGTTCACTAACTCCTGCTTGATGCAAGTGTAGATCAGATAGTGCTGGGTAAACAGTAAGTATGAGATACTAGGCATGGTGCTGGTCACGCATGAAGAATAAGATTGCTGTTGTTATGCCTGCAGGTGGGCCATCAATAAGAACATGATGGTGTAAGCACAAGCAATGGCTGCTTTGAAAGGCAGAGGTCAGGTGCAAGGGCACTGCATGGTGAGAAGCTGTCCTATACCAACAGGGTATAAAAATGGCTCCGGAAAACAGACAGTGATACTCTACTTCAAAATGAGTAAGAATTATCAAAGGGAGAGGGCAAGAATTATCAAAGGAAGAGGGTGATGTAAGTGTGTTATTGCAAAGGGCATGGCCAAAAGCTCTGAGGTGGAAGAACGTGTGGCATATTCTATCAGATACTGCAAGCCAAACTCGAGAGGTTTTGAGCTTCTAATTCTAGCTCTACCAATTACAATTTATGTTACCTTAGGCAAAATATAAAACTACATGTCAGTTTCCTTCATCTGTAAAATGAAGACAATTATTATACTAATACTTCATAGGCTGGTCGGATCAAGAACATTAACATACAGACAGCATGTTCCTAGTATTGTTAGATATTATTATTGTTAGATGTTATTGTTAGATATATATGTTTTGATATTTTATACTTTTTAGATAAAATTAAAACACTGATTATTTTTCTTCTGTGAAAGGTTCATGCCCAAGTTTATGCACATAGGAATGGATCCAATCCCAACATGTAACTCCAGAGCATACATATTTAACCATGACATAACTCCACCCTTTATGAAATGCTTCCAGAACACAAATACATAGGAAATGAGACATACTATACAATTAGCCTCTTAAATGCTGTTTATAAATTTTCCTAATTATGTTCTCTTCCAAATAGTCATTAGAGTACAGTGGTTAAGGGTACACCTTACTTTGTGTTGTCAAGCTGCTTGATCTCATTTGGCCTCAGTTTCCTTATACATAAAATAAAACCACTGTGCCCAACTCACAGTGTAGCAGAGAGAATGAAAAACAAATTTGTACAGAATTCTAGGCTCATAGGAAGCACAGTAAATGGCTACTGCTATCAGTATTCTTAAACAGAGCACTGGCTCCCACAGCCTCCAGCCAAAGCTGAGTGTACTGCAAATTACTGAAAACGTATAGGATTTTAGGTTTTCCCATATCTTCCAATTTCTTTGGACACTTCTGCTCATTCAATAAACATCTAAGCAGTTTCAAATTCATGTCAGGCTATTCAAAGGTGTGAGCCAATTAGAAAACATGTCTTCTAATCACTAGATAGTGCCCTGGCTGTCTAAGAAATCATCCCTCACCCCCAACTTGGTCTTCCTTCCTGATAAAAAAATTAGAGGGCACCTCACTCCCTGCTGACAAATTTACCAATATATTAAACATTGAACTCCAATGAAATTGGAATTATTTTAGGACATTCATGCAAATGAATTTAGTCTGAAAAAAATTCTTTAACATGTAAAAATGGACTGGTTGGGGCTGGTGCTGTGGCAAAGTAGGTTAAGCCTGTGGTTGCCAGCATCACATATGGGCACTGATCTGAGTTCCTAGCAGTTCCTCTTCTGATTCAGCTCTCTGCTTTTGACCTGGGAAGGCAGTGGATGATGGTCCAAGTGCTTGGGCTCCTGCACATACATGGGAGATTGAGACAAAGCTCCTGATACCTGGCTCTGGATAGGCTTAGCTCTTGCCATTACAGCCATTTGGGGAGTTAGCCAGGAGATGGAAGATCTCTCTCCTTGTCTCTCCCTCTCTTTGTCTGCAGTTCTGCCTCACGAATAAATAATCTAAAAAATGGACTGGTTTCTAAATTCCCCTAAGAACTTGTGAGCTCATCTGGTAGACAGGATTTAGTTCCCAAATGTAATTCACCATAACATCCACAGTCAGGTTGGAGTGTACTCGGTGTGAGGTGTGACAATGAACTTCATTTTAGAAATGGTGAAATTTCTTTCCTAGAACAGGTCATCAAAGAAGGAGGTACCTTTCTCTGAAGGGAGGAGAGAACTTCCACTTTAACTATGACCTTGTCTAAATATGATCAGAGTTGGTGAACTCAAAAGGCTTCCCTAGCCTTGGCAACTCATGAGAAGAGTCTAGAGTGATTACTGATGCCATAAACAAGAGTGTCAATTTGTTAAGTCAACAACAGGAGTCATTATGCACTTACTCCTCATGTAGGATCTTTGTCCTTAATGTGCTGTACATTGTGATTTAATGCTATAACTAGTACTCAAACAGTATTTTTCACTTTGTGTTTCAGTGTGGGTGCAAACTGTTGAAATCTTTACTTAATATATGCTAAGCTGATCTTCTGTATATAAAGGGAATTGAAAATGAATCTTGATGTGAATGGAAGGGGGGAGGGAGAGGGAAAGGGGATGGTTGCGGGTAGGAGGGAAGTTATGGGGGGGAAGCCATTGTAATCCATAAGTTATACTTTGGAAATTTATATTCATTAAATAAAAGTTAAAAAAAATAAAAAAAAAGAAATTTCTTTCCTGAGAATGTCTCATGAATTAATGACATTCTGTTTCTTAAGATGCCATTTAAGGGGAAAAGTCACCTTTAGGAGTTCAGAAGAAGTAATCCTACTGTACAGTTTGAATTGTGTCCCCGCAGAGATTCATAGGTTCTAGTCTCAACCCCAGGACCCCAGAATGTGACGTTATTTGAGATAAAATCTTTGTAGAGGTAATCAAGACAAAACAAGTTCATTAGGATGGGATCATGAGCCAGTATGACTGGCATCTTTATAAAAAAGGGAAAATTTGGAGGCAGACACACATATAGGGAGACACCTATATGAAGGTGAAAGCAAGCCCAAGGTGCCAGAAAACCACAGGCTGCCAGGGAGAGATGTGGATCCAGTTCCCCCATAGCCCTCCAAGGAACTCACCCTGCTGATACCTTCATCTCTGACTTTGGGCTCCAGAACTGTAAGACAATAATTTCTGTGTTTTAAGCCACTCAGTGTGTGGGATTTTGTTATGAGAGCCCTACCAGGTACATCAAAACGATATTTGAAGTTTGGACTTAGTATTATAGAGTTTGGCTAACTTCAGAGTGCTTACTTCTCTTTTCCAATTGCCCCCCATTGCATAGTGTATTGTACAAGCATTCCAAAACATTTATGAAAAAGTGTCATTAAAAGATAATGTGAAAAAAAATTTTCTACAACAAAGTCCTCTCAAATATCAAAACACCAGGTTGCATACCTTGAATATACCTTGAATATACACAAATTTTTCAATCATATTCTAACAATCTTCAAAAAATTAAAACAAGCAAAAAGAAACAGAATCCTATATTAAAAATAAATTCAAAATAAGAGTAAACTAGACATATCTTCAGGATCTGGAAGGCTTTTATGGAGCTGAAATAATTTTTAAAACACTCATAAATTTGGTAGCCAAAATTTCTATTTTGAACGTGCAAATACAGATGGCAGCCTGTCAGGAGAAAGTGTCAGGGCTACAATGATACCCAAGTACCAAATTACAGGGGCCTCCTGCCCCTCTAAAACCTGGATAAAAACTCCGAGCCAAATAAAACTTCTGGTTTTACTTTACTCAATCTATGTTACTGTGTTACTGGAAACAGAAAGTGGAGCAAGACGCCCTAGAATCAGCAATGTGAAGAGGTCAGAGTCCCGGAAAAGACCCTGGAGCCCACATACTTAGAAAACTTGGGGGAATCAGGTCCCAGGGAAAGGGAGGAGGAACTGACAGCTCCTGTCCAGTGTGAACTCCATACACAAAGCCTGCGTTCTCCCCAGTGACCACCCAGTCCCCACTGCACAATTGGGAGCAACACGGGGCCACTGCCACACAGCTGCCCAGAGATGGCCATGGGGCCGAGAAGTCGCTGCAAGCAGGGAAGGGGCAGGACATCAGGGGTCACGGATGCCAGTTCTGTCCCCATCACATGGGTCTGAGGGGATCACAGGAAGCCCTATGCCAGCTCCAACATAGTGCCCATAGATTCCAGAGATGGGAGGCCCGTGGCTCCAGGGCCCTTCAGCGACTTCCATAGGGTGACCTTCCCCCTCTCTGGACACCTGGGCCCACACACTCACCATGTCGTGGCTTTTGGCTTCCTAGGTGCCCGGCATCCCCTGGTGAGCAAGGATGGAGAACAGCAGAGCCCGACTTGTCTTGGGAGCCTCCTGGCAGCAGAGGCGTCTCCTAGGACCTCTCTTCCCTGTGGAACTGAAGGATGATTGTGACGTCAAGAACCTGCATGATTTCCTGGTGTGAGCATCACCATTCCTGATTGGACCATTTGCATGGCTGTGAGCATACCCAGTGTCACACAAGACACAGCCAATCAGCATCCTCCATAGCATGGACCCCTCAGTTCAGGTGGTGCTGGATGAGAACAGCGGCAGGCCAGGGGTTCGGGTCAGAAACTGCCTCCTCCTGGGCTCCACCTCGCCACAGCAGGAGGGCCTTTCCCCTCCGTGCTGCTGCCACCTGCTGGTATCGCCCTGTGTAGCCCCAGTTCTCCCTGGCTGGTCCTCCCTGGAACTCGCTGTAACCTGCCTCAGTGAGGTACAGTTCTATTTATCAGCTTCTGGGCATTTCATTTTCCTCGTATTTCTGGTCATTTTTCTGTTGGGTTCTTTGTGTTACTTTTAATATTTATTTTAAGAATGTCACATAATTTAATCCTTTTGTTTTTCTTTTCTCATGTTGATAGTTCTCTTCTAGTCTGCCTTTTATCCTTTCATGTTTTCTATTTGTTTCATGCTGGTACTTGATAATCTAGTGAATTTTATGGGTTTTGTTTTGTTTTGTTTTGTTTTGTTTTGTTTTGACAGGCAGAGTGGACAGTGATATAGAGAGAACCAGAGAGAAAGGTTTTCCTTTGCCGTTGGTTCACCCTCCAATGGTCGCCGCGGCCAGCGCGCTGCGGCCGGCACATCACGCTGATCCGAAGCCAAGAGCCAGGTGCTTTTCCTGGTCTCCCATGGGGTGCAGGGCCGAAGCACCTGGGCCATCCTCCACTGCACTCCCGGGCCACAGCAGAGAGCTGGCCTGGAAGAGGGGCAACCGGGACAGAATCCGGCGCCCTGACCAGGACTAGAACCCGGTGTGCCGGCGCCGCAGGCAGAGGATTAGCCTGTTGAGCCGTGGTGCCAGCCGGATTTTATGTTTATCTTTCCAGCAATCAAATTAAATTCATTCATCATTTGCTTTTAGACATTATGGACTATCTATATAAAATACCGTGAGTATATTAATTTATTGTTTAGAAATTTATTTTTACACCTTTTTTTTTTTTTTTTTTTTTTTTTTACTCTTTTTCACTCCTGACTACTCCTGCAGTAAGTAGTTGGAGGCATCCTGGTGTAGGTTTACTTTCAAGGAAAAAGCTGTCCATGATCTTGTGTTGATTGTGTTGTTTGTTCTAGGATCTTCTTAAGCAACCTTGATCCGAATAAGAAAGCCACTGCTTTTTTACTACACTACTAGCAGTTTTTTTTTAACTAGATGTTGAATTTTTAAATTGTACTTCCACATTTATTCTAAATGATCATGTGATTTTCCTCTTGAAATTTTCACCTATCTGGAAAAGTTCTATGGTTTGTCTGTGAAAGTTAACCACTCTTGCATTTTGTTAGTATCTCACTTGTTATTCATTATGGTTTCATATGCGATTTCATTTATTATAGTAATACTTTACTAAGAATATATGTATCTGTTTTTGAAAGAGATACTTACACTTAATTAGCATTTCAAGTTCTGATCAGCTTGCATCATCATCAATGTTATGCTGGCTTTCCAAAAGAAATTTTAAAATATCCCCAGCTTATTTCCACCGGATATGTCTGGAAAATATAGATGTGGTTTTTCTTCCTTAAATTTTTAGAATATTTTGTATTTATAGACCTGAAATTTTTCTTCTGTAATTATTTTTATTGATTGGTTGGTAGTTTTCAAATTCTGATTTAACTTGTTTGGTAAAGTAGTAGTTTTCCTATTTTATGTTATATTTGTGTTTCTGCGAATTTGGTTTTCAAAAACTAGTGGATTGGACCTCTAGAAAATGTTTACTCTTAAGAGTTTCAAATATTTATTCTAGCATTTTGACAAGGATATATTATCTGTGAAGAATTGTCTTAATTCTTGAAACTGGGTATTGCTGTTACTTTTCCCTTTGTTTATTAATTGTTTTTACTTGTAGTATATTAATTTTGTTAAAATTTAAAAAATTGTGGTACTTTTAAAAAACATTTCATTGATATCTGCTGTTATTTTTTGAATGTATTCTATACTTTCAGGTTTTATTTTCTTTTTAATTCTTGTGAAGGAAGCTATGATGTTTGATTTTTCAATGTTTCATTCTAAATATTCATTTAAAGCTATAAATTTTCCCTTTGTATTGATTTATCTGCATTGTATTTATTGCCTCATAAACTTCCAATCCCTATATGTGCAGACCCTGGCCACCTCCCAGTGTTTCTACTCCTATGTGTCTGTAGCCATCGTAGACTATATGTATTTCCATTCCTGTGCCTGAAACACATCTGTTGCTATTGGTAAATTAATACTTCAACCATTAGAGACAAATACTTTTTTTAAGATTTATTTATTTATTGGAAAGTCAGAGTTACACAGAGAGGAGAGGCAGAGAGAGAGAGAGAGAGAGAGAGAGAGAGAGAGAAAGAGAGAGAGAGATCTTCCAATTGGCCGCAATGGCCAGAGCTGTGTGGATCCAAAGACAGGAGCCTGGTGCTTCTTCTCGGTTTCCCATGTGGGTGCAGGGGACCAAGCACTAGGGCCATCTTCCACTGCTTTCCCAGCCCATAGCAGAGCTGGATCAGAAGTGGAGCAGTGGGCAGAGACAAATTCTTTATTCTTTGCCATTACAGCTTTCACTGTCTCTTTTATTCCCCCTTGGAAGTCATAGAAGCATTTTCTTGGGAATCAACACCATCTCCACCTTCCCCAGAAATCAGATTCTGCTTTTGCTTGCTCCTAGGGGCCTTGATGGCCTGCAGGTCCTTGAAAGTTCCTGCCTCACAGCTCCTTTTATCCTTCTTGCTGATTTTGGTGATGTCTGTGGCATTCTTTCTTTCCTGATTCAGCAGCTGCATCAGTACCTTCACCACCAAGGCCTGCACCTGGTCTTACTCATGGGCCTGGTTTGCGCAGGAGGTTGTGGGTGGTATTGCTTTTAAGGAGTGAGGCTTGGGGACACATGGCCCATTTCTTGGGCTTTTGAAGTTTGGTGCTTTATGTGGACTCTTTTTCACCTGTATTAGGAAACATGATGCCTGCTTCTTGTTGGAACTCTATCTCCTGCTTGACATCTGGGGAATCTCTTGGCCAGAGCAGAGGTAACTGGAAGGTTGATTTCTAGCCTGGGTCTGGGCTTTAATACTGGAGAACAGGCAAGGGTAAGCCCAGGGTCACTCTCTGTAATTTACACCCCCAATAAGAATTAAACCCAATGTGAGACTGAGATGACCATCTGGGGCCCTGCAGATCCCTGTTCACTCGCTGAAGAGCTTTTTCTGCTATCCTTACTTCTGCCTGAGTTACTGGTGTCTGGTTTTGGTGTTCTCTGAGGGAAGAGCTCTGGTCTGCAGATCCTTGTTTTTTCCAAATTTGTTGGTCACTGTGTCCTGGACATAGACTCTCTGAGGCTTCAACACAGTGAGTATTCCACAGCAGTGTTACAACTGTTGAAGACTGGTAGTAGGTGGCTCGGCCAACCTGTGTTCTGGAAAAGGAGCTTCAGGAAAGCGGAATAGATTCTTGTTTGTCACATGCTTGACTGTTACCTCCTATTTCTTTCATCTGCTAGGCAGACCTGTGGGCACAGATGTGTGCCTAGTACATAAAAATGCTCACACCTGAACATGCACACACATATGTGTGCCTTGTACACAAAGGTATCCAAACAAGCACATGTGCATACATGGTTGTGTGTCAGGTACACATAAGGTGCTCACACACACACACACACACACACACACATATGTTCATGCACAAACTTGTGCCTGATACACAGAAGGTGCTGACACCTGCGCATGTGCCTGTGTGGATGTGCTCCCAGTACACAAAGGTGCTCTCATCTGCACAGGTATGCATAGATGTGCACATGTTACACAAAGATGTTCACAAAAGCACATGTATGTGCATAGATACATATGCAGTACACAGAAGGTGTTAACACTAAGATGCACCCCAAAGGTGGAAATAGGCACAGACAAGAGAACCCAGGGCTACAGGCAAAGGCAAGTTAGGTAGACTGTCAACAAAGATGTCAGACCAATTTGGGATGCATCAAGTATCAAATAAATGCTGGCACCTTTAGCTTGAAGAAAGCGTATGACCTACAGGGTGTGCAAGCCACATGTGCTCCTCAAAACATCTGCTGGAGCAGAAGGAGCACTTTACAGGCTTCTCAGCTAAAAGGCTCATTTTCCCTCTGGATTTTGCCTTTATCATCTGTACTTTTGTAAAGAATTGCAGCTGTTGCATTCATTTTCTTAGCACAGGAGCCCATGACCATTGTATCCCTCATGACAGACACAAATCCAGACACCAGACCTGAGAAACTTAAGGGTCACCTGATAAAACTAAGAAGATGTGCTCTGTTTTTCTATTTGAATATCCTACAACAATAGGCTCAGTCTAGGGTGAGAACTCCAAATTTAGGGCTGGAAGATAATAGGAGTATCCTGCAGACCCAGAGTACTGCAATGACAGTCTTTCTTTTAATAAAGATTCATTCAGTTATTTGGAAGGCAGACATGCACAGAGAGGGAGACACATATACAGAGGGGGAGGGGTCTTCATCCACTGGTTCACACCACACATGGCTGCAATGGCTGGAGCTGGGCCAGGCAGAAACCAGGATCCAGGAGTTTCTGTGCCTCCCACATGAGTAGCAAGGACCCCAACACTTGAATCATCTTCCACAGCTTTTCCCAGGCCATCAACAGGAAGTTGGGTCAGAATTGGAGCAGCCAGGATGCGAACTGGTGCCCATATTGGATGCCAGCAGTTCAGGAGGGAGCTTTAGCTGCTATGCCATAACACCTGCTCCCCCAACAATAGGCTTTTATCTGCTTGTTTAGTGCACACTTATTTAATCACAATGAGTTATTTATTTCATCCCTACATGATTTAGCAATTAAAAATATAGGAAACACTGGTAAATTTTAGTTTTATATAAAGGATGAATACATTTTTGTAAGTTACCCCATACAATATTTGGGAATTAATTCTGCCAAAACATTGTTATTTAATGAAATCCTAATTTAACCAGGAATTCTGTATTTTATCAGCAATCATATGTTGGTTCCTGCAAGCCTGAAGCAAACATTGGGAGAACTTCTCCCATGCTGCTTAGGTATTCTCCTTGAGGATAAGAGAGATTTTGCTCATTACTAGCACTAGAAATAACCTAACTTACCTTCTCTTTCAAGTTTTATTTAAAGAAGTAATGAAAAAGAAGTGATATACCTCACTTATGGATGACATTTCCCAGTTTTGCAAACAGGAAATTAGAGATTCACCATCAATCCCATTTCCCTAAAACTATTTCTTGTACTCACTCCTTCTGGAATGCCAATGCTTATGTTAGAGGGGATTATTGAATGCAGGCACCTTTCACCCTTTACCTCATATGGCCCTGAAAAGTGAGCAAGGAATCCATAGCTGTTCTGTACCACTAGAGAACATCAATGGCTTTTGTTATGATTCAAAATCCAGAGCTGTTAGTCTTCATATTCTGCAGTACATTTTCCAATCTTACAGTTCCTAGTACTTAAATTGATACAGTTTAATCTCAATCCATATTAGGAACAAGGAGACATGCTTTACTCCCATCAGCCATTTTACTGGACAGTGTATTGGGTCAAAGTTTTTTATGTACTGTCATTAGTTTCTTTTAAAAAAGCTAGCAAAGATGTACTTTTGAATGTTCAACCACAGTTTTAAACACAATAAAGACAAAATTCTTGAGAATTTAGGCCTTTAGGTATTTATCCACCATTAATGAATGAATTTTTGAGCAAAAATATATATGCAAAAGGATAACTGAGATATTATTTGTATTGTGAAAATATGGTACCTCATATGGCTCTTGCAACTCATGACAAGAGCCTAGGGTGATTACTGATGCCATAAACAAGAGTGTCAGTTGTTAAGTCAACAACAGGAGTCACTGTGCACTTATTCCCTATGTAGGATCTCTGCCCTTAATGTGTTGTACAATGTGAATTAATGCTATAACTAATACTGAAACAGTACTTTACACTTTGTGTTTCTGTGTGGGTGCAAACTGTTGAAATCTTTACTTAATATATACTAAATTGATCTTCTGTATGTAAAGAGAATTGAAAATGAATCTTGATGTTAATGGGATGGGAGAAGGAGCAGGAAAGGGGAGGGTTGTAGGTGGGAGGGAAGTTATGGGGGTACAAAGCCATTGTAATCCATAAGCTGTACTTTGGAAATTTATATTTATTAAATAAAAGTTAAAAAAAGGTGGAAAAGTTACTATGATATATTCATAGTTAAAAATGATTATAATTTTTATATCAAGCTATTACATACATACATACATAAATATCAATATTTAATACAATAACATTAAATTTACTAAGTATCAATGTTTACATATCTCAGAAATACTTAAGCTTCTAATCTTTTTTTAAGGATTTATTTATTTACCTGAATGGCAGTTACATAGAACCAGATGCAGAGAAAGAGAAAGGTCTTCCATCTGCTGGTTCACTTCCCAGATGGCTGTAATGGTCAGAGCTGTGCCAATTCAAAACCAGAAGACAGGAGCTTCTTCTGGATCTCCAACGTGGGTTTTAAGAACTTGGGCCTAAGAACTTGGGCCATCTGCTATTGATTTCCCAGGCCATAGTAGAGAGCTGGATCAGATGTGGAGCAGCCAGGACTCGAACTGGCATCCCATATGGGATGCTGACACTGCAGACTGTTTTTCACCCATTGCACCACAGTGCCAGCTCCCCTAATTGAGTTTTTAAAATGCACTTATTTGAGAAGAATGGAAGGAGATTGAGTGAGAGAGAAAAAGAAAACTCCTGTCTGCTTGTTCTGAAAATGCCTACCATCGTCTTCAACCCTGGGCTAAAGATGGGAATCTAGAACTCAATCCAAGTATTCCATTTGGGCATCAGGTACTCAACTCCCTGGGTGATGACTACTGCCTCCCTGGGTCTGCATTAGTAGGACGCTGTAATTTGGAGCAGAGCCAGGTACTCCAGTTAGAGATGTGTCTCTCAACATGTAAGCCTAATTATAACATGTAATTGAGTATTTTATTTTAATAAAAATAGCTAGTTATTTTAATGGGAGGGTATGTTATCCCCTGGTTTACTGCTTAAGATGCTGCAGGTTGGGATCTGAGGACTTGATTCAGTTCTCACACATTGGGTGTCAGGGACCCAATTATTTGAGCCATCGCCACTGCCTCCTCAGACCTGCTTTACTGGGAATCTGGAGTCAGAAGGCAGTTATCAAACCCAGGCACTCCAGTATGGTATATGGATGTTTTAAGTGAAAGCCAAAGTGGTTACCCCAGTACATCTTTTTTTATGAACCTTTGAAATGTTCTCACTTTTGCCTTCCTATGATCTCCACCTTCAAGGCTAACTTCAGTTACCACCTCCTCCTCCATCGCTTCCATATAGGATATTCTGTCTTCTCTGGGCTCCTAGACTACTTTATTCTTCACCACGTTTCACTAGTTTATGTACCGATTGTGCTATATTCTGCTGCCTTCATTATTTCACATACATACATTCAGTTTTGCTAGAATAATTCATTTAAGAGGCTATTCTTTCTCCAGCATATGTTCTGGGCACTTCTATCATAACTCAGTTTGTTGTATGTATGAGAATTGATTTTTAACTCTAGATTTTATTCCTTTGACCTATATAACAGATTTTATTCCAGTACCATGCTGTTTTAATTAAGGCAGCTTTGTGGTGTGCTTTGAAGTTAGGTGTTGAGGTATCGTGATGCCTACATTATGTGTTTTTTTTTTTTTTTTGAAAATCAGGATCACTTTGGATCTACTGGCTCTTTTGTTGTTTCATATGAGGTTTGCGATAGTTTTCTAATTCTGTGAAGAATCTTATTGATATTTTGACAGTGATTATATTGAAATTGCAGTTTGTTTTGTGTAATATTGACATTTTAATGACATTAATTCTTCAAACCATGAAGAAGCAATATCTTTCCACTTTGTGCACTTAATATTTTTCATCAATGTTTTTTTAACTTTTACTGTAGAAATCTTCCACTGCTTTTGGTTAACTGTTTGCCAAAATATATGAATCTTGTGGTGATTGTGAATCTGATTTCTTTCTTTATATCTCTTTTGGTGAGTTTATTATTAGTGTACAAAATGCTACCTTTTTTATTTTGATTTTGTAATCTGTGAATTTACTGAATTGGTTTATCAGTTCTAAGAGATTTTGTGGTGTGTTTAGGTTTTTCCTTGTACTATATTGTGTCATCTGCAAACATGGATACTTTAATTCCCCTTTCCAAGTTTGATACCCTTTCTGTGTCTCATTAATTGCTATGGCTAAAACTTTTAATATTATGTGAAAATGCACATTCTTTTCTTGTTCTCTTTCTGAGTGGAAATGCTTTCAACTTTTTCCCTTCTGTGTAATTTTGGCTTTTGTTTTGTCATATGCAGTCTTTAAAATTTTGAGGTATGTTTCTTCTATACCTGGTTTACAGAGCATTTTTATCAGGAAGGGATGGTGAATGTTCTTAAATGTTTTATCTATTAAGACAGTCATATGATTTTTGTTCTCCATGCTGTTGATGCCACATGATATTTACTGAATTGAGAATATCAAATGATCCTTGCATTTCTGAGATAAATACCACTTGATCATATCATATGCTGTGATTGATGAGATACTGGATTGGTTTGCTAGTATGTTGTTGACAATTTTTGCATGCATGCTCATTAACAATATTGGTCTGTGGTTTTCTTTTTGTGTTATGTCTTTGATTTTGGATTCAGAGTGATGCTGGACGCAAAGAAAGAATTTGGCAGAGTTCTTCCATGTTCGATATTTTGGGATAGATTGAAAAGTATTAGAGTTAGTTCCTCTTGAAATATTTTGTAGAATTCAGTAGTAAAACCATCAGGTCCTAGAATTTTCTTTAGGGAAGACATTTGAGTATTTCTTCAATTTGATTTCTTGTTATGGGTCTGTATAGATTTTCTACATTCTTGTGACTTAATCCTCGCAGATTACAGGTATCCAGGAATTTATTCATTTCTTAATAATTTTCCAACATGTTATGTATGGTTGTTCTCAGTAGTTACTTATGGCCCTTTGTATTTCAGTTCTATGAGTAGTACCATTACTTATGTCTAACTCTGTTTATTTGAAGTTTTCTCTTTTCTTTGTTAGTATGTCTAAAGACTGTAAACTTTCTTTTTCTTTTAAAAAACAGACATTCTGCATGAAAATGCTGGCCACATTAAGTATTTTTTAACCCTTTTGGGTGAGTGAGTACATGGAATAGCACAGTGTACTTGGAAGATGATGACCAATTTACTATTTTTGAGAGATGAGAGAAGATCTTAAAGTAGTGATGAGTACTCTGAACTAAGAGGGTCTTGAAATCCCAATTGAGAATTTTTTCACATCTCAATCATGTGTTGGAGTAATTAGGAACCAGCAATAAGAGACAACATGCTATTTCCTTTTTTAAAAGATTTATTTATTTATTTGAAAGAGTTACACAGAGAGGAAAGGCAGAGAGGGAGAGAGGGAGGGAGGGAGGGAGGGAGGGAGAGGGAGGTTTTCCATCAGATGGTTCACTCCCCAGTTGGCCACAATGGCTGGAACTGCACTGATCTGAAGCCAGGAGCCAAGAGCCTCTTCCAGGTCTCCCAGGTGGGTGCAGCAGCCCAAGGACTTCGACTATCTTCTACTGCTTTCCCAGGCCATAGCAGAGAGCTGGATTGGAAGTGGAGTAGCCTGGTCTTAAACTGGTGCCCATATGGGATCCTGGCACTCCAGACCAGGGCGTTAACCCACTACACTGCAGTGCCGGTCCCAAAATGTTATCTTCATCTTACAGATATTTCTATGATCATTGTAGAGAAGATAAGTGGAAGTTATAAGGAAGCTACAGAATGGGGAGAACTGCTGAAGGTTTGATGAATCTGCATAAAGGATGGTGATATTCTATATGAGTTCTATGGGAATGGAAAGCTATGATTAAATTCAAAGACTTTTAAGGATACTCAATAACTGCATGCGAAAGAAACAGAGTCCAGGATGGCAGTCAGATTTTATTTTTAGGTAACAGTGGGTGATGCAGCCACTTGATACACAGAAAATATATCTATATTAGGAAAATGACATGTTTAAAACAGTGCATGATATTAATGTTTGAGTTGTCAGTGGTATTCAGTTGCAGCTGTTCAGCAAGAAGAAGGCTCTACTCATGTGAGCAGAAAATTTTATGTTGGATTCTAACTGCAGTGTTATAAAAAGAGATTCAGGAATAAATCCCTGGGAAAACAATTTGAGGCTGTATAGAAATGACCTTTGGGGGAACATCAAGAGCAAACATTGTCAAGAACATCTAGAAAGGAGTTTCAATAATTAAGGATCATCACAAGTGTTTCATAAAAACATCAATATTGAGACCAATGAGGACAAGAAATATCCAATGCATTTGGGTACATTTAGTGTTAGGATAAGACTAGAACACTGTACTCTGAAGAGTGAACAAGTCAAACATATAAAAATATCCAGTGCAGTCTACTGACCTAGAAAGGGATAAGGAAAAATAGAACAAAGGAATGATCAATAGAAGTAGATAAAGCATCTCTGAAAGTTTTTCTTTTGTGAGGCACAGGAGAAACTTCACGATGAGTGATAGATCAAATATACAAGAGGCCTCTATCCAGGGCCCAGATATTTGACAATAGAAAATTTATTATAAATTTATTAAATATGCATAAAGTGGGTTATAGGTGCTTTAAACATTGAAAACATAGCAGTTATATGTAAATAGTGTTTGTAAGAAGCATCTAGCACTCTGAGAGCTAAATTACCAAAGTAGGAAGGTAGGGAAGGAAATGTGTAAATCTAAGAGGATTGGTGTCAGGTTTTTCAAATGAAGCGACAGGATATAAAAGTGTCCATTCTAATTGCTTTGTGACAGCAGTTTTTATTAGAGGGCACCAACAATTCTACAAGCAGGCAGGCGTGTAGGTAAGGTTGTACGTTAACTTTATGATTGGGAAAAGGAATGCAGTCTGGTGGTCTATGATAGAGAACAGGATGGTGGTGTAAATTTTCAAAGACAAGTCCATTGAAATGCTATCACAAGTTCACTAGTTCCAGAAACACCAGATAACAATTAAAGCCCATTACTCCTGCTGCTCCCATCCCCTGGCTTATATTGGAAGAGAATAGAGACTGCAGCTGTACCTCTAATCCCAGGGCAGTTTGCTGCACTGAGAGACACTTGGGCAGCATCTTCTACAGATGGAGAAAATTTTATGCTTATGCAGAGTGTTTTATGAAGATGGTGCTTGATAAAGGCTTATAAAGAGATAAAAGAATATCCCAGGAATTGCACATGGTCTGCCAAGTAGTAGATGCTTAATAAATATTTCCTAGAAAATGAAATGAAGGGATGAGCAAAAATCTAGAGAAATATGGAAATATTTGGGGGAACAGTATGTTTGGGGATTCAGTGGTGGGAAATAAAGCTGCACAGATGGAATATGCATGGAGAAGAGAGCCTTGGGTACCAGAGAAATGGGTATCAAGCTCATTTTAGGAAGCTGTAGATGTGTAAATAGAAAAGTAACAGAAGTAAATTTCTGAAAGGATCAACGGTGGTATGCAAGAAGAACTAGGAGATGAGTCCTGAAATCATCTTCTTGAAGGCCAAAATGATTATGTGGATAGAGTAGAAGGCACAATATTAGAAAGGGATTAGATAGGGAATAAAATATAGGCAGCCCTGTATGACTTAATTAACTGCTGATTTAATTCTTTCTGTGAGTGATCTGCAAGACTTGTGAATGGGGAAAGAGAGGAAGAGGTTTTAAACAATCACTGTTGGTTCCTTGATGGGTGGATTTCACATCCAAGTGCACACAGAGGTGATCACACAGGTCTGTATTTTAGTGGAGTCAGCAAAATATGACCAAGAATATTATTTGCATAGAATCTTGCTGAGGACTGCAGTTGAGAGATTGTAACAGTTCCCTGGGTATCTGAATCTGCAGTCATCTTTCAGGCCAGAAGCACAGGAGGAACTAGCCCTTCATTTACTACACCTTCGTTTACAGTATGCACTACAATCAGGAAGAACAAGGTTCCCAGGTTCCATTTTACCCCAAGGCATTGAACTCAAGGAGAGTAGGATGAACTCAACTTTTCCAATACTAACTGCTTCCTGGAAAAATCAGAGGATGCTGGCAGCCAAGGTTGTGCTCACAGAACATAGGCACAGAGGCACAGCCTGATGTCACCTACCAAAAGGGACATCAGTTGTTAGGAGGTAAGCATTGGAAGCAGGGGCACCATTTGATAGCACTCTGTGGAGTGGATACCAGGTCAGACCTCCAAGCAAGTAGAGGAATGCCCTTTCTACCCATCTAACCTGTGGGTTAGAGAGATCAAAGACAAAGGCCTGAGTAAAATGGAGAAAGAAAAAGTGCCACATGATTGAGGCCTGTCAGACAACTGAGAGGACAAATTTTAAAATTTTCTTATTTATTTATTTAGATTCTTAAACATTTGGAATGTTACGAAATTTTTGTATATTTTATGGCTTTCTGTGCAGTGATTCAACTGATTTATAAACTAATTCCACTAGGCTATTAGCCCTCCCATTTTCCTTATTGAAGACTATGATCACTCTATTGTCCTATGCAGCACCATAGTGGTGCTCATGATCAGATTCCTCAGTGCTCATGCCTCACCCCTCTCAACATCTAGTATACTCATACTGAATATACAAATATGTTTATATATTTGTATATATAGTATACTCATATTGAATATATATATAGTATACTCATATTGAATATATAAATATATATGTATACATATACAAACAAACATATGAGAGAATATGTGGTATTTGTCTTTTATGTCTGGTTTATGTCATTTAACATAATGATCTCCAATATCATCCATGTGGTTGCCAAAAGCAGGGTTTCATCTCTTTTTTTGGACTGAGGCATATCTAATTCTAAAACATATACCAGATTTTCTTTAGTCAGTCTTCCATTAATTGACATCTAGGTTCATTCCATGTCCTTGGAGTGCAGGAATCTCTTTCATATATTGACTTAGCTTTCTTTGAAATATACAGAGTGGAATATCTCAGTCATATTGATAGACAAACGCTTTATTTCTAGAAGTTATAAATAACAGATTAAAACCAACAGGGGATAAAAAGCACATGAATAAATGAGCACAGTATAGTATATCAGTCCACAAAGAAATTAACTTTGAAAAGGAAATTGTCATTAGTAAATAAAAAACATTCCAACTAAAAACGATATGCAGTTTACTGTTTTACACATTGAACTCAGTATGTGAATAAATGCGTTTTCCTAATCTTGTTATGAAACTGCATTTTGGAAAAGGAACACTGAAATGGGCCTACTTCCATGATTTAATGGAAGTGAATAGAACATAACACAATTGTTTTGAAGAATAGCCTGACACTATATCTCAAAGATAAGTGTATGTGTGTATGTACCAGTTACATAGTCAGAAATTGAGGTGAGGCATCAACACAGATTTGTGCCAACCTGAGAAGACTTGACTGGATATCCTTAGAGTCACTTAGGGCTCATCAAGGCAAAGGAAGGGCAGAGCCTTCCCATCCCCTAATTCCAAACTGCTCCTCTTCCAATCCAGTTCTCTGCTGTGGCCCGGGAGTGCAGTGGAGGATGGCCCAGGTTCTTGGGCCCTGCACCCCATGGGAGACCAGGAGAAGCACCTGGTCCTGGCTTCGAATCAGCACAGCGCACCGGCCTCAGCATGGCAGCCATTGGGGGGTGAACCAACGGAAAAAAGGAAGACCTTTCTCTATCTCTTTCACTGTCCCCTCTGCCTGTCAAAAAAAAAAAAAAAAAAGAAAGAAAGAAAGAAAGAAAATGTAATTAAAGATAAATTTCTTGTGGTGCAAAAATTTTTGCTCAATTCATGCAGATTTTTTTTTTGACAGGCAGAGTGGACAGTGAGAGAGACAGAGAGAAAGGTTTTCCTTTGCTGTTGGTTCACCCTCCAATGGCCACCATGGCCGGTGTGCTGCAGCCGGCACACCACGCTGATCCGAAGGCAGGAGCCACGTGCTTCTCCTGGTCTCCCATGGGGTGTAGGGCCCAAGGACTTGGGCCATCCTCCACTGCACTCCCTGGCCACAGCAGAGAGCTGACCTGGAAGAGGAGTAACCAGGACAGAATCCGGTGCCCCGACCGGGACTAGAACCTGTTGTGCCAGCGCCACTAGGCAGAGGATTAGCCTATTGAGCCATGGTGCCAGCCCAATTCATGCAGATTTTTACAATGTGTTTTTTTCATTAAATTTCTGAAGATTTGTATTATGTGACTGATCAGAAGTCTGATGGGAATGAACTTTGAAAGGTATTGAATTTTCTGATTCAGAAATTCAGAAAGAAACTGACAGGTGATATTATGTTCTTACTTTTTGTTTCTGAGAATTTGCCAGATTCCTACAACTAATGTTACTTTTTTTGGTCAAAAGGAATATTACTGTTTTTTTTCAGTAGTTCCAATTTTTTTCCTGTGGTAATTCTAATAAATGGAAAATCACAAAGGGATTGTGGTAGAAAAGATTGGTATAACAGTTCAACACAAGGTCTTTACAAAGACAAAGTGTTACCATTTCAGTTAAAAGAAACACAGTCATGCAGAATAAACCTGGGAGTAACTGGATTTCCTATAGTTATGGCCCCAGATATGCCTGTCATCTGAGCAGGAGGGAGATCCAAAGAATAAGGCAGGCAGGCAGGGCACAACATTTGGGAAAGTTCTGAAAACCCACTGGAAGACTTGATGTGTCCTGGTCAGGATTCTGACTTGTTTCCTGCTCCATTTCTGTGGTATCTGCTCACATTTTCCTAGAAATTCACGTCCTCGGGGGAATGTCTACACCACTCACATGAGTGGCCCTACCTGACCCAATTCTTAGATGGCTGATCACACCAGGAAAGGTCCATCTCCAGGACAGTTGGTACTACTGCCCACCAATTACTCTATTACTGTACACTGTATGCAGAGCAAACCAGTGGAAGGAAGGATAGACCCCTGACATGCAGAGACCCCTCTTCAGAAACTCAGGAGGAGAGGCAGCCAGCAGTGGTCATATGGTGCTCCTACACCTTATCTACACACATAAACCATGTTAGTCTTGAGCTCGGGGCCACTCAACAGGTGTAATAAATGGAGGTCTCACCTTAGATTTCTGATCATGCCAATTTCTAGAGCAAAAAAAGCCAAACCCACAGATCTCAGTTTCACCAAATCTTAGATTCCATTCTCTGGACTCCACCAAGCAGCTCTGAATCATCTCTCTTAACCTTCACTGATCTTGAGAGACTGAAAGTTGATAGTATCATTTTATAAATGAGCAAACTGTGTCTACAGAGAATTAAGCTTAGTTCACATGAATAGAAACTGGCAGAGCTAAGACTTAAACCTAGGCCCTGTCATGTCTGTGGGAAATGCCACATCCCACACAGATTCCTACACAACAGACCAGGCAGGACTGCCCTTATTGAACAGGAAATTCACAGTTGCCACTTGGATGAGCAATGGAAACGTCATGGCATGAGGTCAGATGACAGTTATCCCCGGAGCCATCCCCTGAAAGTACCATCACATTGCAGGCAGAGACATTCTGTACTCACACAATATATTTATGTTAATAGAGATCTTGTACCATGAAAATTATAAACAGGATGCTTAACTAAACTCACCTCATCCAACCATGATCAGTTTGAAGGAGAAATCAGCCAGCTTTAGCCTCTCATCACTCCTCACTATTAGAGGTCTGTGTGCAACAAACTCTGGCTCAGTAGAATGATGCCCTGATTGATGACTCACTCACTTAGGATGATTGCCTTTAGCACTGGACATTGGGAGAGAAGGTGGAGTAATGCTACCGTGTGTCCTCAGCAGTAGGCCAGAACAGGGAACCTGGAATGCTATGATTTGATAAGTCATGTGACACAACAGGGACAGACGGATATGGGAGCGCACACAATTTCACTAATTTGCCTATTTGATCATTTAAAAACAGGGGTCATGAGAAAGAATCCAGAAAACACTTGAACCAAGTATAGTTTGTATGACTCATGTTCATACATAAGCATTTTCACACAATGATATCTATACCTAGATTAGCAGAATAAACTGGTGACTAGCGGGGAGGAAACACCATCTTATTAAGATGAGTGGAGATCACTGTGGCTCATGCACATTACTGGGGTATTTTACCAGAGGGACAAATCTATGGTTCCCACTGACTTTTTGAGGGTGGTCTGGAGGACTGGTGGGTTTGAGGCACCAACTTAGGCCTGTGAAGTTTTCTCCTACTATCATTTTATCATGGCACCTGGGCTCAATCTACAAAGGCAGAGCACCAACAAATTTCTTTCAGGCAGGCAGCTGGCTCTGGGAATGCCTCAGCTCTCTCCATGGCCAGGGAGGCTCACAACACTAAGCATGGATACCAATTCCCTATGACCATGGAAGACCTGTGCATTATAACTATGAGAATCCTGTGACTGTATGATAGGATCTGGGGTGTGGCTGGGTCTCTGGGTAATCACTGTGTCTGGCTTGAGAGGCTCATAATTCCCTGAGTGCCTGGGATGGGTCATCAGAGGGGGCTCCATGCACACAGCTCCTTTGTGCAGTTGATGTATCTGCATGGGTGGGGTATGGAGTCACTATGGGCTCACCCTCAGAGTTGGTCACCTTGGCAGACATGGGGTGATCATGACAGTTGATGTGGTTACACCCTCCCCTTTACTGACAATAAAGGAGATCTATTAAGCACAGGGCAGAGTTCCCTGGCTCCACCCGACACACATCTCTGGGTATCTACTGAATGAACAGACACTTAGACCATAGAGGCATACTTCAAAACTAAAAGCCATCAGAAGAGAAAACCAACCAGTATTTTCATAAATGCCTTAAAATAAAAATATAAATACAAGAAACATGAACATGGAAGACAATATGACTCCTTGATGGAAACAAAACAACACTTCAGTATTAGAATGTGAAGATGAACAGATGTATTAAATTTCTGAAAAAGAATTCAAAAGAACCATCATAAGATTACACAAGAACACAGAGAAGCGAATACATGAGTTAAAGAAATGCATACAGATGGATATAATTGGGGGGCGGAGCCAAGATGGCGGAATAGTGAGGGCACGCACCAATAGTCCGGGAAAATTTAGTTTAATAAAAGGGGAGTTACGGTAGCCTCAGAAAAAAGAACCAGGAAAATATTGCAGAGGAAACTCTTGTGGATCGAGTGGCTGTGAATCGGAGGACCTACTAGGAGAACAAGGTCGCCCACCACGCGGAAGCCGAGCCGCAGGAGCCACGGGTGCCACGGAAGCCAGAGAGTCTGCGCGCCAGTGCGGGAAGGGGAGTGTATGTCACACAGACAACAGCAGGGAGAGTTGCGACTTCCAGGGCTCCAAGTCCACACGTCGGCGCTGGAAGGGGAGGTGAGCTCAATAACCCGAGACATTGGCGGGGAAACGGGGGTCAGAATCTAGAGGGGGGCCGGAAAGTGCAGCAAACTCACTATCAGAAAGAAGGAAAAAAAAAAAAAAAAGCTTGGGGGTCTCTCTTTCCCCTAACCTTGTAAAGGTTGCAAGGCTGCAAGGCTTGAAGAATTTGCAAGAGACAAAGAGCTGGCCCCCTCTCTGGATTTACATATCAACAGGGGAGAGCTAAGGAACTGAGTCACTACAATTCAGTAGCCTAGGCAACCCAGTGGGAGTCCACAGGAGCCTAAACAGACTCTTTGGGTAGAAGCCAGAGACTGGAAGCTAAATACCATCAATTTTGCACAGCCGTGCCATGCGGTGTTACTTACCCCCTGAATAAATAAAATAAATAAATAAATAAATAAATAAATAGAGAGAGAGAGATTTACCACGCATAACCTGAGGGTGTCACTTTGCACACCCTTAACCAGGAAGAACCAAGCAGAGCTCTCAGGCCCCACCCATCTCAAGCCTCCAAGGCTCCTCCAACAGCAGGCAGTCCACTTAACATGGACATAGTATAAAATAAAATAAAAAAAAAAAACGCACAGTGACGAAAGAAGAATTAACTATGCCAAGCAACAAACACAGAAATCAAGGGAACAAGATCAACGATGACACTATGATGCCTCCAAATAAACAAACCACCCCAAGCCAAGATTATGAAGATGATGAGATAGAAGAAATGCAAGATATGGATTTCAAAAAATTTATGATAAGAACATTTAGAAGTTTTCAAAAGCAAATCCTTGAACTACAGAAATCCTTATTGGTCAGGATTGAAAATCTCTCTCGTGAAAATGAAATTTTAAGGAAGAATCAAAATGAAACGCAGAAACTAGTAGAACAGGAAAGTGTGATAGTGAAGAGAAATCAAAATGAAATGAAGAGCTCAATAGATCAAATGACAAACATATTAGAAAGCCTTAAAAACATAATGGGTGAAGCAGAAGAGAGAATATCGGACTTAGAAGACAGAGCACAGGAAAACATACAGTCAAACCAAAGAAAAGAAGAGGAAATTAGAAATCTAAAAAATATTGTTGGGAATCTACAGGATACTATTAAAAAAACCAACATTCGAGTTCTAGGAGTTCCTGAAGGCATGGAGAGAGAGAAAGGATTAGAAGGCCTTTTTAGTGAGATACTAGCAGAGAACTTTCCAGGTTTGGAGAAGGACAGAGACATCCTAGTACAGGAAGCTCATAGAACCCCCAATAAACATGACCAAAAGAGATCCTCACCACGACACGTGGTAATTAAACTCACCACAGTGAAACATAAAGAAAAGATCCTAAAATGTGCAAGAGAGAAATGTCAGATTACTCTCAGAGGATCTCCAATCAGACTCACAGCAGACTTCTCATCAGAAACACTACAGGCTAGGAGGGAATGGCGAGACATAGCACAGGTGCTAAGAGAGAAAAATTGCCAGCGCAGAATATTATATCCTGCAAAGCTTTCATTTGTGAATGAAGGTGAAATAAAGACCTTTCATAGCAAACAGAAATTGAAAGACTTTGTGGCCACTCATCCGGCCCTGCAAAAGATGCTTAAAGATGTGCTACACTCAGAAACACAGAAACACGGCCATCAATATGAAAGAAGGGAAAGGAAGAACACCTACCAGTAAAAGAGCATGGGAAGCTCAAAGCATATACTAGAAAATATTTCCAGGAAAATGGCAGGGCAAAGTCACTATGTATCAATAGTCACATTGAACATTAATGGTCTGAATTCTTCAGTTAAAAGACACCGTTTGGCTGACTGGCTCACAGAACACAACCCAACTATTTGTTGCCTACAAGAAACACATCTCTGTAACAAAGAGGCATGCAGACTGAAAGTGAAAGGTTGGAAAAAGATATTCCATGCCAACAGAAACCAAAAAAAAGCAGGTGTATCCATATTAATATCAGACAAAATAAACATTAATACAAAAACTGTTAAGAGAGACAAAGAGAAACACTATATAATGATTAAGGGTTCAATTCAACAGGAAGATGTAACTATTATAAATGTATATGCCCCTAATTACAGGGCACCGGTCTATTTAAAAGATATGTTAAGGGTCTTAAAGGGAGATTTAGATTCCAATACAATAGTACTGGGGGACTTCAATACTCCACTCTCAGAAATAGACAGATCATCTGGACAGAAGATCAACAAGGAAACAGCAGATTTAATTGACACTATTGCCCAAATGGATCTAACAGATATCTACAGAACTTTCAACCCTACATCTACAGACTTCACATTCTTCTCAGCAGTGCATGGAACCTTCTCTAGGATTGATCACATACTAGGCCATAAAGCAAGTCTCAGCAAATTTAAAAGAATTAGAATCATACCATGCAGGTTCTCAGACCACAGCGGAATGAAGCTGGAAATTAGCAACTCAGGAAACCCCAGAAAGTATGCAAACACATGGAGACTGAACAACATGCTCCTGAATGAACATTGGATCATTCAAGAAATCAAAAGAGAAATCAAAAACATTCTGGAAGTAAATGAAGACAACAACACAACATATCAAAACTTATGGGATACAGCAAAAGCAGTATTGAGAGGCAAATTTATAGCAATAGGTGCCTATATCAAGAAATTGGAAAGGTACCAAATAAATGAGCTTTCAGCGCACCTCAAGGACCTAGAAAAACTGCAGCAAACCAAACCCAAATCTAGTAGGAGAAGAGAAATAATTAAAATCAGAGAAGAAATCAACAAGATTGAATCAAAAAAAAAACACTACAAAAATCAGCCAAGCGAGAAGCTGGTTTTTTGAAAAAATAAACAAAATTGATACCCCATTGGCCCAACTAACTAAAAAAAGAAGAGAAAAGACCCAAATCAATAAAATCAGAGATGAAAAAGGAAACGTAACAACAGACACCACAGAAATAAAAAGAATTATCAGAAATTACTACAAGGACCTGTATGCCAGCAAACAGGGAAACCTATCAGAAATGGATAGATTCCTAGACACATGCAACCTACCTAAATTGAACCATGAAGACATAGAAAACCTAAATAGACCCATAACTGAGACAGAAATTGAAACAGTAATAAAGGCCCTCCCAACAAAGAAAAGCCCAGGACCAGATGGATTCACTGCTGAATTCTACCAGACATTTAAAGAAGAACTAATCCCATTTCTTCTCAAACTATTCAGAAGAATCGAAAAAGAGGGAATCCTCCCAAATTCTTTCTATGAAGCCAGCATCACCTTAATCCCTAAGCCAGAGAAAGATGCAGCACTGAAAGAAAATTACAGACCAATATCCCTGATGAACATAGACGCAAAAATCCTCAATAAAATTCTGGCCAATAGAGTACAACACATCAGGAAAATCATCCACCCAGACCAAGTGGGATTCATCCCTGGTATGCAGGGATGGTTCAACATTCCCAAATCAATCAATGTGATTCACCACATTAACAGACTGCAGAAGAAAAACCATATGATTATCTCAATTGATGCAGAGAAAGCATTCGATAAAATTCAACACCCTTTCATGATGAAAACTCTAAGCAAATTGGGTATAGAAGGAACATTCCTCAATATAATCAAAGCAATTTATAAAAAACCCACAGCCAGCATCCTATTGAATGGGGAAAAGTTGGAAGCATTTCCACTGAGATCTGGCACCAGGCAGGGATGCCCACTCTCACCACTGCTGTTCAATATAGTTCTGGAAGTTTTAGCCAGAGCCATCAGACAAGAAAAAGAAATCAAAGGAATACAAATTGAGAAGGAAGAAGTCAAACTATCCCTCTTTGCAGACGATATGATTCTTTACTTAGAGGATCCAAAGAACTCTACTAAGAGACTATTGGTACTCACAGAGGACTTTGGCAAAGTGGCAGGATATAAAATCAATGCACAAAAATCAGCAGCCTTTGTATACACAAGCAATGCCATGACTGAGAAAGAACTGCTAAGATCAATCCCATTTACAATAGCTACAAAAACTATCAAATACCTTGGAATAAACTTAACGAAGGATGTTAAAGATCTCTACGATGAAAATTACAAAATCTTAAAGAAAGAAATAGAAGAGGATACCAAAAAATGGAAAAATCTTCCATGCTCATGGATTGGAAGAATCAACATCATCAAAATGTCCATTCTCCCAAAAGCGATTTATAGATTCAATGCAATCCCAATCAAGATACCAAAGACATTCTTCTCAGATCTAGAAAAAATGATGCTGAAATTCATATGGAGGCACAAGAGACCTCGAATAGCTAAAGCAATCTTGTACAACAAAAACAAAGACGGAGGCATCACAATACCAGATTTCAGGACATACTACAGGGCAGTTGTAATCAAAACAGCATGGTACTGGTACAGAAACAGATGGATAGACCAGTGGAACAGAATTGAAACACCAGAAATCAACCCAAACATCTACAGCCAACTCATATTTGGTCAAGGATCTAAAACCAATTCCTGGAGCAAGGACAGTCTATTCAATAAATGGTGCTGGGAAAACTGGATTTCCACGTGCAGAAGCATGAAGCAAGACCCCTACCTTACACCTTACACAAAAATCCACTCAACGTTGATTAAAGACCTAAATCTACGTCCTGACACCATTAAGTTATTTAGAACATTGGAGAAACCCTTCAAGATATTGGCACAGGCAAAGAATTTCTGGAAAAACCCGGGAGGCACAGGCAGTCAAAGCCAAAATTAACTATTGGGATTGCATCAAATTGAGAAGTTTCTGTACTGCAAAAGAAACAGTCAGGAGAGTGAAGAGACAACCGACAGAATGGGAAAAAATATTTGCAAACTATGCAACAGATAAAGGGTTAATAACCAGAATCTACAAAGAGATCAAGAAACTCCACAAAAACAAAACCAACAACCCACTTAAGAGATGGGCCAAGGACCTCAATAGACATTTTTCAAAAGAGCAAATCCAAATGGCCAACAGGCACATGAAAAAATGTTCAAGGTCGATAGCAATCAGGGAAATGCAAATCAAAACCACAATGTGGTTTCACTTCACCCTGCTTAGAATGGCTCACATACAGAAATCTACCAACAACAGATGCTGGTGAGGATGTGGGGAAAAAGGGACACTAACCCACTGTTGGTGGGAATGCAAACTGGTCAAGCCACTCTGGAAGTCAGTCTGGAGATTCCTCAGAAACCTGAAGATAACCCTACCGTTCGACCCAGCCATCCCACTCCTTGGAATTTACCCAAAGGAATTTAAATTGGCAAACAAAAAAGCGGTCTGCACCCTAATGTTTATCGCAGCACAATTCACAATAGGCAAGACCTGGAACCAACCTAAATGCCCATCAATGGTAGACTGGATAAAGAAATTATGGGATATGTACTCTTTAGAATACTATACCACAGTAAGAAACAACTAAATCCAGTCATTTGCAACAAAATGGAGGAATCTGGAACACATCATGCTGAGTGAAGTAAGCCAGTCCCAAAGGGACAAATACCATATGTTCTCCCTGATCGGTGACAACTGACTGAACACCAAAAAGGAAACCTGTTGAAGTGAAATGGACACTATGAGAAACGGTGACTTGATCAGCATAGCCCTTACTGTTAATGAACAACTTAATACATTATCCCTCTTAGTAGTTTTTAGTCTGTTCTACTTGATATGACTGGTTTAATTCTGTAATTATAACACAGTTATTCTTAAGTGTTGAAAATTAACTGAAATGTGATCCCTGTTAAACATAAGAGTGGGGATAAGAGAGGGAAGAGATGTATAATTTGGGACATGCTCAAGCTGACTTGCCCCAAATGGTAGAGTTAGAATCATATCAGGGGATTCCAATTCAATCCCATCAAGGTGGCATGTACCAATGCCATCTCACTATTCCAAGTGATCAATTTCAGTTCACAATTGATCATAATGAAAGGACTAAGAGTCAAAGGGAGCACATAAACAAGTCTAGTACCTCCTAACACTAACCGATAGAATAAATAAAGGGGAGAGTGATCCAACATAGGAAGTGAGATACTCAGCAGACTCATAGAATGGCAGATGTCCTAAATAGCACTCTGGCCTCAGAATCAGCCCTAAAGGCATTCGGATCTGGCTGAAAAGCCCATGAGAGTATTTCAAGCATGGAAAGCCAAGACACTCTGGCAAAAGATCTCTGTGAGTGAGATCCCAGTGGAAAGAACAGGTCTTCAAAGAAGGAGGTACCTTTCTCTGAAGGGAAGAGAGAACCTCCACTTTGACTATGACCTTGTCTAAACAAGATAAGAATCGGAGAACTCAGAGGGCTCCATAGCCTTGGAAACTCATGACTGGAGCATAGGGAGATTACTGATGCCATAGACAGGAGTGTCAATTGGTAAAGTCAACAACAGGATTCACTGTGCACTTACTCCTCATGTAGGATCTCTGTCCTTAATGTGCTGTGCATTGAGATTTAATGCTATAACGAGTACTCAAACACTATATGTCACTTTGTGTTTCTATGGGGGTGCAAACTGTTGAAATCTTTACTTAATGTATACTAAACTGATCCTCTGTAAAAAAAAAAAAAGAAATTATCAACTCCCAACTTGACTCTCACTGGGATTAAACATGACAATAGGTCTGATCTGATTTCATCATCATTTAAAAAAATCATCTATTATTTTTCACTTTATGTTTCTGTGTGGGAGCAAACTGTTGAAATCCTTACTTAATGTATACTAAGCTGATCTTCTGTATATTAAGATAATTGAAAATTATTCTTGATGTGAATGGAAGGGGAGAGGGAGTGGGAAAGGGGAGGGTTGTGGGTGGGAGGGAAGTTATGGGGGGGAAGCCATTGTAATCCATAAGTCGTATTTTGGAAATTTATATTCATTAAATAAAAGTTAAAAAAAAGAAATGCATACATGAAATGGATGAGAAATTCTACTGGAAGATGGAGATATTGAAGAGAACACAAACTGAAATATTAATGAAGAATTCAATATATCAGATAAAAATACAGTGGAAAACCTTAACAACAAACTAGTGAGCAAAGAAAGAGTATTCAAGCTGGAACATAAATCTTTGAAAATACCTGTTGGACAAAAAAAGGAAAGGAGAAGGAGGAGAAGAAATAGGAAAATTAAAAATAATGCTTGAGATTTTGGGGATACTATGTAATGACCATATGTGAAATAATAGCAGCAAATTTCACTATTCTGGAGAGATAGAGCCATCAATGTATAGCAAGCACATAGAATGCCTGTATAGAAAATGATCAGAAAATATCTTCACTGCCATGCATTATAGTCAAACTTTCAAATATAAATATGAAGAAAAGATGCTAAAATGTGCATAAGAGAAGTGCCAGTTACCTTCAAAAGATCTCCAGTTGAACTGGGAGCTGATTTCTCTTAGAAATCCAATGAGGTAGGAGAGAATGGAGAGACAGAGGCCATATCCTAAAAGAAAAAAAAAAGCTGTTATCTCATAATACTGGACAAAAGAGGCCTCTCAATTATGAATGAAAGTGAAATAAAGACCTTCCAAAACAAATTGAATTTGTCACTACTCACTGACTCAGACTTTTGAATGATATTTAACAATGTGCTACAAATAGACATAGAAGAAGATTGCCTGATTTGTGAAATAATTTTAAAGCAGAAAATCTCTCACTAAAAGTACAAAGGAAATCCAAAACAAACTATAGGGATATTTATGGGAAAATAATGGGAGCAAGTTGCTACTTATCAATAGTGATTTTGAATTTAAATGGCCTAAATTCTCCAATTAATTACACAGACCTGCTGAAGCTATAAAAAGTACCCATTTATTTGTTGCTGACAAGAAATGCAACTCACCAACAGATACATGCAGACTGAAAGTGGAAGGATGGAAAAAGCTATTCTATGCTAAGGGAATGCAAAAACAAGCATCAGTAGCCATCCTAGTTTTAGAGAGAATAGACTTTAACACACACACAAAAAAATTTATACTTGATCTGAGCTAAAAGGCTGAGAAGCAGTGAACACAAAAAAATTTAAGAGAGGCAAGGGCATTTGAAATGATAGGAATAGGAAGATGTGATATATAATATGTTTATATGCACACAATACTAGAGTATGTGGCTATTTAAAACCAATGTTAATAGATCTAAAGGGAAACATGGAATCCAATACAATAATAATGGGGGACTACAGCAGCCCACTTTCATCAATGGGCTGATCAACTAGATGACAAATCAATGAAGAAATAATAGAGCTAATCTAGACTTTGAACAATTGATATCCATAGAACATTTCATTCCACAGATGCAGAATAGACATTCCTTGCCTCAGTGCATAGAACTTTCTGTAGTATAGGCCATCTAATAAGCCATAAAGAAAATCTCAATAAATTAAAAAAAAATAAAGTCATGCCATCTGTCTTTCCTTATCACAATGGAATAAAGCTGAAATTAACAACTTAGCAAATTATAGAAAATATGCATACATTAAGACTGAACATAATCCTAGTTGAACAGTAGATCATAGAATTAATCAGAAGGAAAGAAAAAACTCCTCTTTCCCTTATCAACAGATGCCTGTTGCTCAGTGGATCACAAATGGATTCACAATCACTCAAAATTCCAACATTTACACTGATGCATTCTAAGTTAATAAAGTTATTTTGAATGTAGAATTTGTCTTACACTAGATCAATGTCGTTAGGAAGCACAAGAACTTAAGTAATCCAGTTAGTGACTGCAATGGGCTTAAGAAAGCAGATCTGTAGACTTGAGAGGAGCAAAGAACACTTGTACTTCTGTGAGTTAGTGCCAACCAGAGTGATGCAACTATTTTCACACTTTATTTTCTATAATTTAACTGCATTAAAGTTGTGATACAATATACTTAATATTTTAAAAACACCAAACAAGATAAATTATCCTTAGCATTCATGTATTCATTCTTTGTGTTCATTTAATAAAAAAAGACAATCAAGGCACTTTGTATTAAATACTTATTCAAATTAGAAACCGAAAAATTTGAGTATGTCTTTAGGAGAAATACAATAGTAGTTACAGTAAACTGTAGGGTGCACAGACATCATGTGTAAATAATAAAAATCTGAACCCATCAAGGGTCTCTGTTATTTTGTGAGCAGAGACATAGGATTAAGAGCTTGAAGAGATGACAAAAAAAATGGTATTATGAGGTCCCAAAGAAAACAAGAGGAAAAGGCAGCCCAATAGCAAAAGAAGAATGCAGTCATCACCTTCTCTCATTATAGCAGTTCTGGAGCCACTGGGTTAGATTGTGACCCCATTGGTCTTCATCTGCTCTACCAACTCTGTGTGAAACCTGTTCAGTCCTGGATGAAGCTAGACATTGCTTCATGGTGATCTGACATTTTATGAAGAACAGGTCCATCAATTGTGTTTACTCAAGGCTGTAATATTCAAAAAACTATAACAATTATTTTACAGATTAGAAACCTGAGGTTGAAGCAAATGAGTATTTTGTTCATTTTCACACTTGGTAAGCAGAAGATGATATAAATTGCTTGTTAGGATATTACCTGCCTGTTAATGAGTCTCTAAAGCAACTGGAAATTGCCTGGGGTGTTAGTTATTAAATATACGCCAAGTACAAATTTTAAAGTCATGTCTCAGGAAATCAGCAGTAGCTGATAATGATAGTGACAAAGTAAGTTTAAGCCAGCCCTAATGTGATTCCCTATGCAATTGGAATTATTTTGTGTTCAGAGTATGTGCCTCACTGTGAATATGCACGGAAGACAGGCTCTGTGCCTGGAATCTATGACACAGGGACAGATTAACGTACAAACTCCCCCTTCTCCAGCACTAGCATGTCTACTGAAACTTTCTGTGTATTTGCTTCTGTCCAAAACAGAATGATGATTTAGAAACCAGTGACATTTATGATGTGGCTACAGACTTCTAGGAAGAATGGACCCTGATAGATATATCCCAGGGGAAGGTGTGCACATGGATGTGATGCTGGACAGTGTCAGTCACTTGATACCTGTGGATGAGCCTGTCAGCATGGAATGATCTGCTCAAATAGTACCCACAGTACCTTCTCTATATATGCCCTTTCTGTATCCAGACTCATATTTTTATAGCAGTTACAATTGCCTCAGGATGAATTTTCATTCAGCTACTCAGATCTGGTTTTGACCTGGTCTTTGAGAGACCATGTGTCTCTCAGTGACCCATCCTTTACACTGAGAACAGTGTCTGACAAGCAATGAACATTTGTTGAATGAACAAATTCCAAGCCCATCAGAGACCCTTGGGCTCTCAGCCCTAGGAGGGTTTTAGACATCACTCAGGACTTCAGTGATAGTGGTCTTCTTGGGTAAATAACTCACCCACAATCAATTGTAAATTAGTAATAAGCAAAGATACAAACATGTACATGCATTTTTCTTAGTATTATTGATGGATGTAACAAATATACACATTACAATGAAAATACATGTACATGACAAGCCTATGAAATACATGTTTATTCAAACACATATTTCTCAATGGATGATTCACTATACTCTGTAAGACATCCATAAGTTCACTTCAAACATATGGTTACACTTTCATATATACTGAAATACCTTACTTTCAAATGAGTTATATAGACATACATAACTTTCAGATCTCCCAAACAGGAGTATACAAATCAATGTATATATCACTATACAGCATATGCATACAAGTATTATCAATAGAAATGCAACACCTGGCAAAAACACAGTTGTTCAAACAGGGCCAGTGGAAAAATAAGCAGAGTCTTGTCACTGTCTGTTCCAGTGTTTAGGGACTAACAAGAGGCCCAGGGCCTGGCACATACGCCAGGCATGAAGTAACACCTTTCCAATGTTGGCCCCCAGAATAAAATTATATATTTTTAAAGCATTGCCTTTGGTTTTATGTTTATTTTTCATCTACCTGAAATGGAGAGAGAGAAAGAGAGATATCTCCGGTCTGCTGCTTCACTCTACAAAACTTGCAAAAGTTGAGGGTAGGTGAGGCCAAAATCAGAAGCCAAGGACTCCATTTGGGTCTCCCATGTGGGTAGCAGAGACACAAGCACTTGGGCCATTATTTGGTGTCCTCCAAAACATATTATCAGAAATTCAGAACAGAAGCAGAGTGCCTGGGACTCAAATTGGCACTCCCATATGGGATTTTGACATCCCAACCATTGTCTATTTTTGTTAAGGTGGCAAAGGATGAGGAAGCATTGTATAGCATCCTGAAGGTTAAATGGTCTAAATATAGAATATGGGGATCATTGGGTGCAGCTTCCTTCATCTCTACACCAGCCATGTGTTCACTGTAATGAACAAGGCACAGTCCAGAAAAAGGCCTGGATCCCTGAGACTCTATAGAAAGGGTGGTCCTAACATGACTCTTCCCTCCTGTTCTCTTCTTAGGAGATTCCAAACATCAGTTTTCATTCTGCCTTTTTTTATCTGTTCAAAAAATATTTATTTAGGGGCCATTGCTATGGTGTAGCAGGTAAAGCCACCACCTGCAGTGCCAGCATCCCATATGGGTGCTGGTTCAAGTTCCAGCTGCTCCACCTCTGATTTGGATCTTTGCTGTGGCCTGGGAAAGCCATAGAAGATGGGCCAAGTCCTTGGATCCCTGCACCAGAATGGAAAACCCAGAAGAAGCTCAAGGATCCTGGCTTCGGATTGGCCCAGCTCCTGCTATTGTGGTCCTTTGTGGAGTGAACCAGTGAATGGAAGATAGCTGTCTGTCTGTCTCTGCCTCTGTCTCTGCCTCTCTGTAACTTCCTTTTGAGTAAGTAAATAAATCTGTAGAAAAAAAGAATAAGTAAAGATTTCAACTGTTTGCACCCACACAGACACACTAAGTATAAAGTACTGTTTGAAACTTAGTATAGAGTTGATCTTCTGTATATAAAGATAATTAAAAATGAATCTTAATTAAGAATGGGATGGGAGAGGGAGTAGGAGGTGGGATGGTTTGTGGGTGGGAGGGTGGTTATGGGGGGAAGAACTGCTATAATCCAAAAGTTGCATTTTTGAAATTTATAGTTATTAAATAAAAATTATCTATTAATAAAACAGTGGCGCTATAAAAAAGAAAAAGGACTGATCCTGACTCCCCAGATGAACACTTAAAAACATTTATTTATTTATTTATTTATTTGAGAGTTAGTGTTACAAACAGGGAGGGAGAGACAGAGTGGTGTTCCATCCACTGGTTGACTCCTCGATGGCTACAATGGCCAGAGCTGAGCCAATCTGAAGCCAGGAATAAGGAGCTTCTTCAAGGTCTCTCATGCAGTTGCAGGGGCCCAAGAACTTGGGCCATGTCACTGTGGCAAAGTGGGTAAACCACTGATTGCCCACATCCCATATGGGTGCCGATTTGAGTCCCAGCTGCTCCATTATCCATTCAGCTCTCTGCTGTGGCCTGGGAAAGCAATAGAAGATGGCCCAAGTGCTTGGGCCCCTGCACTTGTGTGGGATTATCTAGAAGAGGCTGCTGGCTCCTAGCTTTGGATCAGCCCAACTCCAGCCATTGCAGCCATTTGGAGAGTGAACCAGTGGATGGAAGATCTCTCTCTCTCTCTCTTTCTCTCTCTCTCTGCTTCTGACTCTGTCTCTCTGTAACTCTGCCTTTCAAATAGAATAAATAAATATTAAAAACCATATTTTAATTGTAACCCAAGCTAGTTAAGAGAGAAACTGGTTTGTTGGAAATAAGGGAAGATCAATTTGTGTTTTTAAGAATTACAAAAATTTTCCATTAAATCCCATAAAAGTTTTTACAA
Organism: Oryctolagus cuniculus; assembly: GCF_964237555.1. Lineage (NCBI taxonomy): Eukaryota > Metazoa > Chordata > Mammalia > Lagomorpha > Leporidae > Oryctolagus > Oryctolagus cuniculus. The sequence goes on along the minus strand of NC_091439.1, from coordinate 139,454,780 downwards.
ATATAAAATTGGTAAACATAAACTTATGATTCTTCCTTTCACCTGGTTTAACTTTTCTCCTTTATCCTCCATCAATATTGCATGGCCCTCTTCAAGCACCTTTTTGCTACTGTACTTAATGAACTCACAGAGGAAGCCTCTGCCTCTGAAGGGTACTATGTACTTCTATCTTACTCAGCCTGTCTCCTGTGCTTATCAAACACTAAGCTCACTGCAGTCATTGCCATGGTTAATGAGTGGATGATATCTTTGCCAAGGCCAGGCTAGAAGAGAAAAATCTCAGTCTTTCTGTTCCTTCTATGCAAGAACTTACTTAATAATAAATTGTTAATGTAAATCTGGGGAAGCCTAACATTATTGATTATTTTCTACACTGCTATATACATCTACCAGAGTCCTAGTGAAGTAAAAGTGGAATTATTATTTTCAGGGTGCAATTAGAAGTCCTAGAACAAGATAAAGAAACTGCCCATTTACTGACAAATGAGGGCCAATTCCTAAAACAGAGCAAGTTCCTGCTCCGTTGCAGTGTGTTGTCATGAACTCAGCAGAGAGCTCTGGGGCTTCTTGTAATCTCATGCAAAGACATTCTGATCATTAAGTAGACATGATAAGGGGAAGATAAAGCAGACATTGGATTGCAGTGCTTCTCAACATTTCTGGACACACCATTCATAGATCACCTGGGAGTGACCTGCCACCAGCCCTGCCCACCTGCAATCTCAGAGTGACTTAAGACCACAAGGGGAGTCATCTTTTTAGGGTAAGGTAGAAGAGGACATAGATGCTGCATCTCACAAGGAAAATAATCCCTCATTTACAATTATGCTAAAAGTATATAATATTAAATTTACCATCTTTAACAACTATATGTACAGGTCAGTGGTGATACACAGACATATACACATATATAAACACATTGTTGGGCCAGCACTGTGGCATAGTGGGCTGAGCCTCCATCTGTGGTGCTGGAATCCCATATGGGCACTAGTTCAAGTCCTGGATGCTCCACTTCTGATCTAGCTCTCTGCTATGGCCTGAGAAAGCAGTAGAAGATGGCTCAAGTACTTGGGTCCCTGCACTTGCATGGGAGACCCAGAAGAAGCTCCTGTCCCCTGGCTTTGGATCAGCTCAGCTGCAGCCATTGTGGCCATCTGGAGAGTAAACCAGCAGATGGAAGATCTTTCTTTCTGTGACTCTACCTCTCAAATAAATAAATAATATATAATAAATAAATAAACAAAAACACATTGTTGTATAACAGAGCTCTAGAACTTCATTTTGCTAAAAAGTAAACCCTTTACGCCATCCATAACCACATTTCTACTTTCTAGGACTTTGGCTATTTTAAATACTTTATTTGGGTGGAATCGTATAGTATTTTTCTTTGATAGGCTTATTTCTGTATCATAATCTCCTCAAAATTCATCCTTGTCAAGGAATGACAGTAAAGTAGCTGCATAAAATCACATGCATAAAATATGCATGCACCACATTTTCCTCACAAATTCATCTTTAGAGTGGACATCCTTCCAAATCTTGGCTGTAGTGAATTATGCTATGATGAATAATACTCAGCAAAAATATTGATACATCAGAAGGGAAATCAGACAGCAATGCAATACGTGAAGGCGGTGTCAAAACTTGACTTCCAAGAAAAGATAAAACATCTAGAAAGAAAATCAATAAGGAACAGCAGATTTGATCAACACCGTAGATCAACTTCTTTGACAGTCATATAAAGAGCTTTTCATCCGAAAGCATCAAAACACACATTCTTTTTTAAAAGAAAGTTTTATTTAGTAATTTATTTGAAAGGAAGAGTTACCGAGGCAGAGATCTTCTGTCTGCTGGTTCACTCACCAAATGACCACAACAGCCAGACCTTTACCAAGCTGAGGCCAGGATCCAGGAGCTTCTCCTGGTTCTACCACATGGATACAGGGGCCAAAGACTTGGGCCATATTCTGCTACTTTCCCTGGTGCATTAGAAGGGAGCTGTAATAGAAGTGACAGTGGCTTAACCCACTTCACACCAATCCCAGAATACATATTCTTAACTGCTGTTTTTCAGGTAGAATCATCTGTTAGTTCAGAAAATAACTATCAACCAGATTTAGAAAATTGGGATCATCAGGGCCAGCACTGTGGCATAGCAGGTAAAGCCATAGCCAGGAGTGCTGGCATCCCATATGGGAGCTGGTCTAGTCCCAGCTGTTCCACTTCCAGTCCAGCTCTCTTCTATGGCCTGGGAAAGCAGTAGAACATGGACCAAGTCCTTGGGCCCCTGAACCCAAATGGAATACCTGGAAGAAGCTTCTGGTTCCTGGCTTCAGATCAGTGCAGTGCCTGCTGTTGCAGCCATTTGGGGAGTGAACCAGCAGATAGAAGACTTTCTTTCTCTCTCTCTCTCCCTCCCTCTCTCTCGCTCTCTCTCCCTCCCTCCCTCCCTCCCATCTTCCCTCCCTCCCTCTCTGTAAACTGACTTTTTTTTTAAGATTTATTTATTCATTTGAAAGTCAGAGTTACACAGAGAAGGAGAGGCAGAGAGAGAGGGGTCTTCTATCCAATGGTTCACTCCCAAATTGGGTGCAACAGCCAGAGCTGTGCTGATCCAAAGCCAGGAGCCAGGAGCTTCTTCTGGATCTCCCACATGGGTGCAGGGGCTCAAGCATTTGGGCCATCCTCTATTGCTTTCCCAGGCCACAGCACAGAGCTGGATTGGAAGTGGAACAGCCAGGTCTCAAACCGGCACTCATATGGGATGCTGGCGCTTCAGGCCAGGGTGTTAACTCCCTGTGCCACAGTGCCGGCCCCAAACTGACTTTCAAGTAAAATAAATAAACCTTTAAAAAAAGAGAGAAAAATATTGGAATCACATCAAGTGTATTTCCTAAATGCTGTGGAATACCATACAATTCTCAAGTCCAAAGATGGATATATGGAGAAAACAGATGAAAATGGAAGACCACCAAAAGAGAACTTGGAAATCTAAGAACCATGTTTTTTGTTTTGTTATGTTTTTATGTTTTGTTTCATTATTCATTGGAGCAGAAAGAATTTGTGATATTCTTCACAATAAAGTGAGGACCACAGGCCACTGATGCACTTTTACAAATCTGAAGCCGGTGGCGGGGGGGGGGGGGGGGGCGGCGCCATGGCTCACTTGGTTAATCCTCCACCTGCGGCACTGGCATCCCATATGGATGCCGGATTCTGTTCCTGTTACTCCTCTTCCAGTCCGGCTCTCTTCTGTGGCCCAGGAAGGCAGTGGAGGATGTCCCAAGTGCTTGGGCCCTGTACCCGCATGGGAGACCAGGAGAAGCACCTGGCTCCTGGCTTTGGATCGGCACAGTGCCGGCCATAGTGGCCATTTGGGGAGTGAACCAACGGAAGGAAGACCTTTCTCTCTCTCTCTCACTGTCTACAACTTTACCTGTCAAATTAATTAATTAATTAAAAAATTGAAGGCAGACCACCAAATCATGTGATTTAAATTTTAGCTGTAAACTATACAGCCTTGAGCATGCACAGCATGTCCACTGCTTTGAGCATACACAGCAACATCCCCTCACCACACCTCAAATGCATGAGACTGAAACTCATGGGCAGAAATGTGGAAGCCCTCATTAAACATACTATTCATTCATTTACCTTGGGATGGGGTGTGGTGTTGACACTCTGAATTTAACCACTGATTTTGATCCATCAAAGTGTTGCTAAACACAAAGACATCTAGTCCATCCTCAGGTCTGCAAGGCACCTGAAAAAGAGCCTTTAGGGCCCCTTGATCCTCAGCTTGGTGGAGTCTAGATAATGAGCAGGTCAACCACTCATTCAGCAAGGAATGAATGCATCCTTGTGGACATGGACAGAAACTATCAGAGCAAGGATGAAGAGTCACCAGAGTTAGGGGCCTTTACTCTGGCTCTAGGATATTTCCAAAAGGCCACAGATGCTACAAACCCTGGCAAGATTGCCTCCCGTGCTAAAGCTCCTGTGTTTTCCCACAGTTTCTCCCCTGTGTTTTCCTACCATCTCTAGGGCAGCCTGGCAACATCTACTTAGCTCAAGTTCTCCTCAGGGTGAAGCCTGAGCTCCACCCTCAGCATCACAAGGCCACACTCCAAATCTTAGTACTTATTCAAAAGATGAGTGATTATCCTGGTGCAGCTCTGTGTAGAGGAGACCAGAAACCCACTAGGAATGTTGTACCTTTAGTAGCCCTGGTTAAAGGTCCAGTCCCTAGATATTTCTGTCAATCAGAGGTCAGCTGCAAAGTCTTCCTGGATATTCCCTGACAGGGTGGCTATGAGTAGAGGACAAGAGAACTCACTGGCACCTCTCCAGAATGAACAAACATGTTTATTTCAAATTTAGTTTACTTTTTGTGCTAGCTTTTGTTTCTATTTTTTATGTTATAGTGATTGTACATTTTGTAGACTGTATATTTTCTTTCTATGCTTATATCTGGAAAGTATAATAATTTCTTTATATGAATATAATTTATTTCAAAGGAATATATGTCTTTATGTAGGTACAAATTTACATATAAATCTGTATTTATTACCTTCCTTTATTTTATATGGTGAGGCACCTCAGATTCAGGAATTTTAATTCCATAGGTATAAGAATGTCCGCTGTATATTTATATATGCATACATATTTTCCAATGAGATGTAGATATGTTACTATATTAAATCCATGCACACAATGCAATAAATATGCAGCATAATCATTGCCTAAGAAAACCTATGAAATAAGAAATTTACACATTCATTCATTCATGAGAAGGACAAGCAGGGTCTCTTGTTCTTTTATCATAAATTTTGTTTTATTAGAGCCAGTGTGGTAGCATAGTGGGTTAAACAGCTGCCTGCAATGCTGATAGGTCATGTGGGCACTGGTTTGAGTCCCAGATGCTCTATTTCTGATTAATCTCTTTGTTAATGTCCCTGGGAAAGCAATAGAGGATAACCCAAGTGCGTGTGCTCCTGTACCCATGTGGGAGACCTGGAGGAAGCTTCTGGATCCTGACTTTGGCCTGGCCTAGCTCCAGCCATTGTAGCTATTTGTAGAGTAAACCAGTGGATGGAGGACCTCTGTGTACCATTTTAATTATTTGAAAGGCAGAATTAGAGAGGGAAAGAGGAGAAGGTGACAGAGAAAGAGAGAGAGGGGAGAGAGAGATTTTCCATTTGCTGTTTCACTCCCCAAATGGGTGAAACTCACATGGGCACAAGGGCTTAGTACTTAGGCCCTCTTCTGCTGCTGTCCCAGGTACATTAGTGGGGAGTTGGCTCAGCAATGGAGCAGCTCGGATGTGAACCAATGCTCCTATGGAATGCTGGCATTGCAAGTGGTGACTTAACCTGATTATGCATTCTTTACTCACGGCAAACGCTTCCAGGGAAGCCATTCCCTGACAGTTGCAACTGCCCTCAACTGCCAAGAACATCTAGAGCCTGACGCTCTAACCAGGCACAAAGTCACAGCGTTCTTAATGAGATGCTGGCTTGCTTATGCTTATTTCCACCAGCATAAGAATACATACAGTTTCAACAAATAGAATTTGGAGTTTGGCTTCACAATACCTTGGGTGGAGTTGAGACTGTATCTTAAAGAAAAGTTTCCCTAATTCTGAGGTTTCAAGTTCCCCTGCAGACATATAATGCAGAAAATCAGATAGCACCAGGGTGCTTTCTCTGGCTAATGCTCTGAGCAGATCAAAATCTTTTATTCTGATTCTTTTCAGTGTTTAAACAGTGAAAGCACCTGATGATATCCAGGCTTGTCTTCAGTTTTTCTATCACATTGCAGTAAGACATGAAATCAGCAGCCACTGTGGAATGGTCCAGAGCCCACTGAAAAAGAAAAGTCTGAGAAGATGGGTCACAATGATGTCAGTGATCCCTCTTCATGATAATGTTGAGCTCTGCCTTTGAGGGAGCGATTCTGCCTCCATGCTCTAACACACAGCCTATGCAGGGGCATGATGCTGCACAGCACTTGCACACACCCTTATATGTGATGACAAGAATGTCCCCCCTGACACGTTCATTTCTCCCTGAAAGATGTCAGTGTCCTCTGCTCAGGAGATTGTGGCTTCAAAAATTATTTGTCATGGCTGTCTTATTTGCAACACATTACTTTGCTTCACAACTCTTGGTGCCGTCCTTAGAACACATTGGAAACTGGGACTGAAATTTTGACGAGGTAACATTTGGTGGCCTAGATGGGACCTCTTCCCTCAGAGGTCCTAGTCTTCTAATTCTCCAGAAGACAGCAACAGAGAGCATATTCTAACTCATTCACGCTACTCAGAGTTGGGTTTCAGGCCTCACTGAGGTAGCTCCTGCCTTGGTGCTGTTGCCACTGGTGCTGTATCTGTACCCTTCAAGATACCCAGTTGCAAAAGCAGTGGAAGATGCTCAAGTGCTTGGGTCCCTGTACCCACCCAGGAGACCCAGAAGAAGCTCCTGGCTCCTGGCTTTGGATCAGCCCAGCTCCGGCCATTGCGGCCATTTGGGGAGTCAACCAGAGGGTGGAAGACCTTTCTCTCTGTGTATTCCTCTGTATGTCTGTAACTCTACCTCTCAAATAAATAAGTAAGAATTTTATAAAAAGATACCTAGTGGCTGTGCTGAGCATTTTTGCTTGTAAGAAATCTCAGCAGAGGTAAGAGCCACTGACCTCCATTCGGTGGCTATAAGTTATATCTCAGAGTGGTCTAGAAATAGTCATCTCATCCCAGGCCTCTGGAATCTAAAGACCCCCACCAGCTAGATAAAGCAATGGCCTGGCATTTAGTTTGATTAGCCAATCTGAGGAGGGCTGCACTAGCAAGTTTAAGTCCCCTTGGCAGTGTTATCCCATGAGAAAGCAAAGGTTTGGATCCCTCCAAGGCACTGAGATTCTTGTTCTCATCTGTGGTTCAGGAAGTTGTCAGGGATGCCTAGCTTTTCTCTTCTTTTTTATTTGGTCAGGCTGGCCTCTAAGGCCAGGTCAAATACTTCCTTTATGTTTCTTACCCAGTACACCCTGATGGGCCGTGGTAAACTTTCAGTTTCTCGTAATCTGGCTCTAAGTCTTTGTACTCCACCCTTATTCTCTGTCTCTACCTAAGTTGCCCAATTTTTGTGGTTGCATTTTGAGTGCCTGGCTTGTCATTTTCCTGAACTGTGGATTCCAGAAAAATAAAACTTCTCAGTGGGACACCTTTCTTCTAGACCTCCTTTAGGAATTAGCAGCCACTCTCCTTTTCTATTTTTTTTTTTTTTTGTAAGGGAAAGAGTTTATTGGGGGAAATCCAACAGACTGCAGGGAAGGGGCAAATAAGGATAAAGAGAGAGAGGAGAGCGTAAGAGAGAGATCAAGAGAGAGATAGACAGAGAGACAGAAAGATCAGGAGACAGAGAGAAAGAGCCACTCTCCTTTTCATTAATGCAAAGTCACAGGAAGGCTGTCCACCTGAGTTGCTGTGTCCCAGAGCTGACTGCTGACTCTACCATTGGGGACTTCTGGCTAATGAGAGCCAAATACAAGCACCTATTAGGGTCTTTATATTTAAATTACAGAGACTGTGATGATCAGTTCTGTGTGAAAGTATTCATATTCATATGACCTGGTATCAGGGCAGCAAGATGTGTATTTTGACCTTGGCGAAATGCTGCCATGTCTGTGTACCTATTAAAAGATTCCCCCAGGATCTGGTGCTGTAGCGTAGTTAGCTGGGCCTCTGCCTAGGGTGCCAGTGTCCCATATGGGGGCCAGTTCATGTTTCAGCTGCTCCTCTTCTGATCCAGCTGTCTGCTAATGGCCTGCAAAAGCAGTGAAGGATGGCCCAAGTGCTAGGGCCCCTGCACCCGTATGGAAGACCCAGAGGAAGCTCCTGGCTCCTGGCTTGGATCAGCCCAGCTCCGGTGGCCAATGCAGCCATTTTGGGAGTGAATGAGCGAATGGAAGATCTTTCTGTCTCTCCCTCTCTGTCTATAACTCTTCCACTCAAATAAATAAATAAACAGAACCTTTAAAAAGTTGCTCCCAGGGAACAGGCATCAGGATGCAGCAGATTTAAGTGCTGCTTGAGATGCATGAATTCCATAATGGAGTGTCATTCAAATTCTGGCTACAGTCCAGGTTCCAGTGGATGTGCCCAGGAAGCAGTGGATGATACCTCAGGTACTGGGGTCTCTGTCACTCATGTGGAAGATCCAGATGAAGTTCTAGTTTCCTGACCTCTGTGTGGCCAAGTCTCTGCTGTTGTGGCCACTTGGGGATTGGATTAGCAGATAGAAGTTATCTCTTTCTCTGTCTCTCTCTTCCATGCTGCTTGTCAAATAAATAAATAAGGACTTTAAAATGCTGTCATTGAGATGTTAAAAATTATCCATGAGAAAGAATTCTGGAATGAAGAGAGATAAGTCTCAGGCTAGAGAGAGTGTAATCTGGGCTCCACCCTCCAGAATTTGAAGGACTTTGGGTACACCTCATTGATGGAAGCAGATGATCTTTCTTGTAGCATAACTTAGCTGTAGTGTACATTAGGGGATAAGCCCATTCACAGCTGCCATGGGCAGTTGGGGAGTGAAAAAGAAGATGGAATACCTCTCTAGATTTCTCTCTAAATAAATAAATAATAAAATAAAAATGAAAATAAATAAATGTTTAAAGCCCAGGAAATCTAGTTTTTCAAATAACTCTTCGTGGTGAAATTGACCTAATATGAGGATTGATGTACTTCTGTTATTCACACTTTATATGAATATTTAAGCTTTGCTACAAAAGACCAATTTGCTCGGCTATGGAGAAATACTTCTGTCTCCACTTGGTTTGAGTCACAGCTTATGGTACTCATACATTTTCTGCCTTTCCAATTAATAAATAATAGCTTTTTATATTTTTATATTTTAAGATTTATTTATTTATTTGATAGGCAGAGTTACATACAAGGAAGGAGATTCACACACACACACACACAGAGAGAGAGAGAGAGAGAGAGAGAGAGAGAGAGAGAGATCCATTCCCCAAATGATGACATCAGCCAGGAGGGTTGGGCCAGGCCAAAGCCTGGAACTCCATCTGGGTCTCCTTGTGGGTGACTTGGACTCAAATGTTTGATGCATCCTCCACCACTTTTGCAGATGTCTTACCAGGGAACTGTATTGGAATTGAAGTAAGACAGGGTGTCAAAATCTTTAAGGATAGTGATTCCCAAACTTTAGTGTGCTTAGGATTCACACACAGAAATTATCCAATAGGTAGATTTCAGAACCTCACCCCAAGCATTCTTAATGATAGAAACATGAAGTCCAGAAATATACTTGTTGGTCAGCTTGAATCTTATAACTCAGGTACACTGTTTGGGGACCCAGAAACATATTGCCTGTTTAGGGGATCACATAGACACATTCCTCCTTAGAATATTCTAAGGTATCTACAAGGATATCTTGATTTAGGATAACTTTAAGTTAAAAGAAGCTTATTCAGGAGACAAATCAGATGATATTACTTATTTTACAAACAGATGTTCATTTTAGGAAAAATTTGGTACAGGTGTTTATTAAAAGATCCAAAAACCCCTCATAGTCTTCAAAATTGGATGTTATTTAAAATATGGTTTACACTCAAGTTTTCTGGAACATTGCTGTTGTCATGTTTCTTAAAATTCACACACATATGTAAATTGCCCAAAAATGTAACATCACTCCCCTGGTAACTTATTAAAAAATATTATATAACAATGGTTGTTTATTACATTCAATTAATTATTACGTCACCAGGGTTTTTATATCATCATAATTGATTATGAGCCAACAATGGTAGGTTAGGGCATGAAAATCTTTTGCAGCATCACAATAGATTTTGATTTCACAATGATTTCTATGATATCATAATTGATTATAATACCATAACAATGGTTTTATGGCATCACGATGGAAGTTTAAAACATCACAATGATTGTTTATGATATCACAATTGATTTTTATATCACAATGGTATGTTTGTTATGCCACAATGGCTTTTATGGCTTCAAAGTTCAATTAATAATGACAACATAGTAGCTAGTTTATGAGATCACAATTTTGTATTTATCACAATATTGGTTTATGTCATCACAGTGGTTTTCATGACATCACAATTTATTATGACATCACAATGATGGTCAAGGGAATCAGGATGTGACATCACAATGCAAGGTTTATAATGTCACAATAGTATGTATGGCTTCACAGTTAATTATGACATCATAGTGGTTGGTTTGTGACACGACAATTGTTGGTTCATTGTATCATAATATTGGTGGCCAAACAATGGTTTTCATGATGTCACAATTGATTATCATACCACAATGGCATTTTACCACATCACAATTATGACTCCCTAAAGTTAGATTTGTGACATCACAAATGGTTTTTATGTGTTCACAACTATGATATCACAATGGTAGCTTTATAACATCATATTGTTTTATTCACATCAGAATTGATTATAATGTCACAATGACAGGTTCATAACATCACAGTGGCTTTTAAGCCTGCAATATTGATGACATCAAATGGTTGGTTTATGACATTACAATGATTTTTATGGCATTTTGTGACATCACAATTGATCATGACATAACAGTGACATGTTATGGCAACACAATGGTATGTTATGCCATCACAATATTGGCTTATGGCATCACAATAGATTTTACAACATCACAGTTACCATGATAATGATGGTTTATAACATCACAATTGAGATGACATCAAAATGGTTTATAATTAATTATGTTATCACAATGGTGGTTTATGGCATCACAAACTGATTATGACTTCATATTGGTAGATATGACATCACAATGGTTTTTATGTTAATTGATGATTATGACATCATAATGGTAAGTATATAATTATCACATATTATTGATTAGGAAATTACAAGGATTTTTATTAAATCACAATTGATTACGACATAACTGATAGCTTTATGTCATATATAACATGGTCTTTCATATCATAACAGCTTTTGACTTCAAAATTATTTTAATTACCTCAATGTTTTATAACATATTGGCAGTTTTATGACATCACATAGAGGCTTATAATATCAAAATATTGGTTCATGACTTCACAAATGATGAATCACAATGGAAATTCATGTCCACACAGTGCTTATTTATGACATCCAATTGATTATTATCTCACAATGGCAGATTTAGGACATCACAATGATTTTCATGGCTTTAATTTGTCATCATGACTACACAATATTTGACCTATGATATTAGAACTACATATTTATGGCAGCACAATATTTTTATATAACATCAAAATGTTTTTTCATAATATCAGAATTGATTATAATGTCAATCTTGTGTTTTATGACATCACAATTGATAATGCCATCACAGTGATGATTTATGATACAGGAATTGACTAAGAGATCATAATCATAGGTTTATGACATCACAATGGTTTTTATGATTTAACAATTGAATGATATTATGATGTCATAATGGTAAGGTTAGGGTGTCCCAATTATTTCAGTGACCTCACAACTGATTTTGACAACACAGTGGTAGTTTTATGAGATCACAATGGTCACTATGACATCACTAGGGTTGTTTATGAAATTACAATTGACCATAATGTCACAATGGTAGTTTTATGATACCAGAATGGTTGGTTTATTTCATTATAAGTATTTTTAGGACATCACAATTAATTATGACATATCAAAGGCAGTTTTATTGCAGTACAATATTTTATGCCAACAAAATCCTGATTTATGACATCATATTGTTTTATGACATCATTACTCATTATAGTATCACAATGGTGGTTTAGGACATCTTAACTGATTATGATGTAACGACATTGGATTTGTGGCATCACAATGACTTTTATATTTTGACATCTTAGTGGTTGGTTTATGATGTCACCCTGGTGGCTTATGAAATCCTGAATGATTATGATATCAACAGGGTTTTGATGATAATATGGTTGATTCCATAACAATGGTAATTTTATAAAATCACAGATTTTACATGTAATCACAATAATTTTTAGGGTGCACCCTGCCCTGCTGCCTTCTCCTTCCACCTTGCCACTGCCACCACGCATGCTCACTCGCACTCCTGGGCGCAGCAGAGGAGCTGCCCGCGGGAAAGCTGCGGGAGGCAGCATCAGGCAGCCAGGAGGGGGCTGTGTGTTTGGGCTGGGGCTGGGAATGTGTTCCCAGGATTAAAACGAGGAGGAGGAAGGGGAGGCAGCCGCAGCGGCGGCAGCAGCGGCCGGGAGGACTGTAGCCCTGGTGGACGCGAGGGGCCTGGGGCGCGCCAGCGGCGCCGGCGGCCAGGATGAGTCACTGACCCTTCAGTGGGGGCAGAGGTGGCAGCGAGGGGGCACGCGAGCGAGCGAGCAGCGGCCCTGTCCGGAGGCTCCGCTCACAGGCACACACACACGCGCGCACACCTGCCCTGGGCCGCCACTCAGCAGCACAGCGATTGCCCTGGGCTCACGGCCGTGGCGGAGCCAGGCGACCCCACCACGGAGCCGCTCGGGAAACTCCTCCTGGGCTGCGCTCCCTCCAAGTCTTAGTCCACTGTGCTGCTCCTTGTTGACCCAGGCTCTGGCTGAGCGACTTTCGGGGAGGGGGCTGCCAAGAAGGCAAGGTATTTGGGGGTGCCTTCACACACGCTCCCGCCCTCTATCTCCTCCCTCCCCCGTGCTCACTCCAGGATACCCGGACGCTCCAGCCCCGCGTCTTTGGGCAGGGACAGGGTCCGTGGGGCTGTGGTTGGCGAAGGTGGAATCAAAAGTGGCATTTCCATGCCTTCCCGGGGCTGCACTCGCGACCCCCTGCCCGGCCCTCTCGCCATCCCCTGGTAGATGCCATGGTCAGGGGTGCAAGTCTCTGGGGAGAAACTGGGGGCTTGTTAATAGCAGTCACAGTTGTTGGGGGAGAGGGCGGCGGGGAGGGGTCGCGGGGCTTCCCTCCGCGTTCCCCAGCCTGGGGGGAACAATGCTGCGACTGACAGCCCCTGGTAGACATTCTCTCCTGCCTGCTGCCCAGGCCCGCAGGACAGAGGCATGGACTCCAGGGGACCTTGTTCCTTCCTGGAGACCTTGTCCGCAGTCCTTGTCCCCCTCACCCCTGACTTTTGAAGAGAATCCTCAGTCACCACCTCACCTCCCCAGCACCGCCAACGTGTTTGGCTCAAAACGGATTTTGGTTTGTTGTTAAGATTTTCCCCCAACGAATCATTTGTCAGATCAATTTTATCTTCTTCCCTCCTCCCTCCTTCCCACTCTCCCTGACTCCTGACATTAGACATTTTACAAGACATGTATGTTGCTTTTCGAATTGCCCTCCATGACTACTCTTTTAAGACATTTTTTTTCTGTCCTTTCCCTGCTTAGAGGGGCGGGGATAGGGGAAGAGAAACTAATACAATTTCAGAGGAAGTCACCTTCAGGTCTGTTGCTGGCTGTTTTTGTTTCGTTTTGTTTTGTTTTGGCATTGCTGTCGCTAGGCCATTACAAAGCTCTGATGCCCAGGCCAAAGGGCTCACCCAGGTTGGAAAGTAGAATCAGGGCCACTCTCTTATGTGACAGATGCCCCTGATACCACAGTAGCAGATATGCTTCAAGGCATGTATCATGTAGTCACACTGAAAATTCAGTCGCCCCAAACTAGATTTGCCTCCCAAACAATGGTCACACACCACAATAAGGAATGGTCTGAAGGGCTTGCTAAAAGTCATGAATCAGAGTTCATTGGTCAAGGTGTGCCCCCTTTCATAGAGTATGATTTCTTCCATTGTGTTCAAATGTCTCAACAGCAGCAAATGTCAAGAATTTAGAAGGTGGTACAAACATTTCAAGCAAGCAAAAGATAAAATGGTCAACATGGATAGTCTTTCTGAACTATCCCAGGGAAGTGCCAACCATGTGAACTCTGGCCTGTGGCCAGTCAGGGAACACAGCCCAGCAGCCTGCGTCCCCCACACAGCTTTCCAATGACAGCCAACCCTCTGTCCAGACCCCTCTTCCAAACCTGCATCCAGGACTTGTATCAATACCTATCAGTCCTCAGTTGATCAACAATCAGCTGGTGATGGCACAACTGTTGAACAGCAGTATGCAGTGACTAGACTGTTAGTCCAGCAGTCCTTAAATCAACAATACTTGAACCATCCTCCGTGTCAGTAGAGCTATGAATAAGACTTTGGAGCAACAGGCTTCAACCAACACAGAGGTGTTTTCTGAAATCTACCAGTGGGTTCATGATGAACTGGAAGGTGCAGGACACTCCCAGGCAGTATTTGCATGTATGGCTTTTAACAGAACTCAGGGCTGGCTTTCAGAAATCCTCCAAAAGGAAGAGGACCCCAAGATTGCATCCCAGTCTTTGCTGGTAAACCCTGGGGCTATGCAGAACTTCTTACAGTTACCAGAAGCTGAAAGCAACCAAATACACCAAGATGAGAGGGAAAGGCGTTTGAATGCTGCCTCAGCCATGGGTCCTGCCCCCTGATAAGCACCCAGCCATCCTCTCTGGGTGAAAACAGATACCATTGCTACTGAGAGGAAAGGAGGGGGGCACTGTGGCATGAAAGGTAAAGCTGCCTCCTGCAGTGCCAGCATCCCATAGGGACACCGGTTCAAATCCAGGCTGCTCCACTTCTGATCCAACTCCCTGCTATGGCCTAGGAAAGCAGTAGAGGATGGCCCAAGTCCTTGAGCCTCTGCAACCACGTGGGAGACTGGGAGGAGGCTCCTGGCTCCTGGCTTTGGATCAGCACAGCTCCAGCCCATGCAGCCAATTGGTGAGTAAACCAGTGGATGGAAGACTTCTCTCTCTCTCTCTCCCCCTCTCCCTCTCCCTCTCCCTCTCCCTCTCCCTCTCCTTGTCTCTTTGTGTAACTCTTTCAAATAAATCTTAAAAAAGATTTAAGATTTATTTTTATTGATTCAATCCTGTTGATTTCTTCTCTGATTTTAATTATTTCTCTTCTCCTACTAGATTTGGGTCTGGTTTGCTGTAGGTTTTCTAGATCCTTGAGGTGAATTGAAAGCTCATCTATTTGGTGCCTTTCCAATTTCTTGATGTAGGCACCTATTGATCTAAACTTTCCTCTTAACACTGCTTTTGCTGCGTCCCATAAGTTTTGGTATGTTGTGCTGTTATCCTCATTTACTTCCAGAAAGTTTTTGATTTCTCTTTTGATTTCTTCTATGACCCATTGTTCATTCAGGAGCATGTTGTTCAATCTCCATGTGTTTGCATATGCTCTAGGGATTCCTGAGTTGCTAATTTCCAACTTCATTCCTTTATGGTCTGACAAGCGGCATGGTATGATTCTAATTCTTTTGAATTTGCTGAGACTTGCTTTATGGCCTAGTATGTGGTCAAGAAGGTTCCATGTACTGCTGAGAAGAATGTAAAATCTTTAGCTGTAGGATTGAAAGTTCTGTATATATCTGTTAGATCCATTTGGGCTATGGTGTCGTTTAAATCTACTGTCTCCTTGTTGATCTTCTGTCCTATTGATCTGTCTATTTCTGAGAGTGGAGTATTGAAGTCCCCCAGTACTATTGTATTGGGGTCTAAGTCTCCCTTTAAGTCCGTTAACAAATATTTTAGATAAACCGGTGCCCTGTAGTTAGGTGCATATACATTGATAATTGTTATATCTTCCTGTTGAATTGATCCCTTAATCATGATATAGTGTCCCTCTTTGTCTCTCTTAACAGTTTTTGTGGTAAAGTTTATGTTGTCCGATATTAAGATGGCTAGCCCGCTCTTTTTTCATTTCTGTTGGCATGGTATATCTTTTTCCAGCCTTTCACTTTCAGTCTGTATGGATCTTTGTTGGAAAGATGTGTTTCTTGTAATCAGCGAATAGATGGGTTTTGTTCCTTAACCCAATCAGCCAATCGGTGTCTTTTAACTGGACAGTTCAGGCCATTCACGTTCAATGTGACTAATGATAAGTGGTAACTTTGCCCTGCCATTTGCCAAAGATAAGTTCTAATATATGCTTTGAATTCCCTGTGATCTTTTGCTGTGAGGTTTCCTTCCTTGGTTTCCTTCCTTTACCTTCTTTCATATTGATGACCGTGTTTCTGTGTTTCTGTGTGTAACACATCTTTAAGCATCTTTTGCAGTGCTGGACGAGTGGCCACAAAATCTTTCAATTTCTGTTTGCTATGAAAAGTCTTTATTTCACCTTCATTCACAAATGATAGCTTTGCAGGATATAATATTCTGGGCTGGCAGTTGTTCTCTCTTAGTACCTGGGCTATATCTCGCCATTCCCTCCTAGCTTGTAGAGTTTCTGATGAGAAGTCAGCTGTGAGTCTGATTAGAGATCCTCTGAGAGTAATCTGACGTTTCTCTCTTGCACATTTTAGGATCTTTTCTTTATGTTTCACTGTGGAGAGTTTAATTACAACGTGTCATGGTGAGGATCTCTTTTGGTCGTGTTTATTAGGGGTTCTGTGAGCTTCCTGTACTAGGATTTCTCTGTCCTTCTCCAAACCTGGGAAATTTTCTGCTACTGTCTCACTAAAAAGGCCTTCTAATCCTTTCTCCCTCTCCATGCCTTCAGGAACTCCTAGAACCCGAATGTTGGGTTTTTTAATAGTATCCTGGAGATTCCCGACAATATGTTTTAGATTTCTAATTTCCTCTTCTTTTCTTTGGTCTGACTGTATCCTTTCCTGTTCTCTGTCTTCTAAGTCCGATATTCTCTCTTCTGCTTCACCCATTCTGTTTGTAAGGCTCTCTATTGTGTTTTTCATTTGATCTATTGAATTCTTCACTTCAGTCACTATCACAGTTTCCTGTTGTACTAGTTGTTTCATTTCATTTTGATTCCTCTTTAATATTTCATTTTCATGAGAGAGATTTTCTATCTTGTCCATTAAGGATTTCTGTAGTTCAAGAATTTGTTTTTGAGAACTTCTTAATGTTCTTATCAATTTTTGGAGATCTGCTTCTTGCATTTCTTCTATGTCATCATCTTCATAATCTTGAATTGGGGTGTCTTTTTCATTTGAGGGTGTCATGGTGACTTCCTTGTTTTTATTACCTCGGTTTTTGCGTTTGTTATTTGGCATATTGGAGATATTTGGTTTCTTCACTGTGGTGCTTTTTCTTGTTATACTATGACTCTAGATTAAGTGGACTATCTGTTTTTGATGGAGCCTTAGGGCTTGAGATGGGTGTGGCCTGAGAGCTCTGTTTGGTGTGCCAAAGGTGACACTCCCAGGTTAGGCGTGGTAAACCTCTCTCTCTCTCTCTCTATTTTTTTTTTGATTCAAAAGGGAAGTAATTCTGCACAGCTGAACGAAGTTGGAGGTAGTTAACAGACAAATGATATACCCACAGGAGCCAGAGATCTGAAGCTCTTTCCCAAGGACCACACAGGGAATCTGTTCGGCCCTCAGAGTGGACTCAAATTCTCCTTCAGTCTCCCACTGGGTTGCCAAAGTTACTGAATTGTAGCATCTCTGGAGAGTGCTCACGTGAATTCTGTGAGTTCTCTCCCCCACCGTCTCTTTTTTCACAGTCTCAGTAAAAATCAACCAAACGAGGAGCTGGTTTTTTGAAAAAATAAGCAAAATTGACACCCCATTGGCCCAACTAACTAAAAAAAGAAGAGAAAAGACCCAAATCAATAAAATTAGAGATGAAAAAGGAAATGTAACAACAGACACCACAGAAATAAAAAGAATCATCAGAAATTACTACAAGGATTTGTATGCCAGCAAACAGGGAAACCTATCAGAAATGGATAGATTCCTGGACACATGCAACCTACCTAAATTGAACCAGGAAGACATAGAAAACCTAAACAGACCCATAACTGAGACAGAAATTGAAACAGCAATAAAGGCCCTCCCAACAAAGAAAAGCCCAGGACCAGATGGATTCACTGCTGAATTCTACGAGACATTTAAAGAAGAACTAACTCCAATTCTTCTCAAACTATTCAGAACAATCGAAGAAGAGGGAATACTCCCAAATTCTTTCTATGAAGCCAGCATCACCTTAATTCCTAAGCTGGAAAAAGATGCAGCACTGAAAGAGAATTTCAGACCAATATCCATGATGAACATAGATACAAAAGTCCTCAATAAAATTCTCGCCAATAGAATGCAACAACACATCAGAAAGATCATCCACACAGACCAAGTGGGATTTATCCCTGGTATTCAGGGATGGTTTAATGTGCGCAAAGCAATCAATGTGATACACCACATTAACAGACTGCAGAAGAAAAACCATATGATTATCTCAATAGATGCCGAGAAAGCATTTGATAAAATACAACACCCGTTCATGATGAAAACTCTAAGTAAACTGAGTATGGAAGAACATTCCTCAATAGAATCAAAGCAATTTCTGAAAACCTACAGCCAACATCCTATTGAATGGGGAAAAGTTGGAAGCATTTCCACTGAGATCTGGGACCAGACAGGGATGTCCACTCTCACCACTGCTATTCAATATAGTTCTGGAGGTTCTAGCCAGAACTATTAGGTAAGAAAAAGAAATTAAAGGGATACAAATTGGGAAGGAAGAACTCAAACTATCCCTCTTTGCAGATGACATGATTCTTTATTAAGGGGACCCAAAGAACTCTACTAAGAGACTATTGGAACTCATAGAAGATTTTGGCAAAGTAGCAGGGTGTAAAATCAATGCACAAAAATCAACAGCCTTTGTATACACAGACAATGCCATGGCTAAGGAAGAACTTCTAAGATCAATCCCATTCACAATAGCTACAAAAACAATCAAATACCTTGGAATAAACTTAACCAAGGACGTTAAAGATCTCTACGATGAAAATTACAAAACCTTAAAGAAAGAAATAGAAGAGGATACCAAGAAATGGAAAAATCTTCCATGCTCATGGATTGGAAGAATCTATATCATCAACATGTCCAGTCTCCCAATAGCAATTTATAGATTCAATTCAATACCAATCAAGATACCAAAGACATTCTTCTCAGATCTGGAAAAAATGGTGCTGAAATTTATATGGAGGCACAAGAGACCTCGAATAGCTAAAGCAATCTTGTACAACAAAAACAAAGCTGGAGGCATCACAATACCAGATTTCAGGACATACTACAGGGCAGTTGTAATCAAAACAGCATGGTACTGGTACAGAAACAGATGGATAGACCAATGGAACAGAATTGAAACACCAGAAATCAACCCAAACATCTACAGCCAACTTATATTTGATCAAGGATATAAAACTAATTCCTGGAGCAAGGACAGTTTATTCAATAAATGGTGCTGGGAAAATTGGATTTCCACGTGCAGAATTATGAAGCAAGACCCCTACCTTACACCTTACACAAAAATCCGCTCAACATAGATTAAAGACCTAAATCTATGACCTGACACCATCAAGTTAGTAGAGAACATTGGAGAAACCCTTCAAGATATTGGCACAGGCAAAAAATTTCTGGAAAAGACCCGGGAGGCAAGGGCAGTCAAAGCCAAAATCAACTATTGGGATTGCATCAAATTGAGAAGTTTCTGTACTGCAAAAGAAGCAGTCAGGAGAGTGAAGAGACAACCGACAGAATGGGAAAAAATATTTGCAAACTATGCAACAGATAAAGGGTTAATAACCAGAATCTACAAAGAGATCAAGAAACTCCAC
This sequence comes from Oryctolagus cuniculus, assembly GCF_964237555.1. Lineage (NCBI taxonomy): Eukaryota > Metazoa > Chordata > Mammalia > Lagomorpha > Leporidae > Oryctolagus > Oryctolagus cuniculus. The sequence goes on along the minus strand of NC_091439.1, from coordinate 139,435,096 downwards.
AAAAACAAAACCAACAACCCACTTAAGAGATGGGCCAAGGACCTCAATAGACATTTTTCAAAAGAGGAAATCCAAATGGCCAACAGGCACATGAAAAAAAGTTCAAGGTCATTAGCAATCAGGGAAATGCAAATCAAAACCACAATGAGGTTTCACCTCACCCCGGTTGGAATGGCTCACATGCAGAAATCTACCAACAACAGATGCTGGCGAGGATGTGGGGAAAAAGGGACACTAACCCACTGTTGGTGGGAATGCAAACTGGTCAAGCCACTATGGAAGTCAGTCTGGAGATTCCTCAGAAACCTGAAGATAACCCTACCGTTCAACCCAGCCATCCCACTCCTTGGAATTTATCCAAAGGAATTTAAATTGGCAAACAAAAATGCGGTCTGCACCCTAATGTTTATTGCAGCTCAATTCACAATAGCTAAGACCTAGAACCAACCTAAATGCCCATCAACGGTAGACTGGATAAAGAAATTATGGGATATGTACTCTTTACAATACTATACTGCAGTAAGAAACAACGAAATCCAGTCATTTGCAACAAAATGGAGGAATCTGGAACACATCATGCTGAGTGAAATAAGCCAGTCCCAAAGGGACAAATACCATATGTTCTCCCTGATCGGTGACAACTGACTGAACACCAAAAAGGAAACCTCCTGAAGTGAAATGGACACTATGAGAAATGGTGACTTGATCAGCATAGCCCTGACTGCTAATGGACAACTTAATACATTATCCCTCATAGTATTTTTTTTTGTCTGTTCTACTTAATATGACTGGTTTAATTCTGTAATTATCACACAGTTATTCTTAAGTGTTGAAAATTAACTGAAATGTGATCCCTGTTAAACATAAGAGTGGTAATAAGAGAGGGAAGAGATGTATAATTTGGGACATGCTCAAGCTGACTTGCCCCAAATGGTAGAGTTAAAAACATACCAGGGGATTCCAATTCAATCCCATCAGGGTGGCATGTACCGATGCCATCTCACTAGTCCAAGTGATCAATTTCAGTTCACAATTGATCATAATGAAAGGACTAAGAGTCAAAGGGAGCACATAAACAAGTCTAGTACCTGCTAACACTAACCGATAGAATAAATAAAGGGGAGAGCGATCCAACATGGGAAGTGAGATACTCAGCTGACTCATAGAATGGCAGATGTCCTAAATAGCACTCTGGCCTCAGAATCAGCCCTAAAGGCATTCAGATCTGGCTGAAAAACCCATGAGAGTATTTCAGGCATGGAAAGCCAAGACACTCTGGCAAAAGATCTCTGTGAGTGAGATCCCAGTGGAAAGAACAGGTCATCAAAGAAGGAGGTACCTTTCTCTGAAGGGAGGAGAGAACCTCCACTTTGACTATGACCTTGTCTAAACAAGATAAGAGTCGGAGAACTCAAGGGGCTTCCATAGCCTTGAAAACTCATGACTGGAGCATAGGGAGATTACTGATGCCATAGACAGGAGTGTCAATTGGTAAAGTCAACAACAGGAGTCACTGTGCACTTACTCCTCATGTAGGATCTCTGTCCTTAATATGCTGTGCATTGAGATTTAATGCTATAACGAGTACTCAAACAATATATTTCACTTTGTGTTTCTATGGGGGTGCAAACTGTTGAAATCTTTACTTAATGCATACTAAACTGATCCTCTGAAAAAAAAAATTATCAACTCCCAACTTGACTCTCACTGGGATTAAACATGACAACAGGTCTGATCTGATTTCATCATCATTAAAAAAATCATCTATTATTTTTCACTTTTATGTTTCTGTGTGGGAGCAAACTCTTGAAATCCTTACTGAATGTATACTAAGCTGATCTTCTGTATATTAAGATAATCGAAAATGAATCTTGATGTGAATGGAAGGGGAGAGGGAGTGGGAAAGGGGAGGGTTGTGGGTGGGAGGGACGGTATGGGGGGGAAGCCATTGTAATCCATAAATCGTACTTTGGAAATTTATATTCATTAAATAAAAGTTTAAAAAAAATAAATGAATAAAACAGTGAGATGGCATTGGTACATGCCACCTCGATGGGATTGAATTGGAATCCCCTGGTATGCTTCCAACTCCACCACTTGGGGCCAGTCAGCCTGAGCATGTCCCAAATTATACATCTCTTCCCACTCCCATTCCCACTCCCATGTTCAACAGGGATCACATTTCAGTTAATTTTCAACACTTAAGAATAACTGTGCATCAATTACAGAACTAATGCCATCTCACTGTTCCAGGTGATCAATTTCAGTTCACAGTTGGTCATGGTGGAGGGACTGGGAGTCAAAGGGAGCACAAAGACAAGTCTAGTACCTGCTTATGCTAACCGATGGAGTAAATAAAGGGGAGAGTGATCCAACATGGGAAGTGAGATACTCAGCAGACTCATAGAATGGCAGATGTCCTAAATAGCACTCTGGCCTCAGAATCAGCCCTAAAGGCATTCGGATCTGGCTGAAAAGCCTATGAGAGTATTTCAGGCATGGAAAGCCAAGACACTCTGGCAAAAGATCTCTGTGAGTGAGATCCCAGTGGAAAGAACAGGTCATCAAAGAAGGAGGCACCTTTCTCTGAAGGGAGGAGAGAACCTCCACTTTGACTATGACCTTGTCTAAACAAGATAAGAGTCGGAGAACTCAGAGGGTTTCCATAGCCTTGGAAACTCATGAATGGAGCATGGGGAGATTACTGATGCCATAGACAGGAGTGTCAATTGGTAAAGTCAACAACAGGAGTCACTGTGCACTTACTCCTCATGTAGGATCTCTGTCCTTAATGTGCTGTGCATTGAGATTTAATGCTATAACGAGTACTCAAACAATATATTTCACTTTGTGTTTCTATGGGGGTGCAAACTGTTGAAATCCTTACTTAATGCATACTAAACTGATCCTCTGTAAAAAAAAAAAAAAAAAAGAAAGAAATTAGCAATTCCCAACTTGACTCTCACTGGGATTAAACATGACAATAGGTCTGATCTGATTTCATCATCATTTAAAAAAATCATCTATTATTTTTCACTTTATGTTTCTGTGTGGGAGCAAACTCTTGAAATCCATACTTAATGTATACTAAGCTGATCTTCTGTATATTAAGATAATCGAAAATGAATCTTGATGTGAATGGAAGGGGAGAGGGAGTGGGAAAGGGGAGGGTTGTGGGTGGGAGGGACGTTATGGGGGGAAGCCATTGTAATCCATAAGTCGTACTTTGGAAATTCATATTCATTAAATAAAAGTTTTAAAAAAATAAAAAAAATAAAAATAAATGAATAAAACAAAAAAAGATTTATTTTTATTTATTAAATATATGAAATTTTATTTTATTTATTTATTATTTTATCTTGTCTTTTATCTTTTATCTTATTAAATCTTAAAAAAGGTTTATTTTATTTATTTGAAAGTCAGAGTTACAGAGAGATAGAGACATAGACAGAGAGATCTTCCATCTGCTGGTTCACTCCCCAAATGAATGGGTGGGGCTGGACATGAGCTGATCTGAAGCAAGGAGCTTCTTCCAAGTCTCCCACATGGGTACAGGGGCCCAAGGGCTTAGGCCATCCTCTACTGCTTTCCCAGGCACATTAGCAGGGAGCTGGATGTGAAGTGGAGCAGCCAGGACTCGAACTAGCATCCATATGGGATGATGGTGTTGCAAGCCAGGGCTTTAACCAACTGCACAACAGCACTGGCCCCATAAATAAATCTTAAGAGAGAGGAGGGGGATTGGGAAGCCAGAGAACAATACCATGAACATTAATGCTTTCATTTATGATGAGATTCACCAGGAAATGAAAGCGCCACAGTGCCCCAAGCAATGTTTGCAAGGGTTGTGGCAACCAAAAGCCAGGGATGGTGTGTAAGCTGTTATGCTGGAAAGAAGATGCTTCTCCAGAAAATAGGACCTTGTGGGAGAACCTCTCCATGATCCGAAGGTTCCTCAGTCTTCCTCAGCCAGAATGGAATGCCGCTTATGAACAGGAGAGCAATGGGGTGCATCACCATGGCGACAGGCCCTCCCACTTCATCCATGCTCCACCAGAGCAGATTCAGCAGCCTAGCACCGCCACCCCCACAACCACAGCAGCAGCCACAGGCAGGCCCCCACTCCCAGCACGGCAGCCCACAGTAGCCTCGTCTGCTGAGTCAGAGCAGGAAAACCACAAACAAGCCCTGGGAATCCTCCAGTGCATCCAAGATGTAAGCCTATACCCTGATAAGAGGTCATCCAGACTCTGCCTGCCCAACTTGACCTTCCCTAGTACACCATCATCAAGTTCTTTCACAACCGGTGATATTATCTCAAGCACCATGGCAAATGGAAGACAACTCCTGTTTAGAGGTGGATGCAGCAGAATATAAAGAAAAGGAGCTGGTTAAGGATCTAGAAGAGTGTCCAAGATGCAAATGCTAACATCTTTTTTTCAGTGAAACTAGAAGAGCTGTCAGTGGAAGGAAACAGACATTAGTGCTGATTTAAAAGACTGAGATAACAGTATTATTTTCATCCAACAATACCACTGGTATTTACTTACAAGATGAAAAGTCCACCTTGCATTCTCTCAAAAATTCTTTGTTGTTCATTGTTTGGCCAATCAATCTTCAGAAGCCTGCACAAAGTGGGAGATAGGATGGTTGCGGGTGGGAGGGAGGCTATGAGGGGGAAAAGCCGCTATAATCCCAAAGTTGTACTTTAGAAATTTGTATTTATTAAAAGTTAAGAAAAAAGGAATGCTAAAAAAGTTGAAAGTCATGAAAGGAATAATGTGGACTGCACTAAATGTTTTACTCTGTGTTTGGTATTGAAACGTGTTCACAGAACACACCAAGGTGTGTACCCATAAGCATGGAACCAGTGCTTTTTATTTTTAAATTATTATTATGGAGCCTCAAACAAGCATTATAACTTCTGTGATTATGATTTCCTTTTCTTTAATTATTTCTGTAACACTTCACACTGATCTTTGGAAACTCACCCCTTTTTATAAAAAAGAGAGAAAAGACTTTGTTACTCTATTGTATGTTCCAAAAAAACTATAGACTGTGCAATGCAGTTTAAAGATGACATATGCCAACAAATGCCTTGTATTATATGGCCCTGACATAATTCAAATTTGTTTTTATTTTGGAAAAAAGTTCACTGTATTTTTTAAAAAAGAATAATAATTTCTATGACATCAAAATTAACTATAAATGATGAGGGTAGTTAGTGACATGAAAATATTTATGACATCAGAATGTTCATAACACTACAATATTGTTTTATGATGTAAATATTTTATGGTCTCATATTTGGTTCTGATACTGCATGGAGGTTCATATCACAATTGATGATGATGTCACAGTGGTAGGTTTATTATGACATATTGGTTCAATGGCTTCATAATTGATTATGAAATCATAGTGGTAGTTTTATAATATGATAATCAATATGACACCATAATAGTTGTTCATGACATCATAATTATTACATCACAGTGGTAGGTTTATAATATCACAATGGTTTTTACAATTCACCATTATGACATCACAATTAATTACACAAGAATTAGTTACAGATTTCTTGTAACAAATTTTATGTCACTGAATGATAGCAGGAATTTTGATCGTATATTTTCAACAAATGAATCATAACAAAATGTCTGTATGTGCACTTATTTGTAATGTGATTTTTGTCGGATCCATTTTAGAATTTGTATAACTATATATGGTTTTCATAATATCTGAAGATCACTTGTCTTTTAATGATTTATTTACTTAAAAGGCACAGTGATGGAGACAAAAGGAAAGACATATATTATATATGCTGAAATACCTGCAACAGCCAGGGCTGTGCCAGGCTGAAGCCAGGAGCAAAAGGCTCCATTCAGGTCTCCTGAATTGGCAAGAGAAACCCAAGAATTTGAATATTGTCTGCTGCCTTTCATGTTCATTTGCAGGAAACTGTATCAGAGAAATGGTTTGTCTGGGTCTCAAACCAGGCACTCTGATGAAAGATGCTGGTGTCCCAAGCACTAGCTTAACACACTGCATCATCATGCCAGTTCTATGAGGATCTCTTATTCTTAATGCACAGCCTAATTTATTCAGGGCTATTAGCTTATTTTTTCCTATATATTGCTTTATTTGAATTCCTTTTTGTCCCCCTATATTTCATTTGATGACATAGATTTCTCTCCTGTTTTCTCTTTGTATTTTTGGTTTGTTTTTCTAGTCTTTTTTCCAAACTATAATTCTGTTTTTAAATATTATATTCATTTACTTGGTTATTAGAAACAAAATATGGTAGTGGCATATTTTGCACACTCACCCAATTCTAAGCTCAAAAATGATATGCTTTAATACAAATGTCATAATTTTTACTTTACATTGGTAATTATTTTTTTAAAGATTTTATTTATTTGAGAGGTAGAGCAACAGACAGTAAGAGGGAAAGACAGAGAGAGAGGTCCTCCATCCACTGGTTCACTCCCCCAATGGCCACAATGGCCGGAGCTATGCCGATCCAAAGCCAGAAGCCAAGTGCTTCTTCCTGGTCTCCCACGGGGGTTCAGGGGCCCAAGGGCTTGGACCATCTTCTGCTGCTTTCCCAGGCCATAGCAGAGAGCTGTATCAGAAGAGGAGCAGCCAGGACTAGAATGGGCACCCATATGGGATGCTGGCACTGCAGACGGAGGATTAACCTACTACGCCATGGTGCTGGCCCCGGTAATTATTTCTTACAACTCATTTATATTTTTAACATTTAATTTTTCTTGTCCTTAAGGCATCTTTCTCTTCATCAAATGTATCCTGTATTTCCTTTGCTCTACCATAAAAATTATTGACATTCATTGAATCTAAAATGAAGCCCTCTCAAATTATTTGTTTTTTCGTGTTTCTAATAAGTTCCTTTAGCTGTTAACAAATATTTCGCTTCTTATAAGTCAAAGAATATTTTCAGAAGCATCATAAGAGGTATAACTCTAGTTTTTTGTAATCTTTGTATTGGTGTGGATGTATATTGCTATCAACTTCCATCTTGGACTGCCTTCACTGTATTTTGCAGAGTTTGGCATTCTATATTTCCAATTTTATACCTTAAGAAAATTTTAAATATCTTTCAATATGACAGGCCTAGTCATTGGGGATAGTAGTGGCATTGGTACACTTGGGGTGATTAGGCTACCTGGTATTATCATTCTGACCTCAGAATCAGTTCTTAAAACATTCTCATCTGGCTGAAAAGCCCATGAGAACACTTTAGACATGGAGACATGGAAAGCCAAGACACTGTGGCAAAAAGTATCCTACATAAAGGACCTCTGTGGGTGAGACCCACAGAATGATAATACCTGATCTCTGATTGACTTCAAAACAACTATGATAGTCTTCCATTGGTCTTTATAGTTACTGTGGTCATTTGGAGGTCCTCTATCAAAAAGCGTTCAATTCTGAAAAGTTTGGGTTATTTTATCAGGAAAAGAGCCATGATCAATACAGAAGCTTTCTGAAGACAAAGACAATACAGACTCTACAGAATATAAGAATTATGAATACTAGGCATTTCTCCAAAGACATGTGCTGCAATTATATAAGTATTTCCTCATTTTGGATATTAAGTTGAAACATATACTTACATATATATGTATTTTCTATGGATACATATGTTTATATACACATATATTTACAACAATGTAAACATATATACCTACTTATTTTCACTAGTACTAGTAAATTATTAACATAAATTACAATGAAGTTAATATATTTTAAAATGGTTAAATGAAACATAAAAACTGTATATATTTATGTAATACCATGTGGATTATACATTGAGTAATATTAAAATGAGGGTAAACATAGCTGTCCTCAAATATTTATCATTTTCTTTTTATTAGATTATTAGTTTTATTGAAACACAATAAAAGCAAACCTTTCTAAGGTTTAATTTACAACTTTTTAATTTTTAAATTTTTTTTCATTTTTAAGCATTTTTTGAGAAACTTAATTAGCTTTGAAGAACCCGAGAATGATATATCTTTTGCGAGCCCATAGACTTAACTATAGCTTACGAGACATAAGAATATCCTCCACTTAATACCTGATAATGAAGTAAATAATTGAGAACAAGTTTCTTTGTCTAACTCTCATAATCCAACTTGTTGAAAACAAAGGTCCCAAATGGAAGTTAATGCACAGTGACTCCTGTTGTTAATTTAACAATTAACACTCTTTACCACTCTTTGTACACAAGGCTCATGACATGAGCTGCCTATGCTATGGAAGCCTTTTGAATCCACAAACTCCTTCAGTATTTAGACAAGGCCATAATCCCAGTGCAATTTCTCTCCTACCTAAAGAGAAAAGTACATCCTTCTTTGATGACCATTTCTTTCCACTGTGTCCTCACCCACAGAGGTCCTTTATGTAGGACATTTTTTGCCACAGTGTCTTGGCTTTCCATGTCTTAAGTGTTCTCATGGGCATTTCAGCCAGATGAGAATGTTTTAAGAACTGATTCTGAGGTCAGAATGATAATTAAAGTGATTGTCATTCTATGAGTCATCTATATGGATGGTTCTCTTGTTGGAGCATTCACTCCTTTTTTTAATTTTTTATTTATATTTTTTGACAGGCAGAGTGGACAGTGAGAGAGAGGGACAGAGAGAAAGGTCTTCGTTTTCCATTGGTTCACCCCCCAATGCCCCCTGCGGCCAGCGCAACATGCTGATCTGAAGCCAGGAGCCAGGTGCTTCTCCTGGTTTCCCATGTGGGTGCAGGGCCCAAGCACTTGGGCCATCCTCCACTGCACTCCTGGGCCACAGCAGAGAGCAGGACTGAAAGCATTCAGTGGAAGCATTCATTCCTTTTTAATACTATCTATTATTATTTCTATGAGTTCCAATAATCTCTTAGTAGAGTTCTTTGGGTCCCCTAAATAAAGAATCAGAATCTTTTGGCAAAGTAGCAGGGTATAAAATAAATGCACAAAAATCAACAGCCTTTGTATACACAGACAATGCCATGGCTAAGGAAGAACTTCTAAGAGCAATCCCATTCACAATAGCTACAAAAACAATCAAATACCTTGGAATAAACTTAACCAAGGATGTTAAAGATCTCTATGATGAAAATTACAAAACATTAAAGAAAGAAATAGAAGAGGATACCAAAAAATGGAAAAATCGTCCATGCTCATGGATTGGAAGAATCAATATCATCAACATGTCCAGTCTCCCAATAGCGATTTATAGATTCAATGCAATACCAATCAAGATACCAAAGACCTTCTTCTCAGATCTGGAAAAAATGATGCTGAAATTCATATGGAGACACAGGAGACCTTGAATAGCTAAAGCAATCTTCTACAACAAAAACAAAGCTGGAAGCATCTCAATACCACATTTCAAAACATACTACAGGGCAGTTGTAATCAAAACAGCATGGTACTGGTACAGAAACAGATGGATAGACCAATGGAACAGAATTGAAACACCAGAAATCAATCCAAACATCTACAGCCAACTCATATTTGATCAAGGATCCAAAACCAATCCCTGGAGTAAGGACAGTTTATTCAATAAATGGTGCCGGGAAAATTGGATTTCCACATGCAGAATCATGAAGCAAGACCCCTACCTTACACCTTACACAAAAATCCACTCAACATGGATTAAAGACCTAAATCTACGACCTGACACCATCAAGGTACTAGACAGCATTGGAGAAACCCTGCAAGATATAGGTACTGGCAATGACTTCTTGGAAAACACCCCAGAAGCACAGGCAGTCAAAGCCAAAATCAACTATTGGGATTGCATCAAATTGAGAAGTTTCTGTACTGCAAAAGAAACAGTCAGGAGAGTGAAGAGACAACCGACAGAATGGGAAAATATATTTGCAAACTATGCAACTGATAAAGGGTTGATAACCAGAATCTACAAAGAAATCAAGAAACTCCACAACATCAAAACCAACAACCCACTTAAGAGATGGGCCAAGGACCTCAATAGACATTTTTTTTTCATTTTCAATTCTCTATATACAGAAGATCAGTTTATCATACATTAAGTAAAGATTTCAACAGTTTGCTCCCACACAGAAACATAAAGTGAAAAATAATAGATGATTTTTTAAATGATGATGAAATCAGATCTGACCTATTGTCATATTTAATCCCAGTGAGAGTCAAGTTGGGAATTGCTAATTTCTTCTCTTTTTTTTAACAGAAGATCAGTTTAGTATATATTAAGTAAAGATTTCAACAGTTTGCACCCCCATAGAAACACAAAGTGAAAAATACTGTTTGAGTACTCGTTATAGCATTCAGCCTCAATGTACAGCACATTAAGGACAGAGATCCTACATGAGGAGTAAGTGCACAGTGACTCCTGTTGTTGACTTTACAAATTGACACTCCTGTTTATGGCATCAGTAATCTCCCTATGCACCAGTCATGAGTTTCCAAGGCTATGGAAGCCTTTTGAGTTCACTGACTCTTATCTTATTTACACAAGGTCATATTCAAAATGGAGGTTCTCTCCTCCCTTCAGAGAAAGGTACCTCCTTCTTTGAAGACCTGTTCTTTCCACTGGGATCTCACTCACAGAGATCTTTCATTTAGGTTTTTTTTCTTTTTCCCCAGAGTGTCTTGGCTTTCCATGCCTGAAATACTCTCATGGGCTTTTCAGCCAGATCGGAATACCTTTAGGGCTGATTCTGAGGCCAGAGTGCTGTTTAGAACATCCGCCATTCTATGAGTCTGCTGAGTGTCTCACTTTTCAAAAGAGGAAATCCAAATGGCCAACAGACACATGAAAAATGTTCAAGATCACTAGCAATCAGGGAAATGCAAATCAAAACCACAATGAGGTTTCACCTCACCCGTTAGAATGGCTCACATTCAGAAATCTATCAACAACAGATGCTGGAGAGGATGTGGGGAAAAAGGGACACTAACCCACTGTTGGTGGGAATGCAGATTGGTTAAGCCACTATGGAAGTCAGTCTGGAGATTCCTCAGAAACCTGAATATAACCCTACAATTCAACCCAGCCATCCCACTCCTTGGAATTTACCCAAAGAAATGAAATCGGCAAACAAACAAGCTGTCTGCACATTAATGTTTATTGCAGCTCAATTCACAATAGCTAAGACCTGGAAACAACCCAAATGCCCATAAACAGTAGACTGGATAAAGAAATTATGGGACATGTGCTCTATCGAATACTATACAGCAGTCAAAAACAATGAAACCCGATCATTTGCAACAAGATGGAGGAATTTGGAAAACATCATGCTGAGTAAATTGAGCCAGTCCCAAAGGGACAAATATCATATGTTCTTCCTGATCGGTGACTACTAACTGAGCAGCAAGGGGAAACTTTTTGAAATTAAATGGACACTATGAGAAACAGTGACTTGATCAGCTCTTGTCTTGACGGTTGATGTACAATGTAATACTTTATCCATTTTAGTATTTTTTTTTGCTTCTAGTACCATTGGTTGAATTCTGTAATTAACACACAATTATTTTTAGGTGTTTAAATTTTAACTGAAAAGTGATCCCTGTTAGAAATTTGGAAAACATTATGCTGAGTGTAATAAGCCAATCCCAAAGGGACAAATACCACTTGTTCTCCTTGATAGGTGACAACTAACTGAGCACCAAAAAAGAAACCTGTTAAAGTGAAATGAACACTATGAGAAACGGTGACTTGATCAGCCCTCACCCTGACTGTTGATGAGCAACTTGATATGTTATGCCTCTTAGTATTTTTTTTGTTTGTTCTACTTAATAATTTTGGTTGAATACTGTAATCAATACACAATTCTTCTTAAGTGCTGAAACTTAACTGAAAAGTGATCGCTGTTAAATGTAAGAGTGGGAATAAGAGAGGGAAGAGATGTGCAATTTGGGACATGCTCAAGCTGACTTACCTCAAACGGTAGAGCTAGAAACATACCAGGGGATTCCAATTCAGTCCCATCAAGGTGGCATGTACCAATGCCATCTCACTAGTCCCAGTGATCAATTTCTGTTCACAATTGATCATAATGATAGGACTAAGAACCAAAGGGAGCACATAAACAAGAATAGTGTCTGCAAATACTAGCTGATAGAATAAAAAAGGGAGAGAATGATCCAACATGGGAAGTGAGATACACAGCAGACCCATAGAATGGCAGATGTCCTAAGAGCACTCTGGCCTCATAATCAGCCCTTAAGGCATGCGGATCTGGCTGAAATGCCCATGAGAGTATTTCAGGCATGGAAAGCCAAGACACTCTGGGGAAAAAGAAAAAAAACCTAAATGAAAGATCTCTGTGAGTGAGATCCCAGTGGAAAGAATGGGTCTTCAAAGAAGGAGGTACCTTTCTCTGAAGGGAGGAGAGAACTTCCACTTTGACCATGGCCTTGTCTAAATATGATCAGAGTCAGTGAACTCAGGGGGCTTCCATAGCCTTGGCAGCTCATAACAAGAGCCTAGGGTGATTACTGATGCCATAAACAAGAGTGTCTATTTGTTAAGTCAACAACAGGAGTCACTGTGCACTTACTCCTCATGTAGGATCTTTGTCCTTAGTGTGCTGTACATTGAGATTTAATGCTATAACGAGTACTCAAACAGTATTTTTCACTTTATGTTTTTTTGTGTGGGAGCAAACTGTTGAAATCTTTACTTAATGTATGCTAAACTGATCTGTACATAAAGAGAATTGAAAATGAATCTTGATGTGAATGGAAAGGGAGAGGGAGTGGGAAAGGGGTGGGTTGTGGGTTGTAGGGACGTTATGGGGGGAAGCCATTGTAATCCATAAGCTGTACTTTGGAAATTTATATTCATTAAATAAAAGTTTGAAAAAAATACTATCTATTATTATTTCAAACAGTCCTATTTATATGATCACTTTTACACTTAACCCTATCTATATGATCACTTAAACACTTAATTCAATCCAGATGCACTTTAACACTTAAAATACTATTATTACTACCCAGCTTAAGAGGATTTGGGGTCTCATGGCAAGTTTCTAAAGCTGTACCCTTAGAAGTAAGTCTGTAGGACTTGCAGTTACAAACTTCACACATTTCACGATTACAACTTAAGGAGAATTCAGGGCTGATGCTGTGGCATAGTGGGTAAAGCCACCACCTAGCAGAGCTGGCATCCCATATGGGTGCCAGTTCAAGTCCTGGATGCTCCATTTCTGATCCAGCTCTCTGCTATGGCCTTGGAAAGCAGTGGAAGATGTACAGATCTAGCCATCATAGAAATGCAGATCAAAACCACAATGAGGTTTCGCCTCACTCCAATTAAAATGGCTTACATACAGAAATCAACTAACAACAAATGCTGGCAAAATGTAGTCCTAGCCGGCGCCATGGCTCAATAGGCTAATCCTCCACCTTGCGGCGCCGGCACACCGGGTTCTAGTCCCGGTTGGGGCGCCGGATTCTGTCCCGGTCGCCCCTCTTCCAGGCCAGCTCTCTGCTATGGCCAGGGAGTGCAGTGGAGGATGGCCCAGGTGCTTGGGCCCTGCACCCCATGGGAGACCAGGAAAAGCACCTGGCTCCTGGCTCCTGCCAGGATCAGCGCGGTGCGCCGGCTGCAGCGGCGGCCATTGGAGGGTGAACCAACGGCAAAAGGAAGACCTTTCTCTCTGTCTCTCTCTCTCACTGTCCACTCTGCCTGTCAAAAAAAAAAAAATGTAGTCCTTTGCCCATTTAATAACTGGGTAGTTTGTGTTGTTGTTTAGCTTCTTGATATCTTTATATATTCTGGTTATTAATCTTTGTATAGTTTGCAAATAATTTCGCCTTCCTGTAACGTGCCTCTCACTTTCCTGATTTATTCTTTTGCAGTAGAGAAGCTTCTCAATTGGATGTAATCCCATTTGTCAATTTTGGCTTTGCCTGTGCATCTGGGGTCTTTTCAAAGAACTCTGACTATGCCCATTTATTTCAGGGTTTCCTCAATTTTCTCTAATAATTTGATGGTATCAGGCCATAGATTTAGGTCTTTAATCCATTTGGAGTGGATATTTGTGTAAGGTTCAAGGTAGGGGTCTTGTTTGACACTTCTGCATCTGGAGATCCAGTTTTCCATTTATTGAAGAGACTATCCATGCTCCAGAGATTGATATTTTAACTCTTTTGTCAAAGATAAGTTGGTTGTAGATGCTTGGAATGATTTCTGGCATTTCTATTATGTTTCATTGGCCTATCCATCTGTTTTTCACCAGTACCAGGCTTTTTTGATTATAACTGCCTTGTAGTATATCTTAAAATCTGGTATTGTGATGCCCCCAGCTTTGTTTTTGTTGTATAAATGTCTTAAGCTATTTGGGGTCTCCTCTGTTTCCATATGAATTTCAGCATACATTTTTCTATATGAGAAGAATATTCTTGGTAATTTTAATGGTATCACATTGAATCTGTAAATTGCTTTCAGTAGTGTGGACATTTTGATGATATTGATTCTTCCAATCTATGAACATGGAAGATTTTTTTCATTTTTTGTATCTTCTTTCTTTAATGTTTTATAATTTTCATGGTTAGAGATCTTTGACATCCTTGGTTAAATTTATCCCAAGGGATTTGATTTTTTTGTAGATACTGTGAATGGGATTGATCTTAGAAGGTCTTTCTCAGCCATGGCATTGTCTGTGTATACAAAGGCTATTGATTTTTGTGTGTTGATTTTATATCCTAATATTTTACCAAACTCTTCTATAAGTTCCAATAGTCTCTTGATGGAGTCTTTTGGATCCTCTATATATAGAGTCATGTCACCTGCAAATAGGGATAGTTTGGCTTCCTCCTTCCCAATTTATATCCCTTTGATTAGCTTTTCTTTTCTAATGGCTCTGGCTAACACTTCCAGAAATATATTGAATAACAGTGGTGAGAGTGGGCATCTTTGTCTGGTTCTGGATCTTTATGGGAATGCTTCCATAATTTCCCCATTCAATAAGATTCTGGCCATGGGATTGTCATAATTGCCTTTACTGTGAGAAGAATGTGTATTCTGCAACTGTAGGATGAAAACTTCTGTAGATACCAGTTAGGTCCCTAGTCTGCTGTTGGTGAAAATGTAAATTGGTACAGCTGCTGTGGAAAACAGTATGGAAATACCTCAGAAATATGAATATAGACCTACCACATAAATTTAATTGAAAATAGATCTTAGTAACAAATAAAGATGAGAATAGGGGAGGGAGGCAGAAGAGGGGTGGGGCTGTATGTCAGAGGGTGGGTATGGTGAGAAGAATCACTATGTTCCTAAAGTTGTACTTATGAAATCCATGAAGTTTGTATTCCTTAAATAAAAGGTTTCTGGGGGAAAAAGTTCTTTTTGGCCTGTTTCCCTCTTTGTGACAACATACCAGAAGTGAAAAAAATATAGTAAGAATTATACCAAACTTCATGAAAAATGCATTTGTATACTTTATCAGTCAAAAATGCCATGTTTAGTTATGGGCTACCTTGAGTCGTTGGTGTGCTGCTGCATTTTTTGTCATATTTACTTATCATTTGTTATTTTAGCTCCAGCTATATATTAGGGATCAAAAAAATAAAGGACTTAATCTGTTTTCAAGACACTTACAATCTGGTGGAGAAACAAACATAAAGAGATGTAGTTCAGCAGAGTATTCCTCTAGAAAGTAGACACTGTTACCACTGTGTACCAGATTGACCTAGTTTTAAGTGCTCTTATCATGAAGGAGTGTGGGGTTTTGTCACACAGTTTTTTATATCTTCTGAGATGATTACATCTTTTTGTTCATTTTTCTATTTTTATATTAAATTGCTGATCCTTTTATTTAATGAATGTAAATTTCATAAGTACAACTTTTGGATTACAGCACTTCTTCCCCCATACCCACCCTCCCACCTGCAAACCATTCCATCTCCTACTCCCTCCCCCATCCCATTCTTCATTAAGATTCATTTTTAATTATCTTTATATACAGAAGATCAACTCTGTACTGAGTAAACATTTCAACAGTTTGTACCCACATGCACACAAAGTATAAGGTACTGTTTGAATAATAGTTTTACCATTAATTCTCATAGTAAAACACATTAAGGACAGAGGTCCTACATGGGAGCAAGTGCACAGTGACTCCTGCTGCTGATTTAACAATTGACACTCTTATTTATGATGTCAGTGATCACCCGAGGCTCTTGTCATGAGCTGCCAAGTCTATGGAAGCCTCTTGAGTTCACAAACTTCCACCTTATTTAGACAAGGCCATAGTCAAAGTGGAAGTTCTCTCCTCCCTTCAGAGAAAAGTACCTCCCTCTTTGATGCCCCCTTCTTTCCACCAGGATCTCACTCACAGAAATCTTTCATGTAGGTCATTTTTTGCCACAGTGTCTTGGCTTTCCATGCCTGAAACACTCTCATGGGCTTTTTAGCCAGATGGGATAATTTTTATTTGACTAGTACTTATTTGTGCTTTTAATAATCTGCTTTTCTCTAATTTTTAGTGGTTTGACTATAATGTGCATAGATGTGGATCTCTTTGCCTTTATCTCACTTGAGTTTTTGTTTCTTGAGTGTTTACATTTCTTTTTTTTAAATTTGGGCAGTTGTTGACCATTATTCCTTCAGATATTTTATTTCTTTCTCCCTTTTCCTTGCTGGGGCACGTGTATCTTGGTGTGCTTGATCATGTTCCACAGGTCATTATGCTTTCTACATTTTTCTTTACCCTTTCTCCTGTTCCTTATGTTGGGTAATTTGGAATTCCCTTTAGTTTCTGTCTTTTCATTGATATTCTGGGTAGCATGGAGGCATTAATGTTATATTTCATTATTATTTTAAGGCTTCATTTTCTTTAGTTCTTTGTAAATATTTAAAATAACTGATTTAATCTATTTGTGTAGTGAGTCTTGACTTCCTCAAGGACAGATTATGTTGTCTTGTTCATGTGCAGTGGCCATACTTGCTTCTTTTTTATTTTTATGCATCTTTTTATTTTTTTAGATTTATTTATTGATTTGAAAGTCAAAGTTACACAGAGAGAGAAGAGGCACAGAGAGAGAGACAGAGAAGTCTTCCATCTGATGGTTCACTCCCCAATTGGACACAACAGCCAGAGCTGCACCAATCTGAAACCAGGAGCCAAGAGCTTCTTCCAGATCTCCTACATGGGTGCAGTGGCCCAAGGACTTGGGCCATCCTCCATCACCCTCCCATGCCATAGCAGAGAGCTGGACTGGAAGCGGAGCAGCTGGGTCTCAAACCAGCACCCATATGGGATGCCGGCACTTCAGGCCAGGGCATTAACCTGCTGCATCACAGCACCGGCCCCTTTTGTGCATCTTTTTAATGTTTCTGTTCAAAACTGGACATTGGTTGATTCAATGCAAAAATGAGAAATCAGATTCTCTCACACCCTAGCTTTATGTTTTGTTTTGTTTTGTTTGGATCTTGTTGCTCATTAGTTTTTTTTTAACTTTTGTTTAATAAATATAAATTTCCAAAGTACAACTTTTGGATTACAGTGGATTCCCCCCCCATAACCTCCCTCCCACCCGCAACCCTCCAATCTCCTGCTCCCTCTCCCATCCCTTTCACATCAAGATTCATTTTCAATTATCTTTATATACAGAAGATCAATTTAGTATATACTAAGTAAAGATTTCAACAGTTTGCAGCCACACAGAAACACAAAGTATAAAGTATTGTTTGAGTACTAGTTACACAATTAATTCAATAGTACAACACACTAAGGACAGAGATTCTACATGAGGAGTAAGTGCACAGTGACTCCTGTTGTTCGTTTAACAATTGACACTCTTATTTTTGACATCAGTAATCACCCGAGGCTCTTATCATGTGTTGCCAAGGCTAGGGAAGCCTCTTGAGTTCGCCAACTCTGATCTTATTTAGACAAGGTCATAGTCAAAGTGGAAGTTCTCTCCTCCCTTCAGAGAAAGGTACCTCCTTCTTTGATGGCCTTTTCTTTCTGATGGGATTTCACTCACAGAGATCTTTCATTTAGTATTGTGTTGTTTTTGCTTTTGTTTTTGCCAGAGTGTCTTGGCTTTCCATGCCTAAGATACTCTCATGGGCTTTTTAGCTGGATCCGATTGCCTTAAGGGCTAATTCTGAGGCCAGAATGCTGTTTAGGACATCTGCTATTCTGAGTCTGCCATGTATCCCGCTTCCCATGTTGAATAGTTCTCTCCCTTTTTTATTCTATCAGTTAGTATTAGCAGACACTAGTCTTGTTTATGTGATCCCTCTGACTCTCAATCCTATCATTATGATCAGTTATGAACTGAAACTGATCACTTTGACTAGTGAGATGCCATAGGTACATGCCACCTTGATGGGATTGAATTGGAATCCCCTGGCACGTTTCTAACTCTACTATTAGGGGTAAGTCCAATTGGTTGCTCATTAGTTTTGCTTTGCTTTTGTTTTTGTTTCTTTTTTGGTTGCTCTTTGGTTAATGACTTTCCCAAACTAATTCTGTAGCCTTTGTTAATTGTAACAATTAAAGTTTCTTCTTGGTTAGCTTAGTGGTCAGCTAATAATTAGACAAAAATTCCATTAAGAATTTGAAATAGTGAATTGAATAGCCCTTGCCTATAGGACTATGGCCTCTCATGTACCATTTAACCTCAATCACTTCATTAGAGGTTCCATCTCTAAACACAGCCAAATTTAGAATTAGGACTTCAACATTTGAGTTTTGAGGTGGACACAAAAATACAGTGCCTAAAAACATCACATTCCCTAGCTTTTCTTTTTAATTTTGTTTCCTATCTATTAAATGTTTTCACTAAATGCTATCATTTCATATATCCTTACTATTTACATATTGCTACTTCTTATTTTCAATAAATTATCTCAGGAAAAATAAAAACTGTTATCAAGCTAGATTTGAGTTAGGTCAAATAAAGCCAGATCATCCTACTGGGATCCTAGCTATTTGTTGAGCTTTTGGTGCAACTGTTCCATTTCCTCTGGTGGCTGTTCAGCTGCTAATTTCATTGTGATTATGTACATTCTGGTTTTAGTAGCTGTTCAAAGTCTGTTTTAAAGTCTGTTCAAAGCTGTTCAAAGGTGAAAGTCTTGGAAATGAGTCATTTTGGATTTTGAAATTTTTGGATTTTATAATATTTATAGAATCATACTGACAAATCTTGAGACAGAACACAGATAAACATGAAACTCATTTATACATAAACTGAAGGTAATTTTAAACAATATTTTTAATGTGACTCAATTTTTACCATAACAACTCACAAGAGATCAGGTATGGTATTTTCATTTTTTGATGAACATTAAGCAAATTTTGCACTTTTTAGCTTTGTGCTTTTGTGTGTTTCATTTATAGAAGGCCAATTTTATACTACCAAGTAAGAGAGGAGTGGAACATATGAACAGAAAAGTATATGATGTCCCAAATCTCACTATTTAAAAAAAAAAACTTCAGCCAGTTTTCTTGAGTAAACAGTCCCCTGGTTATTACAATCGTTTAAGTAATTTTCAGATTCCTGGAGAGTGGATCCCCATAATTTTTGAAAGTGTTCTCGGAAGATGGCGGAATAGAGAGGGAGGGAGCACAGTGAAGCTCCACTAAGGGAAGGTTCAAAGAGGGATGAAAATTTGTAGTTTTTAAGCCCTTCCTCAAACTGGGGTGTTAGGGTGGACACGCGAGGAGGATGCGGACGCCTGAGACTCAGGACACCAGCAGGAGCGTGTATGCACCAGTGCTGGAAGCTGAGGTGAGATGGGGCGCTCGCCCAGCACCAAGGCACAGCTGCCGCCGCCCCTCCCCCAACACATCCTGGGACGGACACTGAGACATGCACGACTGAGTGGGGGAGGAAATAGAAAACGGAACAGAGTGAGTGGTGCCGGTGGAGAGAGTGCACGATTCAGGGACACTAATTGAGAGACTGAGTAAGCCAGTATCTCTTGGCGCCTCCCCGGAGCTCCAGCGGGCGGGAAGCAGCTATTTTGTTTGTTTACATTTGGGCTTAAAGGAGAACTATCTTTGCCTCCACACTAACCTTCGGAGGTGGAGCCCAAAGGTGGAGCTGAGGGTGCTCGAGGGAGGGCAGCCCAAAGCCCTGAGACCCAACTACTCAAGTTACTGAATAGCGCCTCCTGGTGGGGAAAAAGCACAGGATCCACAGCTGCAGTGGGCAGAGAGCAGCCATCCTGTCTGCTTACCTGCGGGCTGTGTAAAGCAGCCTGGTTACACTGGATATTGGTAGAGACTCACAGCAGCCTATAGTAGAGGGAAATCAACCCGAAAAATCACCCAGACAGAATGCCAAAAAACAAAACAAAAACCAAAAAAATATAGAAGATAATATAAATTTGCCAATGGAGCAGGCTAAACCAACCATAACAGAGGCAGAAGAAGAAGTTGAAAACATGCCAGAAAAAGAATTCAAAAAATTAATAACCAGAATACTTAGAAATAATGAGAAACAGTGTCAAGAGCTGAATGAAAAACAAGCCCAAGGATTAGAGATCTTAAAGAGAAGCCAGAATGAGATACTAGAACTGAAAAACTCAATTGACCATATAAAAAACACCGTGGAATCCCTCGGAAATCGAACAGATGAAATAGAAGACCGAATATCAGAATTCGAAGACAAACTTCCAGAAATAATACAGTCAGTTCAATCGCAAGAAGAAGAAATTAAAAAATTAAAAAACACGGTTGGAGACCTACAAGATTCAATCAAATGGTGTAATGTTCGGATAATAGGAGTCCCTGAGGGGGTGGAAAGAGAGAATGGATTAGACGGTGTCTTCAACGAAATAATATCAGAAAACTTTAAACAAAGGCAGCTGGATAACAACACACAAATACAACAGATAACCAGGACTCCGAAGAGTAGACCAGAAGAGAAATTCACCACGACACATTGTGGCAACACTCAGTTCAGTGACACACAAAGAACAAATCCTAAAATGTGCCAGAGAAAAGCGACAAATCACATTCAGGGGTAAGTCAATCAGACTCACCCCAGACTTCTCATCGCAAACACTACAGGCAAGGAGACAATGGCATGATATATTTCAAGTTTTAAAAGACAAACAATGCCAACCTAGAATACTATATCCTGCAAAGCTATCATTTATCAATGAAGGGGAAATAAAGATTTTCCACGACAAACAGAAACTGAAAGAATTTGTATCCACGCGTCCAACCCTACAACACTTGCTCAAAGACGTGCTGCACACAGAAATACAAAAACAAGAACTTCACTGCAAAAAAAAGCGAATGTAGAGTAACCCACAAAGTTCAAATACATAAACAGCTCGTTTCAGGAAACATGAAGGGAAAAAGACAGTACTTAACAGTAATCACATTGAATGTGAATGGTCTTAATTCCACGACAAAGAGGCACAGACTAGCGGATTGGATAAAACAAGAGGATCCAACTATATGCTGCCTTCAGGAGACACACCTCATCAGCAAAGATGCATGCAGACTGAAAGTGAAAGGATGGAAAAAGATACTCCAAGCTAATGGAAATCAAAAAAGAGCTGGTGTGGCCATCCTAATATCAGACAAAATAGACTTTAACATAAAAACTATTAAAAGAGACAGAGAAGGGCGCTATATAATGATTAAAGGATCTATCCAACAGGAAGACATTACTATTATAAATGTATACGCACCTAATTACAGGGCGCCTGGCTACCTGAAAGAATTACTAAAGGATTTAAAGGGAGATATAGACTCAAATACAATAGTAACAGGGGACTTCAACACCCCACTCTCACCAATGGACAGATCAACCAGACAGAAATTCAACAAGGAAACAACTGAGCTAATTGATGCCATAGACCAAATAGACCTAATAGATATCTTCAGAACCCTCCACCCCACAGACACAGAGTTCACGTATTTCTCCCCAGTACATGGAACATTCTCTAGGATTGACCATATACTAGGCCATAAAGGGAGCCTCAACAAGTTCAAAAAAATTGAAACTATACCATGCAGCTTCTCAGACCACAGTGCAGTGAAACTTGAAATCAACAACCCAAGAATCTCTACACCATATGCAAATATATGGAGAATGGACAACATGATCCTGAATGAACAGTGGGTCATCGAAGAAATTAAAAGAGAAATAAAAAGATTTCTAGAAACAAATGAAAATGATAACACAACCTATCAAAACCTGTGGGACACAGCAAAAGCAGTGCTAAGAGGAAAGTTTATAGCAATTAGTGCCTAAATCAAGCAGCTGGAAAGGAACCAAACAAATGAACTCTCCATGCACCTCAAGGAACTAGAAAAACAGCAGCAAATCAAGCCCAAATCCAAAAGGAGGAAAGAAATACTAAAGATCAGAGAAGAAATAAACAGAATTGAAACCAAAAAAAAAACAATACAAAAGATCAACAAAACCAGGAGCTGGTTCTTTGAAAAAATAAACCAAATCGACACACCATTGGCCCAACTAACCAAAAAAAGGAGAGAGAAGACCCAAATCTGTAAAATCAAAGATAGTAATGGAAATGTAACAACTGACACAATAGAAATAAAAAGAATCATCAGAAACTACTACAAAGAGATGTATGCTAACAAATTGGGGAACCTGGAAGAAATGGATAGATTCCTGGACAAATGCAACCTTCCTAAACTGAGCCGTGAAGATATAGAAAATCTAAACAGACCCATAACCATGGAAGAAATTGAATCAGTAATAAATGCACTACCGAAAAAGAAGAGCCCAGGACCGGATGGCTTCACTGCCGAATTTTACCAGGCATTTAGAGAGCAACTAACCCCAGTTCTTCTCAAATTATTCCAAACGATTGAAAGAGAGGGAATCCTCCCAAATTCCTTCTACGAAGCCAATATCACCTTAATTCCTAAGCCCGGAAAAGACACTGCCGAGAAAGAAAACTACAGACCTATCTCCCTGATGAACATAGATGCAAAATACTCAATAAAATTCTGGCAAACTGAATCCAACTACACATCAGAAAGATCATTCACCTGGACCAAGTGGGATTTATCCCTGGTACGCAGGGATGGTTCAATATTCAAAAGTCAATCAACGTAATCCAGCACATTAACAAATTGAGAAACAAAAATCATATGGTTATCTCAATAGATGCAGAGAAAGCATTTGACAAAATACAACACCCCTTCATGATGAAAACCCTAAGCAAATTGGGGTTAGAAGGAACATTCCTCAACACAATTAAGGCAATCTATGATAAACCAAAGGCCAGCATCATATTGAATGGGGAAAAGTTGGAGGCATTTCCATTGAGAACTGGCACCAGACAGGGATGCCCACTCTCACCATTGCTATTCAATATAGTCCTAGAAGTCTTAGCCAGAGCCATCAGGCAAGAAAAAGAAATTAAAGGGATACAAATGGGAAAGGAGGAAGTCAAACTATCCCTGTTTGCAGATGACATGATACTATATATAAAAGACCCAATAAACTCCTATAAGAGGCTACTCAAACTCATAGAAGAGTTTGGTAAAGTAGCAGGATACAAAGTCAACGCTCAGAAATCAACAGCCTTTGTATACACAGACAATGCCAGGGCCAAGGAAGAACTACTAAGATCAATCCCATTCATGATAGCCACAAAAACAATAAAGTACCTTGGAATAAATTTAACCAAGGAGGTCAAAGACCTCTATGATGAAAATTACAAAACACTAAAGAAAGAAATAGAATACGACACAAAAAAATGGAAAAACCTGCCATGCTCATGGATTGGAAGAATCAATATCATCAAAATGTCCATTCTCCCAAAAGCAATTTACAAGTTCAATGCAATACCAATCAAAATACCAAAGTCATTCTTCAAAGACCTAGAAAAAATGATGCTGAAATTCATATGAGAAGCAGGAGACCCAGAATAGCTAAAGCAATCCTTAACAATAAAAACAAGGCCGGAGGCATCACAATTCCAGACTTCAAAGCATACTACAGGGCAGTTATAATCAAAACAGCCTGGGCCGGCGCCGCGGCTCACTAGGCTAATCCTCCGCCTAGCGGCGCCGGCACACCGGGTTCTAGTCCCGGTCAGGGTGGGGATTCTGTCCCGGTTGCCCCTCTTCCAGGCCAGCCCTCTGCTGTGGCCAGGGAGTGCAGTGGAGGATGGCCCAGGTGCTTGGGCCCTGCACCCCATGGGAGACCAGGAAAAGCACCTGGCTCCTGGCTCCTGCCATCGGATCAGCGCAGTGCGCCAGCCGCAGCGTGCTGGCCGCGGCGGCCATTGGAGGGTGAACCAACGGCAAAGGAAGACCTTTCTCTCTGTCTCTCTCTCTCACTGTCCACTCTGCCTGTCAAAAAAAAAAAAAAAAACCAGCCTGGTACTGGTACAAAAACAGATGGATAGACCAATGGAACAGAATAGAAACACTGGAGATCAATCCAAACATCTATAACCAACTCATATTTGACAAAGGACCTAAAACCAACCCCTGAAACAAGGACAGCCTCTTCAACAAATGGTGCTGGGAAAACTGGATGTCCACATGCCGCAGTATGAAGGAAGACCCCTACCTTACACCTTATACAAAAATCCACTCAACATGGATCAAAGAACTAGAGTTGCACCACGACACCATGAAACTAATTGAGAGCATAGGGGAAACCCTTCAAGATATCGGAATAGGCGAAGAATTCCTGGAGAAGACCCCACAGGCACGGGTAATCAAAGATAAAATAAACAAATGGGATTACCTAAAATTGAAGAGTTTCTTAACAGCAAAGGAAACAGTCAGGAATGCGAAGAGGCAACCAACAGAATGGGAGACGTTATTCGCAAACTACACAACAGATAAAGGATTAACAACTAGAATCTACACAATGATCAAAAAACACCACAGAATCAAAACAAACAACCCAATAAAAAAATGGGCCAAGGACCTTAACAGACATTTTTCAAAAGAGGAAATCCAAATGGCCAACAGGCACATGAAAAAATGCTCAGGATCCCTAGCCATCAGGGAAATTCAGATCAAAACCACAATGAAATACCACCTCACTCCGGTTAGATTGGCTTACATACAGAAATCAACCAACAACAGATGCTGGTGAGGATGTGGAGAAAAGGGGACACTAATCCACTGTTGGTGGGAATGCAAACTGGTAAAGCCACTATGGAAGACAGTCTGGAGAGTCCTCAGAAACCTGAATATAGCACTACCACAAGACCTAGCCATCCCACTCCTTGGAAGATACCCAAATGGAATTAAAGGGGTGAAAAAAAGCCATTTGCACCTCAATATTTGTTGCAGCCTGATTCACAATAGCTAAGACATGGAATCAACCTAAATGTCCATCAACGGATGACTGGATAAAGAAACTATGGGATATCTACTCTATGGAACACTATACAGCAGTAAAAAACAATGAAATCCGGGCATTCACAACAAAATGGAGGAAGCTGGAAAACATCATGCTGAGTGAAATAAGCCAGCCCAAAAGGGATAAATATCACATGTTCTCCCTGATCGATGGCAACTAAATGAGCACCTAAAATGATACCCATTGAAGTGAAATGGACACTATGAGAGACAATGACATGAGTAGCCCTTGTCTAGACTGTTGAGGAAAAACTTACTATTTTGTTCCTTTAGTATTTTTGTTGTTGTTGTTGTTGCTCGGTATGCTCTACACAAGACCACTGGTTGAACTCTGCAATCAATGCACAACCATTCTTAAGCGTTTAAAAATTAATAGGAAATTGATCTCTGTGGAACATGGGAGTGGGAATAAGAGAGGGAGGAGATATATAGGACGGCACATACTCACTCAGACCTACCTCCAATGGTGGAACTGGAAATGTGCCAGGGGATTTCAACTCAATCTTAACAAGGAGGCAGGTACCAATGCCAGCACACTTGGTAAAGAGACAAATATAAATACACAACTGATCAAAAAGATAGGGTAAGTGTCGAAGAGATTACACAAATAAGACCAGTGTAAGCAAACAATGAAAGATACAATCAAAAGGGTTGAGAATGATCCTGCGGGGGAAGCAGGTCACACAGCAGACTCATAGAATGGCAAATGCCCAAAACAGCACACCTGCCTCAGAATCAACCCTTGGGACATTCGGATCTGACTAAAAGGTCCATGAGAGTCTCGCAGGCATGGAAAGCCATGACACGGTGGCCAAAAACAATCTAAATGAAGGATCCTGGTGAACAACACTCCAGCAGAAGGATCAGGCCATCAAGGAGAGAGGCGCCTTTCTCTGAAGGGAGGAAAGAACCTCCACTGTGATATGGCCTTGACTAAACAAATTCAGAGTTGGTGAACTCAAGGGGCTTCCATAGCCTAGACAGCTCATAGCAAGAGTCTCGGGTGATTGCTGACGTCATAAATAAGAATGCCAATTGTTAAATCAACAACGGGAGTCACTGGGTTCATGCTCCCCTCGCAGGATCTCTGTCCTTAATATGTTTATCTATGAAACTCAAAAACAACACTACTAGTCGAACAATACCCTATACCTGGTTCGGTTGTGTGAGTGCAACCTGTTGAAATCCCTGCTTAGTATATACTAAATTGATCTTCGGTATATGAAGGTAACCGAAAATGAAACGTGATGAAGGGGGTGGAGGGGAGAGGAAGTGGGTGAGGGGAGGGCCACGGGAGGGAGGGAGGTTGGGGGAAAGCCACAACAATGCAAAAGATGCATTTTATATTCTACTTAAAACTATTGGTTGAACTCTGTAATTAATACACAATTACTCTTAGGTGTTTAATTAATGCTATACCTAGTACTCAAATAGTATTTTACACTTTATGTTTCTGTGTGGGAGCAAAATGTGGTAATCTTTACTTAACATACGCTAAATTGATCTTCTGTATATAAAGATAATTGAAAATTAATTGTGATGTGAAGGGGAAGGGGAGAGGGAGTGGGAGAGGGGAGCGTTGTGGATGGGAGGGAAGACACGGTGGGGGGAGGAGGCTATTGTGGTCCATAAGCTGTACTTTGGAAATTTATGCTCATTAAATAAATTAAAATATATATATATATAAAATAAAAAAAAGAAAGTGTTCTCAATAATTTTATTGGAAAGATTTTTTTAGTCCTGTTTGGCTTGTCATTCCTAGTGTTTCTATCTCCTCCTACATTTCTTAAAAAATAATTTTCTACTTTTTTTGTTTCATCTAAAAAAAATACCCTTCCTATCTTTGTCATTTGTCAAACTTTCTTTTCTTTTCCTTTTTATTTATGTTATGTTTGGTTTGACTAAGGGACATTCTTTTTTTTAACTTTTATTTAATGAATATAAATTTCCAAAGTACAGCTTATGGATTACAATGGCTTCCCCCCATAACGTCCCTCCCACCTGCAACCCTCCCCTTTCCCACTCCCTCCCCCCTTCCATTCACATCAAGATTCATTTTCAATTCTCTTTATATACAGAAGATCAGTTTAGCATACATTAAGTAAAGATTTCAACAGTTTGCTCCCACACAGAAATATACTGTTTGAGTACTAGTTATAGCATTAAATCACAATGTACAGCACATTAAGGACAAAGATCCTACATGAGGAGTAAGTGCACAGTGACTCCTGTTGTTGACTTAACAAATTGACACTCTTGTTTATGGCATCAGTAATCACCCTAGGCTCTTGTTATGAGCTGCCAAGGCTATGGAAGCCCCCTGAGTTCACTGACTCTGATCATATTTAGACAAGGCCATGGTCAAAGTGGAAGTTCTCTCCTCCCTTCAGAGAAAGGTACCTCCTTCTTTGATGACCTGTTCTTTCCACTGGGATCTCACTCGCGGAGATCTTTCATTTATTTTTTTTTCCCAGAATGCTAAGGGACATTCTTTAAGGACATAGGTAACATGTGGACAAGAAGATTAATTTTAAATTCACAAACTTATAAAGCTTTTTAAAATGTACTCTTAGATAATAAATTCTATTTTAATAAAAAAGCCAGAGAGAGAGAGAGAGAGACTGTGATTTGACTTTTACCTCTACTTCTGAGTTTGAGACATGTTTCTCAATAGGAAACTGTAAAATAATAATAATAAGGCGGCATTCTAGTAGGCCTCTGACTAACATGATCTCCTTATGTTGGGGATTTGATGGTTTCAGTGAGCCAAGGCATTTCAGTGAATTCTTTTTTAGTTTTTTACCTAAAAGTTAGATATATGTTGTTGTAGTTACTACTTATAGATTCAGTGCCATTGCAACATTTAGAAAGCAATCATCTCTTCAGAATATCATCATTATTTTGAGCTTTTTCCTAGGAATACTGTTAAAAAGTAATATGATAATGCTTGTTTTCATTATTTAATTCTTTTTAAGAATGTCAAAAAGCTAGGAAAATATTTTTCTTATGGTTTCTGACCATCCTGATCTCATAATTATGTGACAATATCTACAGCTTAGACTAGAAAAATATCAAGTCATATTGAAATGCCATGAAACATTAAATAGTAATAATGGTGCCAAATTTATGAGATTTTCAAGTGAGTGTATGAAAGAATTGTATTACCTGTGCTCTGGCCTTGGCTATAATTATGGTTTTAATTACACATTTTCTATTGTTGGCTGGAGTTTATAGGTAATTATTCCATTAATATATCTTTTTTATTTGTATGTATCTCATGAATACAACATTAGGAAAATAGTAATTCTTCCTAACATACCCAACCTCCCACCCAGTCCCCCTTTCCTCCTCCCTCTCCTGTTTAGTCTGAGAAAGAAAAAGTAACAGAAAGGAAAGAATAAATGAAATAAAAATAAGAGATTTGTTCCTCAACAGAATAGACAAGAGCTATTCTATGTTATTGCTTCTAGAAGGCGATTTCACTGTTTTGTCCTCATTCCTCTTTTCCCTTCCTTCCTCCCCCTTCTTTTGTTTTAGAAATGTAGGTGTCTTTATGGCCGGCACCGTGGCTCAGCAGGCTAATCCTCCGCCTAGCGGCGCCGGCACACCAGGTTCTAGTCCCGGTCGGGGCGCCGGATTCTGTCCCGGTTGCCCCTCTTCCAGGCCAGCTCTCTGCTGTGGCCCGGGAGTGCAGTGGAGGATGGCCCAAGTGCTTGGGCCCTGCACCCCATGGGAGACCAGGAAAAGCACCTGGCTCCTGCCTTTGGATCAGCGCAGTGCGCCGGCCATGGCAGCCATTGGAGGGTGAATCAATGGCAAAGGAAGACCTTTCTCTCTGTCTCTCGCTCTCTCACTGTCCACTCTTCCTGTCAAAGAAGAAAAAGAAAAAAAAAAAAAGAAATGTAGGAGTCTTTAAAGAAGAATCCAAGTATGGTACATCTCTTGTGAGCTCTTAGACATAACTTTAACTTATGAGACACAGTAATACCTTCATTTAATACACTAAATGAAAGTTATTCTTGAGAGCAAGTTTTACTATTAAGTTTCACGATACAACTCTTTGGGGACAGAGGTCCTGTACAGGAAGGTAGTGCACAATGACTCTTGTTGTATCTTAACAATCCATGTTTCTTCCTCTCAAAATTTTCTCTGTTGTTTCAGTTAATTGGACTGTTATTTTTTTAAAAAACTTTTATTAAGTAAATATAATTTTCCGAAGTACAGTTTATGGATTACAATGGCTTTTTGCCCCCCATAACCTCCCTCCCACCCGCACCCCTCCCATCTCCCGCTCCCTCTCCCATTCCATTCACATGAAGATTCATTTTCAATTATCTTTATATACAAAAGATCAATTTAGTATATATTAAGTAAAGATTTCATTAATTGGACTGTTATTTACAATCAAATGCTTTCAGCTGTCAAAACTGATTCATCAAGGACAGTCTCTTCAACAAATGGTGCTGGGAAAGTTAGATATTTTCTGTGCAAAAGTATAAAATAATGCCTCTCTGTTATACCTTACACAAAAATCTACTCAAATTGAATCAAGGATCAAAATCTATGACCTGGCACCATCAAATTACTAGAAGAGAACAGTGGGGAAGACTGCAAGTCATTGGGATAGGCAAAGACTTCTTGGGAAAGACCCTAGAAGCATAGGCGATCAAAGAAAAAACAGACAAATTGGATTACACAAATGCAAAGGAAATACTCAGCGAAGTTAAGAGACAACTGAAAGAATGGGGGAAAATATATACTCCCTCCCTTTTTTCTCCACCCTCTTCTTTTCCCATTCTTATTTTTTACAGAGATCAGGTTTTCAGATATTTTTATATACTCATAAAATTAAACCTACACTAAGTAGAGTTCATCCATTAGTATGAAAATTAACCCTACACTAAGAGAGTTCATCCATTAGTATGAAAAAAAGGAAAAAAATATTGTTCCTTGACTGTCAAGGCAAAAGCTATTCAAAATCATTGCATCTTAAGTGTCAGTTTTACTCTGTATCTATAGATTACATTTTAGGTACTCTATTAGTTACCACAGATCAGAGAGACCATACGGTATTTGTCCTTTTGTGACTGGCTTATTTCACTAAGTATAATGGTATCCAGCTCTATCCATTTTCTTGCAAATGAAAGGATTTCAGTTTTTACCACTGTGTAGCATTCCATGGTGTATATATACCATAATTTCTTTGTCCAGTCCTCAGTTGATGGATATCTGGGTTGATTCCCTATTTTAGCTATTTTAAACTGAGTTGAGATGAACATGGGAGGAAAGAGCACTCTTTCATATGGCGATTTCATTTCCTTTGGATAAATTCTCGGAGTGGGATGGCTGGGTCATATAGTAGGTCTATAGTCAACTTTCCGAAATATCTCCATGTTGTCTTCCACGGTGGCTATACCAGTTTACATTCCCACCAACAGTGGATTAAGGTACCCACCTCCCCACATCCTAGCCAGAATTTGTTGGTTTCTGGATGAGGGCCAGTCTAATGGGGGTAAGGCAAGACTTCATTGTGATTTTGTTTGCATTTCCCTGATGGACACTGGAGAAACCCTACAAGACATTGGCATAGGGAAAGACTCTTGAAAAAGACCCCAGAAGCACGGGCAATCAGAGCTAAAATTAAAAAGGGATTACACCAAACTGAGAAGCTTCTCCACTGCAAAAGAAACACTCAGCAAACTGAAGAGGCAACCAACAGAATGGGAGAAATTATTTGCAAACTATGAATCGGACAAAGGATTAACTTCCAGAATCTATAAAGAGCTCAAGAAACTAAACAACCACAAAACGTACAACCTAGTCAAGAAATGGGCAAAGGACCTTAACAGACATTTTTTAAGAGAGGAAATTCAAATGCCCAACAGACTCATGAAAAAATGCTCAGGGTCACTAGCCATCAGGGAAATGTAAATCGAAGCCATAACTATTAGGTTTTGGCAAGTTTGTCAGTTGAGTCATTAAGATAGCACCTGCTTGCATCATGTTTCAACTCTTAATTTTATATGCAAACACAAGCATTACTTGCATTAACACAAAGATTTGTACAAACTTAATCAATGTTAGGTATATATTTGCAAGAAGTATAAATTATTGGACTTGGTAAGAAAAGCAGGCTGCACCAAAATCAACTTAGCATTATATGTTAATGCATTAATTATCCTTAAATGTTGAAAAGCGATGTGGTACAAATTTGAGTGTGTGAGTTCTTTTGTATTAGTTCTAGCAACAGTTCAAAATATATGGATATATAAAAATGTAATCTTTGATTTAAATTTTCACTGATACATTAAAGTCCCTCTTTGGAGATCCTTGAAGTCTATGTTGAGTACAAATAATCTTACGGAAACCTCATTTTGCACATGAGGATGCTAAGTGCTAAGGACCAGAGAAGTAAACTGAGTTGTTCAAGGCCATACAGGGAATTTGTTGCAGTGATAATTCTATAAAGAATTAGATATCCTGAAACATAAGCCATTGATCTATAAATATACTACTGCTTCCAGAGTTTAAGATTATAACATGTGGAAAATTAATGTTGGAAAATTAGTACTTGCTTTTCATTATGGTGAAAAATTTTTTGTACACTTATTTATGCATTGCATGAATTTTATTCAAGATATGTTTGCTATTTACTTGAAATATATAACAAATGATTACATCTATTTCCCAAAAGAATTATAGAAGCTATTACATATATGTGCTTAAAATTATTTGGTTATTTACTTGGCAATATGAAACATCACTGCATATTTGAAAACCTGAATGTAGTAAGTAACTTTGGTTTTAAGATACAATGTTAGGAACTAGTACTTTGGCACAATAGGTTAATCCTCTGCCTGGAGTGCCAGCATCCCATATGGGCACCAGTTCTAGTCCTGACTGCTCCTCTTCTGATCCATCCCTCTGTTACAGCCTGGGAAAGCAGTGAATGGTAGTCCAAGTCCCTGGACCCCTGAACCCACATGGGAGACCTGGAAGAAGCTCCTGGCTCCAGGATTTGGATCAGTGCAGCTCTGGCCAGCTGTTGTGGCCATTTAGGGAGTGAACCAGTGGATGGAAGACCGTTCTCTCTGTCCCTCTCTCTCACTGTCCATAACTCTACCTCTCAAATAAAATCTTTTGAAAAAGACATAGTGTTATATTTTAGGTTTCTTACTGTTTTGAGTAATGATTTTTAAAGACTATTTTATCAAAAATAAGGATTTTTGGTAACCATTATATTTTCAATTAAAACAGAATATTAATTAAGAATTCTCAAGGGAATAATTTAATAATGAATTATAATACATTAAGATGTTTCAAAGTGATAAAATAGGATTTCTTTGTGATCTCATTGAATGATATTCACTACCAAAGATATCTAGTGTTTAATCAGTTTATTTAAATTTTTTTCAATTTGATAGCTTTTTATTTTAACTTTTAGTTAGTTTTTAACAGATTCAATAGGTTTGTAGATACAATTCTAAGAATATATTGATACACCCATCCTTATTCCTTTCCATCGTCTTTCTTTCATTGCCCTCTTTTTTTAGCTTTTGAGATAGCATTATAAAGTTACACTATGGTAAGAAAAGCTTAATACTTCAGGGAATTAGTTTAAGAAGTATAAAACTAAAAACCCTAGTTTAGTGAGAATATAGAAAATGGCTATAAACAGTATTTGAATGAAAGAAATTGAAATTAAATGATAAAATCAATGTTTTAATTCCTTTACTGAAAGACTCAGAGAAAGTCTTTCATTATTTAACAAATGTCAGTCTGAAAATAAGGATTTAAAATGGATTATGTGTCATTACAGTGGAACTTCCCTCAAGTTCTCTTGACAGTTTCACAGAAACACTTTTCAATAAATTTAGACAGTTCCCCCTTGTAAATTTTAGTAATCATAATGCATTCCACACTGTATTTAATACTACCATATATTAAAAATAATGGATATTTCCTAGAAAGCTACTTAGCAAGTCAGGTCATGGAACTGAATCTTCACTTTCCACATGAGAAAAAGGAGGAACCGAGGACCCCACCAGCCTAAACCCCACACACAGCCCAGCTTCTTCCTAGTGACCACCGGTCCCAACTGTACAATCAGGGGAGATGCGGGGCTGTGCCACACAGCTGCCCAGGGATGGCTCTGGGTCCAGAAGTCTCTCAAGTAGATAAGGGGAAGGACACCGGGGGTTCTAGGTGCGAGTCCAGGCCGCACCTTGTGTACCAGAAGAGACCCAGAGAAGTGCTGTGCCAGCTGTGAGATGGGGCCCACGCATTCCAGAGACAACCTCTGGGAGCCCTGCATTCTGTCTTCAGGTCCACCAACTCCACCTCCTCCCCTCACTGTAGACACCCTACCCACCCACTCACCATTTCCCGGGGTCCTAAGAGTGTGGTGTCCAGTGGTGAAAGATCAGAGAGCAGGGGACACTGGGATACCTTCCGGAGTCTCCCAGCAGTGAAGCCCCTCCTTGGATTCTTTCTTCCCCTAGAAACTGGACTGCTATGGCATCAAGATCCTGCGTAGTTCATAGATTTACACCACCAGGCCTGACTGGACAGCTTGCATAGCCATCAGCATGCACGACACAAAAGACGCAACGAATCAGCATCCTGGATAGCAGTTACATAACTTCAGGCCACTCCAGATGGGAGAAGTGACAGGGAGGGCTTCGTGCAGGTCGCAAACCCGGCCCTGCAGTGGGAGGGTCTTTCACCGCTGGATCAGGCCACCTGCCTCCCCATGCTTTCTCCTGTGACTGTCCTGCCTGGAAACTGCAGTAACCTGCTTAAGGGGAATTGAAGTCTAATGGGGTTTATTGGCTTCTGGGACTTTTTGTTTTCTTCATAGTTCTCACTCATTTCTCTGTTGGGTCGTTTGTGAGTTTTTTTTAATATCAATCTTAAGAATGTTAACAGATGTTAAATAATCATTTTTCCTTTTAATCTCTGTTGTAGGGTATTTGTTTTCTAGTCTTCTTCTTGTCCTTAAATATTACTTTATAATTGTTTATTTTCTAGTACTTAGTAATTAGAGGATTTTATACACTAATCTTCCCAGTAATCTTGTTAGAGTTATCAGTTGTATTTTAGATTTTATGAATTATCTCTATATGTGTCAGCCTAAACATATATATATAATATGTATGATACATATAAACTATTTATTCCTTCAAAATTGATCTTTACTTTTTTTTTTTTTTTTTTGCTGTTTTATTTACCTCACTACCCCTCCAGTATGAAGTTGAAAAAAAAATAGCTGTGGCATCTTGGTCTAGGCTTGCTTCCAGGGAAAAAGCTTTCAAAGATCCTGTATTAGGTGTGTTTTTCTTGTAGGTCCTTTTGATCTTGATCAGATTGAGGAAGTCACTTTTTGTTTGTTCTTACTGATAGCAAGTTTTTTAAATAGATACTGAATTATATTAAATGTTTTTCAACATTTACTCAAAATGATCATGTGATTTTTTTTATATTTTTCACCTACTTGTTTGGGAATCTTAACAACTCCTGTACTTTTTACTTTCTCTTGCTTATAGTTGATCTATTATGTTTTCATACACAATTTAATTTATTATAATAACACTTTGCTTAGGATATCCATATCTCTGTTTATAAAGGTTTCCTTTAAAAATTATTTCAAATCCTGATCCACTTTCATCATCATCAATGTGATACTAGTTTTCCAAGAGAAATTTAAATATATTCTCTGCTTATTCCTACTTACATAGGTCTGGGAAGTATAAGTGTTCTTTCTTCTTTAGAAGTTTTGAGTAAGGATGGACCTGAAATTTTCCTTGTTTTGTTTGTTGGAGCTTTCAAAATGTGATTCAACTTACTTGATTTATATAGGAATTTTTCTATTTTATGTTACATACATGTTTTGGGAATGTGATTTTCAAAATATGGTGGGTTTTGATCTCTCTAGTCACAATTTTGCTCCTGAGAATTTCATTCACTTTTCTTAGTATCTTGGTAAAGCCTACAAAAGAATGATCCTGTTTTAATTCCTGAAAGTGGTTATTTGTGCGACTTTTCCCTCCATTTCCTTAATTGCTTTTAATAATGTTTTATTAACTTGTTAACATTTTTTAAATCATTGTATATTTTTATTTGCTTCTAGTAACTTTTACAGCTTTTCATAAGGTTTGCTGTTATCTTCTTGCTTTAATTAACTATTCTTTCAGTTTTTTCTTTATAATTGTTAACAAGCTGTAATGATTGCTTTTCATTGTTTCATTTTAACATAATCATTGAAGGCTGTAAATTATCTCTAGGCACTGATTTACTGCATCCTCTTCATTCTCTTGTGTGTTTCCAACCCTGGTATGTCCAAGCCCTGTGTTTCTCCCAGTGTCTCCAATCCCATGTACCTACAGCAATCGCAGTCTACAGGTGTCTTCACTTCTGTGTTTTAAACCCATATGTTCTGGTTGGAATTGTAGTGTTTTAACTATGGGGGACTCGTTTATGCTTACATGCCCAGGTAAGCACAGCACATCATCTACCCTTTCCATGGCTGCAGTAAAATGTCCCAGATATCCTAAGGTAGGCATTTCCTTACGTACTGCTGACTGCAAGTGATTTGTTCACTTCTACATTAATTTTTCAAAACAAAAAGACTGCTGTAATTGTTGATTTTTTTTTCCTTTATGGTGATATTTGTTAACTGCTGACATGTGTTTATGTGAATGAGATTCATATGCCTGATCTTTCTATCAATACATTCAACATTCTGGTGTGACCTGAATGGGAAAACTCTGCCATCATAGAGTGTATTTGAGAAAGGTGGGTCAGATAATATCTTTTAAAGTAAAAATAGTTTATATTTTTAAATGAACTGAGAAAAAATAGAACTCTGTAACAACAGATTGTTGCACAAGGGAAAAGGATCTTTAGCTAAAATAGTTTGAAAGGCTTCACTAATGCATAATATTTAAGCTTAAATCATAATAATGGGGTGTAATTTTCAATAAGGAAGTGAATATTCAAACTGAGGAAGCAAACCACATATTTAATTATATTAATGAAGGAGAGAACAATGTGGGTGTGTAATCAAAAGATAGAAGTTGACTGGCACCCAGGTTCAATAGGCTAATCCTCCATCTAGCGGCACCGGCACACCGGGTTCTAGTCCCGGTAGGGGCACTGGATTCTGTCCCGGTTGCCCCTCTTCCAGGCCAGCTCTCTGCTATGGCCCGGGAGTGCAGTGGAGAATGGCCCAAGTGCTTGGGCCCTGCACCCCACTGGAGACCAGGATAAGGACCTGGCTCCTGCCTTCGGATCAGCGAGGTGCGCCGGCCACAGCCCACCGGCCGCGGCAGCCATTGGAGGGTGAACCAACGGCAAAAGGAAGACCTTTCTCTCTGTCTCTCTCTCTCACTGTCCACTCTGCCTGTCAAAAAAAAAAAAGATAGAAGTTGATACTTTTTCCTTACTGAACATTATGGTTAGTGGTGCATTAAGCCTGTGATTATAAAGTGCAATGAAATACATTTTTGGAAAAAATTTTTAAAATAAAAGAAACAAAGGGGGGGCTGTTGAGGGAAGGAAAAAGGAGGATTGGAAGTATGCTTATGGTCTTAGAATTGTACATGAAAATACAAGAAATCTGTTCTATTTATTTTATTAAAAATTTAAACAAATGCAGTTTTAAAAAGTTGATTGACTTGGAAAAGGGTGAAAAAAGTGAAACACTGTGACTATAGTTAATAACAATGAATTCTATTATCAAAAATTGTTGAGAAAATGGATTTAAGGAGTTTTAACTTAAAATATATGCAAGGTGAAATTTATTTTAATTCACTTTCTTTAGTCATTCCACAATGCATACATATTTCAAAATAATATATACAGTGACACTCTAAAATTCTTGTAAAATGAAACAAATATTATTTTGGTTCAAAAAACTTGAAATCCAAATATAGATTTCGTAATACATATTTTAAATGAGCTTTTAAAGACACCCTTATATGCATAGATTTCACATTTTCTTGCACCAAAATAAAGTTACTTTTGAATTCATTCTTTTCAAACTTTTTGAAATACACAACATACAAAACAAATGAATACACAATGTTTGTATTTTAACTTTTAAGTAAGATATGTTTGTCAAATGAATAAATAATAAAATCAGTACTGGTAGATTTTAAGTGTGGAGGTCTTTTTTGTCTATGCTGTTTGGTGTTTTAAATAGTTCATTTTTCTTGTTGAGACTGGATTGTAGACATGTAAGAATAAATGGTGAGATCCAGTTATGAGACTAATCTTGCTGAGTGCACCATCATTGACTTACCTAATGCTTTTCTAAAGGCGTCTTTAATGTTGTCCTCCAATTTTTCCTATTTATTTGTTGATTGATTGCTATTATAAGCAACACTGTGAGGAACATCCTGTGTAGGTGTCTTTGTGGTCTGTTCCTTTTGGTTTCTTAGAAGAAATTCCTAGAAATGAAATTACTATGTCAAAAGGCATGATCAGTCTAAGCGTTCATCATACAGGAATCCTATCCTTAGAAGGCATGGTTCCTCAGCTGTGGGCATTTGAGGAAAGGTAAATTAGGGGTTAATTGTTGTGGGAGCATTGATCTTTCTTTCCTTTCAATTAGGAACCACTGTTGGAGCATTATTAATAGCCACGGCTGACAAGGGAAGATTTTTCTCTTCAGTAGAATGTTACTACAATCATGTGAAGTGAAGATAGAGTTATAAGAGAAGTATTTTGTTGTTGCTGTAGATTTCTCAACAATGTTGCAGTGAATTCATTTCTGAGAGGAGGAGCGTGGTGGGGGCAAGAGGCGCAGAGTCACCACACAGACCCTGGGAGTCGGGTGAAAGCAGGCTTGAGGCGAGCAGCCTGCAGACACGTTTATTACAGTTGGTACAACATCTTATATAGGCAAGACCAGCCAATCTGGTCAGGGGGCAGTCTATGCCCCAACCAATCACAGCCTGTTGCTAGGCAGTTTCCAAAGCCATCCAATCACAGCCTGTTGCCAGGCAGGCTCTGTGGCCAAGTGGGTTTCAAAGCCATTCCTGAGTAACTGACACTCGCTTGCAGTGGGACTTTGGCATGGCCTTCTCATTCCACCACATTTCCCCCTTTTCATTTAGTTTTGAGTAATGGGAGTCATGATTCTTGGCCATACCATTGTTGACCCCATTTCCATGTAGTCTCCATACACAGCTGTGCCTGTCTTAGGTTGTCCCCCAGGGAATCTTACCCATCATTGACTAACCAGTGCTCAAATCGAGAGACCACAAGATTGCTTGCTCAGATAGGGGTAGGAATGAGGAATAATGGTTATCAGGAATGGCATGACCGCACACAGGCTGTGGGTCATTTGAGTGGCTGACCAGAGCTAGTGGGGTATAAAGTAGTAGCAGATGTGGCTATGGGCAGTTTCTCAGGGTAGGATGATAGGGCAGGTGCATCTGCTAACAAGGCGGAATCTCAGTCTTGTTCAGCTGGTTCTTGTTGGCTGTCAGTTGCAGGCTTGAGGTTTCTGGCTGGTACCCAAAAGGGCTGTTCCACATTCTCTGGAAAGATTCAAACATATCCTCAACCTTTTGTTGGTTAACAGAGGGTGTGGTCCTTTCCATTCTCCTGTCAGGGGCTCTTCCCACCTAACCATAGGGGCTGGGGTCTGGGATGGAAAGGATCCCCAGTGTTTATAAGCTGGGCTGATCCCTTGGGAATCAAAAGTAAGAAAATTGATAGTGAAAAGGACCTCAGTCAAAGCAAGCTGTGGGTCTGGGGGGCATATGATTGTTTTTCTGTCTTTGTAAGAGATCTTTAATCGTCCTATGACTTCTTTCAATGATTGCCTGTTCCTGTGGGTTGTATGGGATACCTGTGGCAGGCAGGCTGTATGTTCCAAGATTTCAGGAAGGAATTAAATTCCTGTGATGTATACACTGGCCCATTTCACTTTTTATGGTCCAGGGGACACCAAGGACCAGCATGGCTGATTTAACCACCTTTATCACATTACTAGACTTTTCTACGGATGGGGCTGTTGCAAATACAGCCTTTGAATAAGTATCAACCACCGCATGGACAAACTTAAGTTTACCAAAGGAGTTAATGTGGGTGACGTCCACTTGCCATTGCTTATTAGGAGCAAGGCCTCACAGGTTCACTCATGCTTGTTGCAGTGGGCCTAACGGGGCAAGGGGTGCACAATTCTTACAAGAGTGCACTAGGTGTTTGCATCGACTCATTGTTAGCTCTGGGAGAAGCAATTTTATGCTGCTTGCTGGCATATGAAATTTTTGGTGTAAAATACGGGCTTGTTCTAAGTGTCCAATGGAAGATGAGTTGCAGGAGATAAGACGATCAACCTTTCTGTTGCCTTGGAAAATAAAGCCAGGTAACCCAGTATGTGATCTTACGTGTGAGATATACCATGAGTATTTTCTGTTTTCAGTTAGCTCTTTAAGTGTTGTGATCATCTGCTCAATTGGGTTAAAGACTGCAAAAGGGATCGTCTTTGCTACCTGTGCTGAGTATTTACTGCCCAAAAATATATTTACAGGTCCAACTTGGCTAAGGAGTAGAACCTTGACTATTGCTCTTATTTCTCCCAACTGTACTGATCCCCCATGGGGTTCTACATGGATCTTATCTTTTTCTGTTAAAGATTTGATCACTATTCCAAAGAGTGACTTGTTGGCATCCTTAAAATCACATGGTGCCATGGGTATAGGTTGATTAGCAGGGAAAGCATGTTTTGGACAGTGTATTTCTAAGGTTTGTTGTGCCTGGAGTAGCCTGTCTACTGGCAGGTGATTGTCAACCTGTCCTGGGAAATTTATCATTAAAGTTTGAAAGAGCATGCTATTCTGCATTAGTGTCAACAGTTCTAATTGTGATAGTGGTAGGAACACTATGTCTGGATCTTTGTTAAATATCTTATTGGTATAATATCTTAATTTAAGTCCCATCATAAGCATGGCATCTACTTTGTTTACTGTTTTACAACAATCACTCCAGGCTATATGCACCCAAAAAAGTGGTCTGTGTTGTTGCCAAATAACTCCTAAGGGGGCCTTGAGGGTAGATATGGTCATGGCACATAGAGGCACATGAGGGTCATATCTAAAGGTTTTTAAATTTGACAACTGGGTGTTAATCTTTTCTATAGTGGATTTGGCAGCTGGTGTCAATGTGATTTTTTGAGGAAGAGCTATTTCCCTTAGTCAGTAAATCATATAGCAGTCGGCATTCTGCAGGTATTAGCAAAGGAAGGGCTTCAGCCAATTGATTTGGCCACAGAGTTGCTGAAGGTCATTAAGTGAGTATTTATGCTTGACTTTTAGGTTTGGGCCCATTGGAGATATAGGGGAGGAGATTTGATAACCCAAGGATTGAAAGGGAGGAAAATGTTATAACTTTTCTTTGGCAATAGACAAACCCCTGGGTTTAATTGTAAATTTCTTACTGTCTCACTTAGACTGGCATTCAGAATTGCTGCATTCTTGTGAGCAAGTAAGATATCATCCACATAATGTATGACCAAGCACTGATCTTTAAGTGGGCTGGTCGCATGAGAAACGTATCTTTGGCAAATGGCAGGGATATTTTTTCATGCCTTGTGGGAGTACTGTCCACAGGAATCTTTTTGCAGGGAGCTGGAAATTGGGCTCCCATACTGTAAAGGCAAAGTAAGCCTTATCCTGCTCCGCAATGGGAATGGAGAAGAAGCAATCTTTGATATCAATGGTAACTATGTGGTATCCATTAGGAATGGACCCTGGATGGGGAATACCAGCCTGGAATGTTCCCATCTTTTTTATGTTTTGTTAATGGCTCTCAAATCCTGTAGAAGCCTACATTTTCCCTGTTTCTTTGGTATCACAAAAATGGGCGTGTTATGAGGGCTAGCAGAAGGTTCTGTGTGTCCCTTTTCCAATTGTTCCTGTACAATTCTTTAAGGATGCTACGTTTGGGTTGTATTATTGGCCACTGCTCTACCCAGATGTTTCCTGTTTTTTTTCCCATTCAATGGGGATTGGGTCTGGCTTTTGTATGAGGTGAGCAGTGGCCTCTAGAATTGGGGGTGAATCCTACTTGTAGGTTCTGCATTAAAGCTGCTGGCTTGTGGAGATTTGTGATCTGTAGTAAGGACCGCTTGCATTTGTGAGAGCACATCTCTCCCCCATAAGGTCATGGAAACCTCAGCAATTAGTGGAAAGATGGTTCCTGTGTCTCCATGTCATCTCGCCAAGTTACAGGTGTGAAGACCTGATCAGCCAATTTTAATCCTCCAACACCTTGGAGGTCAGGTCCAGGTACTGTCTACCAATGTTGAATTTTTCTTGCATCCCTAGCTTTTAAGACAGTAACATCTGCTCCCGTATCAATTAAACCCACAAAGGCAATGTCATCTAAATATAGGGTCAATTTTGATCTCAGATTGAGATAGGCATTGACTAGTTAATGGTGGTGGGGCTCCCTCTTACTTGCTGTGCTGAGAGCTGCCCCACTGGGAGTTTAAAGGCTTGGTCTTGCCATCTTTTGCCCAGTGAAAGCCCTTTTTACATCTGGGACACAGCTTTTTGGGCTTGCCCCATCTTTTAGCGTTTGGGCAGTTTTGCCGTAGGTGTCCTACTTCCTGGCATCCCCAACAAACTGGAGGGTCATTAGAATTCTTTGTGTTCAATTTGTTAATGGCTGCAGTTAGGGCCTGTATGGGTGTATCAGCAGGGTTTACCTCCTTTGTGGCTACTATCCATTTAGAAATGTCTTCATTATGGACCAGGGCAATTACAGCTTTTTTTTAAATTTTTTTATTTTTTTAACTTTTTTTTAACTTTTATTTAATGAATATAAATTTCCAAAGTACGGCTTATGGATTACAATGGCTTCCCCCCCATAACGTCCCTCCCACCTGCAACCCTCCCCTTTCCCACTCCCTCTCCCCTTCCATTCACATGAGGATTCATTTTCGATTCTCTTTATGTACAGAAGATCAGTTTAGCATACATTAAGTAAAGATTTCAACAGTTTGCTCCCACACAGAAACATAAAGTGAAGAATAATAGATGATTTTTTAAATGATGATGAAATCAGACCAGACCTATTGTCATATTTAATCCCAGTGAGAGTCAAGTTGGGAATTGATAATTTCTTCTTTTTTTTTTTTTTTTACAGATCAGTTTAGTATACATTAAGTAAAGATTTCAACAGTTTGCACCCCCATAGAAACACAAAGTGAAATATACTGTTTGAGTACTCGTTATAGCATTAAGTCTCAATGTACAGCACATTTAGGACGAAGATCCTACATGAGGAGTAAGTGCACAGTGACTCCTGTTGTTGACTTTACAAATTGACACTCCTGTCTATGGCATCAGTAATCTCCCTATGCACCAGTCATGAGTTTCCAAGGCTATGGAAGCCCCTTGAGTTCTCCGACTCTTATCTTGTTTAGACAAGGTCATAGTCAAAGTGGAGGTTCTCTCCTCCCTTCAGAGAAAGGTACCTCCTTCTTTGAAGACCCGTTCTTTCCACTGGGATCTCACTCACAGAGATCTTTCATTTAGGTGTTTTTATTATTTTTATTTATTAAAAATTTTTTTTTTGCCAGAGTGTCTTGGCTTTCCATGCCTGAAATACTCTCATGGGCTTTTCAGCCAGATCAGAATGTCTTTAGGGCTGATTCTGAGGCCAGAGTGCTGTTTAGGACATCCGCCATTCTATGAGTCTGCTGAGTATCTTGCTTCCCATGTTGGATCACTCTCCCCTTTATTTATTCTATCAGTATTAGCAGGTACTAGACTTGTTTATGTGCTCCCTTTGACTCTTAGTCCTTTCATTATGATCAATTGTGAACTGATATTGATCACTTGGACTAGTGAGATGGCATTGGTACATGCCACCTTGATGGGATTAAATTGGAGTCCCCTGGTATGTTTCTAACTCTACCATTTGGGGCAAGTCAGCTTGAGCATGTCCCAAATTGCCTCTTCGGTAGCACCTTCCCAAGCTAATTGTCTTGATTGGGGCCAGGCAGTAGTCTTTTCTCTACTGCCTCCAAGACT
Source organism: Oryctolagus cuniculus (assembly GCF_964237555.1). NCBI lineage: Eukaryota > Metazoa > Chordata > Mammalia > Lagomorpha > Leporidae > Oryctolagus > Oryctolagus cuniculus. The sequence continues at coordinate 139,391,705 of NC_091439.1, read as the reverse complement.
CTGGCAAGGAAATTGGGGAACCATTCACCTGGGCCTTGAACTAGATTTCTAAAGAGCTGAATGTAATCAGGAGGATTAATATTTTTTAAGGCCTTAATTGCCAAATCTCTGACCTGATCAAAATAGGCAACTACTCCAATGCGGGCCTGTTCTTGAGGATAAATGTAGGTGCCACGGCTTGTAAGCATATCAAAGGTTACTGCTATTCCATAGGGAGCATTATTCCTTGCCACAGTTTCAGCCTCTTCCTGATAGGAGGCTTTCCACTGTAAGAACTGTGGTCTCGACAAACATGCTTTGAGCAGTGCAACCCAGTCAAAATGAGCTTGAAGGGTTGCTGAGGTTGTGTGAGCACCTGTTCAACGTAGGGAGAGTCAGGACCTGACTGTTGAGAAGCCTTTCTTAGCATAGTAAGGTCCTTTATGGGTGTTGGAATCCAGGGCCTGAATTCTGCATCCTCTCCTACATTAACAGCAAATGTGCAGGTGGGATGGGGTCTAGCAGCTGCCCTAAGAGCTGGGAGTGTCAGAGTACTGCCACAAATGTGTGTGGACGGGATGACCCCGCATGAGTTATTGTCTAGAGGTCCTCTAAGTTCATCACACAGGTATGTGGGGGTGGCTGACTAGGCATTGCTACCTATTTGCTACCTTGTTTGTTTGCTACCTTGTTTGCTACATTGTCATTTTCACTGTGGGAGCTCTCTCTCCCTAAATCATCAACTGTTGTCTGTGAGACATGGACCTGGAGTGACAGGCTCTTATCACTCACAGATTCACTATGCTTGGTAATCTGTGTGCGCTTCTGAGAGGGTGTATCTTTCCCATGTCTGAGCACTTAAGAGCGGCATGGCATGCCAACTCTAGCCAAAGGAAAGACATGTACAGTACTGCTGCCATAACAAAGCAAATTCCTAGCACCTCAGCAGCTGATGGCATTTTGCAGGAGGTTTCCCTATGTTAGACAAACAGATAGTGGTGTATCAGGCTGTAAGTATGTCCTGTGCTTAGTGGGGGACTTCCTTGATTTGTTAGGTCAAGGCCGTATGCTCACATGGTGTCTCCGGACCATCACCTCTCTTGAGTGAGGGAAGATGACTTGGTTCCAAATTCTGGGATGATTGGTCCCTTATGTGAATTTGCTGGTTGATACAAAAGTAAATGGAGGAGCCAAGAGTCCGCATACGCTTCTGGGCAGTGTGTGCCTAACCTGGGGTCACTTAGACTGAGGCCAAGGACAAGGAAAGGGGCATAGGAGGGGGTTCTGTGCTCACCCTCACAGAACCGAACAGCACACAAAACACCGAGGGGCCTTCTTGCCAAAATCCAGGGGGACCTCGCCAAGTCCGACAGCTGTCTCTTTCTCAGTCACCTTGGTGCACCAGATGTTGTAATTGATTTCTCAACAATGTTGCAGTGGATTCATTTCTGAGAGGAGGAGCGTGGTGGGGGCAAGAGGTGCAGAGTCACCACACAGACTCTGGGAGTCGGGTGAAAGCAGGCTTGAGGAGAGCAGCCAGCAGACTTGTTTATTTCAGTTGCTACAACAGCTTATATAGCCAAGGCAGCCAATGCGGTCAATGGGCGGTCTATGCCCCAACCAATCACAGCCTATTGCCAGGCAGTTTCCAAAGCCATCCAATCACAGCCTGTTGCCAGGCAGGCTCAGGTGCCATGTGGGTTTCAATGCCGTTCCTGAGTATCTGACGCTCATTTGCCAGCAGCCACCTTGGCATGGCCTTCTCATTCCACCACACATGGAGTTCTGGCTGCACACTGAGAGGTACTCAGGGGAGCTAAGGAGTTGGGGTTCTGACAGCAGAGTGACAGGTTCTGGGTCAATTAGGGGAAGGCAGGAGAGCTAAGGACTTGGTGTTCCTGCCGCAGACCGACATGCTCCCGGTACTGTCATGGGCAGGCAGGGGAGCCAACGAGGTGGGGTTCTGGCCCCAGACTGACAGGTTCCCAGTTCCATCAAGGGCAGGCAGGGGATCCAAGAGGTGGGGCTGTAGTCCTAAACTGACAGGTTCTCAGGCCAGAAAGAGGCAGTCAGGGGAGCCAAGGAGTTGGGGTTCTGGCCGCAGAATGACAGGCTCTGGTTTCAGTCAGGGGCAGGCAGGGTAGTGTAAGAGGATGGTGTTCCTGCCACAGACATACAAGTTCCCTGTCTAGTCAGGGACAAGCTGGGGAGCTAAGGATGTGGGGTTCTGGCTGCAGATGGACAGGTTCACGGTCCATATGGCCAGGCAGGGAAGCTAAGGCATTCTGACTAAGGTTCTATCTGCAGAATGACAGGTTCCTGGTCCCATCAGGGACAGTCAGGGGAGCCAAGGAGGTTGGTTCTGGCCACAGACTGACAGGTTCAAGTCTATCAGGTGCAGGCAGGGGAGCTGAGGACATGGGGATCTGGCCACAGGCTGACAGGTTCCCGTTGCTGTCAGGGGCTGTTAGGGGAGTCTAATGAGGTGGGGTTCTGGCTACAGAGTGACAGATTCCCGGCCCCATCAAGGAAAGTCAGGGGAGCCAAGAGGGTTAGGCTCTGGTTGCAGACTGGCAGGTTCCAGCTCCCGACACAGGTAGACAGGGGAGCCTAAGGAGGTGGGGTTCTGGCCACAGATTACAGTTGTGGGTCCACCAAGGGTAGGTAGGGGTGCTGATGGGGTGGGGTCCTGGCTGCAGACTGACAGGTTCCTGGTCCAGTCAGGGGCAGGCAGCGTAGCCTAAGGAGGTGGGGTTTTGGCCACAGAATGACAGGTTTCTGGTCCCATCAGGAGTAGTCAGGGAGCTAAGGACATGGGGTTCCTTCCGCAGACTGACAGATTCCCGGTCCAGTCAGGGGCAGGCAGGGGAGTGGAGTTTTGGCCACAGACTGACAGGTTCCTGGTCCAGTCAGGGGCAGTCAGAGGAGCCAAGGAGGTGGGGTTCTGGCCACAGACTGACAGGTTCCCAGTCCTGTCAGGGGCACTCAGTGGAAACTAAGGGGGTGGGGTTTTGACTGAAGACTGACAGGTTCCCGGTCCAGACAGGGGCAGTCATGATAGCCAAGGAGGTGTGGTTCTGACTGCAGAATGACAGGTTCCAGATCCATTAGGGGCAGTTGGTGGAGCCAATGAGGTGGAGCTCTAGCTGCAGAGTGACAGGTTCCTAGTCAATTAGGGAAAGCCAAGGGATCGAAGGACAAGGGGTTCCTGCTGCAAACTGACAGGTTCCCGGTACTGTCAGGGGCAGGCAGGGGAGACAACAAGGTGGGGTTCTGCCCCAGACTGCCAAGTTCCTGGTCCCATGAGGGCAGGCAGGGGAGCCAAGGAGGTGGGGTTCTGGTGACAGACTAACAGTTTCCCGGTCCCATCAGTGGCAGGCAGGAGAGCAAAGAGGTGGGGTTCTGGTGGCAGACTGACAGGTTCCCAGTCCAGTCAGGGGCAGGCAGGGGAGCCAAGGAGGTGTGGTTTTGGCCACAGAGAGCATGATTCTGGGTCTATCTGCAGCAGACAGGGGAGGTAAGGGGGTAAGGTTCTGGAAAGATGACAGGTTCTTGGTCCAGTCAGGGGCACTCAGGGGAGCCAAGGAGGTGGGGTTCTGGTGACAGACTGACGGGTTCCCATTCCATTGAGGGCAGGCAGGGAAGTCTAAGGAGGTTGGTTCTGTCTGCAGACTGAAAGGATCCCAGCCCCATCAGGGGGACTCACTGGAGCCTAAAGGGTTGGGGTTCTGGCTGCAGAGTGACAGGTTGCAGTTCCAGTCAGGGGCAGGCAGGGGAATGAAAGAGGGTGGGGTTCCTGCCACAGACATAAAAGTTCCTGGTCCCATCAAGGGCAGGAAGGGGAGCTAAGGGGGTGGGGTTCTCACCACAGACAGACATGTTCCTGGCCCAGTATGGCACGGCAGGGGAGCTAAGGCGTGGGATTCTGGCTGTAGACTGCAGGTTCCCGGTCCCATCAGTGGCAGTCAGGGTAGCCAAGGAGGTTGGTTCTGGCCTCAGAGTGACAAGTTTCGGTCCAGTAATGCCAGGAAGGGGAGTTAGCTACATGTGGTTCTGGCCACAGACTGACAGATTCCTGGTCCAGTATGGTCAGGCAAGGGAGCTAAGGGGTTGGAGTTTTGGCCGCAGACTGACAGGTTCCGGGTCCTGTCAGGAGTACTCAGCGGAGACTAGAGGGTGGGGTTCTGGCTGCGGGCTGACAGGTTCCTGGTCCAGTTAGGGGCAAGTCAGGGGAGCAAAGAAGTTAGGGTCCTAGTGGCAGACTGACACATTCCGGAACCATTTGGGGTGGGCAATGAGCCCAGGAGCTGGGGTTCTGGCCACAGACTTACAGGTACTGGGTCCAACAGGGGTAGGCAGTTGAGCTAAGGAATTTGGGTTCTGGCTGCACTCTCACAGGTTCCTGGTCCAGTCAGGGGCAGTAAGGGGAGCTAAGGACATGGGGTTCTGGCAGCAACTGACAGGTTCCCAGTCCCCTCAAGGGCACTCAGTGGAGCCAAAGTGGGTGGGGTTCTGGCCACAGACTCACGGGTTCCATTTCCAACAGAGGTAGGCAGTGGAGCTAAGGATGTGGGATTTGGCTGCACACTGACAGGTTCCTGGTCCAGTCAGGAGCTAAGGACGTGAGGCCGCATGCAGAATGACAGGTTCCTGGTCCCATCAGGGGCAGCCAAAGGAGCTAAGGATGTGGGATTCTGGCGGCAGATTTTCAGGTTCCATGTCCATGTGGAGTAGGACAGGGAGACAGGGTGGTGGGGTTCTTTCTGCAGACTACAGGTTCCAGGTCTATCAAAGGCAAGCGGGCAGCTAAGGACGTGGGGTTTTGGCCACAGACTGACAGGTTCCTAGTTCTGTCAAGGGCACTCAGTGGAGCCAAGCTGGGTGGGGTTTTGGCTGCAGACTGACAGGTTCCTGGTCCAGTCAGGGGCAGTCAGGGGAGCCTAAGGAGGTGAGGTTCTGGCCACAGACTGACAGGTTCCTGGTCCAGTCAGGGGCAGGCAGGGGAGCTAAGGACGTGGGATTCCTTCCGCAGACTGACAGGTTCCAGGTTGAGTCAGGGGCAGACAGATGAGCTTAAGGGGGTGAGGCTCTGGTCGCAGACTGACATGACCTGGTCCTGTTAGGGGCAGGCAGGGGAGCCTAAGGAGTTGGGGTTCTGGACTCAGACTGACAGGTCCTGGTGCAGTATGTCCAGGAAGGGGAGCAGATGGAGTGGGGTTGTGGTCACAGACTGAGAGGTTCCTGGTCCCATCAGGGAAAGGCAGGGGAGCTAAGGAGTGGGGTTCTGGTTGCAGACTGACAGGGTTTCAGTTCTGTCAGTGGCAGTCAGGGAAGCCATCGAGGTGGGGTTCTGGCGGGAGACTGACAGGTTCCCAGTCCAGAATGGCCAGGCAGGGGAGCTAAGGGGTGGGGTTTTGGCGGCAGACTGATAAATTCCCAGTCCCATCAGGGGCAGGAGGGGGAGCCAAGGAGGTGGGGTTCTGGCCACAGACTGAGAGGTTCTGGGTCCATTAGGGGAAGTCAGTGGAACCAAGGATGTGGGGTTCTGGCCACAGACTGACAGGTTCCACCTCCATCAGGGGCAGGCAGAGGAGCTAAAGTGGTTGGTTTCTGGTCACACACTGACAGGTTCCAATCCTGTCAGGGGCAGTCAGAGGAGCCAATGACGTGGGGTTCTGTCAGCAGACTGACAGGTTCCCAGTCCCGTCAGCGCCACTCAGTGGAGACTAAGGGGGTGGGGTTCTGGCTGCTGACAGGTTCCTGGTCCCCTGAGGGGCAGGCAGGTGAGCTAAGGACATGAGATTCCTGCCACAGATTGAAAGGTTCCCAGTCCCGTCAGGGGTAGGCAGGGTATCCTAAGGAGGTGGGGTTTTGGCCACAGACTGACAGGATCCTAGTACAAAATGTCCAGGCATGAGAGCTAATGGGGAGGGTCTGGTCGCAGACGGACAGGTTCCCTGTCCAGTATGGCCAGGCATAAGGTGAAAAGGTCCTTGAGGTGAAAAGGTCATGTCAAGATGGCCACCAAGGTGAAAAGGTCATGCCAAGATGGCCGCTGAGAACAGAAATTGCCTGGCAATAGGCCATGATTGGGTGGCTTCGGAAACCACATGACAACAGAGGAATCCACATGACAACACAGCCTGACTGACAGCAGGCCATAATTGGATGGTTTCAGAAACCACATGACAACAGAGGAAACCACATGACAACACAGCCTGACTGATGGCAGGCCGTGACTGGATGGTTTCAGAACCTGCCTGGCAACAGACTGTGATTGGATGGTTTTGGAAACTGCCTGGCAACAGGCTGTGATTGGTTAGGGCATAGACCGCCCCTTGACTGGATTGGCTGTCTTGGCTATATAAGCAGCTGTAGCAACTGAAATAAACCAGTCTGCTGGCTGCTGGCCTCAGGACTGCTCTCACCCAACTCCCAGGGTCTGTGTGGTGACTCCGCACCTCTTGCCCCCACCACGCTCCTCCTCTCAGAACACATCCTCTCAGGAAGAAATAAACTTCCACAGTTTCTTGGCTCACCTGAGTGCCCCTGACGAGAACGGGAACCTGTCAGTCTGTGGCCAGAACCCCACCCACTTTTCTCCACTGCCTGCCCCTGCTGGACGAGGAATCTTTCTTTCTGCTTCCTGGACCCCACCTCGTCTCCTCTGCCTGCCCCTGATGGGACCAGCAACCTCGAAGTCTGCAGCCAGAACCTCACCTCCTTAGCTCCCCTCCCTACCCCAATGGACCTGGAACCTGTCAGTCTGCCGCTAAAACCACAGCTCATTGGCTCCCCTGACTGCCACTGATGGGACCGGGAACCTCTCAGTGTACGACCAGAAACCCACAACCTTAGCTCCTCTGCCTGCCTCTGATGGACCCGGAACCTGTTAGTCTGTGGCCAGAACCCCACCTCCTTGGCTCTCCTGACTTCCCCTAATGGGCCTGGAACCTGTCAGTCTGTGGCCAGAACCAATCTCCCTGACTCCCCTGACTGCTCCTGACAGGACCAGTAACCTGTCAGTGGGCTGCCAAAATCCCACATCCTTAGACTCCCCTGCCTGGCCTTACCGGAACAGGAACCTGTAATTCTGCAGTCAGAACCCCACATCCTTAGCTCCCCTTCCTGACCCTGACTGGACCGGGAACCTGTCAGTCTGCAGCAAAATCTCCATGTCCTTAGCTCTCCTGCATGGCTACACTTGACCGGTAACCTCTCAGTCTACGGCCAGAACCCAACTCCCTTAGTCTGCCTTGCCTGCCCCTGACTGGACCAGAAACCTGTCAGTCTGGGGCCAGAACCCCACCTCCTTGGTTACCCTGCCTGCTCCTGATGGGACCTGGATCCTGTCAATCTGGGGCCAGAAGGCCAACTCCTTGGCTCCCCTGATGCCCCTGACAGGACCAGGAACCTGTCAGCCTGTGATAAGAACCTCATGTCCTTAGCTCCCCTGCTTGCCCATGATGGAACCGGGAACCTGTCAGTGTGGGGCCAGAACCCCATCCCCTGAGGCTGCCCTGAGTGCCCCTGAAGGAAACGGGAACCTGTCAGACTTTGGCCAGAACCCCACATCCTTGGTTCCCCTGCCTGCCCTTGATGGGACTGGGAATCTTTCAGTCAGAAGCAAGAACCCCACCCCTTAGCTCCCCTGCATACCCTGACAGGACCAGGAACCTGTCAGTCTGCGGCCAGAACCCCAAGTCTTTGGCTCACCTGTTTATCCCTGACTGGACCAGAAATCTGTCCATCTGTGAACTGAAACTCACCCCTTTAGCTCCCCTGCCTACCTCTAATGACCCAGAACCTGTTTTGGTGGCCAGAACCCCACCTCTTGGCTCCCCTGCCTTCCCCTGATGGACCCAGAAAATGTAACTCTGAAGCCAGAACCCCAGCTCCTAGGCTTCCCTGCCTGCCCCTGACTGGAACAGGAGCCTTTCAGTCTGGGGCCAGAACCCCATGTTCTGAGCTCCCCTGCCTGGCCATACTGGTCCTGGAACCTGTCAGTCTATGGCCAGAACCCCACCCCCTTATCTCCCCAGTCTGCCCCTGATGGACTCATAATCTGTAACTCTGTGGTCAGAACCCCATCTTCTTGGATTCCCTGACTGTCCCTGACTGGAACGGGAACCTGTCAGTCTGCAGCAGGAACCCCATGTCCTTAGCTCCCCTACCTACCTCTGACAGGACCAGCAACCTGTAAGTCTGCTGCCAGAATCCCACCTCCTTAGGCTCCCCTGCCTGCCCTTGACTGGACTGGGAACCTGTAAGTCTGCAGCCAGAACCCATCCCCTTAGCTTCCCTGCCTGGACATACTGGACCAGGAAGCCATCAGTCTGTGGCCAGAACCCCACGCCCTTTGCTCCCCTGCCTACCCCTTACTGGACCGGGAACCTGTCAGTCTGCAACCAGAAACCCACCATCTTTATCTCCCCTGCCTGCCCCTAATAAACCCGGAAACAGTGCATTTGTGGCCTTAACCCCACCACGTTAGGCTCCACTGAGTGCCTATGACTGGACCGGGAACCTCTCAGTCTGCAGCCAGAACCCCACATCCTTAGCTCCCCTGCCTGCTCCTGATGGCACCGGGAACCTGTCAGTGTGTGGCCAGAACCCCACCTCCTTTGCTTCCCTGCCTAGCCATACTGATCCAGGAATCTGTAAGTCTGTGCCCAGAACCCCACCTCTTTGGCTCCCCTGCCTGCCCCTGACTGGACTGGGAACCTGTCAGACTGTGGCCAGAACTGCACCCCTGAGGCTGCCCTGAGGTCCCCTTACTGGACCGGGGTACCTGTCAGTATGTGGCCAGAACCCCACATCTTCGGACTCCCCTGCCTACCCCTGACTGGACCAGGAACCTGTCAGTCTGACGCCAGAACCCCACCTCCTTGGTTACACTACCTGCTCCTGATGGGACCAGGAACCTATCAGTCTGGGGCCGCAACGCCAACTCCTTGGGGCCCCTGCCTGCTTTGATGGGACCGTGAATCTGTCAGTCAGCAGCCAGAACCCCCCCCTTTAGTATCCATTGAGTGGCCCTGATGGGACCGGGACCTGTCAGTCTTTGGCCAGAGTCCCACATCCTTAGCTCCCTTGATTGACCCAACTGGAATAGGGACCTGTCAGTCTGTGGCTAGAACCCCCCGGGAACCTTTCAGTCTTTCGTGAGAACCCCACTCCCTGAAGCTCCCCTGCCTTCCTCTGACTGGTTTGGGAACCTGTCAGTCTGCGGCCAGAAGCCCACCCTCTGAGGCTGCCCAGAGTACTCCTGAAGGGACCGGGAACTTGTTATTCTGTGGGCAGAAGCCCACCTCCTTTTCTCCCCTGCCTGACCCTGATGGACCCGGAACCTGTCAGTCTGCTGCCAGAACCCCACACCCTAAGCTCTCCTGCCTGGCCATACTGAACTTGGAATCTGTCAGTCTGCAGTCAGAACCCCACCCCCTTAGGATCCACTGAGTGCCCGTGATGGGACCAGGAACCTGTCAGTCTGAGGCCAGAACCCCACCTCCTTGGCTCCCTGCCTACCCCTAATGGCCCCAGAATCTGTCGGCCTGCCACAAACCCCCCCCCAGCTCCCCTGACTGCTCCTGACTGGACAGGGAACCTGTCAGTCTGCAGCCAGAACCCCACACCCTTAGCTCCCTTGCCTGCCCCTGATGTACCAGAACATGTCAGTCTTCATCCAGATCCCCACCTCCTTGGCTCCCCTGACTGCCCCTGAGGGGATGGGGAACCTGTCAGTCTGTGGCCAGAACCCCAAATCCTTGGCTTCCCTGCATGCCCTTAATGACCCAGAACCTGTGAGTCTGTGGCCAGAACCCACCTCCTTGGCTCCCCTGACTTCAACTAACTGACCCGGGAACCTGTCAGTCTGTGCCCAGTATCACACGTCCTTTGCTCCCCTGCTTGCCCCTGATTGAACCAGGAACCTCTCTGTTTCCAGCCAAAACCCACCAAATTAGCTCCCCTGCCTGGCAATACTGGACCTAGAACCAGTCAGTCTGTGGCCAGAACCACACCTCCTTAGTCTCCCCAGCCTACGGCTTAGAGGAACAGGACCTTGTCAGTCTGCAGCAGGAACCCCACATCCTTCGCTCCCCTGCTTGGCCATAAAGAATGTGGAACCTGTCAGTCTGTGCCCAGAACCCCACACCCTTAGTCTCCCCTGACTGCCCCTGGTGGACCCAGAATCTTTCAGGTGTATCCAGAACACCCCCTCGTTAGGCTCCCCTGCCTGCTGCTGACTGGACCGGGAACCTGTCAGTCTGCAGCCAGAAGCCTACCCCCTTAGCTTCCCTGCCTGGCTATACTAGACCCAGAACCTGCCAGTCTGTGGCCAGAACCCCACCTCATTATGCTCTGCTGCCAACCCATTACAGGACCGGGAACCTGTCAGTCTACAGCCAGAACCCCACCTCCTTGGTTCCCCTGACTGCCCATGACAGGACCAGGAACCTGTCAGTCTGCGGCCAGAACTACACCCCCTTTTCTCCCTTGCCTGCTCATACTGTACCGGAAACTTCTCAGTCTGCACCCAGAACCCCACCCCCTTAGGCTCTCCAGACAGCCACTGAATGGACCAGGAACCTGTCAGTTTGCAGCCAGAACCCCACTCCCTTAGCTCCCCTGCTTGGCAAAAAGGAACAAGAACCTGTCAGTCTGAGGCCAGAACCCACTTCCTTGGCTCCACTGACTACCCCTGAATTGACCAGGAACCTGTCAGTCTGTGGCCAGAACCTCACCCCTAGCTGCCCTGCCTGCCCTGATGGGACCGGGAACCTGTCAGTCTGCCACCAGAACCTCACCTTCTTGGCTCCTCTGCCCACCCCTGAGGAGACCAGGAACCTGTCAGTCTAGGCCAGAACCCCAACCCTTTACCTGCCCTGCCTGTTCCTGATGGGACCGAGAACCTGTCCATCTGCGGCCAGAACCCCACCCCTCAGCTCACCTGCCTGCTTCTGATAGGACCAGGAACCTGTCATCTGTGACCAGAATCCCACATCCTTAGCTACCCTCCCTAAATCTGACGGGACCTGGAACCTGTCAGTCTGCAGCCAGAACCCCAACCACCTAGTATGCCCTGAGTGCCACCGACTGAAATGGGGAACTTGCAGTCTGCGGCCAGAACATGATCCCCTTAGCACACCTCCCTGGCCATACTGTACCGGGACCTGTCAATCTGGCCAGAACCTCCCCCTCTTTGCTCCCTTGCCTGCCCCTGCAGGGATCGGGAACCTGCCAGTCTGTCACCAGAACCCCACCTCTTTGGTTCCTATGATGCCCCGGATGGGTTCAGGAACCTGTCAGTCTGCAGCCAGAGCTCCACCTTCTTGGTTCCCTGACTGCTCCTCTTTGGAATGAGAACCTGCCAGTTTGTGGTCAAAACCCGACCCACTGGATCCTCTGAGTGCCCCTGAGTGGAATGGGAACCTGTCAGTCTGCGGGCAGAACCCCACCTCCCTGGCTCCCCTGCCTGCCCCTGACTGGACCAGAAACCTGTCAGTCAACACCTGGAAAGCCCCACCTGCTTAGAACCACTGAATACCCCTGATAGGACCGGGAAGCTGTCAGTCTGTGGCCAGAACCCCAGCCTATTAGAACCTGCTTGCTCCTAAGTGGACTGGGAACCTGTCAGTCTGCCCCCAGAACCCCACCCCCTTAGGCTCCACTGCCTGCCCCTGACGGGACCGGGAACCTGTCGGTCTCCCGCCAGAACCCCACCTCCTTGGCTCCCCTGCCTGCCCCTGACGGGACCAGGAACCTGTCAGTCTGCCCCCAGAACCCCACCCCTTTAGGCTCCACTGCCTGCTCTTGACTGGAGGGGGAACCTGTCTGCAGCCAGAACCCCACCTCCTTAGCTCCCCTACCTGCTCCTGACTGGACGGGGAACCTGTCAGTCTCCCGCCAGCACCCCACCCCCTTGGCGCTCCTGCCGCCCCTAACGGGACCGGAAGCTGCCCGAGTGCGCCTCCTCCCGCCCTCTGCACTCCCGCTAATGGCTTTTTCCAGTGCGCGCTCAGAACGCCACCTCCTTCCTCGCCGGTGGCTGCCTGGCCTCCCTGGACGAGTGAGGCGCAGGTCTATGTTCAGAACCTCGCCCTCTGCCCGGCCCTGACTGGCTCTGATGGATGAGGAGGAACAGTCCGGCCTGTCCCGCCCGTGGTGGGCGCGGGCAGGCAGCGTCGCAGAAGACAGGTTCTGGGCTCCTACTGCGCGTTCCTCCTCCCAGACAAGGGCAGGCAGGGCCAAGATACAGGGCGAGGTTCTGGCGGACGGACAGGCGGGTACGCGCCCGCTCAGGGGCTGCCAGGGACGTGCGGGACACAGACCCGAAGCTGCCCCGTCCGTCGCGAGCTGGACATGGGCGGGACGACTGCCGCGTTGTGCGCGCAGACATCACTTCCCGGCCCAGTCAGGAGCCGCGAGGGGCGTGGTTCGAGGCGCCGAGACTGGCTGCTGTCTCATCCAAGATCCAAGATCCTCAATCCGGGTCTTTCACAAATATATAACAGTTGCGCGGGGACCTGAACTACCGAAAGACCTACCTCCAGGTCTCACATAATGATATAACAGGTGCACAGGGGCCCAGAGCCCATCCCAGGCCTCCATCCGGGTCTCTCTCAAGGATATAACAGGTGCACGGGGGCCCTGACCTCACCACAGATCCTCCATCCGGGTCTCTCTCAAGGATATAACAGGTGAACAAGGACCTGAACCCACCCCAGGTCCTCCATCCGGGTCTCTCACAAGGATATAATAGGTGCACAGGGTCCATTAGCCCATCCCAGGACCGCCACCCGGGTCTCTCACAAGGATATAACAGGAGCACAGGGGCTCTGAGAAACCCCCAGGATCACCGCACAGACCCCGGGAGTCGGGTGAACGGGGGGCTTGAGGCGAGCAGCCCGCAGACTCCTTTATTTGAGTTAGTACAACAGCTTTTATAGCCAAGACCAGCCAATGCGGTCAAGGGGCAGTCTATGCCCGGACCAATCACAGCCTGTTGCCAGGCAGTTTCCAAAGCCATCCAATCACAGCCTGTTGCCAGACAGGCTCTTGTCACCAGGCAGTTTCTGAAACCATCCAATCACGGCCTGCCATCAGTCAGGCTCTGTTATCATGTGGTTTCCTCTGTTGTCATGTGGTTTCCGAAGAAATCCAATCATGGCCTGCTGCCAACGGCCATCTTGGCATGACCTTTGCACTTCAGCATCTTGGCATGGCCTTCTCATTCCACCACATTTCCCCCTTTTCGTTTATTTTTGAGTAATGGGAGTCATGATTCTGGCCATGCCATTGTTGACCCCATTTCCATGTGGTCTCTGTACGCAGCTGTGCCTGTCTTAGGTTGTCCCCCAGGGGATCTTACCCGTCATTGACTAACCAGTGCTCAAATCGAGAGACCACAGGATTGCTTGCTCAGATAGGGGTAGGAATGAGGAATAATGGTTATCAGAAATAGCATGACCGCACACAGGCTGTGGGTCATTTGAGTGGCTGACCAGAGCTAGTGGGGTATAAAACAGTAACAGGTATGGCTATGGGCAGTTCCTCAGGGTAGGATGATAGGGCAGGTGCGTCTGCTAACAAGGCGGAGTCTCAGTCTTGTTCAGCTGGTTCTGGTTGGCTGTCAGTTGCAGGCTTGATGTTTCTGGCTGGTACCCAAATGGGCTGTTCCACATTCTCTGGAAAGACACAAGCATATCCTCGACCTTTGGTTAGCAGAGGGTGTGGTCCTATCCATTCTCCTGTCAGGGGCTCTTCCCACCTAACCATAGGGGCTGGGGTCTGGGATGGAAAGGATCCCCAGTGTTTATAAGCTGGGCTGATGATCCCTTGGGAATCAAAAGTAAAAAAATTGATAGTGAAAAGGACCTCAGTCAAAGCAAGCTGTGGGTCTGAGGGCATATGATTTTTTTTTTGTCTACATAAGAGATCTTTAATCGTCCTATGAGTTCTTTAAATGATTGCCTGTCCCTGTGGGTTGTATGGGATACCTGTGGCAGACTGTATGTTCCAAGATTTCAGGAAGGAATTAAATTCCTGTGATGTATACGCTGGCCTGTTATCAGTCTTTATGGTCCAGGGGACACCAAGGACCAGCATGGCTGATTTAACCGCCTTTATCACATTACTAGCCATTTCTCCAGATTGGGCAGTTGCAAATACAGCCTTTCAATAAGTATCTACCACCACATGGACAAACTTAAGTTTACCAAAGGAGTTAATGTGGGTGACGTCCACTTGCCATTGCTTATTAGGAGCAAGGCCTCGCGGGTTCACTCCTGCTTGTTGCAGTGGGCCTAACAGGGCAAGGGGTGCACAATCCTTGCAAGAGTGCACTAAGTGTTTGCATCGACTCATTGTTAGCTCTGGGAGAAGCAATTTTATGCTGCTTGCTGGCATATGAAATTTTTGGTGTAAAATACAGGTTTGTTCTAAGTGTCCAATGGAAGCTGTGTTGCAGGAGATAAGACGATCAACCTTTCTGTTGCCTTGGAAAATAAAGCCAGGTAACCCAGTATGTGATCTTACCTGTGTGATGCACCATGGGTATTTTCTGTTTTCAGTTAGCTCTTTAAGTGTTGTGAACATCTGCTCAATTGGCTTATTGGTCGGGTTAAAGACTACAAAAGGGATCGTCTTTGCTACCTGTACTGAGTATTTGCTGTCCGAAAATATATGTACCAGTCCATCTTGGTTAAGGAGTAGAACCTTGACTATTGCTCTTATTTCTCCCAACTGTACTGATCCCCCATGGGGTTCTACATGGATCTTATCTTTTTTCTGTTAAAGATTTGATCACTATTCCAAAGAGTGACTTGTTGGCATCTGTAAATGCATATGGTGCCATGGGTATAGGTTGATTAGAAGGGAAAGCATGTTTTGGATAGTGTATTTCTAAGGTTTGTAGTGTCTGGAGTAGCCTGTCTGCTGGCAGGTGGTTGTCAGTCTGTCCTGGAAAATTTATCATTAAAGTTTGAAAGAGCGTGCTATTCTGCATCAGTGTCGACAATTCTAATTGTGATAGTGGTAGCACCACTATGTCTGGATCTGTGTTAAATATCTTATTGGTATAATATCTTAATTTAAGTCCCATCATAAGGATGGCATCTACTTTGTTTACTGTTTTACAACAATCACTCCAGGCTATGTGCACCCAAAAAAGTGGTCTGTGTTGTTGCCAAATAGCTCCTAAGAGGGCCTTGAGGGTAGATATGGTCATGGCACATAGAGGCACGTGAGGGTCATATCTAAAGGTTTTTAAATTTGACAACTGGGTGTTAATCTTTTCTATAGTGGATTTCGCTGCTCGTGTCAATGTGATTTTTGAAGAAGAGCAGTTTCCCTTAGTCAGTTAATCATATAGCGGTCTACGTTCTGCAGGTATTAGTGAAGGAAGGGCTTCAGCCAATTGATTTGGCCACATAGTTGCTGAAGTTCATTAACTGAGTATTTATGCTTGACTTCTAGGTTTGGGCCCATTGGAGATATATGGGAGGAGATTTGACAACCCAAGGATTGAAAGGGAGTGAAATGTTGTACCTTTTCTGTGGCAATAGACAAACCCAGGAACTCTAAATTTCTTACTGTCTCACTTAGACTGGCATTCAGAGTTGCTGCATTCTTGTGAGTAAGTAAGATATCATCCACATAATGTATGACCAAGCACTGATCTTTAATTGGGCTGGTCACATGAGAAATGTATCTTTGGCAAATGGCGGGGCTATTTTTTTATGCCTTGTGGGAGTACTATCCACAGGAATCTTTTTTGCAGGGAGCTGGAAATTGGGCTCCCATACTGTAAAGGCAAAGTAAGCCTTATCCTGCTCTGCAATGGGAATGGAAAAGAAGGAATCTTTGATATCAATGGCAACTATGTGGTATCCATTAAGAATGGCCCCTGGATGGGGAATGCCAGCCTGGAATGTTCCCATCTTTTTTATATTTTTGTTAATAGCTCTCAAATCCTGTAGAAGCCTATATTTTCCCTGTTTCTTTGGTATCACAAAAATGGGTCTGTTAGGAGGGCTAGTGGAGGGTTCTATGTGTCCCTTTTCCATTTTTTCCTGTACTAATTCTTTAAGGATGCTAAGTTTGGGTTGTATTATTGGCCACTGCTCTACCCAGATGTTTCCTGTTTTTTTCCCATTCAGTGGGATTGGGTCTGGCTTTTGTATGAGGTGAGCAGTGGCCCCTAGAATTGGGGGTGAATCCTACTTGTAGGTTCTGCATTAAAGCTGCTGGCTTGTGGAGATTTGTGATCCATAGTAAGGACCGCTTTCATTTGTGAGAGCACATCTCTCGCCCATAAGGTCATGGAAACCTCAGCAATTAGTTTAAAGATGGTTCCTGTATCTCCACTTTCATCTTGCCAAATTACAGATGTGATGACCTGATCAGCCAATTTTAATCCTCTAACACCTTGGAGGTCAGGTCCAGGTACTCTCTTCCAATGTTGAATTTTTCTTGCATCCCTAGCTTTTAAGACAGTAACATCTGCTCCCGTATCAATTAAACCCACAAAGGCAATGTCATCTAAATATAAGGTCAATTTAGGCCTCCGATTGAAGATGGGCATCGACCAGTTAATGGTGGTGGGACTCCCTCTTACTTGCTGGGCTGAGGGCCGCCCCACTGGGAGTTTAAAGGCTTGGTCTTGCCATCTTTTGCCCAGTGAAAGCCTTTTTTACATCTGGGACACAGCGTTTTGGGCTTGCCCCATCTTTCAGCGTTTGGGCAGTTTAGCCGTAGGTGTCCTATTTCCTGGCATCCCCAACAAACTGGAGGGTCGTTAGACTTCTTTGTGTTCAATTTGTTAATGGCTGCAGTTAGGGCCTGTATGGGTGCATCAGCAGGGTTTACCTCCTTTGTGGCTACTATCCATTTAGAAATGTCTTCATTACAGACTGGGGCAATTGCTGCTTTTGCCTCTTTTGTAGCACCTTCCCAAGCTAATTGTTTGACCAAATTGTCTTGATTGGGGCCAGGCAGTAGTCTTTTCTCTACTGCCTCCAAGACTCTGGCAAGGAAATCGGGGAACCATTCGCCTAGGCCTTGAACTAGATTTCTAAAGAGCTGCCTGTAATCAGGAAGATTTATATATTTTAAGGCTTTAAGTGCCAAATCTCTGACCTGATCAAAATAGGCAATTACTCCAATGCAGCCTGTTCTTGAGGATTTATGTAGGTGCCACAGCTTGTAAGCATATCAAAGGTTACTGCTATTCCATAGGCAGCATCGTTCCTTGCCACAGTTTCAGCCTCTTCCTCATAGGAGGCTTTCCACTGTAAGAACTGTAGTCTCGACAAACATGCTTTGAGCAGTGCAACCCAGTCAAAATGAGTTTGAAGGGTTGCTGCCCATTGTGTGAGCACTTGTTCAACGTAGGGAGAGTCAGGACCTGACTCTTGAGAAGCCTTTCTTAGCATAGTAAGGTCCTTTATGGGTGTTGGAATCCAGGGCCTGAATTCTGCATGCACTCCTACATTAACAGCAAATGTGCAGGTGTATGGGGTCTAGTGGCTGCCCTGAGAGCTTGGGGTGTCCGAGTACTGCCACAAATGTGGGGATCCTCACTGGGTGCAGATGGGATGACCTCACATGAGTTATTGTCTAGAGGTCCTCTAAGTTCATCCCATGGGTATGTGGGCGGTGGCTGACTAGGCATTGCTATCTTGTTTGTTACCTTGTATGCTACATTGTTTTTTTTTCACAGTCAGAGTTCTCTTTCCCTAAGTCATCAACCATTGTCTGTGAGACAGGGACCTGGAGTGCCAGGCTCTTATCACTCACAGATTCACTATGTTTGATAATCTGCACAGGATTCCGAGAGGGGGGTTTCTTTCCCATGTCTGAGTGCTTAAGAGCGGCACAGCACGCCAACTCTAGCCAAAGGAAAGACATGTACAGCACTGCTGCCATAACAAAGCAAATTCCTAGCACCTCAGCTGTTGATGGCATTTTGCAGGAGGTTTCCCTACCTTAGACAAATAGATAGTGGTGTATCAGGCTGTAAGTATGTCCTGTGCTTAGTGGGGGACTTCCTTGATTTGTTAGGTCAAGGCCGTATGCCCACACAGTGTCTCCAGAGTGTCACCTCTCTCGAGTGAGGGAAGATGACTTGGTTCCAAATTCTGGGATGATCAGTCCCTTATGTGAATTCGCCGGGCGAACTGAAAGTAAAAGGAGAAGCTGAGAAGCGATGTACGCTTCTGGGCGGTGTGTGCCTAACCTGGGGTCACTTTAACCGAGGACAAGGACACAGAAAGGGGCATAGGAGGGGGTCCTGTGCTCACCCTCACAGAACCGAACAGCACACAAAACACCAAGGTGCCTACTTGCCGAAATCCAAGGGGACCTTGCCAAGTCAGACACGCTGTCTCTTCTCAGTCACGTTGGTGCACCAGATGTTGCAGTTGATTTCTCAATAATGTTGCAGTGGATTCCTTTCTGAGAGGAGGATTGTGGTGGGGGCAAGAGGCGCGGAGTCACCACACAGACCCCGGGAGTCGGGTGAAAGCAGGCTTGAGGTGATCAGCCCACAGACTCGTTTATTACAGTTGGAACAAAATCTTATAAAGCCAAGACCAGCCAATCTGGTCAAGGGGCAGTCTATGCCCCAACCAATCACAGCCTGTTGCCAGGCAGGCTCCATTGCCAGGTGGGTTTCAAAGCCATTCCTGAGTAACTGACACTCGCTTGCCAGTGGCCTTGGCATGGCCTTCTCATTCCATCACATTTTGTGAAGCCTAAACATATATGGACTACACAATAGTAAGTATAATTGATTGCTCAGATAGCTAATCGGTTTATGGAAGTGCAACTTTACATAGCATCAAAGTAATCCCACACACTTGGTTACAAGTGAGGAATAACCATTATGATACAGTATAGGCAACAGTTTGTCATTACATTAGTTAATTTGAGAAATTTGATTTGCCATTCGAATAAAATCACATTTAAAAAGAAAGATGGAACTCTTAGTTAAATTTGAATTTCAGTTAAACAATATAAATTTTAGTTCGAGGGGCCAGCATTGTGTCACAGAAGGTTATGCCACCACCTACAGTGTGAACCAATAGCTGGAAGATTCTTTCTTTCTCTCTCCCTCTGCCTCTCCTACTCTCCCTCTCTCCCTCCCCAGGCTTCTTTTATAATTCTTTCAAATAAATAATTTTTTTTAATCTGACAGATAGAGTTGGACAGTGAGAGAGAGAGAGAGACAGAGAGAAAGGTCTTCCTTCTGTTGATTCACTCCCCAAATAGCCGCTATGGCTGGCACTGCACCGATCTGAAGCCAGTAGCCAGGTGCTTCCTCCTGGCCTCCCATGCGGGTGCAGGGGCCCAAGCACTTGGGCCATCCTCCACTGCACTCCTGGGCCACAGCAGAGAGCTGGACTGGAAGAGGAGCAACCAGGACTAGAACCCGGCACCCATATGGGATGCTAGCACTGCAGGCGGGGGATTAACCAAGTGATCCACAGCACCAGCTCCCAAATAAATAAATCTTAAAAAATAAAATGAATTTTTGTTTCATTCCTTTTCACACAGTATTAGGGTGCCCTGTATTTTATCTAGCACACCCACTCTTGCAGCAATGCAATCTGTAATACACATATTGCATATACACATTGTCTTCCAGTCAACATGTTAAACTTCAAATAAATATTTAGCTTTAAAATTGTATTCCTGAAGGATTTTCAGTGTATGGAATGAAAAATTCAAGGATAACCTAAAAGAATCCAGAAAAAAAATTAAGAAAATGAGGAAGGGTTTAAGGCAACTGCCCTTTATTTCCAGTAGGTCAATGAAATGTTAAAGGCAATGTGTAAAACTAAATGCCAGAAATGCATAAAGAATGTACCCATCCATTTGCCCTGCTTTGTTCCTTGGACATGTCTGACATGTGGAAAAATTGAATTAGTCTTTGCTCATTAAATTGGATGGAAATGCATTGATGAAAAATAAATATTCCTGAAATCAGATAACTGTGATATAGAATGTCCCCACATGTAAAAAATGTAATACTGCATTTTCACGATAGTATCTGGAATTATATGAGTCTTGAAATTGATAGAAAATATGTAATATGAAAAACTACATGGATTTAAATATTTTTGCACAAAATACTTATTTTAATTCCATTTTTCCAAAATCTTTTCAGTGTGGCCTTGTGTATATATGTTAATCAATCTCATATGAACCCCATGTTGTTTTTGTACAATCCAATAAGTCTTAACTTGCTTGTTCTAAGGTTTTAAATTCTTACTTAAAAGAAATAAAACATCACATCTGCAGTTGTTAAATTCTGAACTTTTTTGTTTTTAAAGAGTTATTTATTTGAAAGGCAGAGCTAGAGAAAGTGAGCAAGAGAGAGAAAGATCTTCAGTCTGTTGATTCAATCCCCAAATGGTCACAATGGTCAGAGATGGGCCAATCCAGAGCCAGGAGCCAGGAGCTTCTTCATGCAGGTGTTGTGGCCAAAGTACTCAAGCCATTTTCCATTGCTTCCCCAGGTGCATTAGCAGTGAGCTGGATCAGAAGTGGAGCAGCTGGAATTCCAATCAGCACCAATGTGGGATGCCAGCACTACAGGCAGCATCTTTACCCACAGTGCCATAGTGCTCGCTCCAAAATTTTGGACTTTTGAATCAGAAGTTTCATTGATTGGAACTTAAAGATATTGGTGTTCCATTCTCTTATGGACATTTGGCACTGTTTACCAATAAATTCAGAGAGCCCAACTTCACTATCTGAATTGCTCTCTATGCTGAGTTTCATCCCTTGCCAGCTGTCTGTTCCTTGTGACATTTGATTGTACCTAAAAACAAAGCAAATAAATACCAGCATTACTCACATACAATTTATTATAAAATAAACAATATATAAACCCTCACCTGCAACAGTTTGCAGTTTCTTACTTTTTCATGGTATAGATTTTCAAAACATCAAAAGCCAACACTAGTAAAATGAGAAATATGACTCAAAGTACTTAGGAATACTGCTTATGTCAGTGATGTAAATATTTTAGTTATATGCCCTATACTGATTAAATTTTTCAGCTTCTGTAAGTGTTTCAGATTATTAGAAGTATTCCAATAGTTGGGAGTATCTGGAAATATTCCTCAAAATCTTACAGGCTAATATTGTGGCATATGGGCACCAGTTCAGCTCCCAGCTGACCCACTCGCAATCCAGCTCCCTGCTAATGACCTGGGAAAATAACAGAAGGTGCTCCAAGATTTGGGTTTCTGCCACACATGGGGGAGACTCAGAAAAGGCTCCTGCCTTTGGCCAGACCAGCTGCTATTTTGGGAGTGATCAAAGGGTGAAAGATATTCTCATTCTCTCTCTCTCTCTCTCTCCCCTCCCCTCCCCTCCCCCTCCCCCTCCCCCTCTCCCTCTCCCTCTCCCTTTCAAATAAATAAAAATAAATATTTAAAAGGAAATCTGAAAAGCTGGCCTACCCATGCAGCCACCTCAAAATGGGGCATGAGTAATTTCTTGGGACAAAACAGAAGTCATTGAAATTATAGCTCACCTTAAAATCCAGAGAAACCCCAAAATCCCTAACAAATGTGAAATCTTCATCCAGAGGAGAAATTTTGTGGGATGACTTTAGAAAATCTGAATTCAGGGAGGATGGGGTAAGTGTTGCAAGTTTACTTGAAGGTTCATTGATGCTGATGTGGCCTAGGAAGAAGTAACTCACAGAAGTCAACAGCACATGTTTCTGTTTTGGAGCAGATATCTACAATGAGGAAGATCCAGTGGGAGGGGAAACCAATGTGAATGTCAGAAAAGCAAAAATCAGGGTAGGGAGAAACTTCAAATATATAATGGAAAGAATATCAGAAAGGAAGCTTCCAGAAAGTACAGTGGAGCTATATTTTGGCACAGTTTGTATACAACATAAGAAATCTTAGAATCACAAAGCTACAAGATTCTTTCTTGCCTCTCTCCTAACAACCTACATAGAAGCCTCCTATAAAATAGCATAAAATCCACTCTGCTCAAACATGAATTGTGATTCACCCAGAGAGCAACAGAGAACAAAAGAGATATGAAGCCACAAGAAAGATATGATCACAAAATAAAAAAATATGAAAACCAAAAATTTAGCATTGCAAAATGATCTGACACAAATAAAACAGTAGACACATTAAAGAACAAATTGTCACAATCAGAACAATTCAAGTATGAATAATTAGACAAAAATAGAAGTACCAAAGAGAAATTAATTAGAATTTATTAAAAATATTTCTAGAATAAAAATAACTGTAGGAAAGAAAATTAAACTGAAGGTAATACAAGCGAATAGAAAGAAAACAGACTTGAGAGGAAACAAAGGATGTACAGTTAGACAAGATCATCCAGCAATGGTGACAGCACAGAAAGCTGAAGCAATAGAACAAATTTTGAAAATTTATACTTAAAGTACACTTTAAGTGCAGAATATATTCAAATGTATATGTTTATGCAGTGTAAATGTATTTAAGAAAATCACTCCATAACATTCAACACTTAGCTATGTTCTTATAAACTACTGAAATTATAAAGCAAAGGAAGATATGAGTATCTAGAAAGCTAGGCACTTATGAGGAATATGAATGGTAATGAGGGATTTCAGATTATCCAAACTACAGAAAGAAAAATGGGAAACCATAAAACACTTCCTACACAGATACGCTTAGTGAAAATTGTTTTAAAAATTGCACTTGATAATGACATTTATAAATTTTATTAGGCTTTTTTTCTGTATGATAAATGCCATATCATTAACATGACTTTAAGGACACAATTATACTAATGCCCTCATGGGTTAAGGTTAACATTTTTAAAAAATTTTTAAAAGGCCAAGAGAGACAGTGTTTCCACATACTAGCTGGCTACCCAAATGGCCATAATGGCCAGCACTCTCCAGGCAAAATCCAGGAATGTGGAACTCCATCCAGGTCTCCCACATGGGTGGCAGGATCACAACCAGTTGGGCCAACTGCTACCTTCACAAGAACATTAGTAGGGAGTTGTACTGAAAGCAAAGCATCCAGGACTCAAATTGGCACTGTGATAAAGGATACCTGCATTGAAAGCTGTGGCTTAACCCAGCACACAATAACACAAACCCCAGAATTTTAATGAATGTGCACTATGTAATTCAGGAGGTGTGAAATCAGTGTGGATCTCCCAAAGGGGTGGCAGGCACCTCAATAACTTTATGCTTTAATTCCATTTTCCACAAATACTTGAATTACCCTCATATAATAACACATGTTGGGAAGTACATTTAAAAAAAATTGAAGTCAATGTTAGCATACTCCTGCTGTGCTGTGTTCAGCCATCCCCACTATCCAAGCTCTGAATAGGTCACTGCTCTTTGACACCTGCCTTCCCCTGCAGTACTCAGTAAAACCCTGACACTGTTAAAGCATTCTGCACACTCCGCACCTATTTCAGGAGCATTTGAATATGGCTGAACATAACCAAACTAACAATCCCTTTTTATTTGTAATCTCAGATCTCAAGTGGGCACTCAACACTGGTGTTACACTGTACTTCCCCAGGCTATTGGTTTTCCCACTATCCATGTTACTTTTTTATACCTTTTTCCTCCTCAATTTGTAATACCCCTGACTTTCCCTTACTATCTGCTGATGACCTGGCTCATATTTCATTGAGCAAGTATAAAGAATGAGATGGGAACTCTCTCATATTCCTACCATCCAAAACACTTTTCCCATGTATAAACTCTACCTTTCTTCCTCCTCTTTCAAGAGATGATGTGTTCTTGCTCCTATAGTATTCTCATTTGGGTTTTGGATCACATTCCCAATTACTTCTGTGAAAACTTCCCTCTCAATTAAGTATTTATACAGAAAGGAAGGAAGGGAGGGAGGGAAGTAGGATGGATGGAAGTAAGAGAGAGGGAAGAGAAAAAAGATGTTTCCTTGATCACAACTCCTTTGGAGTTACAGCCTCAATCCTCTGCTTCCTTTCCCAGCCATTTGGGGAGTGAACCAATGGATGGAAGATTCTCCCCCTCCCTCCCTCTCTATCCCTCTCTTTCTTCCTCTCTGTAGCTTTTTCTTTAAAATAAATAAATATATCTTAAAAATAAATAAATAAATGCTTGTTGAATGAGGGTTCCCCTCAACATGGCTTGGATAAATTTGGTCAAATTTTGTTTTTCAAATTTTTTTTTCTAAATTTCATTCTACTAATCCAAACACAATGGGGAAACCAGGCAGGGAGTTAGATGAGGGCAAATGAGCTGGAATTTCTGCTAGTCACTCATTATAACTTTATCCCCTCACCCATCAGTTTGCCCACCTTCGCACACCACATGGATGGCAGGAACTCATGTACTTGAGCCATCACCTGCTGCCTTCAGGGTACACATTAACAAAAATCTGGAATCAGAAGCAGAGTCAGGACTTGAACCAAGGCACTCCAATATGGAATAAAGGAATCCCAAGCAACATCTTAAACACTGTGCCAAACTCCCACCCCTAGATGTCTTATAAAAGATGTAGCTATTAAATTTAGGGAAGCCCTATTGGTTTGAAGTATAACATATGCCATACTACAGATAAATGTCAGGTATAACCATTAAGTACATGAAGTGGAAATTCTAACACAAGGATTGGTAAGATCATTAACTTCAATTCTAACATAAGGATTGGTAAAATCATTAACTTCAATTGTTAGTTGTAAACTCTGATTCATGCCTGACAGAAAAAGCTAATTTTCTCTCTTAGCTACTAGGTATACAAATTACATTCTAAGAAATTAATCAATCATGACTTTTATACCTTAGATCCTATTATGAATAGGTACAGGGTCTTGTGGGGTCATAGGCTTATTCTATTAATGAAGATTTCTCCAACAAAAAGTTAAATTAGGGACAGGCATTTACCCTGCAGTTAAGATGTGCAAGTCCTATATCAGAGTAGTTGCATTCAGTGCTCAGCTCTGGTTCCTAACCCCAGTTTCCTGCTAATATCAATCCTGGAAAGCAATAGTGATGGCTCAAGTAGTTGGGTTCCTGACAACCACATGGGACATTTAGACTGAGCTCCCACTCCTGGCTTCAGCCTGACCGAGCGAGTCCCAGCTGTTGGCATTTGGGGAGTAAACCAGCAAATTGAATGCATTCTCAATCTCGCTCTTTCTCTCTCTCTCTCTCTCTCTCTCTCTCTCCTTCTCAATTAAGTAAAAAATTAAATAAGACTAAAAGTAATAATAAAGACAAGTATTACACTTCTTTCATATGACCAACAAATAGGTACTAAAAGTTTTCAATTTTTCCAATTACTCATCACATTTCTTTCTTGTTCCTTTTTAAAACTAACCACTTGTAGCCGATATTGCTGCTAAGCCACCAGCTATAATGCTGGCATCCCATAAGGGTCAGTTTGCGTCCCAGCTGCTCCACTTCTGATCCAGCTCCCTGGTAATGGCCTGTGAAAATCAGCAGAAAATTAATATCAGAAATGACCCCCTAAAATTACATATGAAAATGTGTCCCCTCAAAGTTCCCCAGAGGTCGAGTCTGGGGTGCCACATATGTTACGGGAATTTGGGGTGCCAGATGATATCACCATATGCTTATTAATAAATTCCCAATAGTTATATGCCCTAGAGGGTTCTTGCCTAATATTTAGAGAAGAATTCTAAATACTGGCATAAGTGAATGAGGCAGCATGGTATGTTTTAAGCTTTTATGTAGTGTGAAAGATGCATAGGACAGTGAAGGCTTTAGTTCAGTTTAAGGAGAAGGGAAAATCTGGATTCATACTGAGTACCAGGAACCAGCCATGTAGAAGAGCATCTAGGCCAGGAAGCCTAGGGTGGGTGGCCCGAAGGCCACATGCCCTGGGGGTGCAGGGCTTCAGCCAGCCCCCTCCTGGCTAGAGGCCAGGGCAAAGAAGAGAGAGGACACACCCTGTTCCAGGCTTTTAACCCACTTCCAAAGGGGAGTGGTTAATTAACCTGATTGGCCAGTGGGCACTCAGGTGTGGCCAGGTAGGGGCATCAGGTCACACAGGGGTGTTGTGAAGGTATCAGGTAGGGGCGTGGTGAAGACATGGTCTTCCAGCTCACAAACCAAATCGATTTTAACCTGTATGCCTACTTCACAAGTGTTTGGGACACTGACACTTACATGAGAGACCCAATGAAGCTCCTGGTTCCTGGCTTTAGTAGTCTTGCCCAGCTCTGGCCATTGCAGCCATCTGGGGAGTGAACTTGCAGATAGATGATATCTGTCTATCTCAATCTCTGTCTCGATCCCACCCCCATAATTCAGACTTTCAAATAAATAAAATTCTTCAATTTTTTTTCAAAAAGAAATAAACACGAACCACTTAAACTTTCATAAGGTAAGCAAGAGGCTTACCACACTCATACATTTAGGACCTAAGATATTGTACTGACTGAAAAAAGCAAAGTACATAAGAAAATTATACTTTGTGGTGTTTCTTAAGGCATATATGTTGTTTTCTAAATTTCTGAAGTATAATCATGAGCATTATTATATGTAAATATTTTTAACTTCTGGTAATTAATAGAGAAGAGGAAGTATGGTGGGGTAAACTTTTTATTCTCCATAATCTCTCCTTGATATTATCAGAAGCTTATAATTTTTTTGCTTGCCTTTTTCTGGAATTCACACTTTTAAGAAATTATGAAAATTCAAGAACCACTCTGAGAACCTCCACCACCAATGCTTGCAATCAGATATCTCTACAGCAGAGAGTGAGGTAGACACAAAGTGGAAAATGCAAAGTGAGTTGATCTACCTCTCTCAGGCTGTGGCTTCACTGCCCACCTTTAACAACCCACTGCCTTGTTTCTTTCTCCTCCACATTAGTATGACGCCATCCCACTTAGCCAAAAGCCAGTGGCAGCAAATAGCCCAAGGGGAAGTCATCAAATAAAAGGTTTCACTTTAAATAGCTCAGCTTGTCTTTAAAGAGATATAAACATGACAATTTTTAAGGATAGGTTTCTGGCTGTAGCAGTTATCGTCTTAACTCTTAACAGTACTTATTGACACAAAAAATATAAACTGATGGATAGATTTCTCAATCAACCACATAATTTAAAAAAAATTGCCACTCAGCATCAGCTATCAGTATGAAAGTGTTCATGAAAAAAAGCAATTAACCTGGCCAGCACTGTGGCTCACTTGGTTAATCCTCCACCTGTGGCACCAGCATCCCATATGGGCACCGGGTTCTAGTCCCAGCTGCTCCTCTTCCAGTGCAGCTCTCTGTTGTGGCCCAGGAGGACAGTGGAGGATGGTCCAGGTGCTTGGGTCCCTGCACCCGCATGGGAGACCAGGAAGAAGCACCTGGCTCCTGGCTTCAGATCAGCGCAGTGCCAGCCATTGCGGCCATTTGGGGAGTTAACCAATGGAAAGAAGACCTTTCTGTCTATAACTCTACCTGTCAAAAAAAAAAAAAAAGCAATTAACATTATTAAATACCTTTATTTATTAAAAAAAAAAAGCTCTATGGTACCCCTCATTTAAACCAGTTGCTTGCATGTATATATGCAGATTGACTTTTGCTAATATATGGAGAGCAATGTATTTCCCTGGCATGGAACTCTCTGAAGAGTTTAAATGCTAATCTGTTGCTTTCATTTCATTTGCTTATCACCAGACAGCATTTATTAAATATCTATCATGAGTTTCACACTCTACAAATCTGTATTAACTATCTTGATATTTGATACTTACATGTTTTTTTTTAAAGATGTATTTATTTATTTGAAAGTCAGAGTTACACAAAGAGAGGAGAGACAGAGAGAGAGAGAGAGAGAGAGAGAGGTCTTCCATCTGATGGTTCACTCCCCAGATGGCTGCAATGGCTGGAGCTGTGCCGATCCAAAGCCAGGAGCCAGGAGCTTCTTCCGGGTCTCCCACATGGGTGCAGGGACCCAAGCACTTGGGCCATATTCCACTGCTTTCCCAGGCCATAGCAGAGAGCTGGACAGTAAGTGGAGCAGCCGGGTTTTGAACCAGCGCCCACATGGGATGCTTGCGCTTCAGGCCAGGGCATTAACCCAGTGCGCACAGCGCCGGCCCCATGCTTACACATTTATAACCTGAGCTAATTCTCATAACTTCCCTCTCTTGAATAGCTATGCCTTTCACATTATGCTTTTTCACACATATGCAAATACAAAATCAACTTTAGTGTGCTACTTTAGAATTTATAAAAGGCCTTTTGTGTAAGACTTACATAACACTGAAAATCTTAGCTTCTAGGACTTGAACTTACTTGAACATGTGAAACTGGCAAAAAGGACTTGGTTTTCTCATTACAGATGAAAGAGGTGTGAAGAGACTGTTCCAATTGTTAGATTCTAGTGATCAGGCCCCGATTCTAATTAGGTCTCAGGTACACACACATCTAGATTCTTCTTACAGTCTCTGTCAGAATTCCCAGCCTATGAGTGAAATTCAGTCTGTGAGTAAATTGTAATATCCAAGGTTCTCAGTCAAAAATGTATTGAGGTTTGTATCGATGAGATGAAGCAGGTGTCTATATAATACATACATTCAATAAATAAGTACTGAATCATATGGAAGTAAAATTGGATACAGAAATACCAGGCAAAGACTTTTTTGAGATGAAGAGCATGTTTAAAAAGTTACAGTCTTACAGTTTTGCAAACATGTTTAAAATGTGACTGGAGCTCTTGTTTGGCATAGTGATCAAGCCTTCCACATCCCATTCAGAATGCTTGAGTTCAAGCCTCAGCTCTGCTTCTGATTCTACTTCCTGTTAATAGAACCCTGCTGGGCAGCAGGTGACGGCTCAAGTATTTGAGTCCCTACCACCTACATGGGAAGCCCTAGACTGAGTTCTTGGCTTCAGCCTGACCCAGCCCAGGTTGCTGCAGACATTTGGAGAATGAATAATGAATGTAAGAACTCTCTCTGCATTTCAAATAAGTGAAAATAAATACACAAACCTTTTTTTTAAGGCAGAGTTAGAGAGTGGGAGAGACAGAGAGCTCTTCCATCGCTGGTTCACTCCCCAGATGGCTGCAACAGCCAGATCTGGACCGAAGCCAGGAGCCAGGAGCTTCCTCTGGGTCTCCCACGTGGGTGCAGGGGCCAAAGCACTTAGGTCATCTTGGGCTGATTTCCCAGGTGCATTAGCTTAGCAGGGAGCTGGATCAGAAGTGGAGCAGCCTGGACTGAAACCGGTGCCCATATGGGCTGCCGACGCTGCAGATGGAATCTTTTCTACGCCACAGTGCCAGCCCCACAGAACTCTGTTTTGTCTTCCTGATGTCTGAGTGGTTTTCCTTTACACCTAACTGTTCTCCCTAGTAACAACACAGATTTTGCTCTCCAAGTCAAACCTGGAGTTCTTAGTACTGGCAGCTCACCCTAAGAACATGCTGACTGGATCCAATATTCAAACACAGGTTTCATATTTTCTTCTGATAGATCTAATGCAAAGCAAGGAGAGTGTCTACAGTAACTAATGCCTTGCAGTTAACCAAACTGTCCACTTACAGGCCTGGGAGAGAACCACTGGAATACACACTGTCATATATTATCCAAAATTGACTCACTTCATAGTTGAGGGACTCTGTCCTGACCAATCATTTTAAGTCTGCAGGAGTAGGGAGGGGTGGTTTCTGAAGAATTTACAAATACCGCTCATTGAAGTAAGCTGCTCTCACCCCCACCGCACCCCTATACACATTGTTTTTGCCAGTTAAAAGTTTTGGTAAATTCTAAGCTGACCAGCAGTGACGGAGGAGGCAAGCCCGACTGCTTGCACTGCTGAACTCCAAGGATCCTGGTGTGTCCCAGTGCCAAGCTCACTGTGCCTCACTCTCCCTCCCTGCCCACCAGGACTCCGGGCTCCAGAGCTGACCCAAAAAGCAGGCCCAGCTCAGGTGTCGCCTTCGGACAAAGTCACTGTCTCCTGCTCTCTTCCCGAAGACTGCCCGGCCCGATGTTGCAGTTCCTGGTTCGCCCGCCCACCAGCGAGGGAAGCAGAGGCACAGTGTGTTCTTTCTGGAATCCGGCTCAGCTTGCAGGCAGGGATTCGGCAGGCTGGGCACAGAAGGGCCTGAGCCAGACTGCTCCACAGGACTTCGGCCTGGAAAAACCCGTCGCCCTCAGCGCCCTGCCGCTGGAGGTGTCCCGCCAGATCATGTTCTAAGCCATAGTCTCACGTGTCAGCAGCTCCTGCTCAGGCTCTGCCCCTGCCGTAGGCCTCTGGCCAATCCTCGCTTTAGGAGGTGGGGCTGGCCCAGAGAGACCACGCCCCCACGCCGGCAGGCTATAAAAGCTGTGGCGAACTGCAGGCTGACACTCTGTACTGAGATCAGCGAATGCTAAGTGTCGTTTTTATGGAGATTCAGCCCGACTGTGGAGGTATGGACGAGAGCGTAGGCAGTGACACCAAGAGCGTGGAAAAGCAGGAGAAGATGAAACGGTCCTTGTGAGTAGGCGCCTCTCTGTCGGGTCGGCTTGCTGTATATGCGGCACTTTGGGAAACACTGTAGCCTGAGCCTCTGCAGAGAAACCAAGCGCACGATGCTAATTTACTCAGGGAAATTACATCTACGAGGGCTGTGCTGGCTTTGTGAGTGTGGACACTCGGGAGGGCTTGGTAGGAGGAGGGTGGAGGCGCGCTGGGACCTTATGGAGCGGCCTTCTGCGTGCATCTCAGCGCAGCTGAGAACCCTGGTCGACATCGTGTGCTTCTGCTGGGTGGTGGGAAATCATTTACCTTTATTTTAAAATTATTAAGATTCATATCTAAAGTGTTCTTGTCTATTTAGATAAGAATTCTTGTTGGGAAAGTGGCACAGTCTTATCTCTGGCGAGACCTACACCCTGACACCATCCTAGGCTCTAGCACCCACTGCCATTGCTGCAAGCCAGGCGGCCACATGGCCCAACCACTGGTGTCAGCCCCACCCCCATCCTAATGGGATTCTCTGCTCCTCCTTCCCTGCCCGCCCCCTGGCGAAGTTTTAAAAGGGCCTGTTTCTGAACGCGTGGCGCTCTGTCGGCTCCGTTCTCTCACTCCCCTCTCTCCTCTCCTCTCTCCCTCTTACTCGTTTTCCTTCCTTGCCCCTCCCCTCTAGCTTGCCGGGTTTTCCCCAATAAACCCTTTACCTTACTCCGGTGTTTGGTGTGTTTTGTGGTGAACTTACATTGATGCCGAAACCCGGGACCTTACAATTCTAAATATCGAGTTTCTGTAAATCAGACAGCGTGGTATGGCTTAGCATTTAGAGTGTGAGAGAAATACACAGGGAGGTGAAGGCTTTATTAAGAGAAAGGAATCAGAAATTTAAACCGGCAGTTGCATACCAGGCTTTTCCAGGGAGTAGGCCAGAGCCTGCAAGGGAGAGCCTGTGGGCCAGAGAGCAGCGGCAAGGCAAGTCAGCAGGCTCCAGAGGCATCCAGAAGGCCGCCCACACCAAGAGGCATGAGGTGAACAAGGGCCACGTGCAGGCCATCACAGGTCAGAGTCACAGGGAAAGGAAAAACCGTGCAGGCAGGAATGACCACAAAACCACAAGGTGCAGGCAAACAGATGAGGGGCAGCCAAAAGCTGTGCCTGGAGGCTTGGGAGAACAAGGGTGGGCCCAGCAGGCTCCACCCTTTTTATTCAGTCCCCAAAGGGGCATGGTTAATGGTCTGAGTGGCAGGTGGGTGAATACAGGTGGGATACATAAGGGGTGGAGGCGTGGTTTTCCAGTTCATGAATCTGA
The DNA here is from genome assembly GCF_964237555.1 of Oryctolagus cuniculus. Classification (NCBI taxonomy): domain Eukaryota; kingdom Metazoa; phylum Chordata; class Mammalia; order Lagomorpha; family Leporidae; genus Oryctolagus; species Oryctolagus cuniculus. The sequence continues at coordinate 139,359,956 of NC_091439.1, read as the reverse complement.
TTAATTTAATCCGATCTGCCTGACCATATCAGGGGAAGAGCATTTGCTGGCTGAAGATCTCGTTTTGAGTCCTTTCTCACCTTTTCATGATAAAGCTGTTCTCAGGCAGTCATGACTGTGGAACAAATCTTCCTCAAAAGAGCACTGTAGGTCGGAGGGCCAGTGTCACTCCCTATGCATGGCCTCTGGTGCATCCAGGACCATGGGTGGAAGGGGAAGGAGTGAACTGCCGCTCTTTGTGGGCCAGAATTAGCTTAAGGTTTTCATTTTTTTTAAGGTTTATTTGAAGGTCGCAGTTAGAGAGGCAGAAAAAGAAGTCTTCCATCCTCTGGTTCACTTCCCTAAATGGCCACAACCACAGGGGCTGGGCAAGGCTGGAGCCAGAAGCTCTTCAGGGTCTTTGACTGGGTGTAGGGGTCCAAGGACTTGGGCATCCTCCACTGCTTTCCTGGGTGCATTAGCAGGGAAGTGGATTGAATGTGGAGCAGCCTGGACTTGAACCATTGCCAATATGGGGTGGATGGCTTAACTCATAGTACTGGGCCCCAGTATGTGCTTTTTGGGTATGCAGCATATTGAGATAATATTTTTGTGAATTTTAAGGTAGTTCCTACCTTTACTCTTAACACTAGTAGTTATAGTCTGAGAAAACTATTCAGTATTTCAGTGCTGGGTTTAAATATTAGGTTGATAAGGCTGCTACTTGGTTTTGTCTCATTTGGTTTGCCTGTAGCTACTAGATAGCTTTATTGGATAAAAATACATTCAGCTGTAGTTGTGTTTTCAAGCATGGCCACTTAGTGACTTTTTTTTTTAAGATTAAAAGATTGGAAGACACGATTGAGTTCCTTCTTGCAAAATTCTTCCACTCCTGGGAAGCCCAAAACCAGCAAGAAAAGCAAACAGCAAACTTTCAGCAAGTAAGTGAGAATCCTGTGCTCACAAACCTGAACAGCTCACTGCTGAGCTGGAAAGGGGACCTGATATGTGCCCTCTTAACTGAAAACTTCTCTTGCAGGCCTTCCCCAGAGGAAGCACTGCTGTGGTCAGAAGGATTCGAGGAGCTGCTGGCCAGCAAATGTGAGTTAACCTTGAATTTGATCTACTGCAAATATTGCAAGAGTCTAGAAAGGTGTGTCTCCACAGCAAATGAGTGGCTCACAAGAGGAGGAATGGACTCAATAGTCACAGGAGCCTAGAATATCTTTTTCTCCCCTTATTTCTTAGCATATTGACTCTGAGTGGGGAAGACAAATTAGCCTTAAACAGCACAGTGGCAGTGCTCTTAGTTGAAGTTGTCCACTTTTCCATTGCATATATTGTTTACAAGACACTTGTTCCCAGAGAATTTGTGGTTCCCCTGAAGACATTTTTTTTGCATCAACAGCAAACATAAGTATTTGTTTTTATACTTAAGTATTTTGTCTACTGGCATCTTTGTCTTTCTTTAAAAAGATTTTATGTAAGTTATATAACTTTCATTTATTTCATTTGTATAGATTTTGGAACATAGTGATACTTGCCATGCTACCCTCCCTCCCACCCATGCTCCAATTCTTCTTCCTCTCCCTCTCCCCTTCCCACTCTTTACAATGAGCTACTTTCAGTTTACTTAATGATCATACAGTTAATCCTACACTAAGTAAGAGTTCAGCAAATGGTATGAAGAAAAAAAAACCCACTGTTCCTCAATGGAAGAGATGGGCTTTAAACAATCATTGAATCTCAAAATGTTCATTGCACTCTAATACATTACATTTCAGGTACTCTATAAGTTAACTCAGATCAGGGAAAACATATAGTATCTGTGTTTTTGGGGACTGGCTTATTTCACTAAGTGTAATGGTTTCCAGTTGTATCCATTTTGTTGCAAAAGACAAGATTTCATTTTTTTACAGGTGACTAGTATGCCATAGTGTATATATATACACCATAATTTCTTTATCTAGTCATTTTTCCAAACTCTATGAGTTCCAGTAGTGTCTCAGTGGGGTCACCTACAAATAGGGATAGTTTGACTTCCTCCTTTCCAATTTGTATCCCTTTGATTTCTTCTTGTTTAATGGCTCTGGCTAAACCTTCCAGTACTGTATTGAATAGCAATGGTGAGTGGGCATCCTTGTCTGGTTCTGGATCTCAGTGGAAATGCTTCCAACTTTTCCCCATTCAATAGTATGCTGGCGGGTGGCACCATGGCTCAATAGGCTAATCCTCCACCTTGAGGCGCTGGCACGCCGGGTTCTAGTCCCTGTCGGGGCACCGGATTCTGTCCCAGTTGCCCCTCTTCCAGGCCAGCTCTCTGCTGTGGCCAGGGAGTGCAGTGGAGGATGGCCCAAGTGCTTGGGCCCTGCACCCCATGGGAGACCAGGAGAAGTACCTGGCTCCTGCCTTAGGATCAGCAGGGTGCGCCGGCCACAGTGCAGCGGCCATTGGAGGATGAACCAACGGCAAAGGAAGACCTTTCTCTCTGTCTGTCTCTCTCTCACTGCCCACTCTGCCTGTCAAAAAAAAATAGTATGCTGGCCATGGGTTTGTTATAAATTGCCTTGATTGTGTTGAGGAATGTTCCTCCCATGCCCAATTTTCTTAAGGTTTTCATCATGAAAGGATGTTATATACTATCAAATGCTTTCTCTGCATGTATTGAGATAGTCATATGGTTTTTCTTCAGTTTGTTATTGTAATGTATCACACATTGATTTGTGAATGTTGAACCACCCCTGCATACCAAGGATAAATATCACTTGTTCTGGATGAATGATCTTTTTGGTGTGTTGTTGGATTCAAATGGCCAGTACTTTGTTGAGGATTTTTGCATCTGTGTTCATCAGAGAAAGAACTACAGAACAATTTCCCTGTTTCTTTTTCTTGTATAGGAATTAAGGTGACACAGGCTTCAGGAGTTTGGGAGGGTTACCTCCCTTTCAATTGCTTTGAATAACCCAAGAAGAATTGGAATTAGTTCTTTAAATATCTGGTAGAATTCAGCAATAAAGCCATCTGATCCTAGGCTTTTTTTTTTATTGGGAGGCTCTTTATTACTGATTCAGTTTCCATCTTGGTTATTGGTCTGTTAAGTTTTTTATGTCTTCATGGCTCAATTTAGGTAGGTGGCTTGTGTCTAGGGATCTATTTTTTTAATTTATTTGACAGGTAGAGTTACAGATAATGAGAGAGAGACTGAGAGAAAGGTCTTCCTTCCATTGGTTCACTCCCCAAATGGCTGCTATGGCTGCTGCTGCGCCAATCTGAAGCCAGGAGCCAGATGCTTCTTCCTGGTCTCCCGTGCAGCTGCAGGGGCCCAAGCACTTGGGCCATCCTCCACTGCCCTCCCGGGCCACAGCAGAGAGCTGGACTGGAAGAGGAGCAGCTGGGACTAGAACCCGGTGCCCATATGGGGTGCCGGCACTGTAGGCAGAGGATTCACCAAGTGAGCCATGGTGCTGACCCATAGGGATCTATTCTTTTTTTCTAGTTTTCCAGGTTAGTTGGCATACAGCCCTTGATAGCTCTTTGTACCTCTATTGTTATGCTCATACCCCCACCCCCTCTCCTCCAAGCAGAGCAATGCCTAGGTGTTTTCCCTGTGTTCAGTACTTATCTGTGCCACCATGTGAACCATACAAATGATCTGCACAGTCCTCACTATAAGCATAGTTCTCTAGCCGAGTGTAGTAAATTGTTCCCTATTCCAGCATCTTGGAATCCCAGCATCTTGTTCCCATCCAGCATCTTTGTCTTTAAAGATCTAAATTCTGAGGGCTGGCACCATGGCACAATAGGCTAATCATCCACCTGCAAACCCGGCATCCCATATGGGCTCCGGTTCTAGTCCCAGCTGCTTCTCTTCCTATCCAGCTCTCTGCTGTGGCCTGGGAAAGCAGTGGAGATGGTTCAAGTGCTTGGGCCCCTGCACGCACATGGGAGACCAGGAGGAGGCACCTAGCTCCTGGCTTTGGATCGGTGCAGCTCTGGCTGTTGCAGCCATTTGGGGAGTGAACCAATGGAAGGAAGACCTTTCTCTCTGTTTCTCCCTCTCACTGTCTGTAACTCTGCCTCTCAAATAAAAAAAATATTTTTTAAAAGAGCTAAATTCTGAGGATTATGTGTTTGAATGAAATCTAGAAAATAGCTAAGTGATAATTATTTGGTTATTCAGTTCTTCATATTCTGTGTTCTTTCTCCTCCCATCTCTTCTATCTTTATAGATGGTGTGGCTGTTTTTAGGGCCTTTTTAAAATCTCAATTCTGTGAAGAAAATATAGACTTCTGGCTGGCTTGTGAAGACTTCAAAAAAATCAAATCATCCCAGAAGCTGTCCTCAAAAGCAAAGGAAATATATATAGAATTCATAGAAAAAGATGCCCCAAAAGAGGTAAGATAAAAATACTCATTTCAGCATAATGTGGACATCCTTGGCACCAAGAGGCAACAAAAGAATTAGATATTAGATTAAACCAGGGGTGAGGAATGGTGAAAGGATATCTCCCCTGGCATTCTGGTTTTCAACTGTATCTGAAGACCTGGCAGGTGAAGCTCATCACATGGTACAGCTTCTTTTTGTGTTTCATTTTCAAATAGCAGAGCAATGGGTACTGAGTGATTCTCTAGGAATGAATACTGGGTAATCTGCTTTTTTGTTTTATTTCAGGTAAACATAGACTTCCAAACCAAAATCCTTATTGTCCAAAATATACAAAATGCTACAACTGGCTGTTTTACATCTGCACAGAAAAGGATTTACAGCTTGATGGAGAATAACTCCTATCCCCATTTCTTGGCATCAGAATTCTACCAGAACTTGTGTAAAAAACCACAAATCACCACAGAGCACCATGCTATATGATTTGAAAAAGGGAGCCCCAGAGTGAGAGACATGTCTTTCTGCATCCTGAGGTAGAAGGCTGTCACCTACCAAAGAGAATGACATTGAATTCAGCCTGGTTGTTTGGGAAACATCTCTCAGAACTACTGATTCCAAGTTGGGTAGTGAATCAGGAAGCTGCTGACTGTCTAGGAGAATCTTGTATCAGAATAACTTCCACTGCTCTACAGACACATGGAAAGAATATGTGGCCTGAATGTGGAGGGTCTCACTGGAAAAGCAAGAATATGAAATGGAAGATAACACAATTTATCCAAACACATGAAAAATCAATGTCTGAGATTGTGGCCTTGGCTAACTGGCTGTACATCTTTCCCTAAGCCCGTCCATGTTACCACATAGTGGCTTTATTTTTCAGTTTTGAGTCCTAACATTAGCAGGTTTGCTCTGTGCAAGAGTATTGAAGTTCTTGTGACTCCAGATCATCCATACTATTCTTATGCATGGTTGAACCTGAAATGGTCTGTTTGAATTGCTAGATAGTTTGTGAAATAGAGTGGGTGCTCATGTGTAGAAAGCTACAGTGTCTGTTACAAGTGCCAAAAACTGTCTTGAAGGCAGCAGAAGTTTGAAGTGGTCTTTGGATATTTTAATACATTTTTTGATAAATAATGCCATTGAATGCTTGGAGTCCAGGTATGAGTTGATTTGATCTTAATAGTTGGAAGTATGTCAAGCCCAAGGGGAAACATCTGTCTAGGGAAGCAGAAGCATCTGTTGCTGTGCCTGTCCTTGGAGAACTGGCATCCCCCAGAGTGATTCTCTGATTCTCGGATGAGGGTAGCAGGGAAGATACAATTTTCTAAACCTAAGTTACAGCACATCCTTAGAACCACCCTGTGTCAAGCCTCTTGGTATAATTTTTTAAAGATCAAGGTCATTAATAAGAACAATAGGACTTTGATTTAAAGCCCTTCATGAGTATTGAGAACCAACTAAATAGAAGTGAAGGGTGTGGAGACAAGCACCAATGTTAGTTTATTCAATTGCTCCAATGAAGAAAGAGCCAAATAAGGGGAACATGGGCCTCCCTCTTTTGTCTTTTCCCCCTTGGTTCTAAGCTTTCTTTGACATGCTCCATGGAACCGTATTTTGGCAAATATCTGTGATGGGCTTATCTGGGCCAGTGATCTGAAAAAGAGTAGAAGACATGGTTGTCTACTGGGGAGGAAATGGAGAGAAAAGATGGAGACTCAAACCTTATTTTCTTAGAAACAGATTTCCATATGATCATCAAGGGTAAGGTCATCATCCACAACTTGACAGACTTTACCAGATCTACCTTCAGGATGTCCCAGGCACCCTGTCCTTCTCTTACTGCAGCCACTTGCTTCCTCGCTGGTGTTGTCATTCTTCACCTGGATCTCAGAAGGCCTCAGTACCTGTGTCCTGCTTCTGACCTGTTCTTGAAAATTTATTTTAACATCATTTTTCTCATATTACATTTATGCTCAGAAAACTTGGACTCCTTGGCTCTAAAATCATGGTAAACTCTTGTGCCTAAGACTACAATTTCTCTCTAATAGCTTGGTTTGTTTTCTGCCTTGCTACTCCTATCAGCAATATTTGATACAGGCTTTTTTTATGGGGCCCAAGATAAACTATCTCCTATTATTGATCCAATTTCCCTCCTTCTTTCTCTGCCTTTCAAGTGTATTTTTTAAAAAGTATTTTTTAAACAAAATACTCTGTTCACTTGAATTTTACTCATTTGTCAAGGCTCAGATCGATTCATTTCCATGAACTATCCTCAAGGGTATATAAGTCTTCTTTCTCAAGTAAATGATCAATAACTGTACCATTCTGACATACTCTACTTCATTTTCAAAGTAATTAATAAAGTTGCAGTCTTGGAAGATATTCAGGACCCACTGCTCATTGATGATCTAATTAAATAATTGATTGGTTGAATGATGCACAAACTTTAAAAAAAATGATTTTTTATTTGAAAAGCAGAGTTATTGAGAGGCAGGGGCAGAGAGAGAATGAGAGAATGAGAGAGAGAGAGAGAGAGAGAGAGAGAGAGAGAGAGCTTTCATCTGCTGGTGCATTCAAAGGATGGAGCTGGGCTCAATCCAAAACCAGGAGCCTGGAGTTTCTTCCAGGTCTCCATAGTAGAGAGATGTATTTTGGAATTTGAATATCTGGCACTGGAACCAGTGCCAATAAGGGATGCTGGCACTGCAGGTGGTAGCTTTACATGCTACACCACATTGCTGGCCCCCAACAAACTCTTAATTGAAACTACATACAGTGGGGAGCCAGTACTGTGTTTTAGCTGGTTAAGCCACCACCTGCAGTGCTGGCATCCCATATGAGTACAAGTTCCTTTCCCAGCTACTCCACTTCCAATCCAGCTTCCTACCAATGCCCCTGGGAAAGCAGCAGAGGATGGCCCAAGTGCTTGGGCCCCTGCACCCACATGGGAGACCTGGAAGAAGCTCCTGGCTCCTGGCTTTGGCCTGGCCCAATCCCACCCAGTGTGGTCATGTGGGGAAATGAATCAGCAGATGGAATATCTCCCTCCCTCCCTCTCTCTCTTTCTCCTCTGTGTCTCTGCATTTCAAATAAATAAGTCAATCAAAAATGTGTTCTTAAAATGTAACTGAAGGGGAAGGCACTGAGGCATAGTGAGTAAAGCCACAGCCTTCAGTGCCGGCATCCCATATGGGTGCCAGTTTGAGACCCAGCTGCTCCACTTCTGATCCAGCTCTCTGCTATGGCCTGAGAAAGCAGTGGAAGATGGCCAAAGTTCTTGGGCCGCTGCTCCAAAGGAAGGAGACCTGGAAGAAGCTCCTGGCTCCTGGCTTCTGATCAGCCCAGCTCTGGCCATTATGGCCATTTTGGGGAGTGAACCAGTGGATAGAAATTCTCTTTCTCTGTCTCTCTGACTTTGCCTCTCTCTAACTCTGCCTTTCAAATAACTAAAATTTTTTAAAATGTAACTGAAAACAAATCATTTAAATATTCTAGGTGGGACTGAACAAAAATATCCATGGGGCAAGAGCTATTTTCTCATAGGGTGAACCATTGAAGGAGTAGCACTTGATTTTGTTGTGCTTGTTTAACCTCCAATGGTATCTATTCTTTCTCCTTCACATATTCACTACCATCATCAAGGCTTCATTTGTGTCATGCCAATGTTACTTCATAGTTTATGTGGGTTCTCTCATATTAGTTTCCTTTTTCCAATTCATCTTACATATGGAGTCAGATTTCTTTTTTTTTCTTAAGATTTATTTATTTGAAAGTCAGAATTGCACAGAGAAAAAGAGAAGCAGACAGGGAGAGAGAGGTCTTCCATTAGCTGGTTCACTCCCCAATTGGCCGCAAAAGCCAGAGCTAGGCCTATCCGAAGCCAGGATCCAGAAGCTTCTTCTGGGTCTCCCATGTGGGTGCAGAGGCCCAAGCACCTAGGCCATCTTCTACTGCTTTCCCAGGCCATAGCAGAGAGCTGGATGGGAAGTGGAACAACTGGGACTCGAACTGGCACCCATATGGGATGCCAGCAATGCAGGCAGTGGCTTTACCAGCTATGCCACTGTGCTGGCCCAAGATTTCTTTTAATAAACACCTATTTTACCATATATTTTCTCTTCAAATATTTCCAAAGTACCATGGAAAGAGCACTGGATTTAAGTTAGTGAATAAGATTCTGATCATACAGCATTAACTTTCTGGTTAACCCAGTAACCATCATCCCTTGGGACCTCAGTTACTTCATCTCTAAGGGAGTTGTCTAGATCAATAAAAATGCTTCCAGCTCCAAAATTCTGTCTGGATTTGGATGTTCATTAGAATATGTCCCTACCCTGACAACTTTATTTTTTTTACCAAAAATATCTAACATAAAATCATGGCTTCTATCCATTTGCTGCCTTCCCGATTAGAATAAACAAAAACACCATGATTTTACTCGTGATGACCTTCTGTCTGGATTGCTCCCTCTTCCCTTAATCTTCCCACATCTGACACATTCTTCAAGACTCAGCTCAACATCTTAAGGTACAACAGTTCATTAATCTCCGGCCCAACCTCAGGTTCAAAATATACTTGTTGAGTACCTACTCAAATAAAGCCCTAGTGACACCTGGAGGAAGAAAGGAAATTCCTGCCCCTGTGGAATTTACAATCCATTGGGGTCAAAGGTAATGAATAATTCACAAAATAAAACAAGGTAGTTCTGGATTTTGACAAATGCATGTGAGAAAAAAAAAAAAACTAAGTGATGAGACAAAAAGACTTGACTGCCTGGGAAGGCACATTCTATATGTTTCATGAATTTTTTAAAGGTTTATTTTTATTTATTTGAAAGAGTTACAGAGAGAGGTAGAGACAGGAGGTCTTCCATCTGCTGGTTCACTCCCCAGAGGACCACAAAAGTGGGAGCTGCACCAATCTGAAGCCAGGAACTTCTTCTGGGTCTCCCACATGGGTGCAGGGGCCCAAGGACATGGGCCATCTTCTACTGCTATCCCAGGCCATAGCAGAGAGCTGGGCCAGAAGAGGAGCAGCCAAGACTAGAACCGGCACCCATATGGGATGCCGATGCTTCAGGCCAGGGTGTTAAGCCGCTGAGCCACAGCACCAGCCCCTCCGTGAATTTGTATTGACTGAACAACTAAACTCCAGACTCTGCCTTTTAATAACAAATCCTCTTTGAATAGGATAAATGTAAAAGTTATTTTAGCTAGGTCACAACTTTCTCTTAGTTCCAAAATAATCTTTGTCTATAAAAATAATCTTTTAATCAAAATACAGTATGTGATATTTTAAAATTTGAAATCATTATTTACCTTTTAGAATTTATGCATGTCAAGGGAACAGATTTGACGTATTTTGTATATACAATCTTAAGAGCATAATGATATTTCTCATTCTCCCTTTCTCCTTCCCTCCCTCCATCCTTCCTTACTTTTAAGTTTTGTGATGACATACTTTCCATTTACTTCATAATAACAAGAGTAATCCTTCAATAAATAAGGAATTCAGCCGGTGCCGTGGCTCACTAGGCTAATCCTCCACCTGCCGCTCCAGCACCCCGGGTTCTAGTCCCAGTCAGGGTGCCAGATTCTGTCCCGGTTGCCCCTCTTCCAGGCCAGCTCTCCGCTATGGCCCAGGAGTGCAGTGGAGGATGGCCCAAGTCCTTGGGTCCTGCACCAGCATAGGAGACCAGGAGAAGCACCTGGCTTCAGATCAGCACGCTGTGGCAGCCATTAGAGGGTGAACCAATGGCAAAAGGAAGGCCTTTCTCTCTGTCTCTCTCTCTCACTGTCCATTCTGTCTGTCAAAAAAAAAATAAATAAGGAATTCATCAAGTTTAATGACATAAAAAAATCTCTTGAATTATTTCTGAAATCATCAAGAATAACAGGTTTATCCAACTATGGTGCCAATCTTGTGATGATACACCAGACTAATGATCAAGATAATCTTCATCCTTATGATTAAGTTTGTATTTATTTATTTTAGATATGAGAGAGATGGAGGCAGATAAAGAAAGCTCCTCCCATCCACTAGTTCATTCCTCAGTTGCCCACAAAGGCCTAGGCTGGGCCAGGCCAAAAACAAGAGCTGGAAACTCCATCTGGACCTCCCACAGGGATGGCAAGGACCCACATACTTGAGTCATCATCTACTGTCTCCCAGAGTGCGCGTTAGCAAGAACTATTTTCAAGCTCTGTCTTGAAGCACCTTGTCTACTACCAAGGGAGAGATCTCACTGTTCTGTGTCAGTGTCAGTGTCAGCCTCTTGTTTGGTGCCACACCTTTAGCCCTTTGAACGCACTGTTCTTGTGCCTAAAATAGCCTTTTATCCTCTGATTGAGGTGATCTTAACATTATTCAGCTCTTTGATAAAATTGGACTTCTTCAAAACTTCACAGATGAACTCCAGGCAGGATGAATAATTTCTTCTTATCTCCTGCAGTATTTTATTCATACATCCATTATAGCATTTTATTGAAATAATATACCTCAAAGCATCACTTTCTGTACTTACTTTTTAGAGCTATCTCCTCTGTCAATAAGATTATTCAATGTCCAGTTTATTTGTTTACTGTTTTTTACACAATATTACATGTATTTTTTCTTTAACCAGTGTTTTGTAGTTTTCAATATACATGTTCTACACATTTTTTGTTAGATTTACAAGTTATGGGTTTTTTTTGTGATTTATTTACTTAAAAGGCAGTCATAGAGAGAAGGAGAAGCACATGGCACACACACACACACACACACACACACACAGATCTTCCATCCTCTGGTTCACTTCTCAAATGGCCACATCAGTCAGGGCTGGGCCAAGTTGAAGGAAGCCAGGAGACAAGAGCTTCAGCTGGGTCTCCCATGTGTGTGCAGGGACCCAAAGACTTGGGCCATCTTCTGCTGCTTTCCAAGGCACGTTAAGTAGGAAGCTAGATTGGAAATGGAGCAGCTGGGACCTGAACAGGTGGCCACATGGGATGCCAGCATCACATGCAGTGACATAAACTGCTGTGCTCTAAAGCTGATCCCTTTCTTCACTTGAGTGGCTATACTTGCTATCAGACTTTTCATTTTGTTGCCTGTAATTCATTGCTATTTTATACAAATTCTACTGTGTTTCATGTTTATCTTGTACCCTAAGACCTCACTGGATTTATTGGCTTCAGGATTTTATTTTTGTAGATTCTTGAATTTGTTGTTTTATAGAGACAATCACGTCTTTTGCAAATATAGGCAGTCAAATTTATAATTATTGCCTTAAACCCTGTCAGATAATTCCATCATCTCTGCTTTCTCATTGTTGGTATCTACTGATTGTCTGGGTTTATTCAAGTTGAGATTTGCTTTGTTCTTGGTATGACAGGTGATTTTCTGAGTCTGAGTAATTATGATGAGAACCTACATCCTATTTAGCCAAACCTATTGCACCTGGTTTGGGCTGTGCTCTTCCAACAGAAGAGGTCCTGCTTTGTTCTCAAATGGGAAATAAGTCCAGGTTCCCTGCTGGCTTATAGTTGACCCCCAACAAGGAGGGACAATCCTTTTCCTTTTGGACAGGTGTGGAGATGCAGCTCTCTGCTGGTTTCTATGGATGGCCCTGGTTTTCAGCTTGTCTAGATTTGCAGTTTATACTCTGCTTTCAGCATTTGCTGGCCTGGGTAGAGGTCGGCAGTTATTGTTTAAACAGATCTATCTTGGCCAGCGCTGTGGCTCACCAGGCTAATCCTCCACATGTGGCGCCGGCGCACCAGGTTCTAGTCCCGGTTGGGGTGCCAGATTCTGTCCCGGTTGCCCCTCTTCCAGGCCAGCTCTCTGCTGTGGCAAGGGAGTGCAGTAGAGGATGGCCCAAGTCCTTGGGCCATGCACCCCATGGGAGACCAGGATAAGTACCTGGCTCCTGCCATCGGATCAGCGCGGTGCACCGGCCGCGGCGGCCATTGGAGGGTGAAGCAACAGCAAAGGAAGACCTTTCTGTCTCTCTCTCTCTCACTGTCCACTCTGCCTGTCAAAAAATAAAATAAAATAAAATAAAATAAAATAAAATAAAATAAAATAAAATAAAATAAAATAAAATAAACAGATCTGTCTTGTGAGGCTGCCCCTTTCCTTATCATTTGGCTTAAGAAATAAAGCTTTTGTTGGGACTTTTTGGTCTTCTTCCTGGCATTTCTGAGTTACCAGTTGTTGGGTTCCAAGTCTGACATATATTAGGCCAAAGGACAAGCTAGAGAACTTTCCACCATCTCATTTCTTGGGTCCTAGTCTCTAGCTGTTTGTCCTACTTCTCTCTACTTTTCAGTCTTTTTTCTTTTTAAGGATTTATTTGTTAATTTGAAGAACAGAGTTACAGAGAGAGGGAGTGAGAGATCTCCCATCCATTGGGTCACTCTCCAAATGGCCACAACAGCCAGGGATGGGCCAAACTGAAGCCAGGAGTCAGGAGCTTCTTCCAGGTCTCCCTTGTGTGTGGCAGCGACCTATGCATTTCAGCCATCCTCTGCTGTTCTCCCAGGCATATTGGAAGGAAACTGGATCAGAAGTGGAACAGATGGGATCAGCAGGAACACAAACTAGTGCCCAGATGGGATGCCAGCATTGCAGGCAGCAGCTTAATGCATTACACCACAATGCTGACCCCTACACTTCAGACTTTTTATGTTTGTTTTCTCTATAATGTACAAACATTTTAGTTGTATTCAGTGGAAAGAAATAGGGAAAATAGTGTGTTTTCTATTTTTCAGGAAGTGAACATCTTCTCTACCATTTTTTGCTTTTAATATTTTGATTACCATATTTACAAAAATTGGTTTCTTTTTATGCATTTATGCATCCTCTGAGAATCATCAGATAGTCACAGAAATTATAAGCTTCCCAGAGAGATTAAACTTCCCAATGGACTGACTGTATTCCTAACCAAACTGTGTGAGTGTGAGTGTGAGTGTGTGTGTGTGTGTGTGTCAAACTGGAGGTGGGTGGCAAGGTGATCAACTGCCTTCTACAATAGCTAAAGATGCAAACTTGGATTGACAATTATACTGGTGCCAAAAAAAAAAACAAAAAAACAGAAAATACAGATAGAGAAGTCAAGTAAATCTCCAAGGGTGAGAGTCAGTGACCAGTGCTCCTTTTCCTCCATAAAATTTGGGGAAATTCTGGGTCACATAATAATCTCTTTACTGTACAAATACCTTCATCTTTACCAAATTGTTATATTTTCCAATTTGAATTATTCCTTCTGATTGTGTTCAATTTGTAGTGGATAATTTGTTTTACAAATTTAGTTATTTATTTGAAGGCAGAGTTACAGCAAGAGGGGGAGTGAGAGAGGAAAAGATCTTTCATCCTTTGGTTCATTCTTCAAATGTCCACAGCATTGCAGAGTGGGCCAGGCCAAAGCCATTAGGCTGAACAGTGGATACTCTCTTTAATCATTAATTTAAAATAGAAAGGTTTATTGACATATGCTATGATCAAATTCAGTAAAAGAGGAGCAATAAATATTGCTATCTATACTTTTAGTTATTCTATAAGTATTATTTAACTACAATACTCAATATATACTATTGTCCAATATTACAATATATAATACTAGGAATATACTATCAGAAATTACACTAGCAATATGCAATTATTATAAATAAAAATTTTAGTAACTATATTTATTCTGAACAATAATTCAGTGATTCTATTTTTAAATTTAAAAATTTCCATGTACTCAAATGATTCTTTGTAACTCCAAATAGAACCACAAGCCCTGGCAGTCCTATGTTTAGCACTTCATCTTCAATGCCAACTTGATTATTACACTGTTAACAGTGCAGTAGAATTGAAGAAGACCTGACAGTCACAAAATGTTCCACAGTCATGTGAACCTTACCTTAAGGTAGGAATGTGTAGAGTAAATCATTTAAATAGAAAGACATCATTGTCGATGGCGGAATAGAGAGGGAGGGAGCACAGCGAAGGTCCACTAAGGGAAGGTTCAAAGAGGGGTGAGAATTTGTAGTTTTTAAGGATCGAGAAGCCCTTCGTGAAACTGGGGAGATAGGGTGGACATGCAAGGAGAATGCGGATGCCTGAGACTCAGGACACCAGCAGGAGTGTGTACGCACCAGTGCTGGAAGCTGAGGTGAGACGGGGCACTCGCCCAGCACCACAGCACAGCTGCCGCCGCCCCTCCCCCAACACACCCTGGGACGGACACTGAGACACACATGACTGAGTGGGGGAGGAAATAGAAAACGGAACAGAGTGAGTGGCGCCTGCGGAGAGAGTGCATGATTCAGGGGTACTAATTGAGAGACTGAGTAAGCCAGTATCTCTTGGCGCCTCCCCCGAGCTCCAGCGGGTGGGAAGCAGCCATTTTGTCTGTTTACATTTGGGCTTAAAGGAGAACTGTCTTTGCTTCCATGCTAACCTTTGGAGGTGGAGCCCAAAGGTGGAGCGGAGCAACAGGACACTTCTTGCTCAAGGGAGGGCAGCTCAAAGTCCTGACACCCCTCTACTCAAGTTACAAGAAAAAAAAACTGAATAGCACCTGCTGGTGGGGAAAAAGTGCAGGATGCAGAGCTGCAGTGGGCAGAGAGCAGCCATCCTGTCTGTTTACCTGCGGGCTGTGTAGAGCAGCCTGATTACACTGGATATCGGTAGAGATTCACAGCAGCCTATAGTAGAGGGAAATCAACCTGAAAAATCACCCAGACGGAATGCCAAAAAGACAAAACAAAAACCCAAAAAAATATAGAAGAACATATAAACTTGCCAATGGAGCAGGCTAAACCAACCATAACAGAGGCAGAAGAAGAAGTTGAAAACATGCCAGAAAAAGAATTCAGAAAATTAATAATCAGAATACTTAGAAATAATGAGAAACAGTGTCAACAGCTGAATGAAAAACAAGCCCAGGGATTAGAGATCCTAAAGAGAAGCCAGAATGAAAACTAGAACTGAAAAACTCAATTGACCATATAAAAAACACCGTGGAATTCCTCAGAAATCGAACAGATTAAATAGAAGACCAAATATCAGAATTCGAAGACAAACTTCCAGAAATAATACAGTCAGTTCAATCGCAGGAAGAAGAAATTAAAAAATTAAAAAATACGGTTGGAGACCTACAAGATTCAATCAAGCAGTATAATGTTCAGATAATAGGAGTCCCTGAGGGGGTGGAAAGAGAGAATGGATTAGAAGGCATCTTCAATGAAAAAATATCAGAAAACTTTAAACAAAGGCAGCTGGATAACAACACACAAATACAACAGATAGCCAGGACTCCGAACAGAGTAGACCAGAAGAGAAATTCACCACGACACATTGTGGCAACACTCAGTTCAGTGACACACAAAGAACAAATCCTAAAATGTGCCAGAGAAAAGCAATCACATTCAGGGGTAAGTCAATCAGACTCACCCCAGACTTCTCATCGCAAACACTACAGGCAAGGAGACAATGGCATGATATATTTCAAGTTTTAAAAGACAAACAGTGCCAACCTAGAATACTATATCCTGCAAAGCTATCATTTATGAATGAAGGGGGAATAAAGATCTTCCACGACAAACAGAAACTGAAAGAATTTGTATCCACGCGTCCAAACCTACAACACTTGCTCAAAGACGTGCTGCACACAGAAATACAAAAATAAGAACTTCACTGCAAAAAAAAAGTGATGTAGAGTAACCCACAAAGTTCAAAATACATAAACAGCTCATTTCAGGAAACATGAGGGGGAAAAGACAGTACTTAACAGTAATCACATTGAATGTGAATGGTCTCAATTCCACGACAAAGAGACATAGAGTAGCTGATTGGATAAAGAAAGAGAATCCATCTATATGCTGCCTTCAGGAGACACACCTCATCAGCAAAGATGCACGCAGACTGAAAGTGAAAGGATGGACAAAGATACTCCAAGCTAATGGAAATCAAAAAAGAGCTGGTGTGGCCATTCTAATATCAGACAAAACAGACTTTAACATAAAAACTATTAAAAGAGACAGAGAAGGGCACTATATAATGATTAAAGGATCTATCCAACAGGAAAATATTACTATTATAAATGTATACACACCTAATTACAGGGCGCCTGGCTATCTGAAAGAATTACTAAAGGATTTAAAGGGAGCCCAGGACCGGATGGCTTCACTGCCGAATTTTACCATACATTTAGAGAACAATTAACCCCAGTTCTTCTCAAATTATTCCAAAAGATTGAAAGAGAGGGAATCTTTCCAAATTCCTTCTATGAAGCCAATATCACCTTAATTCCTAAGCCCAGAAAAGACACAACAGAGAAAGAAAACTACAGACCTATCTCCCTGATGAACATAGATGCAAAAATACTCAATAAAATCCTGGCAAACTGAATCCAACTACAAATCAGAAAGATCATTCACCCAGACCAAGTGGGATTTATCCCTGGTATGCAGGGATGGTTCAATATTCGAAAGTCAATCAATGTAATACATCACATTAATAAATTGAGAAACAAAAATCATATGGTTATCTTAATAGATGCAGAGAAAGCATTTGAAAAAATACAACACCCTTTCATGATGAAAACCCTAAGCAAATTGGGGTTAGAAGGAACATTCCTCAACACAATTAAGGCAGTCTATGATAAACCAAAGGCCAGCATCATATTGAATGGGGAAAAGTTGGAGGCATTTCCATTGAAAACTGGCACCAGACAGGGATGCCCACTCTCACCATTGCTATTCAATATAGTCCTAGAAGTGTTAGCCAGAGCCATCAAGCAAGAAAAAGGAATTAAAGGGATACAAATGGGAAAGGAGGAAGTTAAACTATCCCTTTTTGCAGATGACATGATACTATATATAGGGGACCCAATAAACTCCTATAAGAGACTACTGGAACTCATAGAAGAGTTTGGTAAAGTAGCAGGATACAAAATCACTGCTCAGAAATCAACAGCCTTTGTATACACAGACAATGCCAGGGCCAAGGAAGAACTACTAAGATCAATCCCATTCATGATAGCCACAAAAACAATAAAGTACCTTGGAATAAATTTAACCAAGGAGGTCAAAGACCTCTATGATGAAAATTACAAAACACTAAAGAAAGAAATAGAAGATGACACAAAAAAATGGAAAAACCTGCCATGCTCATGGAATGGAAGAATCAATATCATCAAAATGTCCATTCTCCCAAAAGCAATTTACAAGTTCAATGCAATACCAATCAAAATACCAAAGTCATTCTTCAAAGACCTAGAAAAAACGATGCTGAAATTCATATGGAGAAACAGGAGACCCAGAATAGCTAAAGCAATCCTTAACAATAAAAACAAGGCCGGAGGCATCACAATTCCAGACTTCAAGGCATACTACAGGGCAGTTATAATCAAAACAGCCTGGTACTGGTACAAAAACAGATGGATAGACCAATGGAACAGAATAGAAACACCAGAGATCAATCCAAACATCTATAACCAACTCATATTCGACAAAGGACCTAAAACCAACCCGTGGAACAAGGACAGCCTCTTCAACAAATGGTGCTGGGAAAACTGGATGTCCACATGTCGCAGTATGAAGGAAGACCCCTACCTTACACCTTATACAAAAATCCACTCAACATGGATCAAAGAACTAAAGATGCACCACGAAACCATGAAACTAATTGAGAGCATAGGGGAAACCTTTCAAGATATCGGAATAGGCGAAGAATTCCTGGAGAAGACCCCACAGGCACGGGTAATCAAAGATAAAATAAACAAATGGGATTACCTCAAATTGAAGAGTTTCCTAACAGCAAAGGAAACAGTCAGGAAAGCGAAGAGGCAACCAACAGAATGGGAGATTGTCACTCCCTGTCTTTGTGGAGGAACGACACAGGACCCTGCGCTGTTCTTTTGTCTGCTCGGCCCTCCCCGGGTTTGCTGCTGGTTCTTCCCGGGTTGGCTACCGACCCTTCCACCTCCATGAAAGGGCGGTTCCCCCTGCCACATTCCCCACTTCCGCGGGGGAGTGGCACACCGCCGGCCGGCTCTCTCAGGGGCTGCACAGGTGTTCCTTCAGATAGATGTTCCCCCTAGATGTTCCTGGTGCATGTTGTCTCTCTCCTCCTTTATAGTCCTCTTCTGCCAATCCCAACTCTGCTACCCACACGCCGAGTACACTGCTCTCCTCCAATCAGGAGCAGGATCAGCTCCTGGAGGTCATCACTCAAGTTGGCAAGAGGCAGCTGCGTAGAAGCTGTTTTCTCCTCTCCCAGCGCCATATTGTGGGAGAGCAGATGCATAGAATAAGTCTTAATTCCAGTAACAGTCTAGTCCGAGTTGCTCCCAGTTGCTCCCCACAGGAGATGTTATTCGCAAACCACACAACAGATAAAGGATTAACAACTAGAATCTACACAATGATCAAAAAACACCACAGAATCAAAACAAACAACCCAATAAAAAAATGGGCCAAGGACCTTAACAGACATTTTTCAAAAGAGGAAATCCAAATGGCCAACAGGCACATGAAAAAATGCTCAGGATCCCTAGCCATCAGGGAAATGCAGATCAAAACCACAATGAGATACCACCTCACTCCGGTTAGATTGGCTTACATACAGAAATCAACCAACAACAGATGCTGGTGAGGATGTGGAGAAAAGGGGACACTAATCCACTGTTGGTGGGAATGCAAACTGGTAAAGCCACTATGGAAGACAGTCTGGAGAGTCCTCAGAAACCTGAATATAGCACTACCACAGGACCCAGCCATCCCACTCCTTGGAAGATACCCAAATGGAATTAAAGGGGTGAAAAAAGCCATTTGCACCTCAATATTTGTTGCAGCTCAATTCACAATAGCTAAGACATGGAATCAACCTAAATGTCCATCAACGGATGACTGGATAAAGAAACTATGGGATATCTACTCTATGGAACACTATACAGCAGTAAAAAACAATGAAATCCGGGCATTTACAACAAAATGGAGGAAGCTGGAAAACATCATGCTGAGTGAAATAAGCCAGTCCAAAAGGGATAGATATCACATGTTCTCCCTGATCGATGGCAACTAAATGAGCACCTAAAATGATACCCATTGAAGTGAAATGGACACTATGAGAGACAATGACATGAGTAGCCCTTGTCTAGACTGTTGAGGAACAACTTACTATTTTGTTCCTTTAGTATTTTTGTTGTTGTTGTTGTTGCTCGGTTTGCTCTACACAAGACCACTGGTTGAACTCTGCAATCAATGCACAACCATGCTTAAGCATTTAAAAATTAACAGAAAATTGATCTCTGCAGAACATGGGAGTGGGAATAAGAGAGGGAGGAGATATATAGGACGGCACATACTCACTCAGACCTACCTCCAATGGTGGAACTGGAAATGTGCCAGAGGATTTCAACTCAATCTTACCAAGGAGGCAGGTACCAATGCCAGCACACTTGGTAAAGTGACAAATATAAATACACAACTGATCAAAAAGATAGGGTAAGTGTCAAAGAGATTACACAAATAAGACCAGTGTAAGCAAATAATGAAAGATAGAATCAAAAGGGAGAGAATGATCCTGCGGGGGAAGCAGAACACACAGCAGACTCATAGAATGGCAAATGCCCAAAACAGCAATCCTGCCTCAGAATCAACCCTTGTTACATTCAGATCTGACTAAAAGGTCCATGAGAGTCTCACAGGCATGGAAAGCCATGACACGGTGGCAAAAAACAATCTAAATGAAGGATCCTGGTGAACAACACCCCAGCAGAAGGATCAGGCCATCAAGGAGAGAGGTGCCTTTCTCTGAAGGGAGGAAGGAACCTCCACTGTGATATGGCCTTGACTAAACAAATTCAGAGTTGCTGAACTCAAGGGGCTTCCATAGCCTAGACAGCTCATAGCAAGAGTCTCAGGTGATTGCTGACATCATAAATAAGAGTGCCAATTGTTAAATCAACAACGGGAGTTACTGGGTTCATGCTCCCCACGCAGGATCTCTGTCCTTAATATGTTTAACTATGAAACTCAAAAACAACACTACTAGTCGAACAATACCCTATACCTGGTTCAGTTGTGTGAGTGCAACCTGTTGAAATCCCTGCTTAGTATATACTAAGTTGATCTTCAATATATGAAGGTAATTGACAATGAAACATGATGAAGGATGGGATGGGAGAGGGAGTGGGTAAGGGGAGGGCCACGGGAGGGAGGGAGGTCGGGGGGAAGCCACAACAATACAAAAGATGCATTTTATATTCTACTTAAAACTATTGGTTGAACTCTGTAATTAATACACAATTACTCTTAGGTGTTTAATTAATGCTATAACTAGTACTCAAATAGTATTTTACACTTTGTGTTTCTGTGTGGGAGCAAAATGTGGAAATCTTTACTGAACATATGCTAAAATGATCTTCTGTATATAAAGATAATTGAAAATTAATCATGATGTGAAGGGGAAGGGGAAAGGGAGTGGGAGAGGGGAGCGTTGTGGGTGGGAGGGAAGATACGGGGGGGAGGAGGCTATTGTGGTCCATAAGCTGTACTTTGGAAATATATGCTCATTAAATTAAAAAAAAAAAAAGAAATAAATAGACAGTCTTCTTATGTTACAAAGGAGAAAGAACTAGAGAGGTAAAATGACTGGCCAGTGTCTCTTAGCTGTTCTAGGGCAGAAGCAAGATGAGTTGTCAGGTACCTCTCCTATATTACCTGCCTCAACCAGATGAGCCCATAATTTTAAGGACATCAAACTTAGGCACAATGCATTCACATGGACTTTTTAAGGTTACATGACAAAAATGTATCAAAGCCAAATGTAAAAATTATTGCCCACATCTTCTCTCTTCTCTATCCATTATGTAAGTTTGATTTATAATTATACATTATTCACATATCATTTACATCCAAGGATTATTTTTGCTGAATTTAACAATGAAAATACTTTTAGCCATTAAGCCATTTTATTGGAAGACATAGACACTGTTTTTTTGTTTTATTTTGTGTTTTAATTTGAGAGGCAAAAAAAAAAAAAAACAGAGAAGAAAGATTCACCCTCTGGTTCACTGCTCAAATGTACACAATGTTCAGGGATGGCCTTGGAGCAGGGAACTGAATCATTTGAACCATCACACTGCTGCCTTCCAGGATCTGCATTGGCAGGAAGCTGCAGTCAGGGGTCAGAACTTGGAATCAAACCCAGAAACTCCAGTATGTGACACTGGCATCTTAACCACAAGGCTAAATGCTGTCTTCCTGACATGCTTTCTCATCAGTCATTTGAAAATAAAGGCTAAGTCAGACCTGCAATCTAAGATTTTGGAGTCCTCGGGTATGTGTATGCAAGTTAATGCATGAAAGTTATTTAGGTGCTCAAGAGTCTGTAGTTTAGAGAACAGAAGAGGCCAACATCTGTGACAGGATGTCAACATTTGGGAGATGTGTTGTGCTCTATTCAGAGATTGAGAAGAACTAGTCAACAGATTGCTGTAGCACCAAGGGAGAATGTTATTCTAGAAGCTAGAGAAAAAAATTGAAAAATAAATTCACTTTTTAAAAGATTTACTTACTTATTTGAAAGGCAGAGACAGAGATACAGAGAGAGAGAGAAAAAGAGAGAGAGAGAGAAATCCAGCTCCCATCTGCTGGTTCACTCCCCCAAATGGCCACTTTGACTGGGGCTGGGTCAGGCCAAATCCAGTAGCTGGAACTCCATCCAGGTTTCCTGTATGGAAGGCAGGAACTCAAGAACTTGGATCACCTTCTGCTGCTTTCCAGATGCATTAGCAAGGAGCTGGATAGGAAATGCAGCACCCAAGATGCAAGATGGTGCTCATATGGGATGCCAGCATCACTGGCAACAGATTAACCTGCTGGATCACAATACTAGCTCTGAAAAATAAAGTTAGGTAAAACAATTCAAAATATCAAAGAAATGTCAAATAAAATGCTAGAGATGGCATTATGGTGCAGGGGGTTAAGGTACGTACCACTTGGGATGCCTACAACACATATCAGAATGCCTGGGATTGAATCCTGCCTCTGCTTCTAACCCAGCTTCCTATTAATGTGCATGGGTGGCACCAGATGATGGCCCAAGTACCTAGGGCTCTAATACCCATGTGTGAGATCTGAATGGAATTCCTGGCTCCTTGCTTCAGCCTGACCCAACTCCAGCTGTGTGGGCATTTGGCAAGTGAATCAGCAGGTGAAACACCCCTCCCAGTGCTGTGGTTTTCTGTCTCTCTCTCTCTGCCCCTCTACCTCCCTCTCTTTGTCCTTCCCTCCCTCCATCCCTTTATTTCCCTCCCTGTCACTCTGCCTTTCAAATAAATAAGCCTATTTTTAAAGTTAACAGGCCATTGGATTTATGATATCCATAATCATTTGACTAAAGATTTTGTATTTGATTCTTAATGAAATATGGATGCCTTTTTGTTCTCTTAGTCACTTTTGTACAAGAGAGTAACAAGATAAAAACTGTTCTCCAACAAGTTTGATCTGATCACTTCACATAGGATAGACTGAGATGAGAAGAAATTGCAAGACAGAATAAAATTTTGCAGATAAGAAATGAAAATAAAGCTAGGGTGATATCAGTAAGGCCAAAATGAGGAAGGAAATACAATCCATGCTTTGCAAGACATGCAAATATATGTATTACTTATAGGAAAATATAAATAAAAGCAAATATGAGAGGTTTTCAGAAAATTTGTGGAAAATTATTATTAAAAGATGTTTATTTTATGCAACAAATTTTGAAATCCTCCTTAAAAACTTTAAGCAAAATGCATATTATGCAAAATGATACATGGATTTCAAACTTCTAAAAAAATTCTTATTTATTTGAATGGCAATTATATTGGGGGTTGGGAAGGAGAAGATACAGATATTTCCTTTACTGTTTCACTCCCAAAATGTCCACAATAGCCAGATCTGGGCCAGGGTGAAGCTGGGAACCATAATTCCATCTGAGTCTCCCTCATGAGTGGTAGTGTCTCCAGTAGTTGAACCATCTTCCTCTGCCTTCTCAGATACACTAGCAAGAAGCTGGATTAGAAGCTGAACACCTGGGACTCCAACTGCACTCTGATATGGGATGCCAACATCACATGCTTAACCTACTGCATCACAAAGATGGCCATTCAAAATAAATTCTTGAACATTTAAAAGACCTGTTGCAATCCAAGTGCATAGATACTTGCTAAGCATAAATGCTAATGCAGGTGCCAGAAGTGTTGGTATCAGGGATGTCTTGGTAAAGAAGTAGGGAACTAGGCAGGTCACTCAGAAGCCAGGCAGCAGTGTTTTAGAGTTGAAGAGAAGGTATTAGTTGGTAAATTATGTATTAACTTCCAACTGGGAGATCAGTAATTGAGTCAAGGTGGAATTAGTCATTTAAATAGGCATGTAGTCAAACCAGTAACGACAACCTCTTTATTTCTAAACACAGAAATTATTTTAAATGAGACATACTTATCTAAATACTGTAGGCGAGACTCCAGTTGTCAAAAGTTGTAATGACCAAAGGCCAGCACTCCCTGAGGCAGCATGGAGACTGCAGAAGAATGCAAAACACCTGAACCAGTCAGCCACAGACAAAAGTGTCTGCAGCTGATGCAGGACTCACAGTCTTTAGATGACAGACACATGTTTCACAACTAGAAAGAGAAAAAAAAAAACTACCTGAGAAGAAGCAGAGAACTAGGGACAGACATAGAACCATGGGATTCTAGGGTATAACGCCTTTGGTCCTCCATGGTTACCTCCACTTAGCACACAGGCAGGGCCTAGAGCTTTGTACTACCCACACCCTCTCCTCCCATAAAGAAAAATAGGACTTGAACTGTGTGGTGTAGTAGTCCAAGTCTCCACCTGCAATGCCAGCATTCCATGTGGGTGCCAGTTGAAGTCCTAACTGCTCCTCTTCCTATCCAGTTCTCTGCTATAGCCTGGACAAACAGTGAAAGATGGCCCCTGTACCCACATGAGAGGCCCAGATGAAGCTTCTGGATCCAGGCTTCAGATTGTCCCAGATCTGCCCATTGTGGACATTTGGGGAGTGAACCAGTGGATGGAAGATCTCTCCATCTCTGCCTCTCCTTCTGTCTGTGGCTCTACCTCTTGAATAAATGAGTGAAATCTTTAAAAACATAAAAAGTTGGAGGAGCCCATGGAGAAGTGGTACATCCTGGATGAGTCCCTGGAGAAGAGGGCAGAGTAAGTGCAGAGCTCATCCAGATGTGTCTGGTGACAGTTTCTCCACTACTACATTTTAATGGGGACAGCAAACACTCCCACACACACCCTGCAGAGGCTTAATTGCCGAATCCTTTCAGACACCAAGGATTGGGTCAGGAGCTAAACACAAGGATTGGGTCAGGAGCTTCCTGTAGAGCTGCAGCTAGGGGAACAGGTCCCACTCACAGATGGAGGGGATGGGGACAGGCCACACCCCACCAAACACAGATCAGGTCAGAAGCCGCTGACCAGCTGGGAGCTTTCTGGCCTCATCTCCTGGATCTCTTTTTTTCTGAAAAGCTCTTCTTCCCACCCTCATTGCTGGGAGGGATGCACTGAGGCAGTCCAGGTCAGGTCCAGGTGCTGTCTTCCAATGTTGTATTTTTCTTGCATCCCTAGCTTTTAAGACAGTACCATCTGCTCCAGTATCAATTAAACCCACAAAGGCAATGTCATCTAAATATAAGGTCAATTTTGGCCTCAGATTGAAGATAGGCATCGACCAGTTAATGGTGGTGGGACTCCCTCTTACTTGCTGGGCTGAGGGCCGCCCCACTGGGACTTTAAATGTTTGGTCTTGCAATCTTTTGCCCAATGAAAGCCTTTTTTATATCTGGGACACAGCGTTTTGGGCTTGCCCCATCTTTTTGCATTTGGGCAGTTTCACCATAAGTGTCCTACTTCCTGACATCCCCAACAAACTGGAAGGTCATTAGACTTCCTTGTGCTCAATTTGTTAATGGCTGCAGTTAGGGCCTGTATGGGTGTATCAGCAGGGTTTACCTCCTTTGTGGCTACTATCCATTTAGAAATGTCTTCATTACAGACTGGGGCAATTACTGCTTTTGCCTCTTTTGTAGCACCTTCCCAAGCTAATTGTTTGACCAAATTGTCTTCATCAGGGCCAGGCAGTAATCGTTTCTCTACTGCCTCCAAGACTCTGGCAAGGAAATTGGGGAACCATTCACCTGGGCCTTGAACTAGATTTCTAAAGAGCTGACTGTAATCAGGATTTATATTTTTTAAGGCTTTAAGTGCCAAATCTCTGACCTGATCAAAATAGGCAATTACTCCAATGCGGACCTGTTCTTGAGGATAAATGTAGGTGCCACGGCTTGTAAGCATATCAAAGGTTACTGCTATTCCATAGGCAGCATCATTCCTTGCCACAGTTTCAGCCTCTTCCTCATAGGAGGCTTTCCACTGTAAGAACTGTAGTCTCGACAAACATGCTTTGAGCAGTGCAACCCAGTCAAAATGAGTTTGAAGGGTTGCTGCCCATTGTGTGAGCACTTGTTCAATGTAGGGAGAGTCAGGACCTGACTCTTGAGAAGCCTTTCTTAGCATAGTAAGGTCCTTTATGGGTGTTGGAATCCAGGGCCTGAATTCTGCACCCTCTCCTACATTAACAGCAAATGTGCAGGTGGGACGGGGTCCAGCTGCTGCCCTACGAGCTGGGGGTGTCTGAGTACTGCCACAAATGTTGGGATCCTCACTGGGTGCAGATGGGATGACCTTGCATGAGTTATTGTCTAGAGGTCCTTTAAGTTCATCCCACAGGTATATGGGGGGTGGCTGACTAGGCATTGCTACCTTATTTTTTTCACACAGAGTTCTCTCTCCCTAAGTCATCAACCATTGTCTGCGAGACAGGGACCTGGAGTGTCAGGCTCTTATCACTCAGATTCACTATGATAATCTGCACAGGATTCTGAGAGGGGGGTTTCTTTCCCATGTCTGAGCGCTTAAGAGCGGCACAGCACGCCAACTCTAGCCAAAGGAAAGACATGTACAGCACTGCTGCCATAACAAAGCAAATTCCTAGCACCTCAGCTGTTGATGGCATTTTGCAGGAGGTTTCCCTACCTTAGACAAATAGATAGTGGTGTATCAGGCTGTAAGTATGTCCTGTGCTTAGTGGGGGACTTCCTTGACTCATTAGGTCAAGGCCATATGCCCACATGGTGTCTCCAGAGCGTCACCTCTCTTGAGTGAGGGAAGATGACTTGGTTCCGAATTCTGGGAAGATCAGTCCCTTATGTGAATTCGCCAGGTGAACTGAAAGTAAAAGGAGTAGCCAAGAAGTGATGTACACTTCTGGGCAGTGTGTGCCTAACCTGGGGTCACTTAGACTGAGGCCAAGGACAAGGAAAGGGGCATAGGAGGGGGTTCTGTGCTCACCCTCACAGAACCAAACAGCACACAAAACACCAAGGCGCCTACTTGCCGAAATCCAGGGGGGACCTCACCGAGTCCAACACACTGTCTTTCTCTCAGTCATGTTGGCGCGCCAGATGTTGCAGTGAATTCATTTCTGAGAGGAGCAGTGTGGTGGGGGCAAGAAGCATGGAGTCACCACACAGACCCCGGGAGTCAGGTGAAAGCAGGCTTGAGGTGTGCAGCCTGCAGACTCATTTATTTCAGTTGGTACAACATCTTATATGGCCAAGACCAGCCAATCTGGTCAAGGGGTGGTCTATGCCCCAACCAATCACAGCCTGTTGCCAGGCAGTTTCCAAAGCCATCCAATCACAGCCTGCTGCCAGGCAGTTTCCAAAGCCATCGAATCACGGCCTGTTGCCAGGCAGTTTCCAAAGCCATTCCTGAGTAACTTACACTCACTTGCCAGTGGCCACCTTGGCATGGCCTTCTCATTCCATCACATTTCTCCCTTTTTATTTTTGAGCAACGGAAGGCATGATTCTTGGCCATACCATTGTTGACCCCGTTTCCATGTGGTCTCCATATGCAGCTGTGCCTGTCTTAGGTTGTCCCCCAGGGGATCTTACCCGTCATTGACTAACAGTGAGTGCAGTGGCGGATGGCCCAAGTCCTTGGGCCCTGCACCCCATGGGAGACCAGGAGAAGCACCTGGCTCCTGCCATCGGATCAGCGTGGTGCACCAGTCGCAGCTGCCATTGGAGGGTGAACCAATGGCAAAAGGAAGACCTTTCTCTCTGTTTCTCTCTCTCTCACTGTCCACTCTGCCTGTCAAAAAAAAAAAAAAAAAAAAAAAAAAAAAAAAAAAAAAAAGAACTGGCACCCATATGGGATGCTGGCCCTTCAGGCTGGGGCTTTAACCCACTGCATCACAGCACTAGCCCCAATATAAATAATACTAATTACACTGAGTTACACTTTTTGGAAAAGTTTAAAAAAACAAATTCATTAGGATTCATTAGAATCAACAAACTAATTTTGACAGTATGAGGTGTATCAAGGTTTTGGAACAAAGTAAATTGCTGCATGGTTTGGAATGTTAGCAGTCACTTTGAAAAGAATTTGGCCATATTTACTAAAGTTGATGATGCACCATCTGGGCAGTTTCAGTCTGCAGTGTATACAAAGAAGCTCCCCTCGGCCAGGTACACCAAGACTTGTAAACAAGGATGATTATCACAGTTCAGTTAATAATACATACCAGAAGCATTTGTGAGACTGCTAGCCATCTACCACAACCTGCTGCCACCTTCCAAAGTTACGGGAATCTAGGACAAATGGCCAGAATACATTTCCCAGCTGTGTCCCTATTCTGCTCCTCTGTAGTAGTGAAGCAATGAGCTAACATCCCTCCTTGCAGAATGTGAATGGAAGTGATGTGTATCACTTGCAGGCTAGAGCCTTTAAGGGTGAGTGTGCACCTCCTTGCTTTTGTTTCCCTTCATCTGGCTAGATGCAGAGGAAAATGGCTCACAAGAGTGCAGGGACCCAAACACTTGGGCCATTTTCTGCTGCTTTTTTTTTAGACCATTAGCAAGGAGCTAGATCAAAGTAGAGAAGCTGGAATTCTAACCAGCACACATATGGGATGCCAACATTGCAGGCAATGATTTTACCTGCTAAGCAACAATGCTGGCCCCAAAAATCAATGGTCATTATTAAAACAAGAAAATAGCACCATTTAATTACTCTTTTTCCAAAATATGAAAGTACCATCACAAAAAGCAAAGAGTAAATAAATTACAGTATCTAGGAAATTATGTAGGAGATGCCTTATTAATCTAATTAAACAGGAAGTGAAAGGAGTGTATTATTAAATGTAAAATATGAAGTTTCAAATTATAAGTTGAATGTACACAAATGTGTTTCAAATATTTTTAGTTGTACCTAAATTTGTACAATATAACATGCAGAAGTGACATTTAGATTCTTTTAGATAGTAAAAATAAAAATAGATGGTAAAAATAACAGCTAATATTTACTCTATACTAAACAATATTTCTAACACTTTATGGTTTCAGGAAAAAATTGGATTGCTTCTATTATCTTAACTTTAAAGCAAATTTTAAATGAAACTGAAGCCTAAAGAAACTAAGTAACTTGGTTCCCAAGAACATTAAATCATAATTGGTGAAGTCCTGGACTAGGCATGATCTGACTGAAAGCTGTTTATTTTCCAAATTCAATGTTCTGTGTAGTTCCTATATCCTTTAAAAGGATCCTAACAGCAAACTAGACTTTCTGATAAAACCAGTATTATTGCTGCAGATGAGCATTTCTCCAAGCCAAATATTCTATTACCATCTGGAACAGAGTTTGATGATACCAAGTTGAATAAAGTGTGCTGAAAATATCAAGCGTAACATTGTATGTTAGTGGATATTCTATCCTCTAACTCTACTGGAGCTCTTAATAAACTTACAGCCAAAAAATAAATGATTGACATTTCAGTAATATGTTGATAGCACATAAGATGAAAAATTCATTTATGTCTACATTTTATAGAAACAAGAATGGCACAAAATATAAATGACATTTACAGTTAATGATTTTGATTTTACTCAGTAATACTTTTTCATTTTGGAAAAATATTATAATTAAATTATTCTACAATGTGTTCAGCTTAGATTTACCAAGTCATCAAATTTTATTCTATCTTATAAATACTGATGATTTTAAACTCAGAAATGGGCCACTGTTGTGTTATAATAGGTTAAGCCACAACATACAAAAATATATTTTCCTTAAAATGTAAAACTGTCATAATGCTATAAACCAGGCATATGTAAATACACCACTGAGAACCAAAGGTAAATGGAACTATCTTGTTTGATTTAAAGTGTTAAGAGAAATCCTTTAGTGTTTTGGCAAGATGGCAGAATAGGAAGGGAGCACACTGATGCTCCAGGGAGAGACACTTTAATAAAAGTGGAGATACTGCAGGTTGAAGAAAGAGTAGGGGAAGAAACAGCAGAAGAAACTCTTCCAGAACTAGTGATTCACAGCGGACCTGCTTGGAGAGCGTGGGAGCCCACAGTTCAGGACACCAGCAGCAGACTCAACACACCAGCGTTGGAACGTGAGCTGTGTGGAATTACTTCCCTTTTCAATCAAAAAAAGAAAGAAAGAAAGAGAGAGATCTGCCATGCCTAACCTGGGAGTGTCACCTTTGGCACACCAGAGCTCTCAGGCCACACCTGCTTAAGCCTCTAAAACAGACAGTCCACTTAATCTAGAGTCATAGTATAACAAGAAAAAGCACCACAGTGAAGAAACCAAATATCTACAATATGCCAAATAACAAACGCAAAAACCGAGGTAATAAAAACAAGGAAGTCACCATGATGCCCCCAAATGAAAAAGACACCCCAATTCAAGATTATGAAGATGATGAGATAGAAGAAATGCAAGAAGCAGATCTCAAAAAATTCATAAGAACATTAAGAAGTTCAAAAAACAAATTCTTGAACTACAGAAATCCTTGATGGACAAGATAGAAAATCTCTCTCGAGAAAATGAAATATTAAGGAGGAATCAAAATGAAATGAAACAACTAGTACAACAGGAAACTGTGATAGTGACGAGAAATCATAATGAAGTGAAAAATTCAACAGATCAAATGAAAAACACACTAGAGAGCCTTAAAAACAGAATGGGTGAAGCAGAAGAGAGAATATCAGACTTAGAAGACAGAGAACAGGAAAGGATACAGTCAGACCAAAGAAAAGAAGAGGAAATTAGAAATCTAAAACATATTGTTGGGAATCTTCAGGATACTATTCAAAAACCCAACATTTGGGTTCTAAACACGACCAAAAGAGATCCTCACCACGACACGTTGTAAACTCACCACAGTGAAACACAAAGAAAAGATCCTACAATATGCAAGAGAGAAATGTCAGATTACTCTCAGAGAATCTCCAATTAGATTCACAGCTGATTTCTCATCAGAAACTCTACAAGCTAGGAGGGAATGGCGAGATATAGCCCAGGTACTAAGAGAGAACAACTGCCAGCCCAGAATATTATATCCTGCAAAGCTATCATTTGTGAATGAAGGTGAAATAAAGACCTTTCATAGCAAACAGAAATTGAAAGAATTTGTCGCTACTCGTCCAGCCCTACAAAAGATGCTTAAAGATGTGTTACACACAGAAACACAGAAACACGGTCATCAATATGAAAGAAGGTAAAGGAAGGAAAGCTCACAGCAAAAGATCACAGGGAATTCAAAGCATATATTAGAACTTATCTTTGGCAAATGGCAGGGCAAAGTGACCACTTATCATTAGTCACATTGAACATTAATGGCCTGAACTGTCCAGTTAAAAGACACCGATTGGCTGATTGGCTCAAGGAATAAAACCCATCTATTTGCTGCTTACAAGAAACACATCTTTCCAACAAAGATGCATACAGACTGAAAGTGAAAGGCTGGAAAAAGATATACCATGCCAACAGAAATGAAAAAGGAGCAGGCGTAGCCATCTTAATATCGGACAACATAAACTTTACCACAAAAACTGTTAAGAGACTAAGAGGGACACTATATAATGATTAAGGGATCAATACAACAAGAAGATATAACAATTATCAATGTATATGCACCTAACTACAGGGCACCAGTTTATTTAAAAGATTTGTTAAGGGACTTAAAGGGAGACTTAGACCCCAATACAATACTACTGTGGGACTTCAATACTCCACTCTCAGATAGACAGATCAACCGGACAGAAGATCAACAAGGAGACAGTCAATTTAAACGACACTATAGCCCAAATGGATCTAACAGATACCTACAGAACTTTCAATCCTACAGCTAAAGATTTTACATTCTTCTCAGCAGTACAAGGAAGCTTCTCTAGGATTGACCACATACTAGGCCATAAAGCAAGTCTCAGCAAATTCAGAGGAATTAGAATCATACGATGCAGCTTCTCAGACCATAAAGGAATGAAGTTGGAAATTAGCAACTCAGGAATCCCTAGAGCATATGCAAAAACATGGAGATTGAACAACATGCTCCTGAATGAACAATGGGTCATAGAAGAAATTAAACGAGAAATCAAAAATTTTCCGGCAGTAAATGAGGATAACAGCACAACATACCAAAACTTATGGGATGCAGCAAAAGCAGTGTTAAGAGGAAACTTTATATCAATAGGTGCCTATATCAAGAAATTGGAGAGGCACCAAATAGATGAGCTTTCAACTCATCTCAAGGATCTAGAAAATCTGCAGCAAACCAGACCCAAATCTAGTAGGAGAAGAGAAATAATTAAAATCAGAGAAGAAATCAACAGGAATGAATCAAAAAAAAAAAAAAAAACATTACAACAAATCAGCCAAACGAGGAGCTGGTTTTTTGAAAAAATAAACACAATTGACACCCCATTGGCCCAGCTAACTAAAAAAAGAGAAAAGACCCAAATCAATAAAATCAGAGATGAAAACGGAAACGTAACAACAGACACCACAGAAATAAAAAGAATCATCAGAAATTACTACAAGGACTTGTATGCCAGCAAACAGGGAAACCTATCAGAAATGGATAGATTCCTGGACACATGCAACCTGCCTAAATTGAACCAGGAAGACATCGAAAACCTAAATAGACCCGTAACTGAGACAGAAATTGAAACAGTAATAAAGGCCCTCCCAACAAAGAAAAGCCCAGAATCAGAAGGATTCACTGCTGAATTCTACCAGACATTTAAAGAAGAACTAACTCCAATTCTTCTCAAACTATTCAGAACAATCTAAAAAGAGGGAGTCCTCCCAAATTCTTTCTATGAACCCAGCATCACCTTAATTCCTAAGCCGGAAAAAGATGCAGCACTGAAAGAGAATTACAAACCAATATCCCTGATGAACATAAACGCAAAAATCCTCAATAAAATTCTCGCCAATAGAATGCAACAACACATCAGAAAGAGCATCCACCCAGACCAAGTGGGATTTATCCCTGGTATGCAGGGATGGTTCAATGTGCACAAATCAATCATTATGATACACCATATTAACAGACCATATGATTATTTCAATAGATGCCGAGAAAAACCATATGATTATTGCAATAGATGCCGAGAAATCATTTGATAAAATACAACACCCTTTCATGATGAAAACTATAAGCGTACTGGGTATGGGAGGAACATTCCTCAATACAATCAAAGCAATCTATGAAAAACCCACAGCCAACATCCTATTGAATGGGGAAATGCTGGAAGCATTTCCACTGAGATCTGGTACCAGACAGGGATGCCCACTCACCACTGCTATTCAATATAGTTCTGGAGGTTTTAGCCAGAGCTATTAGGCAAGAAAAAGAAATTAAAAGGATACAAATGGGGAAGGAAGAATTCAAACTATCCCTCTTTGCAGATGATATGATTCTTTATTTAGGGGATCCAAAGACCTCTACTAAGAGACTATTGGAACTCATAGAAGATTTTGGCAAAGTAGCAGGGTATAAAATCAATGCACAAAAATCAACAGCCTTTGTATACACAGGCAATGCCACGGCTGAGGAAGAACTTCTAAGATCAATCCCATTCACAATAGCTACAAAAACAATCAAATACCTTGGAATAAACTTAACCAAGGACGTTAAGGATCTCTATGATGAAAATTACAAAACCTTAAAGAAAGAAATAGAAGAGGATACCAAAAAATGGAAAAATCTTCCATGCTCACGGATTGGAAGAATCAATATAACCAAAATATCCATTCTCCCAAAAGCAATTTATAGATTCAATGCAATACCAATCAAGATACCGAAGACCTTCTTCTCAGATCTGGAAAAAATGGTGCTGAAATTTATATGGAGACACAAGAGACCTCGAATAGCTAAAGCAATCTTGTACAACAAAAACAAAGCTGGAGGCATCTCAATACCACATTTCAAAACATACTACAGGGCAGTTGTAATCAAAACAGCATGGTACTGGTACAGAAACAGATGGATAGACCAATGGAACAGAATTGAAACACCAGAAATCAATCCATACATCTACAGCCAACTCATATTTGATCAAGGGTCCAAAACCAATCCCTGGAGTAAGGACAGTCTATTCAACAAGTGATGCTGGGAAAACTGGATTTCCACATGCAGAACCATGAATCAAGACCCCTACCTTACACCTTACACAAAAATTCACTCAACATAGATTAAAGACTTAAATCTACATCCTGACACCATCAAATTATTAGAGAGCATTGGAAAAACCCTGAAAGATATAGGTACTGGCAATGACTTCTTGGAAAACACCCCAGAAGCACAGGCAGTCAAAGCCAAAATCAACTATTGGGATTGCATGAAATTGAGAAGTTTCTGTACTGCAAAAGAAACAGTCAGGAAAGTGAAGACAAAACCGACAGAATGGGAAAAATATTTGCAAACTATGCAACTGATAAAGGGTTGATAACCAGAATCTACAAAGAAATCAAGGAACTCCACAAGATCAAAACAAACAACCCACTTAAGAGATGGGCCAAGGACCTCAATAGACATTTTTCAAAAGAGGAAATCCAAATGGCCAACAGACACATAAAAAAATGTTCAAGATCACTAGCAATCAGGGAAATGCAAATCAAAACCACAATGAGGTTTCACCACACCCCGGTGAGAATGGCTCACACACAGAAATCTACCAACAACAGATGCTGGCAAGGATGTGGGGAAAAAGGGACACTAACCCACTGTTGGTGGGAATGCAAACTGGTCAAGCCACTATGGAAGTCAGTCTGGAGATTCCTCAGAAACCTGAATAGAAGCCTACCATTCAACCCAGCCATCCCACTCCTTGGAATTTACCCAAAGGAAATTAAATGGGCAAACAAAAAAGCAGTCTGCACATTAATGTTTATTGCAGCTCAATTCACAATAGCTAAGACCTGGAACCAACCCAAATGCCCATCAACAGTAGACTGGATAAAGAAATTATGGAACATGTACTCTATAGAATACTATACAGCAGTCAAAAACAACAAAACCCAGTCATTTGCAACAAGATGAGGAATTTGGAATACATCATGCTGAGTGAATTAAGCCAGTCCCAAAGGGACAAATATCATATGTTCTCCCTGATCTGCGACAACTAACTGAGCACCAAAGGGGAAACTTGTTGAAGTGAAATGGACACTATGAGAAACAGTGACTTGATCAGCTCTTGTCCTGACGGTTGATGTACAATGTAATACTTTATCCATTTTAGTATTTTTTTTTTGTTCTAGTACCATTGGTTGAACTCTGTAATTAACACACAGTTATTCTTAGGTGTTTAAATTTTAACTGAAAAGTGATCCCTGTTAGGAATTTGGAAAACATTATGTTGAGTGAAATAAGCCAATCCCAAAGGGACAAATACCACTTGTTCTCCTTGATAGGTGACAACTAACTGAGCACCAAAAAGGAAACCTGTTAAAGTGAAATGAACACTATGAGAAATGGTGACATGATCAGCCCTCACCCTGACTGTTGATGAGCAGCTTAATATGTTATCCCTCTTAGTATTTTTTTTTGTTTGTTCTACTTAATACTTTTGGTTGAATACTGTAATCAATACACAATTCTTAAGTGCTGAAACTTAACTGAAAAGTGATCGCTGTTAAATATAAGAGTGGGAATAAGAGAGGGAAGAGATGTGCAATTCGGGACATGCTCAAGCTGACTTACCTCAAACGGTAGAGTTAGAAACATACCAGGGGATTCCAATTCAATCCCATCGAGGTGGCATGTACCAATGCCATCTCACTACTCCCAGTGATCAATTTCTGTTCACAATTGATCATAATGATAGGACTAAGAACCAAAGGGATCACATAAACAAGAATAGCATCTCCAAATACTAGCTGATAAAATAAAAAAGGGAGAGAATGATCCAACATGGGAAGTGCGATACACAGCAGACCCATAGAATGGCAAATGTCCTAACAGCACTCTGTCCTCATAATCAGCCGTTAAGGCATGCGGATCTGGCTGAAATGCCCATGAGACTATTTCAGGCATGGAAAGCCAAGACACTCTGGGGGAAAAAAAAAAGCCTAAATGAGATCTCCAGGAGTGAGATCCCAGTGGAAAGAATGGGTCATCAAAGAAGGAGGTACCTTTCTCTGAAGGGAGGAGAGAACTTCCACTTTGACCATGGCCTTGTCTAAATATGTTCAGAGTCAGTGAACTCAGGGGGCTTCCATAGCCTTGGCAGCTCATGACAAGAGCCTAGGGTGATTACTGATGCCATAAACAAGAGTGTCAATTTGTTAAGTCAACAACAGGAGTCACTGTGCACTTACTCCTCATGTAGGATCTTTGTCCTTAGTGTGCTATACATTGATATTTAATGCTATAACTAGTACTTAAACAGTATTTTTCACTTTATGTTTCTGTGTGGGAGCAAACTGTTGAAATCTTTACTTAATGTACGCTAAACTGATCTTCTGTACATAAAGAGATTCCAAAAAGGTGCACAAAAAAATGCCAAATTACTTTCAGAGGATCTCCAATTATACTTACAATGGACTTCTCATAAGAAACCCTGCAGGCAAGGAGTGCAAGACATAGTCTAAGTCTTAATACAACATTGTCAACCCAGAATACTGTATCCTGCAAAGCTCTCATTTAAGAATGACAATGAAATAAAGACCATTTGTAACAGGAGTAGGTAGAATTTTCAATCACAAAGTGGCATTACAAAAGATGTTTTAAATGAAGTGCTACACTAAGAAACACAGAAAGATAGTCATCATGATAAAAGAATGAGAAGGGCTGGCACTGTGTTATAGCAGATAATGCCACCACCTACAGCACCAGCATCCCTTATGGGCACTGATTCAAGTCCCGACTGCTGCACTTCTGATCCAACTCCCTGCTAATGTGCCTGGAAAAGCAGCTGAAGAGGGCTCAGGTCCTTGGGCCCCTGCACCCATATGGGAGACCTGAAATAAGCTCCAGACTCCTGGTTTCAGATTGGCCCAGCTCCAGCCATTGCAGCCAATTTGGGAGTATGCCAGTGGATTGAAGACCTCTCTCTCTCTGGCCTCTGACTCTGGCTCTATGTAACTCTGCCTTTCAAACAAATAAATAATCTTTCAAAAATCTGAAAGCAAAAAAAAAAAAAATACTCAAGCAAAAGTACAAAAGAAATCCAAAGTAAACAATAGGAAAATTTATGAAACAATGACAGGACAAAGTCATTACTTATCAACAGTCACTTTGAATGTAAATGGCCTCAACTCTCCAGTTAAAAGGTACAGACTGGCTGAATGGATTAAAAACAAAACCAATCTGCTTGCTGCCTACAAGAAACATCTCACCAACAACGAAGCATGCAGACTGAAAGTGAAAGGATGAGAAAAGATATTCTATGCCAATGGAACACAAAACAGGACAGAAGTAGCAATGCTAATAGCAAAGGAAAGAGACTTTAAACAAAAACTACTAAAAGAGACAAAGAATGGCACTATATAATGATTAAGGGATCAACTCAACAGGAAGATGTAAGTATAAATAAATGTATATGCACAGATGCGTAGGGTCCTGTGTGAATTTTCTGATGGATTATAAGATGTGACTTCTTGCCAAAGGCTTTTCCAGTCATTACATTCATAAGGTTTCTCCCCTGTGTGAATTCTCTGATGTTTGATGATTACTGACTCCAGCCAAAGGCTTTTCAGGATTCATTACATTCTTAAGGTTTCTCCCCTATGTGAATTCTCTGATGGATTATGAGATGTGACGTCCGGCCAAAGGCTTTGCCACAGTCATTACATTCATAAGGTTATTCCCCTGTGTGAATTCTCTGATGGATTATGAGTTGTGACTTACAGCTGTAGGCTTTGCCACAGTCACTACATTCATAAGGTTTCTCCCCGTGTGAATTTTCTGATGGATTATGAGCTGTGACTTATAGCCAAAGGATTTGCCACAGTCATTGCATTCATGAGGTTTCTCCCCTGTGTGAATCTTCTGATGTTTGATGAGGTCAGACTTATAGCCGTAGGCTTTGCCACAGTCATTACATTCATAAGGTTTCTCCCCTGTGTGAATTCTCTGATGGATTATGAGATGTGACTTTTGGCCAAAGGCTTTTCCACATTCCTTGCATTCATAAGGTTTCTCCCCTGTGTGAATTCTCTGATGGATTATGAGATGTGACTTACAGGTGAAGGCTTTTCCACATTCCTTGCATTCATAAGGTTTCTCCCCTGTGTGAATTCTCTGATGTTTGATGAGGTCAGACTTACAGCCATAGGCTTTGCCACAGTCATTACATTCATAAGGTTTCTCCCCTGTGTAAATCTTCTGATGTTTGATGAGGTCAGACTTATAGCCATAGGCTTTGCCACAGTCATTACATTCATAAGGTTTCTCCCCTGTGTGAATCCTCTGATGCTTGATGAGGTCAGACTTATAGCCGTAGGCTTTGCCACAGTCATTACATTCATAAGGTTTTTCCCCTGTGTGAATTCTCTGATGGCTAGTGATTGTTGACTTCTTGCCAAAGGCTTTTCCACATTCCTTGCATTCATAAGGTTTCTCCCCTGTGTGAACTCTCTGATGGGTTATGAGTTGTGACTTAGAGCCAAAGACTTTTCCGCAGTCATTACATTCATGAGGTTTCTCCGTGGTGTGAATTTTCCACTGTTTGATTAGGTCTGTCTTCAAGCCACAGGCTTTTCCACAGTCATTACATTCATGAGGTTTCTCACCTTTGTGGATTCCCTTATGTTTGATGAGCTGTGACTTGCACAGAAAGGCTTTTCCACAGCCATTGCATTCATAAGGTTTCTCTCCTGTGTGAATTCTCTGATGCACTACAAGCTGTGACTTCTTGCCAAAGGCTTTTCTACAGTCTTTACAATCATGAGGTTTATCCTCTGTATGAATTCTTTGCTGTGTTATGAGGTATGATTTCTGGAAAATGGTTTTTTGGAACTCATTACATTCATGAGGTTTCTTCTTTGTGTGAATTTTCTGATGTCTAATGAGATCTAACTTCTGGTACGTGGTTTCTCCACATTCATTACACACATGGGAGATCCTACAAGGCTGACATGCATAAGGTTTTTTCTCTGTATGTTGTCTCTGATTTATTGGAAGATCTGATTTGTAAATGAGAGGTTCCACATACCCCATATCTTCATAGAGTTTCTCTCCTGTGTTGATTTGTTGATGCTTACTGAGGTTAGTATTTTTATGAAGAGTTTCTTCTATTTGAGTTGTCTTTCCAACAGTAATTGTTGACTTATTACAGGGGTCTCCCATATGGACCGTGCAAAATCTAAAGAATATCTTCTTCCTTTTGAAGTCTTTCCCCTGTCCACTATGTTCAAATGAAGGCTTCACAGTCTGAATCTTGTGATCCTCACTAAGATGCTCACAGCACTGGACAGAGTTCCCAGGTACCTTAGCCGCATCAAGCTTCTCTCCAGCTTGCAGCTCATCAGGCCCACCATGGGGATGCACATTGTGACATACATTGCATTCCTCAGGTTTCATTGCTGAATAACTTCCCTTTTTGATAATCAGTTTTGAAACATGACTTGAACTTAAATTAAGTCTTTTTATTAATTCAACTCTCTTGGGAGTTGATGTCTTGCTATTTGTCATAACATCCTGCTTGAAATCTTTTTCTTGAATTTCCTGGTTCATCCTAATTATGTCATCACTTTTCATGGCAACTGAAATGAGGAAAACAAAAATCACTGAATCACATATATGTGCTTTCTCCTGGAATACTGATGTAAAGGGAATGAAGTTTCTTGTTATCTAAGTGGAATAAGATTTTAACATAATCAGTGGAAGACACTTATTTATGCTCATTATGATTTTTTTTTCCTTAAGGCATTGATATATTAGGTTGTACCAATAGATTTCTTAATTTTCAATCATGATCATGTTTACTACTTGAATTTTATTCAAGTATGTCAGAATTGCTTTCCTAGTTAGATGTATTAATTTGCTGCTTATGGTGCCTTCATCGCAAAATAGTGCCAGTATGAGCCCTGGCTACTCCAATTCCAATAAAGCTCTAGCTTATGAAACTAGAAGGCAGCAAATAATGGTTCAAGTGCTTGGGACCCTGTGATATGTTAGGGAATATTAGATGAAATTCCAGACTTTTGGCTTCAGACTAGTCAGACCTAAATTTCACAGGCATTAGGGGAGTGAGCTAATAAACAATCTCTGTCTCTCCTCCTCTTATTGTCATTCTAGTCTTTAGCATTGATGAGACAACTATAAGATTTTAAAGAATGGACAAATATTTAATAAATATATTCCCCCATTGCCTAGCAACCAGTTTTTTTCTGTACTTTTTCAACCATAAATATTGGAATGTTTTACTGGATCATTTACTTACAGGTGAAGAAGAGTGAAATGTGTCTGTACTCTAAACAGGATCACATTTAAGGAACAAGATTTGAATTTATGGTTGTCTCATGTTCAGTCTTCCCAGGTAAACAGCATTTGTGGGATTTTGCAAATGAGAAACTTATTTTCACTCTATGACAGCTTCCCCATATTCCTAAGGAAATCTAACATCTTCAGCTTCTCAGAACTACAGCAGTTACAGAAATATAGCAATGTGCCACCCTACCACTCTCTGACAGCTTAAAGAATTTGTTTCTGCAGCCCAGAGTGTGTTTACTTTCTTTGAAAAGTATTTTCTAGCTCATTCTGAAATCATGAGCCCTAGTTATATCCCCTCAGGTTTTTTCTATAAACATTTTTTTGTGTGATAATTTGAGTTTCTGGGGGCATTTGATCAGCTGTCTCTTATTTTCAAAGAAATTTTCATTTCCTATGCCTTTGTTATCTTTATTGTTTATTTGAGACAGAATTCATGCTTCTAACTTTTAAACAAATCTAAGACATTCAACATGAACCCATGAAGTTACTTGACCTTGGGATTCAGAATCTCAAGACTTTCTTGGTGAGTTTAGTATCACTTATTTTCATGTTTTTACATAAGTTCATGCTTAGCTTCAGGGTTTCTGATGTCATTGCACAGAGGCCTACTTCTCACCATTTCTTAGCATTTACTTATTCATTTACATACTTGAGAGTCAGAGAGATGGAGAATTAGACAAAAAGGGAGAATGAAACAGAAGATTGCCAGCCACAGGCTCTCTCCTCCAATGTTTCTAGCAACCTATTTTTTTTCTTATTTTATTTGAAAGGCACAGAGAAAGAGAAAAGAGAGAGAGAAAGAGAAAGAGTTCACATTTATTGGTTCAGTTGTGAGATGCTTAAAATAGCAAGTTCTGTGCCTGGCCAAAACCATGAGTGGGGACTCAATCTGAAACAAGTCTCTATAACTTGCCCAACTTATAAGAAATGAAGACAGGCTGGCATTCTGGCATGGTGGCTACATCCCCGCCTGCAGTGCTGGCATCCCCAATGGGTGCCGGTTCAAGACCCAGCTGCTCCACTTCCTATCCAGCTCTCTGCTATGTCCTGGGAGAACAGTGGAGGATGGTCCAAGCTGGAAGAAGCTCCTGGCTCCTGGTTTTGGATCAGCATAGCTCCAGCCATTGTGGCCAACTGGGGAGTGAACCAGCAGATGGAAGACCTTTCTCTACCTCTCATTCTCTTTCTGTGTAACTCTTTCAAGCAAAATAAATAAATCTTAAAAAAAAAGAACTGAAGAATAGAATAAATGCATGAAGGAAAAGTTATTATAGAAGGACAAGTTAGAATCTGGGGAATATATCTAACCTAGAAAAACCCTTAGTAACATCAGAAAAAGATTAGAATTTTTTTTTAATCAAAGATCATCTTCATCAAGAAAAAAGAGTTAGAGATATAATGGCATCCTTAGATACTCTAGAATCCCTTGTCTGATGCACAAAACCAGGTGTCATCAGGAGTAACACTTGGGAAAATTTCATGGAAAGAACATCAGTCAACATCTGTTATGTGCCTACTGACCTGGAAGGCTCTGATTTAGGCATTTGTTCACCATCCATGGCTCTCCTCCTTGCTCCAACTTAAAGATCAAATCAGGTTTAGTGATGCAGTGTCCTATTTAATGCAAACAATGTAAGATTTTGTAAAACTGCTATCTTGGGTTATTTAAAAGACTACAGCTTATTCCAGGAGCTATGCAACAAATGTTCCAATTTGGATCCTTTCCTAGATGGTAGACATACAGATTATTTATGGAATCAAATTCTATACCTGCCCATCATTAAACTTTATAAAGTGTTCACTTATTTTTCAAATAGCAAGAAAATGCTATCATTGGATATGTGATGGGTGTCACTCACCCAAGAAAAGCAGGCTATTGTAGGTCTCCAACATCACATCCCTGTACAGAATTTTCTGAGCTTTATTCATGTTCTGCCATTCCTCCCAGGTAAAGTAAATAGCCAGGTCTTCAAATGTTAGCATCATCTGTAAAAGAACATTTCTGGTCAACATATTAACTCTGTCACAAAACAAAGACTGACAGTTTTTATCTTGTACATGGGTATGAAGGAAGAAGGAAGGATGGGTTTTCATTTTAGAATTATTGAGCATTTGGACAGCCACACAGAAGCATTCAGCAGGGAGTCAAACCTATGGTCTAAAGACTGTGAAAAATGCCACAACTGGAAGAAAACAGGAGTTTCAGGTCACAAGGGGCCACATATGTCAAGGGGAATTGCACAGCAGGTTGAAAGGAAGAAAATATTGACTCTTCAATAAGCTATGTTAAGGGGAAGAATGTAGAGTATTCAGGTGAAAAGACAAGAAACCATCAGTGGAGCTATGTTGGGAGTGAACACAGAAGAATTTTCAGAAAAACACCATGCAAAGTCACTTCAAATATGGCAGAGAAAAAATATTTTAAAAAAGAGGGCAGGCATTAATCTTGGTGTTTATGATGCCATCTAAGATATCCTACTTCTACCTCAAAGTACCTAGGTTCAATTTCCAGTGCCAGTTCCAGTTTCCAGCTCCCAGCTAATGCTGCAGAAGCAGTAGTGATGCCACCAATGAGAAAGAGCTAGACTCCATTCCTGACTTCTGGCTTCAGTCCTGCCCAACCTTTCTTGGTATGGGTATTTATGGAGTGAATAAGTGCATGGGAGCTCTCTCTTCATTTCTCTCTTGGTCCATCAACTTCTTTCTAAATCAAGCCCATAATTATTTTTAAATAAGAGAGAATATTCAAGTAAGACAAAGAATAGAAAATATCTTTTGATTTTGACTATGCTTATTTTACATTTGAAGAACTGAGATAACATTATTAAAATTAAATTAAGGTAAAAACAATGGAATTAATTGCCCAAAAACAGAACTTGGGAAAGTGTACAGTGTAATCTGGATTTGTGACTGACTGAGAGAAATGCATAGAGATTTGTTTAAGAACTTGCAGTAGGCACCAGTGTGGTGCAGACAGT
Organism: Oryctolagus cuniculus; assembly: GCF_964237555.1. Lineage (NCBI taxonomy): Eukaryota > Metazoa > Chordata > Mammalia > Lagomorpha > Leporidae > Oryctolagus > Oryctolagus cuniculus. The sequence continues at coordinate 139,316,762 of NC_091439.1, read as the reverse complement.
TAAGCCTCCAATTGCAATGCTGGCATCTCATGGTATCATACTATTTGAGTCCAGGGTACTCCACTCCAATCTAGCTCTCTGCTAAAGTTCCTGAAAGATCAGTGAAATGTTGCTTAAATATTTGGGCTCCTTCAACTAATATGGGAGACCTAGATGGAATTCCAGGCTCCTGGCTTTGGTCTGAACCAGTCTCAGCCATTATGTTCATTTGGGGATTGCACCAGTAGATGGAAGGAGTCTCTTTCTGCTCATCTCTCCCAAGCTCTCTAGCTCTGCCTTTCAAATAAATAAATAAATCTTAAAAAAATAAAAGAACCTGCAGTACATTCTTTTCCCCACACATTCCTGATCCTATCCCTGAATCAAATTCAGCTTCTCAAAACAATTAAGGATTGCATTACTCTAACAATTCAAATACAAGCTTAACTGATTTGTGTTTTTTAATACTATGTAACTCTTACCCTTGCAGAATGCTAAGTGTTTATTTCCAGGGTAGCATGAAAACACTGATCACTACATCATCTTTGCTATTTCAGACATCATGACCCAAAAAATTTAGCAAATTGTACTGTAAGTTTCAACTCAAAACATGTAACAAATGTATATTTTGCTATGGCAACAGAAAGACCAGAGGCCAAATTGCTGTATCTCAGATGATTGTAATGTTTTATAATCATGGCAAATTCGTCATTCATCTTGTTTGTGTACACTCCCTAAGAGTGAATTTTATGTTTATTTTTCCATTTTAATTAATAAATTATTAAAATTCTCCTAAAATGAAAACTGACAGCAAGCTGAGGAATAATTAAGAAAACCTTTTACAGGTGATGTAATAATTTTGTTTAGTTTTGAAAATATGTGGAGGTACCCAAATTATACCTGGAAGAGAAGATAAATGCAAGGAGTTAAAAGAAAACTTACCTGGTTTCCTTTTACACTGAACTAGAAAAAAGAAAAAATGTGATACAATGAATAAAGAGTAATGAATACATTAACTGAGGAAACATCAGCTTCCCTGTGGAGGAATAAACATTTAAACGTGGAAATATATAAGAAAGCACATCCACTTCTATTAAGTAGTAGAGATTAAGCCTCAGTGTATTAATCTTTTGTCTACAAATTTTGTAAAATAGTAATGTAATACTAAGATAGTAAAATTTAAGGGTGATTGTTCAAATAAATAAAGTTATTGAAGAGATAAACATTATACTGTCACTAAATTTTACACTAAAGAAAGTTATTTTGGGCCAGCGCCGCAGCTCAATAGGCTAATCCTCTGCCTTGCGGTGCCAGCACACCAGGTTCTAGTCCCAGTCAGGGTGCCGGATTCTGGCCTGGTTGCCCCTCTTCCAGGCCAGCTCTCTGCTGTGGCCCGGGAGTGCAGTGGAGGATGGCCCAAGTGCTTGGGCCCTGCACCCCATGGGAGACCAGGAGAAGTACCTGGCTGCTGCCTTTGGCACGGTGTGCCGGCCGCGGCGGCCATTGGAAGGTGAACCAATGGCAAAGGAAGACTTTTCTCTCTGTCTCTCTCTCTCACTGTCCACTCTGCCTGTCAAAAAAAATATATATATATACATAATGTATATTTAATGCAGTACACTTTACCAGTAATGATTCTAAATGAAACCATTCCCTTTATCCATCCCTTCATAAGACTCTGGATTTCATTTTTCATTTTCTTAACCCCCTGGGATATCAGTAAATGTGATAGAAAAAGATAGGTTGCAAAGTATTTGTCTTGTCAGATTTTCCTTATCTTTTAGAAAGCACTGGGTCCTGCCCATTGAAGAGATAGGATCTTACCAAGATTCATCACAAACCACCAGCCATTTAAATGAAGCCATCTCTAAGTCATGAGTGTCAATCAGCTCCTAAGATGACTAAACCCTCATTTCTGATCACAGGCTGATCATAGGAACTGCCCATCTGAGCCCATCACAAAATATTGAATTAGAATTATAAATCAAATGGCTATTTGTTAAGCCATGATGTTATTGCATTTTCTGATTTGTCCTACATCAAATTCTGATACACCCTGGTGAGCAGGAAAGTTCCATTAAAGTGCAAAATAAAATTAATTGAATTTCAGTCATGTAAAAGTTTCCATAAATATAGGCCTGCACTGCCACATAACAAGTAAAATTTCCATCTGCAATGCAAGCAACCCCATATGCTTTGTATTCTGGCTGCTCTGCTTTTGATCCTGCTCCCTTCTAGTGGACTGAGAAAAGCACTGGAAGAAGTCCCAAGTACTTGGGTAAATGCTACTAATACAGGAGACCCAGAAGAAGTGCTTGGCCTCATCCTGCTTATTGTAGCATTCTGGGGTAGTGATCCAGCAGCTGGAAGATCAGTGTGTCTCCCTCTCTCTCTCTCTCTCTCTATATATATATATAAAACACTTTCAAATACTTTTTAAAAATCTTAGAAAAAAAGCTCCTATAAACATGATCTATGCCTATGAATTGCATCTTAGCCCCGAAGTTGATGACACTAAAAAAAAAAAAAAAAAAAAAGTCCTCCAAGAGCCAGTGCTGTGGCATAGTGGGTAAAGCTGCCACCTCCAGTGCAGGCATCCCATATGGGTGCCAGTTCAAGTCCCGGCTGATCCCCATCCAATCCAGCTCTCTGTTATGGCCTAGAAAAGTGATAGAAGATGGCCCAAGTCTTGGGTCCCTGCACCCACATGGGAGACCAGGAAGAAGCTCCTGACTTCTGCTTTCAGGTTGGGGCAGCTCCGGCCATTGTGACCATCAGTGGAGTGAACCAGAAGTTGGAAGACCTCTCTCTCTCTGCCTCTCCTTCTGTGTGTAACTCTGACTTTCAAATAAATAAATATTTTTTAAAAATAGTCCTGGGAATCATGCAAGTGAATTCATTGGCGATCATAAGGTTATGCTTCACATTTCTGCTTATATGTGGTCATATTTTTGTTTATATTTTAAGAAACTTATTAGCACATGAAGTCTGATTTAGTGTAATTTTACTATTCAGAAAACAGGAAAAAGCTCACAGAAATTTTCTGAAGCTGCATGTATACTAAATATTGGTCAAGATTTTCAAGAAGAAATTACTGACAGTGACTGGGAAAATTTCGATATGCTTTTTGATGTCACACAATCCATACATAGCATCAGGATCAAAAGGAAAGCCATGCTCAGGGCAATCTTCTAAAACTGGTTACAGAGACTTGGGGCAAGACAGCGGAAGAGGAAGGTAGCACATTGACAGTCTGGGAAAAGACAGTTTAATAAAAGTGGAGATACTGCAGTTTCAAGGAAGAGTTAGGGAAGAAACAGCAGAGGAAACTCTTCCAGAACTGCTGGTTCATGGTGGACTTACGTGGAGGGCATGGCCGCCCATGGCTCGGGACCCCAGCCATAGAATCTATGCACCAGTGCTGGAAAGGGAGGTGAGCCAGAACCTCAGTAGCCCAAGACACCGGTGGGAAAGCAGAAGGAGGAGCCTAGAGGAAATGAGGCTTGAGGCCCTGTGGGGAAAGTTCACCAGGCTAACTAGAAGAGAGAGGAGAAAAAAAAAAGGGACAGGTATGGACACGAGACTCTCTCCACTCACCTTTCAAGGGCAAGCAAGACAAAGAGCAGGCGCCATTTTGGACATATGTAAAAGCTGCGCGACCTCAGGGCTGTGCCCACCATTAGCCAACAAGAAAAACCTGACTCTTGTGGGGTGAAATAATAGGAGGTTGGGACCTTGTGAATGTGTGGAGCTAATGAACTGAGACTGTGAAGGACTGAAGGTGTGGGAGAGACCTCACGGACTTGAGTGCTCTCGGGAAAGTACACAAACTTGGTAACCTTGGCAACCCGGTGGGAGATGGCAGAGAAATTTGAGCTAACACTGAGGACTGCGTAAATCCTTTGTGTGGTACTTGGGACAGAGCAGATGAATATTATACCCACAGGAGTCAGAGATCAGAAATTGACTGCCTTCAATTCCGCTCAGCTGTGTGGAATTACTTCCCTTCTGAATCAAAAAAAAAAAAAAAATACAGAGAGAGAGAGAGATTTACCATGCCTAACCTGGGTGTGTCACCTTTGGCACACCCTTAAACCTGAAGAACCAAACAAAACTCTCTGATCACACCCCTCTCAAGCCTCTAAGGATCCATCAAAAGCAGACAGTCCACTTAATACAGTCATAGTATAACGAGAAAAAATACCACAGCGAGGGAAGAAGAAACGAAAGAATGTCTCCACAATGCCAAGCAACAAATGCAGAAACCGAGGAAACAAGAACAAGGAAGACATTATGACACTCCCAAATGAACAAGACACCTCAAGCCAAGATTATGAAGATGATGAGATAGAAGAAATGCAAGATACGGATTTCAAAAAAAATTATGATAAGAACATTTAGAAGTTTTCAAAAACAAATTCTTGAACTACAGAAATCCTTACTAGACAGGATAGAAAATCTGTCTTGTGAAAATGAAATCTTAAGGAGGAATCAAAATGAAATGCAGAAACTAGTAGAATATGAAAGTGTGATAGTGAAGAGAAATCAAAATGAAATGAAGAATTCAATAGATCAAATGACAAACACATTACAGAGTCTTAAAAACAGAATGGGTGAAGCAGAAGAGAGAATATCGGACTTAGAAGACAGAGCACAGGAAAACATACAGTCAAGCCAAAGAAAACAAGACGAAATTAGAAATATAAAAAATTTGTTGGGAATCTACAGGATACTATTAAACCAAATATTCGAGTTCTAGGAGTTCCTGAAGGCATGGAGAGGGAGAAAGGATTAGAAGGCCTTTTTACTGAGATACTAGCAGAGAACTTCCCGGGTTTGGAAAAGGACAGAGACATGCTAGTACAGGAAGCTCATAGAACCCCTAGTAACCATGACCAAAAGAGAACCTCATCACGACAGGTTGTAATCAAACTCACCACAGTAAGATATAAAAAAAAAGATTCTAAAAATGTGCAAGAGAGAAACATCAGATTACTCTCAGAGAATCTCCACTTAGACTCACAGCAGACTTATCAGAAACCCTACAGGCTACGAGGGAATGGCAAGATATAGCCCAAGTACTAAGAGAGAAAAACTGCCAGCCCAGAAAATTATATCCTGCAAAGCTCTCATCTGTGAATGAAGGTGAAATAAAGACCTTTCATAGCAAACAGAAATTGAAAGAATTTGTCACCACTCATCCAGCCCTGCAAAATATGCTTAAAGATGTGTTACAGAAAAACAGAAATACAGCCATCAATATGAAAGAAGGAAAAGGAAGAAAACCTCCCAGTAAAAGATCACAGGAAGTTCAAAGCATATATTAGAAAATTTCTTTGGGAAAATGGCAGGGCAAAGTTACTACTAATCAATAGGCACACTGAATGTTAATGGCCTCAACTCTCCAGTTAAAAGACACAGACTGATTGAACGGATTAAGAAACAAAACCCATCCATTTGCTGCTTACAAGAAACACATCTTTCCAACAAAGATACATGCAGACTGAAAGTGAAAGGATGGAAAAAGATATTCCATGCCAACAGAAATAAAGAAAGAGTGGGCATAGCCATCTTAATATCAGACAAAATAAACTTAAACATAAAAACTGTTAAGAGAGACAAAGAGGGTCACTATATAATGATTAAGGGATCAATTCAACAGGAAGATATAATGATTATCAATGTATATGCACCTAATAACAGGGCACTGGTTTATTTAAAAGATATATTAAGGGACTTAAGAGGAGACTTAGACCCCAATACAATACTACTGTGGGACTTCAAACTCCACTCTCAGAAATAGATCAACCGGACAGAAGATCAACAAGGAGACAGTAGATTTAAATGACACTATAGCCCAAATGGATCTAACAGATATCTACAGAACTTTTCTTTTTTTTTTTCATTTTTTTAAAACTTTTATTTAATGAATATAAATTTCCAAAGTACGGCTTATGGATTACAATGGCTTCCCCCCCAATAACGTCCCTCCCACCTTCAACCCTCCCCTTTCCCACTCCCTCTCCCCTTCCATTCACATGAGGATTCATTTTCAATTCTCTTTATATACAGAAGATCAGTTTAGCATACATTAAGTAAAGATTTCAACAGTTTGCTCCCACACTGAAACATAAAGTGAAAAATAATAGATGATTTTTTAAATGATGATGAAATCAGATCAGACCTATTGTCATGTTTAATCCCAGTGAGAGTCAAGTTGGGAATTGATAATTTCTTTTTTTTTTTTTTTTACAGTAGATCAGTTTAGTATACATTAAGTAAAGATTTCACAGTTTGCACCCCCATAGAAACACAAAGTGAAATATACTGTTTGAGTACTCATTATAGCATTGAGTCTCAATGTACAGCACATTAAGGACAGAGATCCTACATGAGGAGTAAGTGCACAGTGACTCCTGTTGTTGACTTAACAAATTGACACTCCTGTTCATGGCATCAGTAATCTCCTTATGCACCAGTCATGAGTTTCCAAGGCTATGGAAGCCCCTTGAGTTCTCCGACTCTTATTTTGTTTAGACAAGGTCATAGTCAAAGTGGAGGTTCTCTCCTCCCTTCAGAGAAAGGTACCTCCTTCTTTGAAGACCTGTTCTTTCCACTGGGATCTCACTCAAAGAGATCTTTCATTTAGTTTTTTTTTTTTTCCCAGAGTGTCTTGGCTTTTCATGCCAGAAAAAGATGCAGCACTGAAAGAGAATTACAGACCAATATCCCTGATGAACACAGATGCAAAAATCATCAATAAAATTCTGGCCAATAGAATGCAACAACACATCAGAAAGATCAAAAAAACAGACAAAGTGGGATTTATCCCTGGTATGCAGGGATGGTTCAATGTGCACAAATCAATCATTATGATACACCACATTAACAGACTGCAGAAGAAAAACCATATGATTATTGCAATAGATGCAGAGGAAAGCATTCGATAAAAATAACACCCTTTGATGATGCAAACTGGGTATGGAAGGAACATTCCTCAATACAATCAAAGCAATTTATGAAAAACCCACAGCCAGCATCCTATTGAATGGGGAAAAGTTGGAAGCATTTCCACTGAGATCTGGTACCAGACAGGGAGGCCCACTCTCACCACTGCTATTCAATATAGTTCTGGAAGTTCTAGCCAGAGCTATTAGGCAAGAAAAAGAAATTAAAGGGATACAAATGGGGAAGGAAGAACTCAAACTATCCCTCTTTGCAGATGATATGATTCTTTCTTTAGGGGACCCAAAGACCTCTACTAAGAGACTATTGGAACTCATAGAAGAGTTTGGCAAAGTAGCAGGAAATAAAATCAATGCACAAAAATCAACAGCCTTTGTATACAAAGGCAATGACACAGTTGAGGAAGAACTTCTAAGATCAATCCCATTCACAATAGCTACAAAAACAATCAAATACCTTGGAATAAACTTAACCAAGGACGTTAAAGATCTCTACGATGAGAATTACAAAACCTTAAAGAAAGAAATAGAAGAGGATACCAAAAAATGGAAAAATCTTCCATGCTAATGGATTGGAAGAATCAATATCATCAAAATGTCCATTCTCCCAAAAGCAATTTATACATTCAATGCAATACTAATCAAAATACTGAAGACATTCTCAGATCTGGAAAAAATGGTGCTGAAATTCATATGGAGGCACAAGAGACCTCGAATAGCTAAAGCAATCTTGTACAACAGAAACATAGCTAGAGTCATCACAATACCAGATTTCAGGACATACTACAGGGCAATTGTAATCAAAACAGCATGGTACTGGTACAGAAACAGATGGATAGACCAATGGAACAAAATAGAAACACCAGAAATCAATCCAAACATCTACAGCCATCTTATATTTGCTCAAGGGTCCAAAACCAATTCCGGGAGCAAGGACAGTCTATTCAATAAATGGTGCTGGGAAAACTGGATTTCTACATGCAGAAACATGAAGCAAGACCCCTACCTTACACATTACACAAAAATCCACTCAACATGGATTAAAGACCTAAATCTACAACCTGACAACATCAAATTATTGGAGAACATTGGAGAAACCCTGCAAGATATTGGTACCAGCAAAGATTTCTTGGAAAAGACCCCAGAGACACAGGCAGTCAAAGGCAAAATTAACATTTGGGATTGGATCAAATTGAGAAGTTTCCGTATGCAAAATAAACAGGAAAGTGAAGACGCAACCGCCAGAATGGAAAAAAAATATTTGTAAACTATGCAACAGGTAAAGGATTAATAACCAGAATCCACAAAGAGATCAAGAAACTCCAAAACAAGAAAGCAAAGAACCCACGCATGAGATGGGCCAAGGACTTAATAGACATTTTTCAGAAGAGGAAATCCAAATGGCCAACAGACACATGAAAAAATGTTCAGGATCACTAGCCATCAGGGAAATATAAATCAAAATCACAATGAGGTTTCACCTCACCCTGGTCAGAATGGCTCACATACAGAATTCTACCAACAACAGATGCTGGCGACACTAACCCAGTGTTGGTGGGAATGCAAACTGGTTAAGCCACTCTGGAAGTCAGTCTGGAGATTCCTCAGAAACCTGAATATAACCCTGCCATACAACCCAGCCATCCCACTCCTTGGAATTTACCCAAAAGAAATTAAATGGGCAAACAAAAAAGCGGTCTGCACCTTATTTTGTTTATTGCAGCTCAATTCACGATAGTTAAGACCTGGAATCAACCCAAATGCCCATCAACAGTAGACTGGATAAAGAAATTATGGGACATGTACTCTATAGAATACTATACAATAGTCAAAAACAATGAAATCCGGTCATTTGCAACAAAATGGAAGAATCTGGAGCACATCATGCTGAGTGAAATAAGCCAGTCCCAGAGGGACAAATATCATATGTTCTCCCTGATTGGTGACAACTGACCTAGCACCAAAAAGGAAACCTGTTCAAATGAAATGGACACTATGAGAAAGAGTGACTTGATCCGACCTTATCCTGACTGTTGATGTACAACTTATCCCTTTTAGTATTTTTTTTGTTGTTCTACTTAATACTATGGGTTGAACTCTGTAATTAGCACACAATTATTCTTAGGTGTGTAAATTTAACTGAAAAGTGATCTCTGTTAAATATAGGAGTGGGAATAAGAGAGGGAGGAGATGTACAATTTGGGACATGCTCAATCGGACTTGCCCCAAACAGTAGAGTTAGAAATGTGCCCTGGGATTCTAATACAATCCCATCAAGAAGGCATGTACCAATGCCATCTCACTAGTCATAGTGATCTATTTCAGTTCACAATTGATCATAATGATAGGTCTAAGAGTCAAAGGGATCACATAAACAAGACTAGTGTCTGCTAATACTAACTGAAAGAATCAAAAAGTGAGAGAACGATCCAACATGGGAAGCGGGATACACAGCAGACTCATAAAATGGCAAATGTCCTAAACAGCACTCTGGCCTCAGAATCAGCCCTTAAGGCATTCAGATCTGGCTGAAGAGCCCATGAGAGTATTTTAGGCATGGAAAGCCAAGACACTCTGGGGAAAAAAAAAAAAAAAAAAAAAAACTGACGTAAATGAAAGCTCTCTGCGAGTGAGATCCCAGTAGAAAGAATGGGCCATCAAAGGAGGAGGTACCTTTCTCTGAAGGGAGGAGTGAACTTCCACTTTGACTATGACCTTGTCTAAATAAGATCGAAGTCGGCAAACTCAAAAGGCTTCCATAGCCTTGGCAACTCATGACAATAGCCTAGGGAGATTACTCACGCAATAAACAAGAGTATCAAATTATTAAGTCAACAGCAGGAGTCACTGTGCACTTATTTCTCATGTAGGATCTCTGTCCTTCATGTGTTGTTCAATGTGAATTAATGCTATCACTAGTCCTCAAACAGTATTTTACACTTTATGTTCTGTGGGGATGCAAACTGTTGAAATCTTTACTTAATATATACTAAATTGATCTTCAGTATATAAAGATAATTGAAAATGAATCTTGATCTCAATGGAATGGGAGATGAGTGGGAGTTACGAGGGTTGTGGGCAGGAGGGAAGTTATGGGGGGGAGCCATTATAATGCATAAGATGTACTTTGAAAATTTATATTTGCTTAATAAAAAAACTGGTGACAGTTTCTGAAATTAATCTGAAAAATAAGTGTGTTTGTTTTCTCTTTTTTAAAGATTTATTTATTTATTTATTTATTTGAAAGTCAGAGTTACACAGACAGAAGGAGAGGCAGAGAGAGAGAGAGAGTCTTCCATCCATTGGTTCACTTCCCAAATGGCCACAATGGCTGGAGCTGTGCTGATCTGAAACCTGGAGCCAGGAGCTTCTTCCAGGTCTCCCACATGGATGTGGGGGCCCAAGGCCTTGGGCCATCTTCTACCTCTTTACCAGGCCATAGCAGAGAGCTGGAACAGAAGTGCAGCATCTGGGACTTGAACTAGTGCTCACATGGAATGCTGACACTGCAGGCAGCAGCTTTACCCACTATGCCACATCATCAGTCCCAATAAAAGTGTTTTTTAATTAAGTGTAGCAAAATAGAAATCACCATCCAAAAGTTAGGGTGCCAGGCATCTACAAATCATCTGACAGTACTCAAACCATCAATCTCCTAAAATACAATTTATTTCAACTTTTTTACATGCAGAGACCCTCACCGACATTCCTTGAACTACCAGAAAGAATTTCTAGGATACAGAGGAAAGCAGCAAAGCTCTAGATACTAAATGTATGGCAGACTAGGAGACTTCCAGTTCTAGAAATCATAATAGCAAGGTAAGTAATGGGCATGTGATAGCAATGTAGACAGTGACTCTCAGACATGAGAGGTTATCCCTCCACCCCAGGACACACCCTCAAGACCACTTACGTAACATTTGTTAGGCCCTTGCCTGTCTTTCTAATCCATTCACAACTTTTTTGAAGGCTGGTCCAGAACTTCCAATATCATAATTTACGGATGAGGTAAGGTAATATCACCTAAATCTTGTTCATTCTGGTCTGTATGATCAATAAAATCTTTGACTGTGCAAATCTATCACCTTTGCATTTCAGTGACTCTTTTTTCTCTGAAGCCATAAGAGATAGTCTCAAAGATCATCAAGTGGTATGCTGTCTTAAATGATTCTTATTCCTGGGGTTCCCTTCTTGAAGTATCATAAAAACTACTCACTTCCAAAGGAAATGGGACTGTCACCCAGTACCCAAACTTCCACGTTCCTAGAAACTAGGTGTTGTATAAACTTCTATAACCTCAAATGAGTTGTGCTGGTCAGTCTACACAGTGCAGGAAACCAGAAAGTGCATTTGGGGAAGATATACCATGAAACACCACAAATGCAACTGCCACATACTGTAAGTCAGCCTGCACATATCTCACAATGATTTCTTAGAAAATGCAGGGGCATTTCATAAATACTACTAATATACTCACCTCATAGATGGGTAAACAGTGCCAGAGGTGCAACCTACATTCATTCACCCCAAACACATTTCAGCTAAAATGGTCTGAAAACCCATCTCCATCCTGTGACCATCTTGGATGAGACAGACTGTCTACAGGACTTTTGGAACTACCTCTCCCTGGGTTGTCTTAGTTATACCTTCTGAGTAATGGCTGGTATTTATAATCTCAAGCACTGAGTCAGAGAGAAGAGCTCTAATACTTGATTAGTACTTATTGAAGAATGAAAAATATAGTCCCTGTGATATAAAGAGAGTGGTGACCACAGAGAAACTAATTCAGGATCCCCTAAGGAATAAAATTTGAAGTCAATCTTGAGCTATGCATCACTAATGGAAATATACAATAATGTACCCTAATGTACCAACCAGCATTGTCTCGTCATGTTTTATTTTCTAATCATTTGATTCATTAACATATTTTGTAAAAACAGAGAGATAACACTGAATGGCACCTTTCCCCACATGGACAAAAGGTCTGTTTCCTGAATTAAGCATATTAGGTCAATAGACATACTCACATTTTCTTATGAATTAATAGCATATTCACAAGTAAGTACAGAATGTATCATGCAGAAAAGAAGTCACATTGTATGTTTAAATTAATTTGGAATATTACACTTACTGTGTAAAGTGAGTCTTAAGATTCCTTTTGTTATTATTTCAATACTATCTGATTAACCTGCATGTAGGTGTGAATGTTTTTCTTATATTCCTCACAGTGATTTATTTAAAAATATTTTAAAAATATTTAATATTTATAAAATATGAATTGCGGATATCGTATATATCATAATGGAGCTCAGGCTTTGTTATCATTTTTCTACTCATCAGTTTTAGTTTCAAAATGTTCTATCTTATGGACTGCTCTATTGATTTTACATGTACACTACTATCAGTTATCTATATTCTAGTTTGTGTAGGTGTACACAGATAATTTGTTGGGTACATGCATGCACTTAGGTTAGTCAGATAGCATTAAAATAATAGCAAAAGGAATCCCAAGACTCACTTTACACAGTAATTCCTACCTAGAGTTGGCTGCCCATGAGGGAGACATCTGGATGCTTTCCATTGTGATGCACCAAATTGTGTTTCTCCAACATTCCTATCTTCAATCTCTAACCTGCAGTGTGACTCTATCTGGAGATGGTGCCTTTCATGGCACAATTCAAGTAAAAAAATCAAATGTGTGAGACCCTAACCCAGACTGATGACCTTGTAAGAAGAGAAATAAGAGATGGATACAAACAAAGGAAACATGAGATGACACAGTCATTTTGGTCAATGAACCAGTGAATGGAAGATCTCTGTGTAACCATGCCTGGGGGGGGTGAACCAACAGAAAAAGGAAGACCTTTCTCTCTGTCTCTCTCTCTCTCACTGTCCACTCTGCCTGTCAAAAAAATTAATAAACATTTTTAAAGATTTATGTATTAATTTGAAAGGCAGAGTTTCAGAGAAGGACACAAAGAGATCATCCATCTGTTACTCCACTCCCCAAATGGTAGCAATGGCAGAGGTATGTCAATCAGAAGCCATGATCCAGGAGCTTCTTCTGGATCTCCCACATGGATACAGGAGCCCAAAGGCTTGCGGAATCTTCTGGTGTTTCCCCAGGCACATTATCAGGGAGCTGGATTGGAAGTGGAGCAACTGGGATATGAACCAGTGCCCATATGGGATGCTGGCACTGCAGGTGGAGTCTTTATTTGCTAGACCACAGCGCAAGCCTCAATAAATAGTTCCTTAAAATTTAAAGAAGGAAAATATAAGATGTATAAATTATGGTTGTTTATACATTTCTGAAAAGCACATAACTTGATCCAAATTAAAATTTAAAATTTATTTTTTAACGATACTGATTCTTGTGTCCCTACACCATAAGATAGACATCAACTTTCACAGGTTTTATATGCACTTATTCATGAAGTTTCATAGATGCAATCAGTAGTGAGGCTCAAATAACAGTCCTAACCAGGGATCCCACTAAATTTAAGCAGGAAATTCAACAGAAATTTTTAAAAATTTCAAAACATGTATCAGAAGAAACATAAATAATTTACTTGGTGCATCTCACTTTAACTATAGTATTGCCTAAATTTTCAATAGTCAGATGTACTCAAAAAATCCGACAGGTGGCAGAGATGGGCTAACATTTTGAGTAATAAAGTTTGTAAGTTACTTGGCTAGAGAAAATAAGAATTCATAGATCACAAACTAAAATAATTAAGATGGCCCTATTAAAAAAAAAAAAACTCAAGGTCTTCATGCATTACAGTTTATTACCTTAGACTTAGTTAACAAAAAGGTGATTATTTCAACTATTCCCTATTTGGCAGCCCAATTTTATCTACTGAATCTGGAAAAAATAAATAGTATCTCATGTTAGAATACTAAAATCATAATGCTATGTCCCACCCATTATGTCTACCATACCTTATGTCTAATATCAATGTTTCTGATGCCTCTCAATAGATAAATGATGTATCTCAACTATTATGAATGTGGCAAATGTGTTTTATTCAAAGCTTTTCCAAAAGCCCCTCAGTCTCTGCCTTCACTTTGAAGGGACACTTCTAGAATATATATGGGCACCTCACTGATTTTGCCAGCAAATACAAATTTTCCAATCGAATACAAGTATACATCACATTGATGACATCCTGCTTGAATAACACTATTTGACACATTGTGAAGAACAAACAAGGCTAATATCCTATAGTCCTTGGGTTTCTGTGTAAGGCATGCCTCACTTAAAAAATTGTCACTGATGCTACAAATCAGTCCAGGTTATCTGGGTCTCTCTCCAATGAAAGGTGCAAAAATCAGTCAAAATAAATATTATAGACACTACCCTTCGTGCTCTCAATGACTTCACTCTAAAGGTTCACATGCCTTCTAAATTCTCTGGGTCAGCTGTGATATCCATTAGTTCTTAAATGCTGTGATGCAATAAATTACCTCTCTTGGAACCCTGCTTTGTTCCAATAAAATTAAATTAGATGGCTATTAACTGTGCTATACTAGAAATACAGACTCCTACACAACTTGAGCATGTGATTCTCCAAACCATGTTGTCTACTAGGACTTTGGCTATGGATATAGAACAATAAAACCTGAGCATGGCTACTGAGGCCTCTTTACCATAGGATGGATCCAAACATGGCATACTCCACTTGGCAGAGGGGATGGCCTCCAATGTCTGTGTCCAGACGTCAGGTTACAGCAGGAAATCACCTCTCTAACAAACAAGAAAAGCCATTTAAGTTCATCTGGACACCATTCTGCTGACTGATGATATCACCATTGTTGGTCTGGATGCTTTCATTGGTTGCAATACAGAGACCTAAAGTTGTCAGAGACATTATCACTGGCAAACATGAAACTATGCTAACAAAGCATAAACCGAGAGTTGTGGCTTAATGTCTATTTTAACACAATTACTCAGAACTCATCTAGCCCAAACCTTGGAGAGTTGAAAACTGTTATACTCAGCCTACCCATAAGTGGGACTTTGTGCCAGGTGGGTTTTGTATACTTGAACTGCAAGGAGAGTATCACAGAAATTAATGCTCCAAACTGATCTAGCTCCCTGCTTGTGTGTCTGGGAAAGCAACATAGGATGTTTCAAATGCTTGGGCCCCTGCACTCATGTGAGAGATGTGGAAGAAGCTCCTGGCTTCTGATATCAGTCTTGTCTAGCCACAATCATTGCAGCCATTTGGGGAATGAACAAATCAGAAGGAAGATCAATCTGTCCCTCTCTCACTCAATGATACTTTCAAATATATAAATAAATCTTTTAAAAAGTAGATCACTCCAATAGATTCTCCAATGCTCAATCACAATGACTTTTGTTACTTTAGGTCTTTTAAAAATCTTTTTTAAAGATTTACTTATTTGAAAGGCAGAGAGGGGAGCTGGTGTTGTGGTACAATGGGAAAAACTGCCACTTATTAAGTTGGCATTCTGTATAGGTGCCAGTTCAAGTTCCAGCTATTCCACTTTTGAACCAGCTCCTTGCCAATGGGTTGAGAAAAGGAACATGGCCTAAGTACTGGGGTTCCTGCCACCCACATGGGAGACCCAGAACAATCTCCTGGCTTCAACCTGGCCTCATGTTGGCCATTGAAGCCATCTCAGGAGTGAATCAGTTGGTGGAAGATCTCTATCTCTCCTCTCTATAACTCTTGACTTTCAAATAAATAAATATTTTTAAATTGATTTTTTAAAAAAGATAGAGAGAGACACACACACAGAAAGAGAAAGAGAGAGGGAGAGAGAGGCAGAGAGATCTTCCAACTACTGGTTCATTCTCTAAATGTCTGCAACAGCTGTGGCTGGATCAGGTTCTCAAGTCCTCCACTTAGGTGACAGGTCAAATAAGCAACAGGAACTAAGGAATTTGAGACATCATCCACTTTTTCCCATGGATATTAGCATGAAACTTCTTGAAAGTGGAGTACCCAAAACTCAGATTACAATTGCAATATAGAATGTGAGCATATGAAGTGATGCCTAACAAAATGGAAAACCTAAAAGAAATCAAGATTCCTGGACACATACAATATACCAAATTTGAGTCACAAAGACACTTGGAAAACCTAAACCAAGACAAAGATTGAATCAGTAATAAAGACCTTCCAAACAAAGAAAAGCCCAGGACTAGACAGGTTCACTGTTGAATTCTACTAGACTTTTAAAGAACTAATTCCAATTATTCCTCAGCTATTCAAAATTGTTGAAAGGGAGGGAATCCTCCCAAACTCCTTCTATTAGGCCAGCATAACCTTAATTCCTGAACCAGAAAAAATATATACAACAAAGAAAGAGAACTATAGAACAATACCATTGATGAATATATATGCAAAAATCCTCATCAAAAGACTAGCTAATAGAATCTAACAATACATTAGAAAAATTATTCACATGGACCAAGAGGGATATGCAGGAATGATTCAACATAAGCAAATCAATAAATGTGATACATCACATTGACAAACTGAATAAAAACCACATGATGATCTCAACTGATGCAGAGAAAGCACAGTATGCTTTCATTATAAAAAACTTAAGCAAACTGAGTATAGAAAGAACATTTCTTAACACATTCAATGCAATATATGATAAATCTTCAACCAGTATCATATTGAATGAAAAAAAGTTAGAAGCATTTTCACTAAGAACTGGAACCAGACAAAGCTGCTCATCCTTACCATGCTATTCAAAATAGTTCTAAGTTTTAACCAGAGCAATAAGGCAAGAAAAAGAAATCAAAGGGATACAAATTAGAAAGGAGAATGTCAAATTATCCCTGCCTGTAGATTACATAATCCTATATATAAGGAAACCAAAAGAACCCACTAAAAGAGTATTGGAACTCATAAAGAAGTTTACTAAACTTGCAAGATATAAAATCAACACACAAAAATCTCATGACTGATAAAGAACTTATCATGTCAGTACCATTCAAAATTGCTAAAAAACTTTTGTTGCCTTGGAATAAATTTAATCAAGAAAGCAAAAGAACTCTACAATGAAAAATTACAAAATATTAAATAAATAGAAAAAAACACACAAAAGGAAAAATATTCCCTATTAATAAATTGGAAGAATATCACCAAAATTCCCATACAATCAAAAGCAGTATTTAAATTTTTTTATTTTGCTTTATTTATTTATTTGACAGATTTTTTATTTTATAATAATATATTTAATAATATATAATATTTACAATAATTATATATATAATTATATATATATAATAGTTTTTTTTATTGACAGTGAGAGAGATAGAGAAAAAGGTCTTCCTTTTCCATTGGTTCACCCCCCAAATGGCCGCTACAGCTGGCGTGCTGTGCCGATCCAAAGCCAGGAGTCAGGTGCTTCCTTCTGGTCTCCCATGCGGGTGCAGGGCCCAAGCACTTGGGCCATCCTCCACTGCCTTCTCAGGCCCCACAGAGAGCTGGACAGGAAGAGGAGCAACCAGGACTAGAACCAGTGCCCATATGAGATGCCAGCACCGCAGGCAGAGGATTAACTGAGCCACAGCACCAGCCCCATATTTTGCTTTATTTTTAAAGATCCACTCATTTATTTGGGAAGTAGAGTCACAGGGAGGCAAAGACAGAGGTAGAGAGACAGACAGAGGTCCTCCATTCACTGGTCCATGCACTCAGTAAATGAGAAATTTAAAGCATAAGCTGCATTTAACCAACATGGTAATCACTAATGACCTTGGGAAGAGCCATTTGAGAGGAATAGTTGAAATAAAAATAAGACTTCATTAAATTGAATGATAACAATGAAAAGAAAATGACATGGATGCCAATATTAATGACTTTTTTGAGAAATCTGGATAGAGAAGGGCTGGAATTGTGGAACAGTGGGTTAAGCTGCCATCTGTGAGTACCAGTTTGTGTCCAGGCTACTCTACTTCCAATTCAGCTCCCTGCTAATGCATTTGGGAAAGCAGCAGAAGATGGCCAAGGTCTTGGACCCCTGCCTCTCATGTGCAAGACCTAGATGAAGCCCCTTCAGTCTGGCCAGGCCCCAGGGAGTGAGCCAGTAGAAAGATCTCTGTATTTTCTTCTCTCTCTGTAACTCTGCCATTCAAATAAACATATAAATTTTTAATAAACAAGTTAATAAACTGATAAGAAGAAAAAAACTTACAATATTATGTCTTCTCATCCCAAAAAGATAAAAAAGAACAAATGCTAGTGACAATGTGGGAAAAGATAACTCTCAGACACTATGGGTGAAAATGCAAATTAATGCAAATGTTATGGAGAAAAGTATGGTCATTCTTCAAAAAACATAAAAATTTATCTATTACATGACATAGTTATCTTACTCCTGGTTATGTATCAGAAGGAAGTGAAACTTGCATACCAGAGACAGCAATTCTCCTATAGTCACTGTAACACAGTTCACAGCAGCCATGAACTATAACCAATCTAGCTGTCTATCTATGAAAAAGTGGAAAAGGGAACATCATTTATCACAAAAAAATACAACACTGTTACATCCTGAAAAATGAATAAAAAGAGATCATTAAATTAATTGAAATAAGCCAGACACAGAAACACAAATGTCCCAGTTTCTTGTCATATATGGAAGTGAAAAAAATGGATGTGAACATAGAATTGTGATTTTTAAAGACTGAGAAGTTTGGAGGCTAGGGAGAGAGGGGGAATGGATAACAGGTAGCAAAGTAAAGTGAGGCAGGATTACCTTCTGCTGTTCCATAGTATAGTTAGATGACAACTGTGTACATATTAAGTACTGTATAAAGAACTGGAGGACAGGAGCTGGTAGGCTCAAACCATGAGAGGAAATGGAAACAGTAGTTGTCTAGCTTGATCAGTTTCTATGGTGTATATGTATTTAAATATTGCACTATCCCCTAAAATAGTGACTGAGTGGTACACATTAATCGAAACTGTTTCAATAATATTTTTTTTTTTTGACAGGCAGAGTGGACAGTGAGAGAGAGAGACAGAGAGAGAAAGGTCTTCCTTTGCCGCTGGTTCACCCTCCAATGGCCGCCGCTGCAGCTGGCGCACCGCGCTGATCCTGGCAGGAGCCAGGAGCCAGGTGCTTTTCCTGGTCTCCCCTGGGGTGCAGGGCCCAAGCACCTGGGCCATCCTCCACTGCACTCCCTGGCCATAGCAGAGAGCTGGCCTGGAAGAGGGGCAACCGGGACAGAATCCGGCGCCCCAACCGGGACTAGAACCTGGTGTGCCGGCGCCGCAAGGTGGAGGATTAGCCTATTGAGCCACGGCGCCGGCTTAAACTGTTTCAATAACATTTTAAAAATCAGAGGCATTTGTATATACTAAAAATGAACTTTTTAAAAATGAAATTAAGAAAACATTTCTGGCTGGTACTGTGGCTCACTTGGCTAATTCTCTGCCTGCAGCACTGGCATCCTAGGTTCTAGTCCTGGTTGGGGCACCGGATTCTGTCCTGGTTGCTCCTCTTCCAGTCCAGCTCTCTGCTGTGGCCCAAGAAGGCAATGGAGGATGGCCCAAGTGCTTGGGCCCTGCACCCGCATGGGAGACCAGGAGGAACCACCT